>NC_081843.1:102307423-102916699 GCF_963259705.1 Myotis daubentonii | reverse complement strand
CTAGTCCTATATAATAAAAGCCTAATATCCTAAGTGTCCGGTCGTCCAGTGGGCAGTTCAGCCAATCAAAGTGTGATATGCTATTGATATGGTAAGGCCACTCAACCACTCACTATGATGTGCATTGACCACCAGGGGGCAGACAGGAGATCGGTCGACCAGTGATTATGACATGCACTAACTTCCAGGGGGCAGACGCTCCGACTAGTAGGTTGGCTTGTTGCTGGGGTCTGGCTCATTGGGACTGAGCGAGATGGGCCAGACACACCCTGGAGCCCTCCAGTGGTCTCTCCCCGGCTGGCCAACCTCTTGAGTCTTTCCCGAGTCCCAACCGTGCACTGGTGGTGTCCCTTGGCTTGGCCTGTGCCCTCTCACAATCCGGGACCCCTCGGGGGATGTTGGAGAGCTGGTTTCGGCCCAATCCCGCAAGCCAGGCCGAGGGACCCCACTAGTGCACGAATTTGTGCACCAGGCCTCTAGTTAGATAATAATTATACAATGTTAAGATATGCATAACATTATTTAAAAGTATTCTTTATTTTTACCATTGCATTCATGGCTAATAGCATTAAGTAACTTAAGTTATTATGCCCTTGAATTACATTAGTTTGTCAATTTAATGTTAATGATGGTAGAAGATATTTGATTGGCAATACTCCAAAGAAGCATTTCTTAGTGAGCCAAGGAGGTAGAAACCATCTCAAGACCAGATGCTACTCCATTTTCAAATTCTATTAGCTGCCAACATGTTTCAGAGCTACAGAGGAGTTAATTAAAAGGGTTTACTCTTAAAATTCATTCATATCTGAATGCTTCAGTTGAAGCTGCTAATGAAAATGCTGCTCTATAATAATAGAAATCGGTTGCCAACGTTGATATCTTTATTCAAAATGTCATATGTCTATCAAACTTGTGCACATACCATATTATTATCAAAACAGCATTTGCAAAGAAAAGTGATGCTGTGCCATACTTTGAGAAACATAAAAAAGGAATTTTTCAGGCCTGATTGTATTAAGAATATTTTAAAAATCAAACTAGATACCTTACTTTACGTTCCATAACATAAATTCGTGACCGGGAAAACATTTGTTCATTTCCTGAGTCTCAGATGGGCTGATAATACTTTCCTCCAAATTATCAGCTCTAATTCTTGTGACTTGCTACCTGCCCCCATGGATACCAATCCGGGAAAAGCTGGAATTGACAACTTATTTTTCATTCTCCACAGAATGAACTGCTCCAATAGATCTTGTTCAGGGAATGGCATATGAAGTATGTAATTACAGAATGAAAGCAAATTAATTGCTTTGTGAAATCATCGCTTTGAAGGAAGAACTCCAGTTAAAGGAACGGCTCCTTTGAATGAGAAATCCCTGAAATGGTTACTTTTGGTGTCACCTGGTTTTTTAGTGTTCAAGGTGCTGGTCCTCTTTAGCTGATAAGTGTGAGGATAAACTGGAAGTTAATTTCCCCACACACAGATTTTTTTCTGAGTAACTAACGTCCTGGGTGAGCTCATAGATAACTGGGCATGTATTTCTGATTGGTGCATAGTGTATGTCAGTGTAGAGTTCAACAGTGAAATGTGTAAATCACAGATTTGGTGCCCAGTACACAGGCAGTTGGGCACTTTGCCTGGGAATCTCAGCTCCACTGCTCTGAGATAGTGAGCAAGGTATTCCAACTGGTTGTTTTATTGTAGAATTGAGGATATGACACCTGTATTAAAGAACTGTTGTAGAGGGTGATATAAATTGCTCTGCACACATCTAGTCCTAGCATAAAGCCAATTACTTAATAAAACAGGACTCCTGAGATCTGCTTGTAATTCTTACTATATTTCCTCAAACACAATGTTGCTTTCTTTAGGGATTTCACTTAGAGGAAAATACTAGTAAACTTAGTGACAAAAGGGCTTTCTCTCTTTTCAGGTGATACAATTTGGTTTTATATTTTACTAGGGGCCTGGTGCACGAAATTCGTGCACTGGGTGTGTGTGGGGGGGAGTGTCCCTCAGCCCAGCCTGCCCCCTCTCACATACTGGGAGCCCTCAGGCGTTGACCCCCATCACCCTCCAATTGCAGGCTCCGCCCCTGCCCAGGCCTAACGCCTCTGGCCTGGGCGTCCGGCCCGGGCAGCGGGGACCTGCAGCTGCAGCGGCCCCACGATTGTGGGCTTCGCTTTAGGCCCAGGCAAGGGACCCCTAGCTCCTGGGACTGCCAGCTTCGACCGTGCCCAGCTCCCATCGCTGGCTCCACCCCTACTTCCTGCTATCACTGGCCAGGGCGGCAAAGGCACCTGATTCTCCGATCATGGCTGGGGGGCAGGGCAAAGGCGGCCCCAGGGCCGCCTTTGCCCTGCCCCCCAGCTCTTAGCTCCCCCCTGGGTTTCCAATCACTGTCAGTGGCAGGGGGCTTCTTCCTGCTTTCCCTTTCGCCTCCCTGCATTGTGCCTACATATGCAAATTAACCGCCATCTTGTTGGCAGTTAACTGCCAATCTTGGTTGGCAGTTAACTGCTAATCTTAGTTGGCAGTTAATTTGCATATAGCCCCGATTAGCCAATGAAAAGGGTAGCTCGTACGCCAATTACCATTTTTCTCTTTTATTAGTGTTGATGCTCTATGGGATATTGCATCGAACATGGGTATTTCCTGGATAGTTTTAATGTTCCATAATGCCAGATTTATATAATATCACACATTCTATATAATAAAAGCCTAATATGTTAAGTGTCCGGTTGTCCAGTGACCTGTTCAACCAATCAAAGCATAAAATGCTAAAGATATACTAAGGCCACTCAACAACTCACTATGATGTGCACTGACCACCAGGGGGCAGATGCTCCAACCGGTAGGGTAGCTTGCTGCTGGGGTCCAGCCAATCAGGTCTGAGCAAGATGGGCCGGACACACCCTGGAGCCCTCCCACAGTCCTTCCCCAGCTGGCCAACCTCCAGTGTCTCTCCCCAGCCCCAATCGTGAACAGGTGGGTTCCCTCAGCCTGGCCTGCACAATCTCGCAATCTGGGACCCCTCAGGGGATGTCGGAGAGCCGATTTCGGCCCTATCACACAGGCCAGGCCAAAAAACCCCATGCACCGTGCCTCTAGTATTAAATAAATCATCAACTTACTATTCTTTTGTCCATCTTATTATGGATGTAGAATTCAGAACTGAGTAAGATATTTGTTCAGAGACCAGCTAAATGACAAGTGATGGCTCTTGGCAGTCACTGCCCTCAGCCTTGCCCACCTCACCTTGCAGGAATCCTTGGCTTTTGTCCCTCCAAATGGACCAGTTGCTCTCCTACTTCACAAGAACGGGGACATGCTTAAGCTGCTACGCCAGGAGGAAGTAAAATGCAGCATATTTTTCTTAATTACCACTTAGGAATCACATGTATTACAAGCAAAGAAATATAATTTCCAAAGTTCTGAGCATGTGACCATACTATTATTAAATTTACTTCAAACAAACTGGAATTTGTATTATAAAAGGATAGAGAGGAAAGATGAGACTTAAGATCCAAACAGAAGCTTTACGGGGATGAGAGCCTGTAGACAATTTGCAACCTGAGATAAAATCACAGCATCCAGGTCTCGTTGCACAGTGTGTGCACTGTAAGAAAAGCAATGGACAGGAAGGCCGTGAGAGGTTGCAATCTGCCCTTCACTACCTGGCTAAGCTATGCACCCTGGTCTGTGTCTTCCCAGAAAGAACAGCTCAAGTCAGCAGGTTTGCATCAGCTCAAAGGGAAAACCAAACCTTACAAACGTGGAATGGAACAACACTTTAAGAAGAGGACAAAGACTACAGAAAGAATTGTTTTTGCCTAGAAAGATCGACACACCCTTCAGAGAGGAAGTTTTACAAAGCATTTTCATAGATGGGATCCTTTGAATAGTCAGAATTTACAAAATTAAAAAAAGTTTTTCCAAGATTAAGTTGGAGGAATATGTTTGGATGAAAATAAAAGTGCACTGTCATGGGAACATAAAATGAAACTGATTGTGCCTCATCACTGAAATTGTTCTCTTTTTGCTTGTCGCCTAGCCCACTTCTGTGCTGTACAAAATAAAAAGCACTGGTGAGTCTTAACTACTCCTTTGTCATGTAAATTGAATGGTTTCTTCTCCACTTCAAACAGAATCTGATTTCAATGAAACTGAGATGAAGTCCACAAATTTGGGATACAAATAATGCTGAATCTAATGTTTTAGCTGGTCACTTCAATACTGACAGGTTATACAATCATGAAATCCAGGGACTCCATTTTGGGAACACATCACTCCTTCCAAATTTTCCAGAAAGTCTGTAACTTAAGTGAGATCAATGTAATTTTCCCACCCAAGTAGGGAGCAGGAAGATAGAAGCTCTGTGTTGTCGATTTTTACTGTCTGTAGTTATCTCTCTACAAAAATTTTCTCCATATATTTATAGATATAGCTCTCACTCTATGTATAGATATAGATATAAATGCCACTGTATTATGAATGCATGTTTGTGGATTTTGCAATCTCTTTTTTATTTATGAAAAGCTGCTTCAAACATTGAGTGAAGACATTTCAAATTACAGTAAATAATTTTTCAGATGCTTCAGTTTTTATGAGTTAAAATTAACTTGAGCTGTTGTTACTTGACATTTGGAAATTCAGTCTAATCTTCTTTTCCCCATAGTTTAAAATTTTATTACGAAGAAAGTGTTTTATTGTTTGGGAATTTTTGCAATGGCCTCAAGCCCAAAGCATCAAGGATTCCAGTAATATTAGCATGATGATTTACTTATTCAATATTAGGAATTTAGCTAATTTTTACATTAAAAGTGAGATGACACTTTAGGCATGACTTTATTCATGACTTCAGATAAGAGAAAAAATAGGGTACAAAACTGAAAAAACTTATTTGTAATTTGACATTAGCTGAAGGCTGTCATTGATCAACACAAATCCTAAATCAGAACCAGGAAAAGGGGCAGTGAAGTATCCCAGGTGTTGGCTTAGAGTGAGGTTATTGATTTGTGCATCACCCCAGTCCAGTTATGACCGGAGAAGTTCAAGATATAAGGAAGATCGATTCAATTTAAAACAATTGACCTGACTTAGGCATATTCATCCCCATTTAAAAAAAGGGGGGGGGGGGCATGTTCATTCGCAGAGGTTAGGAAATAGATATAAGTGTGCAATTACCAGAAAAAGTTATCTGAAAATTAAAATGAGTAAATGTAGTGAATTTTTGGGTCCTAAACAACTATACAGTTTGTTTAGTTTAGATGTTGTCTTTCAGTGTACTTTGAATGTCAAATGTAAGGTACACAAGTAGATGTTAAAGTGAAATACTATCTAGAGAGCTGTTCTTCATGAAATTATCCAGGGGCTTTCAAAATGATAGTAAGTATAAAAGAGCCAATTTGATACAACATGTACCTAGTTTCATTAAGTGCTTCATAAGCTACTTGGGGAAGGCAGAATTTTTGAGTATTTGAATAATACTCAGAATAATATTTCAGATGGAACTAATCTGTAAGACAGCACTGAAGAAAGCACAGCATTTGCTTTAAAAACAAACAAAAAAAGGTGAGGAAGGAGGAGACAGGAAGGGAGGAGGAAGAGGAGGAGGAGTGTCCTTCATCAGCCATACTTCTACTTGAAATGGGAAATAAACCAACCAGGGCAGTGGTCGGCAAACTGTGGCTTGGCAAACTGCGGCTCGCAAGCCACACGCGGCTCTTTGGTCCCTTGAGTGTGGCTCTTCCACAAAATACAGGCTCTTCCACAAAATACTGACTTCTGCGCATGGGCCACGAAGTTTCAATTGCACTGTACATGCGCGCCCGCATGTGCTACTTTGTGGAAGAGCCACACTGAAGGGGCCAAAGAGCCGCATGTGGCTCTCGAGCCGCGGTTTGCCGACCACGGAACCAGGGTAAAACAAAGTACAATCTTTTTTAGCCCATTTTTGAAACATCCACTGACATAGCCAACAGAGATTGATCTAAATGGAACCTGTGTTCGCCAGGTGAGTACAGACATTTTCAATCCAAGAGCAGATGGATGCTGGTTAGGACAGCACTGGGCAAGAGGGGAAGGAAACCTGAGTGATCACAGAGCAAGTGCAGTGGGCGAGTTCTTGCTCCTCTCAGACCCCACCTTCTCTCACCACCTCTGTGTAACCAGACCCCTCTCCAATTTTTATATTTTCATTTTTCTCTTCCTTTTTTCCCCCTGCACTTTGCCTTTGTCAGTCCTTCAAATCATAGGTGATCTTGAAGAAATTTTTTAAAATATATTTTTATTGATTTCAGAGAGGAAGGGAGAGGGAAAGAGATAGAAACATCAATGATGAGAATCATTGATTAGCTGCCTCCTGCACTCCCCGCACTGGGAATTGAGCCTGCAACTTGGACATGTGCCCTGACCAAAAATTGACCTCCTGGTTCAATAATTGAGCCTCACCAGCCAGGTCTGAAGAGATTTTTTTAATGTAACAATAATCAAAACTATTCCCTGTGAATGACACATTTATAAATTCACTGAATATAACTGTTTAAGAATGGAAGTCCTACATATATAACCTTTTTCAATTGCTTACATATAATTTCTCTGTTTTTCTCTATTGCCTCTCGGCTATAAAAAGTTTTATTTATCACCTTGCTTTCTAAAGAGACGGGCCTTATTAGAAGCAGTAGGAAATTCTACATCATAGCTTATTACTGTCACCGTTCTTTTGTTACTCTCAACTGGGTCACAATAACTTAGAAAAGAGGTGAGAAATTCTTAGAGTCATGAAATATGGCCTTGAAATAAATGCTTCACACATCTTCAGCATTGTCAGTCCTGGGGGTTTAGAGCCCAATTAATGGGAAGCAGAGTTAAGGAGAAGAGTGAGGTAAAATTCTGTGATTAAACAGAGTAGAGAGGAACTCACAAACAAAAACTGGATGGATAGTTATGAGTGATGTAAATCTCCCAAGTTTTAGAACAGCGAGTAGAATACTGAGCTGTCTATGTTGTTTTGGGATGCTCACTACAGTGACAGAAAAAAAGATGGACATCTTCCAAATCTCTCAGAGCTATGTATTTTTTCAGTAACTGAAAAAACTTTAATCACAAGTGATTTTGCCATATTTACCAGGCATTCACAGAATTTTCATCCCAAGGTGAGAAAGCTATTGAGCCATTCCTCTTTGGAGCAAATAAACTATATTTTATGTTCTGCTGAGGTTTTCTAGTATTCTTCTTGACTTCTGATTCTTAATCTCAGAATTTTCTTATGAAATGTACTACTTTGATCATGTTTATGCATTAGCAGTAAAATTTAAGTATATCAAATATTTCACTTCCTCAAAATTATCTCATTCTCTCTAAAGGATAATCCAAAGCTTAGTTCTCAATTCGTTGCTGCCATTGTAAACCCACCTTCCTTTCTCTACTGGCTTGCCTAATGGATTCTATGGTTACTTTTGGGTTCTAAGTGGTTTTCCAGTTAAGAAACACCAGAGAGACTATTACAGTGAATTCTATTCCCTAGAATTGGAGGTTAATACGAAAACATGTTAAGAGGCAGAAAAGGAAATGGCTTTGAGTAGAAATATTTAAACCTCTGATGCATAATAATGTATTTGAGAAACATGGGCAATTCAAAAATGTACATATGGTCTTATACAAACCCCTGTATTCAAGTTTGTATTTTCCCATTTGCTGTTGTTCAACAATGTGAAAGGGAACATACAAGTTAATTCTACTTTGACCATTGGTGTGTGTCATTTCCTTACAAAACACCTAAATGTCATTCATGCTTATCCAATGATATTACTGACATTTCTAACCAGAAGTCTAGATTAGTGGCAGAGGTCAAGTTAATCTGATCCAATGGTCTTACTAAGGTTGGAAATGTATTTTCGTCTTTATTTTCTACCCTTCCAAATATTATTATGGTCCAATTTTCCCATAAATAGGTAGTGAACTCAAAAAAGTGGGGAAAGACTCCATCATTGTAGGAAAAATAGCCACTCTACCACAGACATTTGGAGAATAACCAATATCAAATTGGAACTTCGACAGTAAGCAATTTAACATTACTTGGCACTTGACGATAAGCATGCATATATATATACTTTCTGCATTCCTTTCGCTATCAGAAAAATAAGCTGAGCAGATATTTTAGGGAACTAAAGATCAGACCAATCCTCTGGGTGCCAACTTGGAGTTACACCCTACTTTGACAGAAAGAAGCTTTCATTTACCAATTACATAGCAGCAGCTTAACTTCTAAGAAGAGACTGGGTGTTGTGAGTGGCGACTTCAAAACTTCAGGAATCTATTTTAAAATAACAGAGGGGCTAGAGTTGTGCACCTGCTGAGTCAAGAGTTAAAGCAAAACTCCCCACCCAGTGATCTTTCATTTGGATAGCCCAGGCTGCCACCATGCAGATGGCAGAGCTTTAAAAGATTTCAAATGAAATTAGGAGGATTCATTAATGCTGTGGCAACCATCAGCCTTGGTTCAGAATTTAAATGTTACTAAGGAAAAGCCCTCTGGCACCAGTCACCATTGATACTAGCCATGGATTAAGTTTAACATGAGGTTCTGCATCCTTCACATCACCCCATGAATTAATTGGGCTAAAAAAATGCAAGCCATGCAGATCATGAACAGAGTAAGGCTACCCTTCCTTTAGTAAAAATTAACAGATGCTATTTTAATGTACTGTGTTTGGACTATGGCAAGTTAGAGCTTAATTTAAGCGAAAAAGTAAAATTTTCTGGCTCATATAAGTGTTAAGTCCAGAGTATGTGAGTTTCTGACACAGCTTTCTATAGAAACCAAGGAAAGATGTGTGTGTGTGTGTGTGTGTGTGTGTGTGTGTGTGTGTGTGTGTGTTTGTGATTCTCCCTTCCCCAATCCCTCAGTGCCCTTCTGTGTTTTGTCATCTTGACAGATATGCATATTCCATGTAATAGCAAGATGGATACCAATGGTTTTGGGGTTACATCATCCTAAAAGTTTGAGATCTCAGAGAAAGAGATGATATCTTCATCTATTCACGTTGCTATACCAAAATTCTACAACTAAGTAGCTTATAAACAAAAGAAATATATTTCTTACAGCTCTGCTGGCTGGGATGTCCAAGATCAAGGTGCTGGCAGAGCTAGAGTCTGATAAGGATTGCTTCCTCTTAGTCTATAATTAGTAATCTTCACACTGTGTCCTCACATGGTGGAAGGGGTGAGGGATCTCTCTGCCATCTCTTAATAAGGGCACTAACCCCATTTATAAGAGTTCCGTCCTCATGCCCACTCACTTCCTAAAGCCCCCATCTCCAAATAGGATATCTTTGAGAGTTGGGTTTCAACATATGAATTTCAGGGAGGGCATAAACATTCAGTCTATAGCAGAGAGACTGTAGTTTTCCAGCATCCTTATATCCATATTCCATGGAGGGACTCTGGTTGGTCCTTCCTGAAATAATGCCCACCCAAGGTCTTATCACTTATCAGTGAGATCAGGTCCTGGCTTGGCTAGTCATAAGTCACATCCCTATCCTTTAGTACTAAAATCAAGGACCCCAATGAAACCACATGGAATGAGTTGGTAGCAAAATAAAAAGATCCCTAATCCCATTCTCAAAGTTCCTTTGGCCATATTAAGTTAACATGGTTCTGAGGATTAGGGTGTGGATATATTAAGGGGTGGAGGGCTCATTATTCAGTCTACCACACTTGATAGTGATTTGTTGAATTCTACCTAATAATACTTATAACATGACCTGCTCTGGGCACTGGGTGAAAAAAGCAGGGCCTTCCCCTCATTGTATAATGGCATAGAAAGTTCATTTTTTAAATATGAATGTCTCTCCTTTCTTTCCTTTTGATGCAAACTGATCTCACCCAGCAATATGACATTTGTCAGTCTGTTCCATGTATCCATGCCTCTGTTCTATTTTGTTCATCAGTTTATTTTGTTCATTAGATTCCACATATTAGTGAGATCATATGGAATGGTTTTTGAGCAGAGAAATTTGCCACAATCCCTCCCATGCCCTATCCCTCACCCTCACCCTCACCCCCTCCCTGGCCACAGGACATTTAGTATGAAATGGAGACATTTTTGATTGTCAGGACTATAGGGATGGGGATGCTACTGACATCTAGTGGTTAGAGACCAGGGATAATGCTAAATATCTTACAAAGCACAGGTCTTTACCACAAAAATGAATTGTTTGGCATAAATATCAATAATGCTGAGGTTTAAAAAAAAAACCTGCTTTAAAACAATGGAAAGAGCTAAAAAGGTTTTAAGCAGAGAAGGACCACATTAAAATATGCACAATATATACTACAATTCGCCAAAATACTAACACTCCTGCTAGGAACATGAACAGGAGAGTAATTATAGCTGCAGAGATGTCAAACAGGGAACTAGTCCAGGAGGACATACAGAAATTATGGCACAAATGAATGGGGTAGCTGTAAAGGTGAGTAGCATGGACACTTTCAAGAAATATCATGGTGATGCCCAGCCAATGTGGCTCAATGTTTGAGTGATCTATGAACCTGTAGGTCACGGTTTGATTCCTGGTCAGGGCACATGCCTGGGTTGCAGGCTCTATCTCCAGTGAGGACCATGCAAGAGGCAGGCAGCCGATCAATGATTCTCTCTCATCATTGATGTTTCTATCTATCTCTCCCTCTCCCTTACTCTCTGAAATCAATAATATATCCATTATGGAGCAAAAACCAACAGCCAAGACTTGTTCATAATTGGTCATGAGAAGCAAGGAAAGAGAAGGTTCTAAGAATGACTCCCATAGTTTTAGCTTTGCAGTTGGGTAAGTAAAGATACCATTCACCAACAAGGGGAATGTTCCAGGAGAACTAGGTTTCTGAGAGAAAACCACACATTCAGTTGTGGGCATGTTGGGTCTGTATTGCTTATGAGGCAGTGAAGTATAAAGTTAGAGGCAGTGGAGAAGACTGGACTGTTGCTGTCATTTAGAGATGTCAGTGACGGGCAAGGTTGAGCTCAACTAGGAACGACAGGATGAGATTCAAAGAAAGGCTCCAGCTGAGCCCTATTCTACTTAATATTCAAAGTTGGATGGGAAGGAATAAACTGGTCAAGAAAACAGAAGAGTAAGAGGAAACCCAGAGAAGAATAATATTTGTACTGAACAAGGGAAGTATTTCAACAAGGATGGATTGTTCAACTGTGCAGAATACTGTTATTATATGAACCAAGTCTGGAGATTAAATAAAATGAGAAGAAAAAAAACAACAGGTCCACAGATTGAGACACAAATGAATGAATTTAAGTGATTGCACATTGACATCTTGGGAACGTAATAAAAACTTTACTTTTTTAAAGTCAAAAGCCTGTGTCCACACTGACATCTAAGTCCTGCCCTTTCAGTTTACCATCTTCTTTCTTGGTTTGGCTTCTTCTCCCCCGTCACCCTCCTAGCTTTATTGAAATATCAGAGACTTATAATATTGAGTAAGTTTAAGGTGTATTATGTGTTGATTTGATATACCTAAATATTGCAAAATGATTAGATTAACCACCATAGTGTTAGCTAACATCTGCATCGGATCACATAATTTCTATTTCTTGTTTGTGGTGAGAACATTTAACATCTACTGTCTTAGCATCTTTCAAGCATATACTGTATTATCATGAAGCATAAGCACTAGGCTGTACATACAATCCCAGAACTTATTCCTCTTGTAGTTGGAAGTTTTACTCCTTGAGCACATCTCCCATTTTCTCTCACCACTCAGCCTCTGCTATCATTTTAGTGTCTATTTCTTTGAGTTCAGTTTTTTAGATCCCACATACAAGGGTACCATACAGCACTGGTTTAGCTTTTTAAATGAATGTGACCCTGCTACTATTCCACTGGGCTTCTACCATGTACCTGCTAAAGGGCTCTCCTGGCTCTTGAGATAATAAAACACCCCCTTTCCATTTCCAGTTGGTAAAGTTAATGATGGGAGAATAAATGGAACAGAAAGTAGAAAGACTAATTTATTTGCACAAGCCAACCCTTTTTATTAGTACACAGTAATCTTAATTATAGAGGCATTTATCGCAAGGCAATTACAGTGGCCATCCATGTAGATGCATGCTACAATTTCATGCTTAATTCCTGAAACCAAATCAGCTTATATCCATCAAAAAGAAAGATCTTGCCAGGTACCCGCAAGTTTACTAATTACCCGTTATGAAGCCCCACTGACCTATCAGGAAAGGGTTACTATTTCTCAGCGGCATTCTCTTGGCCACCCTTTGAAGCAATTATCACAATATAGTAAGAAGCATACAAGCTGTCCACATAGGAAATGACTGGAACAGCTTGCTGCCCTTATGTACAGGTAAGTGCACGGCTTGTTCGCCCCCAGGGACCTGGAAACAGCCCAAGGCCTATCTGTAACTCCCTGTGGTTGAGTCATAGCACAAAGTTATGTAGCATCTGAATTCTTTCTGGGTTTCTATGAAGAAGACATGGGAGGCTGCAGTCTGGTTTAACATATGGCAATTTCATATTCTCTTCCGAGATACATAGATCTTTATATTGAAGTTATTCTCTGTATCTGAGCCCTGGCTACTTCTCCTGAGCTGTGGACAATATTGATCAGAAACCAGCAGATGGAAGTAAGATGACAGAGACAGACCCAGGTGCTGGGGGCTGCCCTGTACACTAACGTGCAATATTCTACAGGTGATCCAAAACCAATTTACTAAGAACTGCTTGCACAGTGTGCCAATGACATCTGTATACACACATAAAAATGTGAGCATGCCTACTAGAAGGGTGAGAGTGCTTAAAATAAAAAGATCCCATGCAGTGTACCCCAGAAGGACATTTGTGTATAAATTTGAAGAAAAAATATAACCGTTCTTCTTTAATTTATTTCTTAATAATCCCTTTGCTATATTCATAAAGGTCAATAGACTTGGTGCTACGTAAATCCTAACATTTCACAACAAACAGAAGGTGAACAGTAGAAGGAGACAGTTAATATAGCCCGTGGCACCACTGCAATTACTAACCAACTAAAATGCACCAAGAACTCTGTTAAGTGCAGGTAAAGCAGAGTCCTTGTTCTTATAAATGAAACAAATAATGAGACTAAAACACTAAACATGTTGACCTGTCATCTGCTGTTCAAAATGAGATTAAAAACTAACAACAGAAACAACCCTGCCTCTTGAAATATCACAGAAATAAAACACCTATGAATGAGGAGGAAAAGAAAGGGAGAAGGAATTAGGATGTACATGCTAAATGTGTGGAAAGCATAATAATTAAATAAGGATGCTTATTAAATTTCTTGGAACATCATTTATTTGCCAGTCATTCATGCATTGGTTTATAATGCCAATTTTGTTTTTATGGGCCAGTTTGTCCTGCTAACTTACCATATGTTTCTGGGTTATCTCTGTAAGTAGTTTCTGCATATCACTTAGAAATCTATAGACACATAGTGGAGCCTCAAGGAGTTTAAATAAGGAATAGTCATTTTTAAATTTATTAAAAACATGTATTAACCAGAATATTAAGCTTCTGTGTCAAAATGCAAACTCCAATGAGGTGTTAAAAAGTCACCAAAACAATTTTAAGTATGCTCAGCAGGTTTCACTTGCATTTAATATTTACTTTCTCCTAAATCAATTATATGAACTTTGATTTATAATCTGCAGTAAAATCATCAATACAACACTCATAATCCAGTATAAAGGTGATTTTCTTCCAAACCCATATTTATCTTTTTTTAATGGTTCATAGCACAACCTGAGTTAATGGTCCCATTGTTACTGAAGACTATCTTTGCATTTCATGGTACCTCGCCAATAATCAGTATTTTCCTTTTCTTTTCTAAAGACTGCTCTTTATAAAGTGCTCAGAGAGAAAATGAATGCATACCTTCGTAAACTTTTAAGGAAAGGTAAATATACACCAGGAAGTGGACATGTCATGGCTAAAATGATCCAGGGGGCAGATACCTCAATCAGCAGCAATGAGTCCTCAGTCTCTATCCTTCAAAAAGCCACTTGAAATCACAGAGGGCAAATCCGAAATCTCTGTTGAAAGCCCATGGAGAAACAGCATACGGAGCTGCAGGCAGCATAAAGGTGTATTTCCATCATGATGATTGAGAGACAGACTAGCTCCAAGTCACAAAATTCTGCCTTTGTCTCCATGCCCCCCATGTATAACATGAAGGTTTTGGAGGAAATGAATTCTGAGCTCTCAATGGTTCTAAAATGTTACCCCGGCAAAAGTGCTAGGATTGCAGCATTTCAGGGAAGAGCCAGGCATTGTTAAAAGGTCTCTGCAGCTGTGCCAGCTCTGGGGAAAAACAGACAAAGGAATATTGCTTTTGTTTGTTTGGTTGTGTTTGATTCACATTGGTCCATATTCCTATGTCCCAAGGAATGGAAGGCCTTTCACAGTGACTTTGCTTTCAGAAAGAAGTTGTGATCTTAGAGTATGTGCTTTAGTGCTTAGACAGATAGGTATCACCCCCCCCCACCCCCCAAGAAAGGTCCTTTCTAATTATGAACGTCAAGATGGCTTTCAAACCAGTTACTAGTACATTAGCTACACTGACCCAGGGCTCTTCCAGAAGCATTTGTGAGCTCCAGACAGGTGACCCAGAGCCAGGATCTCTGGGTCCTCCTCAACAGACAGCTCTCACTAATGAACTGTATGAGGGTAACACGTGCCTAGTTATTAGCCCATTAAAATATTACACAACATGGTTTATTATGAGTATATATATAATATTTAATATTACAGAACAATATACATTCATGAAATATACTAATTTTAAAGTAAAAAGTAGAAAACTTGGTAAAGAAGTTTAAAAAATGGAATTTCCATATTTTATGATGACATTGTGACATTTGACAATAGAAGTTATAAGAGTCTGTGATCATAAAGAAGTAAAGGATAAGTGACGTCAAATTACCTAGAAAGCTAAGTAAGGAAACTCATTTCCTCCAACTCAATATGAGGCTTACTGATCCTCTCATCGCTTTGCAATAGAGTAATTGTGGTAGAGAAAGTTACTTTGTCATAGCAGCACTATGATGCCTGGCCTTGAGTCTGGGACAGCAAATGGACAATGTAAATGAATCCCATTCTTCTCCCTCCTTACACAAAACCGGGAGAACTTAGCACTAGCCAAACATCAGGAATCTGTCTGTTTCTCTTAAACACAATAATGTGAGTGTGAGTTTTAAAAGGGTATCATTCCAAGTTTGGCAATTTTCAAATTGTCACATTTGTAAAGTGAAAGTGACAAAATCAAAGAAAATGCATTGTGATGTGGAAATAAAATCTGTGCCAGGAATGAGCCAGAAGGGAAGGCATCCCATGTACCAGCCATTGGCACAGGGCTTCTAAACCATGTAACTGTTGACAAATATTTACACAGCAACTCAGCAACTTAAATGTACAACTAACCAGGAAAATAAGAAAAAAATCTGTCAAACAATGTTACAAACTAATAAAAACAGAATTATTTAGTGAAAACTGCATGGTACTCAAAAGGTTCTTCATTTTTACAGTAACACCTAGAAGTGAAATAAAGTTCAAAGGAACAACCAGCTCTTCCCACTCAAGCAAGTGGGGGCTCTCACTTCAGAAACTGTGCTGTCAGCAATACACCCCTTTTACAAAACAATAAACTTGATCATTTAATTATAGAAAACATTGCTGTGTGCACTATGGGTTCATATAAAATCAATAACTTCACGCAGAAGAATCACAGCATACTAACATAAAAACATGTTGAAAAGAAAAAGTAAAGCTTTTGTTAACAAAATGTAATGATCTCGGCCAAGGAAACAGCAGAATTGTTTTGATTTTTAAAAAATTCCATCAGTGAGTCTCCAAAAGATAAGGACAAAGAAAAATAAAAAAGAAAATATCTTAAAATAAATTGTTTTGCTAAAATCTCTTCTTATCTCCCCCAAAACTTTAGTAAAAATCTTCATACCTCTTCAAAGTTTAATCCTAAAAGTTGCTGGGTTGTCCATTTTCATATATTGCTGCATGTAAATTCACAGAGTCCAGAAACCAAGAACATTTCCGAAAGTTAACTCTAATTTCCAAAGAGCAAAATGATAAAGAGTCTACCAAAGGCAAAACTAAATTAGTACCGTGAGGCAAAATTCACCTGAATCTGAAGTCTTTCTCTCTCTTGTGGCATTTAGTATATGAAACTTAAATATTCAGGAGTCATGTGGATTTTCTATAACTATATTCTCAGTATATGGTTGTTGATCATTTAGGAGAACAGACTATAGATCAAGTCAACTTGAGTTTGAAGCCTAAGTTTGCAAGATACTGTATTTTATCTTGTAACTTATTTAAATTATTTGAATTAATTTATTTAAGATGGGGCTAAAAAATACTTACTCTGTAGTGTTGTTGAAAGTATTATATAATACACATGGAGTACTTGGCACAGGCACCTAGAAATTCATAAATCTTAATTATAATGGAAGTTCAATGAGGGCAAAAATATTTGTGTCTTTTGATCACTTCTTTATTTTTCTTTAATTTTTAATTAAATTTAAATTTATTGGGTGACATTGATTAATAAGATATATAGGTTTAAACTGTACATTTCTATGACACAGTCAGCCTACAGAAATGCTCAATAAATATTTGTTGAATAAATGATTCTAAGACTTATTATTCTAAGAATTTTCCTTAAAGTGCCAGCCTAACCATAATACAATACAATATCTCATTATTCATAGTAGCTATGTTCTACAAAGTCAATGTGAGCCCTGAGGCACTGAAAATTGAACCTGATGATAATACTGTCATCAACCTATCAACATAACCTTGTTTTATGTGTGTTTCTCTTTAAAGGCACTTATTTAATACATATTTTTTGATTCATTAGCATTGAACTCACAGCCAATAGCATTATAATTCAAGCCTGAATGAAGCCTACCTCACACACTATCACAACCTTCCTTCACTTGGGCACACTAGAACAGCACTTCCGCACTATGCTTCCGGGCCATTTTAAACAGCAAAAGCACCGACAAAACAAAACAAACAAAAATCAAAGAAGAGGAAAAAAGGTCACAGAGTAGATTGCCAAAAGAACACTTGTTTATACTGTGAGAGCTGGACTCAGACGGTAAAGCGTCACCTTGTTTGATCTCAGCTGGAAATGTGCATGTCAAATGTGACTAAAATGTATCACCACTCTGCTTAATGAACCAAGGAAACATAAGTCTGATTTTGGGGTTCCCAACAAAGTTTAGCAAGTAGGCAAACTCAAAAATGTAGAGTCTTCAAATACAGTGGGGCCTTGACTTACGAGTGTCCCGACTAACGAGTTTTTTGAGATACAAGCCGTCTCTCGGCAGATTTTTTGCTTTGAGTTGCAAACTAAAATTCGGGTTATGAGCCAGCTTCAGATACCCCACCACTAGTTGGCGCAGCGAATGTCACAGTGAACGCCACAACATCAGCCCAGCATCGCGTGTCTCACTCGTTCACTTTAAGCCGTTAGCTCTTAGTTGAAGCATCAGTGTTGTGCTCGCATTTGTGCTTGCAGTTATTTTGCAAAACTTTGTTTTTTCAACCATGGATCTGAAGAAAGTAAGTGCGAAAGACAGTGCTGAGAAGAAGAAGCGGATGGTGTGCATTGAATTAAAGAAAGAAATTATCGAAAAACATGGCCAAGGTGTGCGTGTAATCAACTTGGCGAAGCAGTACAAGCGTAGCACTTCTACGATCTGCACCATATTGAAGCAGAAGGAGTCGATACAGGCTACAACTCCAGCCAAGGGCGTTAAAATAATTTCTAAACAGCGGGCATCTATCCATGAAAATATGGAGAAGCTGCTAATGGTGTGGTTAACGGAGAAGCAGCTCGCAGGAGATACCTGACGAAGGCTATAACCTGCAAGAAGGCACGAGCTATTTACGCTGATTTGCTGCAGCAGACCCCAGGCACTTCAATGGACGAGGCATTGGGCGAGCCGTTTAAAGCCAGCCGGGGCTGGTTCGAAAATTTTAAAAAGAGGACCAGCATTCACTCCGTTGTCAGACATGATGAGGCAGCGAGAGCGGATATAAAGGAAGGTGACATCAACGAGCTCATCGAGGAGCACTCTGAGAAACTGACAATGCAGGAGCTAAAGGAGCTACAGACGCAGCAGCACACGGAGGTTTTGCAGGAAATAGATGACACGGAGGAGGAGGAGGAGGAGGTTATCTCTATAAGTGAGATAAAGGAAATGTTGGGAATGCGGGAGAAACTTTCAGACTTTATTCAAAAGAAACACCCAGAGAAAAATGCAACTGGGCGTGCGATGGAGCTATTTAATGACACTTGCCTAACTCATTTCAGAAAAATTCTGAATGGGAGGATGAAACAGATCTCATTGGACAGGTTTTTATCAAAAACTCCTGTAGATGAAAGTGATGAAAGCGTGGCGAATAGGGCAGAAATCAGCAAATAAGATTCAGTTATTCAGTTATTCAGTTCAGCCTTTCTCCTCCAAGTCCATCAGCATCTTTAAGTCGTTTGATCTCCAAGGTAAATACTGTACATTAAACTTAATAAAACAAGTTTATTGCACTACATTCTATTGTTCAGTATTTTTTTATACAATATTCGTTATTTCTAAATACTTTTTTCTTATTTAAAAACATTTAACAAAACAATGGCGGTGTTTTTTGGGTGTCCGGAACGGATTAATGGCATTTCAATTCATTGTAATGGTGAAAATTGACTTGACATACAAGTAATTTGAGTTACGAGCTCCGTCACGGAACGAATTAAACTCCTAAGTCAAGGCTCCACTGTAATGAGGATTGACTGTTTATCTAACAGAGAACAGAAAATACTCATATAAGGACTGCAATTTCTAATTCTGTATATCTCCCCCTGCTCCCTCTCCCTCTATTCGGCCGTATCTTGAGTACTGCTTTTCAAGAAGTAAACACTCAATCAATGCTGGCTGAATAGGAAAATCAAGTCTTTTTGGAGATTCTCAGTCCAATGGAAACTAAATAGGACTTAGAACCTCTCAACTTTACTTGTCACCTTAAATACACATGGGAGTCTCCAAAACTATGGTATACAGCAGGTCATTTTGAAAGATGTTACCTAAAGAAGTATGGCCTTCAGTCAACATTATTGGCTTGTGGAACTAGAGGACTGCAGGCAGACTATAATCATAAGAAGGTCAGATCAGGAAGAGGCAGCCTGAAAAAGAGGGATCACACACAGGAGGAAGATGGTTTCTATAGTATATTATTAAAAATGCCGATTCTGTCATGTCCTGTCACATCACTTATTGTTCAAGACCAGTGTCTAGTAACTGGTCTTAGAGGAAATGAATATCCCATCATAATCCATCCAAGTTCTTGTTCCGTGGCAAGCCCTAAGGGGACAATATTTTTTTCTTGACAGCTTTGTGTCCTACTTATTGGATTAGGACTTCTCATTCCATCGTCGTTCAGGAGTAGAATTTTCCACCTTAGAATCGTTAAGATCTAGGGCAGCGGTTCTCAACCTGTGGGTTGTGACCCCTTTGGCGGTCGAACGACCCTTTCACAGGGGTCACCTAAGACCATCCTGCATATCAGATATTTACATTATAATTCATAACAGTAACAACAATACAGTTATGAAGTAGCAATGAAAATAATTTTATGGTTGGGTCACAACATGAGGAACTGTTTAAAGGGCCAGAAGGTTGAGAACCACTGATCTAGGGACAAAGAATCCACCAATCCTCTTTCTTTTCTTTTACAATGGAATGGATAAACATTAAGTAATGTTTTCCTAAGTATGTATTATAATAATGCTCTCTTATCTCTCGAGAATAATGGAATATTTTTATTCCATAACAATAGCATATTCATGTTTCATTCACTAATGAAGAAGACTATGCAGACTTCCTTTTACTTAGATTTGGCATAAGTTTGATGTTCTACATTATTATATACTAGAGGCCCAGTGCACGAATTCATACACCAGTGGGGTCCCTGGCCTGGCCTGTGGGATCAGGCTGAAATCAGCTCTCTGACATCCCCTAAGGAGTCCCGGATTGTAAGAGGTCACAGGCCCGGCTGAGGAACCCCACTGGTGCACGATCGGGCCGGGAAGGGACACAGGAGGTTGGCCAGCCAGGAAGGGACCACGGGAGGGCTCCAGGGCATGTCTAGCCTGCTTTGCTCAGTCCCCATCAGCCGGACCCCAGCAGAAAGCTAACCTACAAGTCAGAGTGTCTGCCCCCTGGTAGTCAGTGCACTTCAAAGCAACTGGGTGACTGTCGGCCCCCTGGTGGTCAGTGCACATCATAGTGAGTATTTGAGCGGCCTTAGCATGTCATTAGCATATTACGCTTTGATTGGTTGAATGGCAGACCAGTCGACCGGACAATTAGCATATTAGGCTTTTATTATATAGGATTGTCATTTTAAAACTGATGCAAGTTTTTTTTATTAGAATAAATATACATGTATTAAGGCAATACAGCAAAGTAAATATTATTACCCATTATCCCTTAATTTGTTCCACCTCTTTCTTATTAATACATATATTAAATATTAACACTGTGGTTATAAATTATACTAGAGGCCCGGTGCACAAAACTCATGCATGGGGGCAGGGTCCCCTCAGCCCAGCCTGCACCCTCTCCAATCCAGGACCCCTCGGGGGGTGTCTGACTGCCGTTTTAGGGATTGGGCCCAATTCCTAAACCAGCAGTCAGACAACCTTCTCACAATCTGGGAGCGCTGCCTGCCTAATCGCCCCTAACTGCCCCCCCTGCCAGCCTGATCACCCCTAACTGCCTCTGCCTGCTGGCCTGATTGCCCCTTACTGCCCCCCCTCCCCCGCTGGCCTGTTCACCCCCAACCGCCCCCACCCTGCTGGCCTGGTCGCCCACAACTATCCCCCTGCCAGCCTCATTATCCCTTACTGCCACACCCCGCTGGCCTGGGGTACCCACAACTGCCCCCATCTGCTGGCCTGGTTGCCCTTTACTGCCCCCCCAACTGCCGGCCTGGTGGCCGCTTACTGCTCCCCTCCCTGCCAGCCTGGTCACTCCTAACTGTCCTCCCCCACCCCGCACTGGTGTGGTTGCCCCACAAAGCCTGCTGTTCAGTCATTTGTTCGTCCCTCAATAACGCCCCTGCCAGACTGGTCACCCCATGCTGAATGCTGTTCAGTCATTTTGTTGTCCTTCACTAACCCCCCTGCTGGCTTTGTCACCCCACACAGCCTGTTGTTTGGTCATTACTATTACTGTGATGGCGTCCTGGGCAATTTGCATATTCCTCTATTATTAGTATAGATTTTGTCTTGCATTGTTTTAAATATTTAGTACATGCTAAGTATTGTCCAATATCACTAAACAATCTTACAAGACAGTTCACATCACCTGCAATGTCTGATTTATTTTAAACATTTACCACATTTTTTATAGATATTTATGCTTTTTATGGATATCTATAATTTACTTTAAAACACTGAGCATGGACAGTGTAACACTGCCCTCATTTATATTAAACCAGGATCAATGAAGTCTTTCCATAAAGGGACAAACAGTAAATATTTTCAGATTTATGGGTCATAAGGTCTCTGTCCCAACTCGTCCTCTCTGCCACGTCACTGCCACAGCTGGGATACACAGTGAATAAACAGATGAGCAAGCTGTGCTCCTCTAAGACTGTATAGATGCTAAAGGTTGACTTTTGCATAATTTTCATATCAGAATATTCTTCTTTTGAATATTTTTCAATTATTTAAAAATAATTGGAAAATATTCTTAGCTCCCAGGTCCCAGGAAACCAGACAGCAGCTGGATTTGGTGCTGGGGCTGCACTTTGCAGTCCTGGTCTAAGCCACACTGAAAGATGATCACGTGGCCTCCTAAGGAGTTCCTACTCCAGGACTGTTCTAGTCCCTTTCCAATCAGAAGCCAGTTCTTCCAGAGGGAGGCTCCAGCCAGAGTCTCAGCTATCTTTATATACAATCAATAGCAGATAGTTTAATAATTTGCATCATAATAAATTTGCATGGATGAAATTAGTGGTTTGTTAGCATCACAGATATTAGAAATGCCCTGTCATTGTTGAAATTAATGGCATCCAAGTGCCAGCTAATAACTGTTTGGGAGACATTAAAGCTGACTTCCTGCAGATCCTAAGGGAAGTCAGAAGCCCTCTGGGAACTCAGACAGGAATTATATACCAACCAGCATGAAGGATGATTCATGCAGCCTATACGGTTGTGCCAATGAGTAGCAGCAGAAGATCAGCCATGCCTAAGAGGATTCTCTATGATCCCACAGACAATGTTATGAACTCCTTTGTGCCTGCTTGAGGATCAATGTTTGCCTTAAAAATGCCTGCCATCACAGCAGGATTTGTTCTGAGAACTTCTTTCACTTTTAGCTGCTATGTAGAGGTTGGAAATGACAAAGCCTCACCAAATTCTATTAGCAGCTGTCATTCCATTGCCCTCACAAAACCATTTCTGTCTCAGCAACATAGTTTAATTTATTTGCAAAAGTCTAATCTGAATTCATTTTTTTTCCAGAAAATATTTGCTAAGGTTTTCCTATGTGCCATAAATAGCTGGGGCCATAGTCTTTAAAAAGGCAAATATAATTCCTGCCCTGACAGTGTTATTGTAGAAGAGGGAATAAAAAAATAAGCAACTAAAATGTATTAAACTTTATTTTCTATTTTATAAGCTAATGCTAATATCCAATCTAATAAAAGACAAAAAGGGTAATTAACCGTACCTCTGCTATGCTTCCCATTGGCTAATCAGGGTGATAATTTGCATATACCGGCTCTGAGCGAAGACTGAAGGCAACATGGAAGCCAAGCACTACAGAAGGGAGCAAAGTAGAGGCCGCAGACACAGTAAAGGAGCCAAGGCTGCAATGGCGGGAGGCGGGAGGGGAAACCCAGCCGGAGCGGCTGGGGGCCGGTTAGGCAAACCCACCCAGCCACAGCGGCTGGGGGCCGGTTGGGCAAACCCACCAAGCCAGAGTGGCTGGGGGCGGGTTGGGCAAACCCAGCAGCAGCAGCTGGGGGCCGGTTGGGCAAACCCACCAAGCCAGAGTGGCTGGGGGCGGGTTGGGCAAACTCAGCCGCAGTGGCTGGGGGTGGGAGCGAAGCCCGCCTCAGCGGGTTTCACTCCCTTCTCTGCTTTGCTCCAGCCACAGGAAGCCCTATTCCTGCAGGAATTTTCCTGCAATGGGCCTCTAGTCTATATATAAAAGGCTAATATGCTAAGTGTCCATCCGACTGGTAGCTATGACATGCACTGACGACCAGGGGGCAGACGCTCAATGCAGAAGCTGCAGTGACTTGTCAGTGGTGGTTCTCAGGTGACACACCCCGGAGCCAGAGAGGAGAGAGCCTGATTCCTCATGGGGCTGTGCGATTCCAACTTCGGCTGTGGGCTATGTTGTTGCTGGAGTACTGTCAGCCCCAAATCTGGTTTACTGCACACTTGCATTTGCATTCCACACCCTGTATGATAGCAACTTTGCAGAGTTCCGTCTCACACTCCAGGACCCCTTGGGGGATGTTGAAGAGCTGGTTTTGGCCCGATCCCCGCAGGCCAGGCTGAGGGACCCCACCTGCTGGAGGGACCCCACTCACTCCGCAGATGCCCTTCCAGCTACAGTGCCACCCCAGGTGCGGCCTGCCAGGGAAGGACCACGGGAGGTTGGCTCCAGGGTGTGTCCAGACTGTCTTACCCAGTCCCACCCTGCCGGCCACCTTCTAAGTAATTACCTTTCAATGTGCATGAATCTGTACACCAGGTCACTAGTCCTATACAATAAAAGCCTAATATGCAAATTGTCCCCTCAACCGGGAGTTTGACCATAAGTTCAACCAGGGGGCGGGGCTGGCAGCAGCAGTGGCAGGCGGCGGTGGTAAGGGAGACATCCCAGCCAGCAGCCGGAAGCCACTAGGGACCCTATCCATGCACAAATTTCATGCACTAGGCCTCTAGTATTATAATAATCACTAACAGAGGGATTTCTATGTCCCAGGCACTATCTTCAGTGCATGACATACATCAACCTTTTCAAAACCCCAACCACAACCTTATCAGGTAAGTTATTCCTCATAATATTATCTCTGCCTTTCAAATGAGGAAACTCAGAGATAGAGGGATAAGGACTCTTGTTTTTGAATTTTAACCTCGCCAATTTCAGGCCAGTCTGTGCTCTTAACCTCTGTAACTTCCAGGTGTGGTAGAGTTAACTTTGGGTGAAGAGTGGGGGTTATTCAGGTGGGCTGTCAGGGAAGGCCTGTCTTAGCAGAGATAATTTAAATGGAAACTGAAGGATGGGAAGGAAGCATCCATGAAAAAAAGCCAGTTTCCCAAACAAAGCATGTTGAACATGCAAGGACTGCCAGTAAGCTGTTAAAAGGGAGTGGTAAGCGGGACATCTCCGTCTTGCTCATGATCTTAGTGGGAAAGCTTCAAGTTTCTCACCATTAAATATGATGTGCGCAGTCGATTTTTGTAGATAGTCTTTACCACTTTGAGAAAAGTTCCTTCCTATTCCTAGTTTACACTTAGTTTTTATCATGAATGGGCACTGGATTTTGTCAAATGCTTTTTCTGCATCTATTGATACGGTCATGTGATTTTTTCTTTTGTAGTCTGTTAATGTGAGGGCAACATTAATTGCTTATTGAATTGTGAATTAGCCTTGTAGGCCTGGGATGAATCACACTTGGTCACAGTGTTTCATTCTTACATACCTTATTTTATTCAACTTGCTAATAGTTTGTTGAGGATTTTGCATCTATGTTCATGAGAGATATTGGTCTGTAGTTTTCTTTTCTTGTAATGTCTTTGTCTGGTGATGGCATTTGGGTAATGCTGGCCTCACAGAATGAGTTAGAAAGTAGTGCCTTTCTGTCTATCCTCTGAAAGAGATTGTAGAGAACTGGTAACATTTCTTCCTTAAATGTTTGGTGGAATTCACCAGTGAACCAACATGGGCCAGTGACTTTCTGTTTGAATGTTATTAATTATTGATTACAAGGAATGAAACAACATCTTTTCAGATAATCTTTTCTTCTCGACTGAGTTTTGGCAGATTGTATTTTTCAAAAAGTTGGTCCATCTCATCAAGATTGTCAAATATGTGGGCATAGAGTTGTTCATAGTATTCCTTTATTATCTTTTTAATTTCCATAGAATCTATAGTAATGTCCTCTTTAATTTCTTATATTAGTAATTTGTGTCCTCTTTCTTATTTTCCTAGGTATCCTGGCTAAAGTCTTATCGATTTTGTTGATTCTTTAAAAAAACAGTTTTGGTTTCACTGATTTTCTGTATTGATTTACTGTTTTTAATTTCATTGATTTCTACTCCAATTATTTTTATTTATTTTCCTCTGCTTACTTTGACTTAATTTCCTTCCTTTTTTTTCTTTCCTAAGATGGAAATTTAGATTATTGATTTTAGATCATTCTTTTTTAATATATGCATTCGATACCATAAATTTTCTTCTAGTCACTGCTTTTGCTGTATTCCCCAAATTCTGGTACATTGTTTTTATTTTCATTTAGTTATAAACATTTAAAAATTCCTCTTGATATTTATTCTTGACTTATGCCTTATTTAGAAGTATACTAGTATATACTTTTTAGGGTTTACTATTTGACTATATTTCTTTTTTTAAATTTTTTATTGTTGAAAGTATTACATATGTTCACCACCCTATTGTCTGTGTCCATGGGTTATGCATATATGCATACAAGTTCTTTGGCTGATCTCTTCCCACCCACCCACAAGAGCAATCATTTAAAACCACCACAGATTATTCCAACATTTATCAAGTGAATATCTGTGGAAAAGGTCTGTTACACTCAATCTTACTATTAAGCGTTGGGACAATATGGCCAGGCTTACATTTTAGAAACATTGCTCTGTCATTGTGTGAATAGGCTGGCACAAATCAGAGTAAAGGCCAAGAGCCCACTGGGAGACAGCGGAGAGGAGGGAGTCATAAAAGCATGAACTAAGTGGAGGTAGGGATGGAGGGGAGCAGATGTTAAAGAGGTAAGAGGAGAATTAGGGCTTGGTAATTAATCAGCTATGTGCAATAAAGGGGCTTTTTCCTGGAAGTGGCAGGATGATTGAATCATCTGAGAACCAGAGCAAGGGTGACAAGATGAGAAGGTTAGAAACAAAGAAAAACTGAGATTAGCTATGGATGTGTTACGTTTAAATTGTCTTTGGGGCACAAGCAATTGAGTGAAAAACACTAAATCAATGAAAAAAAAGTATCGGATAAAAACTTCTATAAATTTTCAGCAATGCAAATGACAATAAGGGGAAGATAACATTCTTCAAAGGCACAGTGAGAGGAACAGAAAATAGCCAAGATGAAAAGAGTATTTAAAAAACAAGAAGAGAAGGCGGAACCTCCAAAATAAATTTTGTCCTGTTATTGGTGGAAGCAGGGTATCCCTTTCCTGAGTGCTGGAGATGGCATCCTTCTGATATCTCGAGAAAAAGACCCCCGTGGGAGGATGAGTGATTTCTATTTGTGTGGAACTGCATCCCTGGATTTCTAAAACCCATTTCCCTTAGTCTAGTCATAGAAGAAGTGCGGCTGGGGATTCGGTGGAGATCAAAGGAAAGCCAGTGTCCAGAGTTTCTGTTTCATGTTGCAGCCGGGTCCAGTTCAGCATCAGGCCAGTTACACCTCATTACGCCATCGTGTGTGGGGTCCACATAACCATGGGCCATGTGAGCGAATGCAAGGGAGCAGGAGTAAGAGAGCCCAGCAAACTAGGAGTCAACCAAGAGATCCTGAAATGAGAGTCCGATGGAACAACTGAGCTAAAGAGAGAAAGGCCATTTTAAAACAACCAATGTACTTGAAATTAGGGGCTTGGGGTTAAGATGTCAACATTCTGCTGAGAGAATACTTAAGAAGTTAGTGATGATAGAATCTATGCAAACTCAGGATTACTCTCAAAAGATTAACTTTGTTTCATTGGTATCACATGTAATCAAATGGCAGCTGCTTTATTAAAAGGATGCTCATTTTGGTTAAATATTCTGTGATCATCTAAAACTGTTCTACATTAAATAATCTTCTGTGGTGTCTGGCTGAATTGTCAGAATCCTGAAAGGGGTTTTTTAAGACACTCATGGGCCACAGGTGGACATTTCCCCTCTTTCTTTGAAGGTACAACAGGCTTTCTGAGTATTCATTCCTGCTTTAATAAGACCAAAGTTTTCAGTAGGAAAGCTCCTAAGAGGAGCCCCCAGCACTACACCCTCAGCTAGAAACCTTCCATGTGAAGAAATCTGCCACTGGATATCAGAGACAAGGCTACATTTTAACCAGTCTGCTGGCCAGATAAGAGGAACTGGTAGCTGAATGCCCACGATATAAGGGTGTAAAGTATAAGTGAATCCAAATAGAAGTTAACAGACAGCCTAATGATATTATCAAATTCAGTCAATAGACATCTTTGACAAAGTGATTATAATACACCTCAAAGGATTTTTATATATTTAAATATTTATATTTATTTTACTTTAAGGTAACCTACTGAAATTATATTGAGATATGGAATTATTATTGATGAGTTTTATATGTGATTGTATATGCCATGACAATATATGAGGATGCAATTTCATCCACATCATTAACTGCAACAATCTGTATCATTCACAAAAATATATACTTATACATGCATATAAGAATGAAATTATAAGAACATATAAGAAAGAAATATTATGACCCCTTATAAAGTATATAAGCCCCTTAAAGTGTAAGTATAGAATTTCTTTCATAAAGCCTTAGAAAACATATGGCTGTAAGTATTTGTTATCCATATAATTTGTCATTTGTCACACAAAAATAATGCTGAGAAAATATTTCATGATTTTATCAGTCAAGATAGGCTGGATTATGCTGCATTAAAAACACCCTAGCCCAATTGGTGTGGCTCAGTGGTTGAGCTTCAACCTATGAACCAGGAGGTCACAGTTCAATTCTCGGTCAGGCACATGCTCAGATTGTGGGCTCAATCCCCAGTAGGGTGCCGGGGTCCAGCCCCAGCAGGTCCAGGGGTCCCCAAAGGTGTGGACGGAGTCGGCGAAGAAGGAATGACACAGAGACTTCTCCAGCCAGGTTTGGTCGCCAGGTTCTAGTCAGGCTCTCTTGCCAACCTCTGCAGTCAGGTTCAGTCCAGGATCCCCTGCCATGCTCTCTCGCCAGGCTCTGCCTCCAGGCTCCGAGGCCAGTCCCTGTCCAGGCATGCTCTCTCCAGCGAAGTTCTTCTGTCTCTAGAGAACGTTCTGTAGGTTCTGTGCCTAGGCTCTGTCTCTCTTGGTCCTGTCTTCCAAGCCCTGTCTGAGTTCTGTCTCTTGCTGTCTTGTTCTGAGTTCTGTCTCATGAGTTCTGTGTGTTTCTGTCTTGTTACAACTGTATTTATACCAGTTGATTCAATCCTATCAATCTCTATTACAAAGGTTAGGGCGTTTCTTATCTCCATTCCAGGGAGAAAAGATTATGTAGTTTAAGCATGATTGTTCGTAGTTAAAGGGATTAATTACCCGCCTGGCACCTAGTTGAGGGGTTTTATTCCCTCCCTAACTTCAGGGGAAAATCCCTACCTGGGGATTCAACCTTTCTCGGAGAGGTGACCTTGGTTAAAACACAGCGCCAAGAAGGTGAGCAAACATATTAAGAACCGTATGCCATATATGCCAGGTCCCTTGAAACAGCAAGGATGGACCGGCTCCCGGCAGTAGGGGATTGTGCAGGAGGCAGCCAATCAATGATTCTCATCATTGATGTTTCTCTCTCTCTCTCTCTCTCTCCCTTTCCCTTCCTCTCTGAAATAAATAAAAATATATTTTTAAAAAACACCCAAAAATATTAGTGGTTTAACTCAATAAGAGTTTAATAAGAATGAATTTTGCATGCCATCTCTTGGCTTGACCATGTAACTGGTAATGGCCAAAATGACACAAGCAAAAGCATAAAAAGCACTGTGCAGTTGGGTGTGTCTTCCATCTCATGCCTCAGCCATTGCTAAGAGAATATGCAAGGACATGCCTAGGGGAGGATGAAACATAGTGAGTAGAAACTGGGCATCCTGTTGTCCCAGCTGACATCCAGCTGACCCCAGACACATAAGGGAGTACAGTCCAGATCAGCAGAGCTGAGCTGTGAGCGATAAAGGCTTCCTGTTGTGTAGCACTAAGATTTTGTAGCTGTTTGTTATACAGCATTATTGTGGTAAGGGATAACTAACACAGCTGTCAATCCTTCGGTATCTGATTGTAGCTCCCAGTTTATTACTCCATTCTGACAGACACTATTTAAAATTAGTTTCAGACTCACATCTCCATGTCATGAAGGAGGTACCCGAGAGCACTTGCTTTACTGTGTTTCCTGCCAACATGATGCCTCATGGGTAGACCAGTCGTTGTCCTTGACCTGTTCTGGTCTTCTTCTTCCATATCATTTAATTCTTCTATCTACCTACCAAATCTCCCATCTCCTCTTCCACAGCGAGCAGACAGATAACTGCACAGGGTATTTAGTAAATAAATATGACTTTCAGTCTTCTGTCTGAAAAAGATTTTTTATTATGTTTTGATTGATTTTAGAGAGAGAAGACGGGAAAGGAGAGCGAGAAAAAAACATTGATGTGAGAGAGAAACATCGATTGGTTGCCTCCCATATGCACCCCAGCCGGGGGGATTGAACCCATACCTGGGCATGTACCTTGACCGGGAATCAAACTGGCGACCTTTCAGTGCACTGGGTTACACTCAACCTACTGAGCCACAGGGGCCCTGGGGAAAAAAAAAGAAAAAAGAAAGAAAGAAAGAAAAGAAAAGAAAAGATAGTTCTTTTAAAAGACTGGGTTTTAATTATTTATCTAGATATCTTGTATATTTTCCAAATAATTTGGAATGAAGATACAAAATATATTTTTATCAAAATCAAATGTCTTTGATTAGAACCAATTAGTAGCTGAAATATGAAGAAGGAGCAAGGAAATACTATCCTGGAGGGAAAGATTCAAGAAATCATCCCTTGTCTGAGAGGTTCTCCTGAAATCTTTATGTAGCATCTCAGCGTGTGTACTAGGATCTTTAACTCAAGACATCATTAGTTACATCCTACAATTTTTGCATTTTTCATGAGGATATAGAAGAAGAAAAAAAGGACTTTTGAACAAAAATTTTGAATACGCTGTTTTAATCGCAATGACAAAAGACTAAATGTAGTCAAACTCTTTGAAATTAATTATCTAAGAATCTTCAATGGTGCTCGTCCTATCAATCTTGTTCAGGCTTGACCTCAAAGGACCACCTACAAAGGTGTGAAGACAGCTCACACTTCAGAACAATTCCATGCATGGCCTTGGCTGACATTCACTACATGAAGATTAATTACGGAGCCGTCTCAGCATACAGATGCCTACCTAATGAGAACTGAAGTGACACATACCATTTTTCACTTAGGTCAAGAAACAGATGACAGAAAGTAGCAGATGGTTAACTTTAACATGGCCCTGATGAAAATATGAGTGACTGCCTCTCAAGGGCTAAAGGCACGTCCATCACACATAGGGATCCCAGACTCAAGCCCTGAGCATCAGGGATGCAGCTCAAGTTCTGGTTCCCAGGTGATAGCAAACATGAGGGGAGGTCCCTAAGGGTTAGAACTGAATGCGTTGGTCCCAGAGATTCCATTTACAACAGCTCTAATGAATGCATTCCAACCTTTAATCCGTAAAAAGACAAATACACTTAAGCTTACAGGCTCAATGAATATACACTTGGCTTGTTCCTCTGGAGACTCTCTGTCAGGCCTAATGATGACATAGCTGTTACAGCTTAGTTGTGACTCATAGTTGAAAGGGAAAAGCTACCTCCGGGAAGGATATTTCCTTGGCCCCCTTCCCTGAAATTGGCTGGAATTAAAGAAAATAATTGATGCAATCACAATAAGAAACATGGAAAATATCTACAACACAAACACAAGCCCAGTGACACCCAACTGAGGATAACCAAGGCCAATGTGTTTTTCTCCAGAGCTTGAGCAGAAGGCAGATTTCTCTGGAATTAAGTAAGAGAATCCTCACTGTCTTACCCAATGATCTATTTTCTGACAGTTAAATAGAGAAACTCTCTGAAGATGAAGCCAGAGGGTAAAGAAAGAAAATGGCTACAAGCATTTGAAGAACTGATATTTGTCAGTAGTACAGGAATAAATAATCAAATACTCAAACAAACACCTATGAGGGGCACACACCACACTGACCTCTGCCAGGCTGATCCACTCTTTTTCCTCCAGTCCAAGGATGCTTCCCGTTGTACATGTGGGAACAGGTCACATCAGAGCAGTATACCAGCCAAAAGGACCTCCCCAACCCAGTTCTACGCTTGAGCCCATCTTGAGCCAGTCTGCTATTAAAAAATAATTCGAATAATTACTAGAAAAAGAAAAGTAGTATAAAATGGAAAGGGCAAAAGGCAGATCCTGTTTATGTAAAAATCTACATATATATACATAGATATAGATATAGATATAGATATAGATATAGATATAGATATAGATATAGATATATAGATATATATAAAGTGATATTTGGGTTAAGACATCTGAGGCTGAGCTGTGAGTTAGAGGCAGAAATGTGAAATTTCTACTCTCTATTTTATTCATATAGATACATTTTGATTCTCTTGAAATATCGTTTTGTTGGTATGTTGTTGTTTTTTTAATCTGAGTTGAGCTGGCATCTAGAGAGACTGAAGCTTTCTTCAGGGAAGTACTGCAATGTAGGGTCAAATTTGAACCTTTGCTCCATCCGCCCCCTGCCAAACCCTCATCCTCACATGCTCAGGAATTCCCTGCTCTTAACTCAGCTCCCACTCCTCCCTCCTTCCCCCATTTCCCACCTGTGTCCACCATGCCCTGAAATTCTCCCCATCAGTAATCAGCAAGCTCCCCTATAGCTTCTTCCTGTCCGTGGTGCACACAGACTTTAGGTTGTCCCCCCTCCCCCCGCCACCCATAGACACACTTGTCTGTCTCCTGGCATTTACAACATTGTGTTATCCTTTCCTCTTGAGTGTGGGCAGGAACTGTGACTTGCTTCTAACAAACAGAAAATGGCAAAGTGAAGGGATGTCATACCTGTGATTGCACTACATCATCTAAGATTCCATCTGGCTAACAGACTCACTGGAGAGGCTCTGCTGCTGGCTTGAGGAGGTAAGCAGCCACACTGGGAAGCCCCCAAGGCTAGGAACTGTGGGCCCACAGACTGCCTCTTAGGCTGAGGGCAGCCTCCAGCCCCTTACCAGCAAGAACCCTGGGCCCTCGGACCTAATGGTGCAAGGAAATAAATTCTGCCAAGAACTTGGGTGAACATGGAAGCAGATACCTCCTCAGGTAGCTTCAGAAGAAAACCCAGCCCAGACACATCTGGATCCTGAGCAGAGAACTGGATCCTGGACTTCAGACCCACAGAAACAGTGAAATAATAAATGTGTATTGTTCTAGGCCAAAGCGAAATCATTTCCCTGGGTGTGATCTGAACGATGGCGGTAAAACACACACGGGGAGAGACCAGTGTTCTCCCACCATTTTCTAAAAGTCAAATTTATAGAGGCAAAACTTGCGTTAAGTAAAATTCACCCTTCTTAGGTATAAGGTTTAACAAATTTAGGCAAATGTCTACAAGCATGCAAGCATCAGGACAAGAAAGATATAGAATAGTTTTATCACCCCAAGGAGTATCCACCTGTCCATTTGTCATCAAGCCCTGCCCCTGATCCCCAGGCACCCACTGAAATATCTGTCTGTAATTTGTTTTTGTGTGAATGCCTTATAAATGGAATCAGAGACTATGCGCCCTCTTCTGTCTACCTTCTTTCACTTAACATAATGTTTTTGAGATTCATCTAGGCATTGCATAATTAGCTCCTTTTACTTTCTGAACTTGCTCACCAGGGTAGCTACAGTAAAAGATTGAAAACTGAAGCATCCCATCACTGAATTTTGACAATTTGTGACTTCGGAAACAGAAGTCTAGCAGGCCTGCTAGAACCATCCTCTCCTTGACATGCACGAACCTAATGGTGTTCCCTAGCCTCCATTCAGAGGCAGAGGAAGACCTCATCTGATAGTTGCCTTTGTTTTGTTTTGTTAATCTTTACCTGAGGAGATTTTCCCATTGATTTTTAGAGGGAGTGGGAGAGACACAGAGAAACATCCACATGCGAGAAATGCATAGACTGGGTGGCCTCCTGTATTCTCCCCAACCAGGGCCGGGGATAGAACCTACAACCAAGGTAGGTGCCCTTGACCAGAACCAAACCCTTCAGTCTGCAGGCCAATGCTCTATCCACTGACAAAACTGGCTAAGGCGATGTTTGCCTTCTTTTTTTTTTAGATCTTTATTGTTGAACTTATTACATACGACCCCTCTTCTAGTCCATCCCCACCCCTCCACCGCAGGCCTTCACCACCCTATTCTCTGTGTTCATGGGTTATGCATATATGCATACTGCAAGTGATCCAACCCTTAAAAACCTCAAACAAATCCAAAAGTCAAAATAAAAAGGAGCCTGGAAAATAGTTGTTGTTGTCGTTTTTTTACTTTTCCAGGCTTTGTAGTCAAGACAGATATTTAAAAAAAAAAAAAAAAAAAAAGGCTACAACAGATGATGAGTGACAATCCACCATGCCCAAACCAGGACCAAAGGACATGTGGCTGCCACCATACAGAATAAATGATAGAAGTTCAATTACTTTTTAGATAAATCCTAAACGGAAATAAAAATTTTAATGTTTTCTTCCTACTCTCTCTATTATGGAAATAGCATTTTATAAGCAAAATTTTAGAACAGCAACAACTTATGATTACAAAATCCATAAATTAAAATTTCCTCTGCTTCCCCAAGGGAAAAAAGCTTCAAAAAAGCCTTGAAGGCCTTCAATGTCACCATGTAGATAACTCACTGTTTGACTTTCCCTAACCTTTTGGAGCTTTCCTTTCTACATCTTAAAAGAGAGTTAAATATTTCTAAGAACTTTTCAACTCTAAATTTCTGTATTTTGCTAATTCTAGGACATTATTTATGACACTAGATGGTAACTCATATATTGTCAGGAAAAATACATTAACACGGTTAAAAATATTATTTTTTAAAAGGTGGGATTTTAAACCTGTGTGCTACGTGACATCCAGTCAGCTCCGACTCCTGGCGACCCCATGAGTGAGTGGTGGTCACAATGTCCTCTCCTCACCTGCCCTTCTCAGCTCGTGCAGACTTGTGCCTATGGCTCCTTTTATGGAGTCAAGCCATCTCATATCTGGTCTTTCTCTTTTCCTGCTACTTTTATTTTTCCCAGCATAATCGTCCTCTCCAAAGAACCCTGCCTTCTCATGGTGTGCCTGGGGTAGGACAGCTGCAGTTTTACCATGTTGGCTTCCGGGGATGTTTCCGGTTCAATTTGCTCTAGGACCCATCTGTTCATCCTCAGGCAGCCCATGGTATTCAAAGTTCTCCTTCGACAGCACATTTCCATATCTCCAACGAACCCAGTTTTTTCCCTATCAGCTTTCGTCACTATCCAGCTTTCGCACCTGTACATAGTAAATAGGAATAGGAGTCTATGGATGACCTTAGCCTTGGTCTCTAATGACACATCTTTGTTCTTCATGATCTTTGTAATTCTTCCATTGCTGCCCTTCCAAGTCTCAGACTTCCTTTGATTTCCTGGCTGATCTGCATTTGAATTGATAACGGAACCAAGGTAGGTAAAATCTTTAACCATTTCAGTGTCTTTATTGTCTGTGTTAAAGTTGAACGTTTCTTCTGTGGTCATGATTTTTGTCTTCTGGATGTTCAGATGCAGCCCTGCTTTGGCACTTTCTTCTTTCACTTTCATCAGAGGTCATTTCAGATCATTGCTAACTTCTGCCAGTAAGATGGTGTCATTGGCATGTCTTAAGTTAATAATATTTCTTCCACCAATTTTCACTCCAAGTTCCTCTCCGAGTCTACTCCAGTTTTTCTTGCAGTATGTTATGCATACAGATGAAATGGGGAGATGAAGGGGACCCTTCTCTGACACCTTTGCCCATGGGAAACTATCTCTCTCTCCATACTCTGTCCTATCAGCTTCCTGTTCACAATCCAGGTTCTGAGTCAGGATAATCGAGTGCTGAGGCACGCCCATTTCTTTCAGAACTACCCATGGCTTTTCATGATCCACATAATCAAGGCTTTACTTAGTCTATAGAGCATAGAGTAACCTTCTGAAATTTTTTGGAGCACGCCAGTATTCAGCGAGTGTTCACAATTGGATCTCAAGTGCTTGTTTTCTGAATCCAGCTGGACACCCAGCATTTCTGGCTCCATATAGGGTAGCCTTTGCTACATCACCTTGAGTATGAATTTGCTTGAGTGGGAAATAGAGCAGCGGTCCTGTAGTTACTGTGCTCCTTGGCATCTCCTTTCTTGAAGACTGGGATGCATACTGAATGCTTCTAGTCTACAGGCAGTTGTTTTGTTTCCCGTATTTGTTGACATGTTCTTGACAGGATTTCAACAGATTCAGTCTCTGTGCCTTAAAATAATTCTATGGGTATCCCATCGATAGCTGGTGATTTATTTCTTCCCAATACTTTCAAGGCAGCTTTCGCTGCATTTTTAGAATTGCAGGTTCTTCCTTATAGAAATCTTCAGAGATGTCTGTTATCCTTAAATGGTAGCTCATATATGTTCATAGGAAATATATTGACATGATTAAAATATGTTTTAAAGGTGATTTTTTAAACCTAAAGAATAGCTGAGTAGATTCATCAGTGGTAAAATATGAAAATACCCAGTGGAGAGTAATCAGCTGGATCTCGTTTCTAGAATAATGTAAAATGTGCCTCAGCTTATTAAAGAGAGCCATTAAACAGTACTAAAGGGGGCTGAAAGGTTGTTTTTTAAAAAAATATATATTTTATTGATTTTTTACAGAGAGGAAGGGAGAGGGATAGAGAGATAGAAACATCAATGAGAGAGAAACATTGATCAGCTGCCTCCTGCACACCTCCTACTGGGGATGTGCCCGCAACCAAGGTACATGTCCTTGACCGGAATCGAACCTGGGACCTTTCAGTCCACAGGCCGACACTCTATCCCCTGAGCCAAACTGGTTAGGGCTGAAAGGTTTTAAATAAGAAAAGATTTCATCCTTCTACAAAGGGTTTAATCGAAGTCCTCTTTAGACATTAGAGAGATTCGAGTACTTGTAATGTTATAACAGCACTAACAATGACTCTTTCCTTAACATGCTATTATTGTATCTGCTAGGATGTCCATTGGTACCATCTGAATAAGTACATCTAACACTAGAGGCTTATTTTTCTTGCATGTGAGGCTGGAGGTGTTCAGTCCAGGACTTCCGTGTGTAAAGCCAGGATGCTATGACCCCGGCTCCATCTTTCTGGATGCTTCCCCTGCCTGGGTGTGTGCTGCTGGCCAGCTCAGGGCCATGAGCTGCTGCTGTAGTTCCAGGCATGGGTCCACTTTTGAGGCAGGGATCATGGGGAATCACAATGCATTGACCATTTTCAAAAAAGCAAGAACTGTCTCAAAAATCTCAGTTGGTTTCTGCTTTTATTTGTCAGATCTGTGACTCCGGGCACACCTGGCTACAGAAGACGCTGAAAGATAAAATCACCTCTTCCATTTTTAGAACAGAGTTTGGAAGAGGGAGAAGGTAGTTGAACTTGGCCAATCTGCAGTGTCTGGCAGAGACTTAGGAGTTCAAAGTGCTTTTGCAGCCATTATTCTTTAAGGGCATTAGCGGCTTTAACTCCTGGCCCAGTTAAACAGAGGTGCCAGTGATCTCTTAGTGACTGCAGATTCTGGGAGAAGTCTCAACTACACTGAGACAGGATGTGTGTGTGTGTTTCATAGTATAATTTAATCATGCAAAAGCTTCTCTTTTCTCTGATCTATTAAGATACTTGTCAAAATGTCAGATAAAATAAGTTGCTGAACTAATACTGCACGCTAAAACTGTACACAGTAATGCCAAGCACTTTCTGAGTTATTTTATTTTTTCCTATTTACTAAGAACATATGATGAACAGCAGAAACAATGTCCAAAGTCCAAAGTTATGTGCAGAAAGCAAAAACACATCTCAGAGAGAACTGCTTCCATCATTTTTAAAATGGTAGACAAAGTATCCAGATTATGTAAAAAGAATACAAATGATGTTGTCAGTAAACATAAGATTGGGATATTTTTCATACAGAGACATTTTGTAAAGAACTATATTTTAATATTAAACTCGTGTATTGTTAGCAAAAACATACTATAGTGAAACTGTCATTTAAGTATATTTTAAAAACAGAAAATACGCCCATTTAAAGAAAATTAAATGTAGATACTATAAAAATCTCATTGGTAGATTATTACCAAGAGGTACTTATTTAGGCAAATGCCTGCAGTGCTTCACTTAAAATCCATGAATGCAATGTATTCTGTGATACATGGGATATAAAACGCATTTTCATTTTAGAAATTAACTTAAACCCATAGGGACCTTCCAATGTAGTTAGGGCAAAAAGGCACACACAGTTAACTCTAATACCACTGACAGGGTACTAAGGATCCCCAGAGGGGTGCAGGCAAAGGAGGTGACTATTCCTGGGGAAGCTGTAGGCAGGGTATAGCCAAGAACACTTAATTCTGTTCTCGATCTGCTTTGCTTTGTCTCCATTTCCTAAATCACATGAGGGTTCATGGATGCACTAACTCCTGCCTGTGACTGTCAACATCCAACCAGGGACCAAATCCTCTCATTCCAGCTCGCTCCTACCCCTGTCCATTCCCCAGGCTTCCTGCTTGGGTTAGGCTCCCATTTTCTCTCTCCTGGAGCTTCGCAAAAGCTCCTAACTTCTCAACAAGACTGCTGGGGTCATTTTTTTCCTCAAAGGATTATCTGATCATAGCATCTCCCTGCTTTAAAACACAACCAGTGCCACCAGAACAACTACCACCCCCACCCCCACCTTCTATTGTGATTTTCCACTCTCTACAGAACAAAATCAAAACTCTCTCTGTTGGAACACACTGCCTTTTATTATCACGAGGAAAATGGTACAGTTTTCAACTTGGAGTGACAGAGAGGATGACCCAGAAAAGTAATACACAATATGAATGAATAGTGGTCCCAAGCCTTCTACTAGTATTCCTGGGTAATCTCCTCTCTGGTCTCTGTGCCTGTGGTGACACCATGCGACACCACAGTGGCATCACCTGCTCCCAGAATTCCCCAGATGTGGATGGCAACACTTCCCCTCCCCACCCTCGCCCTCCCCCATCCTCCACTGCCGGGGTCCAACCCCAGCGGGTCCAGCACTCCAACACCCCCACCCCCTGCAACTGCTAGCAACTTCAGAGGAACTGCCTGCTGCCTGGGGACTATAGACTTTATCCTTAGATCACAATGCCTCTGTTCTGGGGGCAGCCTTAATGACTGCTCATGGACCAAAAGAGTTATTTGGGGAAACTTTCATAGTCAACCAACTTCAAGAGGGACATTTTCCATCAGTGGCACATATGGATTTATTGTTGTAACAGGTCCACTTACAGGTCAAAGTAATAAACATTCTCTCCAATGGCATGGCTAGGATTATTTCTTTGATTTCAGCAAACCCTCTGAGAAAAAACCTTATTCTATATGGTCTAGACAGCGACTAGAGAAGAAACACATTAGGAAGGCATATTCACTACATTATCCCTCATCTTCCCTTACTTTTTGCTTGTACTAAGTCCTCAAGACTTAGATTACGTGGTGGCATTCTTTTCTCCTCAATTCTTAGACTAGGATTAACCATTTATCTTTCTATGTTATCATACAGCTCATCTGCTATGATTTTTATCCTATGATTTTGTCAGTCATTCCATACGTTCCTGCTCTACTATTTAAATTTCTTGAAACAGCACAATTTTTTATTAATCTTTCCAGTTATGGCATACCATAGTGCAATAAATGTTTGTTGATTGGATAAATCTATATCTAGTTGAATGAACAAATGAATGAACTTTCCCAAGACGATATTGTATACCTAATTTGCTGCCCCCACGATATGATGCAAATGACCTCATTTAGGACACCACTTGCAATGCTCCTCAACAGATGCTCTCAAAACCCCAGCCCAATATATATGAAGAGATATAGGGGTTATGTCTAACTTTAACTGGGCGAAGCCTCTAATCGTTACAAGGAATTTATTCTCCAGCTTTGAGACATGAATCCAAGGCTGTGTATATGTGATAAACTAAATACTTCTTGGAAGTTAAAAAGAAATGTAGTCGATGGTTAAGTAGTTGAGAAAGAAGCCAAAAATCATTTTCCTGCATGCTTATCTCAGATGCAATGAAAGGCTATCTAAACTTTCTCTTCATTGAAGGTTTATTAATGCAAGCCCTCAAGGTAGATCTAGGAAGAAGGAATTGATGAAGATCAACATAAACTTTAACTTTATGTATCTAGTCTCACTAAATACTTGAGCCTGCTCCCTCCTCCACTTGCTAGTTATATGTGAAATGTATTTTTCTGTTTCAATTGGCTTAATACCAAGCTACCTAACATAAATGTTCAGCTCTCACTATTGCTTTTTAAATAAAACATTAAGCAGATATCCTTAGGCTAATATCACATGAGAATAATAGCTAATATTTATCATGTATTTACTACATAACATGCATTGTTTTAAGCTCTTTGCATACATTAATTTTGAAATTCTTACAACCCTGTGAGGTAGATAATATTATTAGCCATATGTTAACAGATGAAAACAAAACAAAACTGAAGCATAGAGAATTTTCAAAATATACTAAGATATATTTTGTAAAATTCTCAGTTATGAATAACCTTCATATCTTAAGCATTCATTCTTTCCCACATAATATCCAGATGGCATTGGGAAACTCCTATCATTAAACTTCAGTTTACTAAAGTATCAGATGAATATTGCAATTGTATAAGCTTCTAGGTGAGAAGGATTAGTAAGATAATGGGTGGGGTACAGGTACTTGGCTCAGAGTAAGTTCTCAATTTTTAGTTATTATTATTATTACTAGAGGCTCAGCACACAAAATCGTATGGTAGGGTCCCTAGGCCTAGCCTGCGATCAGGGCCATCTTCTGCCTGTTCACCAGTCCCCAGGCCAAACGCTGCCTCCACTGCCAGGGCAGGTAGGTTGCAGGCCTGCCCGGCAGGTTCCATCAGCGCCGCAATCCCCAGCACCAGGAACAGCAGCGATGGCAGCGGGCCAGCACGAGCTGCCCTGAGCAGGCAGCGCGTTCCATCAGTGGCCGGCCCGCGCACACGCATGGAGGTGAAGTTGCCGGCGCCAGCTTTCCCACCGGCCTGATCCCCGGAGCAGCCCGAAAGAGCTGAGGATCCCAATGGCCTGACAGCCAGACTGGTCCTCCTGCCACCCGCCCTGGTTCCCCCATTCACATCAGAGCCTGCGGGCTTGGGGGAGGGGCCAAGATGTCAGCCATTCCACCAGCTCCCCAGTCCCCAGTCCTGCCCCACCATTACCCACCCAGCTTCTCCGTGGTTCCTCATTTGCCTGTGGGCGGGGTGGGAGGGTGAAGGAAGTGAGGGAGGGGAGGGACCTAGAGGTAGTCAATGTACTTCATGGCGACTGGTCGAGTGGTCATTCTGGTCATTATGCTTATGGTCCCTGACCTTTTATTATATAGGATTCTTAGAAATTCAAACATGAATTCTAACCTTGGATCTGGAGCTTTTAATTTGTGTAATGTTGGAGAAGACACTTAAGCCCTATGTTTCCCCAGTTTCTTTACCTGTGGGGTGAAATTAACTAAATGACTCCTGCCAATCACATGATGTAGTGAAAGATTAAACCAAAATATGTTTTCAGAAGAAGTCAGTAAATTGTAAAAGGCTATCCACATACAATCACTTTTTAAAAATCAACTAGGAGAAAATTGCTTTGACCTTTTATTCTATAATTACCACTTGCGAAAGTCAGAGATTCTGAGCTCACACAGCTAAATGTTTTCACTACATTTTTTTTTTAATGACAAAGTGGTAGGTGACTTAAAAAAAATCACTTTTGGGAATATATTAAACAAAGGAACTCTCACAGATTTTCTGGGATATAGGACCCTCTAGCATAGACTTTGCTTCTATAAATATGGATGAAACTCAGTAAATTTAGTATTCCCACTAATAACACCAAGACATCAGGAAAATGTTAAAACATTTTCAGTGTTAGTTTTTAATTCACTAAAAGCACACAGAACACTCTTAAGATAAAATTAATTTATGAAGATAATTTAAATAAGAATATCATAGTGCTAATAAAGGTCAAACTCTAATGAAATGTAAATTATCCTATCTATTTGAAACTCAATTAACAATTAATGCTGAGCAAATGGGAATAATTTAAATAATATTTTTATAAATTTGGGATATAATTTTATTCTTTTCCATATAGCAAACAGAGAGTAAAATAACATTAAACAGTCATTAATTTCTAAAACTAAAGTTTAGGAACATCCCACAATCACTATACTTGATGGCTTAAATGAAAAATATATACTAATATGAGAAGGACATTTGTATAACGTTAATATTTTTATTAATTATATTCCATAGTGAAAATTATAAAGGCTTATACACTTATTTTCCATAGAGATATTTAGCACTCAGCCACATAAGAAATGCAAATAGACCCAAACACAGAACAGTTCTTTTCCTAGTACTTTCACCAGGAAGATAAGACCCTACACCAACAACCTCAGTATCATTGGAGAATTTAAAAGTCAGCTCCATTTTATTTATTTTATTTATGTTTTGTTAATCCTCACCCAAAGACATTTTTTCCATTGATTTTTAGAGAGTGTGGAAAGAAGAGGGGGAGACAGAGAGAGAGAAACATCAATTGTAGAGAGACATGGATTGGTTGCCTACTGCACTCTCCCAACCTGGGCCAGGGATAGAGCTTGCAACCCAGGTATGTGCCCTTGACCAGAATTGAATCTGGGACTCTTCAGTCCACTGGGCCAGTACTCTAACCACTGAGCAAAATGGCTAGGGCAAAGTCAACTCCATTTTAATAGGAAGTTATAAAATTTAATATAGGGCTACAATTCCGAATCTTTTTTTTAAAATATATTTTATTGATTTTTTACAGAGAGGAAGAGAGAGAGACAGAAAGTTAGAAACATCGATGAGAGAGAAACATCGATCAGCTGCCTCCTGCACATCCCCCACTGGGGAAGTGCCCGCAACCCAGGTACATGCCCTTGACTGGGATCGAACCTGGGACCCTTCAGTCCACAGGCCGACGCTCTATCCACTGAGCCAAACCGGTTTCGGCATTCCGAATCTTTTTTAAGGTACAAAAATACAAGAAAAATTGTGATGCATTTGAAGACTAATATTAGTGGTTGGAACCATAAAACCTAAACTTGCCGTCTTGATCTACTGTTCTCCTAGAAGTATGGCAAAGGCGATTTGGGTACCCTGAGGATTCCATGTTACACCCATGGCTGTAACAAGACTGTAGCTTTAACAGCAAGTTAAGTTTTAGTTTAATTGTAAATTATCCCCTATACTTAATTTTGTTGCATGAGCTGTGTTTGTTTACTGTGAGTGGTGGCTTAATTTATTTTTAAAGAGAACCTGAAAGATTTTCCTCACGATTGTATCTGAAAACAGAGTGAATGAATCTGATGGTGGAGTGCTCTTGTGGAGCTAAAATTGGTAGAAAATGAAAAAGGAAAACCCCAGCAAAACTGACTGGGAGTCGATCTTCCAGAGATAGAAACAAACGCCTCAACAAATCTTTAAATGCTTTTATCGTACCAGGGATAATGACATTTCTAGGAAAAACTCTGTTTTTCTAAAGATCATTGCCTGAATTTCTCTTTTTTCTCTAAAATACCTTACTCAACTAGTTACAGAGCAAAACATTTGTCGCTTCATTCACATACATTTAGAGAGTAGTGTGGGAGCAAACTCACTTTAAAGGCAAGAAAATTTATGTTTGGGATCCCACTCTGAAATTTGACAGACCCTAAGCAAGCTTTAGAATTTCTCTTGGTCTCATTTAGTTTTAACATGAGGATAATACAACTTTCTTTATATCTAAGTTGTAAGAATTCAGGAAGATAAAGAATGAAAACTTATTTGCATAACACTATATAATTTTTAGCTGTTATTATTATGATTATCATTATTAAGGGCAACAATAGTAGTTATGTAAAAATAAAATATGTTAAGTTTGAGGGAGCATGACTTCTGTCTTAGATTGAATTTCCCTCTACTGCCCATGTCCAGGCAGACTGATTTAAAAATAGAAAAAGAAAACATGCCCCAATTTAATATTCAATTCTCTCTGAGCAAGTTAATTCTTTCTTGACCACTGCAGAGGTGAGCTGTACTATCAGGCATAAACTCCAGATTTACTCATTTTACACAAGAATAGCATCACCAGACACTGCCTTTATCTTCAGATTGTCACAGCTCTTATCTGTATGGTAATCTAAAACAACAACAACAAGGAACAAGGTAAGTTGTGATAGTTCCTTCTTAGGAAACTGGCTCCTTGTGATGACTTCTTAATAAGTATTCCAAATAATTGACTTAATAGTTAATTCCAGAACTCTCTTATTAGTCAATCAAGTCTTTTCACCTAAGGAAAAGATACTATAACCAACGACTGAATGTTGCCCAAATCACAACATGAGGGGAGCAGATTTCTCTGTCTGCTCTTTAGAAATTCAGTTCTTCTGATTTTGCCAGGAGTCAATGTCCTATAATGCTTCAACTCATTGATCACTGTTAAAGAGCATCTTGTATGCATCTTTAAAAAAGGGAAAGTCATGGGTGTTCCTTTAAAAAGCTACCCACCAAGTCCAAAGTACATGATTTAGCTAAGACACATTTGGTTGTAAGTCACAGATACTCAAACTGAACTAGTTTAGCAAAAAAACAATAATGACAAAAAACAGGGGCAGAAAGAGAATATTGGGGACCAGTTATAATTATAAGAAATATTAATCATGCTCTGTTAACCGTGATTGTTCTGTTCTGATTAGAGAAAGCCCACTCTAACCTGGCTGAGAGTTGTATGCCCTGGGACATGGGAGTTCACATCAAAATGTAGTCAGTATATCCTCCTTTCCCAAGAGCTGCCAATCATTATGGAAAGACTTACAACTTCATGGCTGAAACAATCTAGTCCCAGAGGCAGGTGCCCTTTAAAACCCCTGCAACCCTTACTGCCTGTAATCTGGTCCTGGAGGTGCCCAGAGGCAACCACCCTCTGGGACCCTCCCCCAGCCTACACTGCCTGTAACCTACAACCGTTATACCTTGCCTCTTCCCCACGCCTATAATTCTTACTTTCCCATGTAAACTTTGCCCTTCTACCCAATATAATCAGCTGGCTTATGGGGAGGGGCGGAGCCAATTTTTGTGGATGACCTGCTGCTCTCCCATACTGTTGGCATTATTGGAATAAATGCTCATATGATTCAACCCAGTCTCTGCTTAATTGACTCAAGTAGCAATACACAGCCTGGTCCATTGGTTTTCAGGTCACAAAACAACAAAAAATAATTTATTGGGAGGATATTGGGATATCTCACTGAATCTCTCAAAAAGTTGAACCAACCACTCTAGATTGCTTCACTGGGCAGAAAACAAGGTCTCCAATTATCCAAATGATGTACAGTAGACTGTCAGACTTCACTCAATAAACACTGCTGAGACTAAAAGACTCAGAGAAATTATGCTTCAGCTCTCTGTGGCCAACACACACACTGGGTGTCTGGGACAGTACATAGAGTAGGAATTTAGGGTGAGCCTGGCAGCCAGCCCTACGAGGTTATGTCTCTCGTGGTGTACTTCTGGAGTCCTTTATACCAGGTCTGAAGGACCCTCCATTATTATAAAGTCATCAGACTTAAAAAAATGTATATTCTAATCAAAAAATAAATAAAAATAAAAATAGTAGCAATTTAGTTATGCACACAGCTAATTAAGTAAATAAGGGATTTGATTTACATGGGTTAAATTGCTCTGTCTCTGAGCTCATTCTTCTGTAGGAACTGTCTTCCCTTCTCTCAAACACAACTGTCCCATGTGCAGACCAAGACAAGAAGGCAACTTGCTTTCTTTAGTCCCCCCACCCCCAGACTTCTGGTATCAGACATGCTCTGAGACTTGGCTACACACTTGTGATTTCAGAGAATTTTAAATCACATAAACACAAATGCCCTGATTTCTAGACACATTTCTTTATGAAGAGTTTAATTTAAAAAAGTGAGAAAAAATGATCTACATATTCTCCCAGAAAGTTGAAATTTAACATAGTTAAGTGTAAATCAAGGAGCTTCAAAAACCTCCCACACTCTTTCTTCAACATTATATTTATAGACCATCTCATGTAAGAATCTGACAATAAATAAAATTCTAAAGGCTAATGTATTATGGTTCTATCTCAGCCAAATGCCCTCTTCCTGTTTCCCAATTTCCTAAGTGACAGACAAACAAACAAACAAACTCTATTTACCTTTGGGTTTCATGAATTCATCCTGAGTTTAAGGTTGTGTATATGTTTAATTTTCTAAGAAAGACTGGTGAAGAACAACTCACCAAGTTGATATAAACTAATTAAGGACCATGGATTCCCATTCGATTGTAATTAACTCATATGTGTTATCTGTATTCTAAGATTTGATTGCCTTTATTTTATTAGATAACCAAACTCAATTTCTGGGAGATGTTACCTTAACCAAGGCTATTCAGTAAGAAAATGCTGGAGTAATTTAAACAAAATCTACACATCTCATATATATCACTTTTTCCACCATGCTGAATATTGGCCCAAACCACGTATTCTACTTAAGAATAAATCCTTAAAACATGATGACACCTTTTCTTCAAATGCCACTACTAGCTTACTTTGTGTCATAGCAGAAGATCTGAAAATATAACTTATCTCTGAAACTGGAAGAAATGTTTCAGACCAGTAATGGCAACTGATTTCTCCCCTAATTATCAAAGGTTCATCAAATATCTTAGCTCAGGTCTTTAACTGGATTCACTATAGAGGCAATAGCTTCTAATGCTACATATAATACTGCTCTGTCAATAGATGCCAAACATTTAGAAATGCATGCATATCACAGACCACTAAGAAAACACTTCTAACAAGTATAAGAAATCTGAATATGCAAGGTATGGAAACAGCAGGTTTACAGCTGTTCATATGGAAAATAATAAAATAATTAATAAATAATAATACAAGAATAAACTCTGTGCTTCCTGTACTAACAACTATAAACATACTTTGGTCCTATCCTATATTTAAACTTGATCAATACTAAAAAGTTGTAATAAATTTTACGAGCTGTAAAATTAAATCTAGTGATGGGATACTAATAAGCAGATTCCACTTAACAAGTTGAATGCCAGACTCAAAAATATTTAATATTTGGAGGACACCTGAGTTCATTTAGTTAAACCTTCTATTCAATGTGAGTCCTTGATAATACTCATTCAGATTCTCTTTAATTCTAATGACTACAAATTCACTATTTCTTTCTTTCAATTTATGGGTAGTTTTGGTTTTTGGGGGGATGGAATGGGGAAAAGTTAGGTAACACTAAGCACATATCCTTCCCAACTCTTTTCATGTTCTAGTTTCATAACCTAGGGAGAAAGTAATTATATTTTGTTGTATGATGTGGAAAGGCATGAATGAAGTTGGCAGCAAAGGCCCCACCCAGCACCACCCTGGGCTGCAAGGATCACAAATCACCACAGGTATAGGTAGCCATTGCACATTTCATATGCCACCAACCCCTGGTTAAAAGCCTGCTATTGATCACTGATTGTTAGTGGATTTCCTGAAGAGAAAGCAGTAACCAGCTATGCTTTTTGGTACTTTCCTAAATTTGTCACTTGCCAGCATCTTTGAGCACATTTCTTTCACTTTTGAAAATTTCCACCTTTTGCCCTGGCCGGTTTGGTTCCGGTTTGATTCTGGCAAGGGCACATGCCTGGGTTGTGGGCTTGATCCCCAGTAGGGGGCGTGCAGGAGACAGTCTATCAATGATTCTTTCTCATCATTGATGTTTCTATCTCTATCCCTCTCCCTTCCTTTCTAAAAATCAATAAAAATATATTATAAAAAAAAGAAAATATCCACCTTTTGAACCCACCCCCAAAGTGGACTGCCAATAAACTGACCATCGCCCTTAGCAATATGAACCCCAAGCCTGACTATTTGGGCATTCCAAATTATTCTGTTACTTATCTAAGTCTTTCAATTATTTCATTTCTGCTTAAAGCTGCCTAAGTTTGCAACTAAGAATCTTCCTGACACAAATCTGAAATCTGTCTCTCCCTAAGTTTGCTCCTTTATCCTACCTAATTCCCTACTCAGTTGTCTATCAGCTGACCAATAGAAGTTTACTCCTTTTCCATCATGAATATTTGGAGACATCTTCTCTAGCTTTCCTTCCCATCCAACCCATCCATCCCACCTTACCATCACGATTTGCACACCAAATATCATTGGTTATTCCATCTGAAACTTATATAGGGTGGGGCAAAAGTAGGTTTACAGTTGTGAGTATATGATAGTTTTTTCTTATATTACCACTTATTAAGTATTGTTTTATTTTCCATACAAACAACTATAAACCTATTTCTGCCCCGCCCTGTGTAATTTGTCTTCTAGGCTCTTCAGAGGCATGGGTAGGCTGAACCAAGAATACCGAGGCTTATAATAACTCACGTTAGGGAGCTTATTTTGTCTGCAATGTAAATATACTGATAGAGACTTTTAATGTAATGTTTAAATTTTTAAAAAAATATTAATTTGCCATAGGATTTTTGGCATGTTTCCTTTGGCTCTGGTTTAGCAGTCCATTTCAAAAAATTACCTCAGCTCACTATGATGGCTATAAGAAAAGAGACAGACAACAAGTATTGGCAAAAGTGTGAAGAAACTGGAACTCTCATAGGTGCAGCATGTTTGCAAAATAGTTTGGCAGTTCCTCAAAATGTGAAGCCCATAATGGTCACATAACCTAGAATTTCTACTGCTAGGTCTCTATCAAAGGGAAATAAAACATATGTCCACACAAAAACTTGTACACAATTATTCATGATGACATTATTCCCAATAACCCCAAATTAGAAAAATCCCAAAAGGCCATCAAGAGATGAATGGGTAAATGAAAGGAGATATAGCAATATAATGGCATATTATTTGGAAATAAAAAGGAATGAACTAATGATGCCTACTACCACATGAATGAACCCTGAGGCATTATGTATGATAAGTGAAAAGGGCCATTCACAAATATATTTAAAATTTAATTGATATATAATGGCCGCCTAATGAAAATCTATAGAAACACAAAATATATTAGTTGTTTCCTAGGGCTGTGGGGTTTGAGGAGAATGGGAAGAGACTGTTAATGGGCACAGAGTTTGTCTTTGAGAGGATAAAGGTTTTCAAAATTAGATCACGGTGATGGATGCACAACTCTGTGAATATACTGGAAACCATTGAATGGGATGAACTGTATAAAATGTGAGTTCTACTTCAATAAGCTGGCTTTGAAAGTTACCTCAGGATGTGTAGAATGATGAGACTTAGTAGTAGAGAAAACTATAGGGATGGTCTAATACAACAGACTTTTATTTTTTTTGTTTTGGTTAATCCTCACCTGAGGATATTTTCTCCATTGCTTTTTTTAAAATTTTTTTATTTTTTAAGAGAGAGCAGAAGACAGGGGAAGAAACAGAGAGAAACATTGATGTGAGAGAGACACATTGATTTACTGCCTCCCGCATATGCCTAACCAGGCCTGGGGATCAAGCCTGAAACCGAGGTATGTGCCCTTGACTGGAATCAAACCCAGGACCCATTAGTCTACAGACTGATGCTCTATCTACTGAGCCAAACTGGCTAGGACCAAATGACTTTTATAAATAAGGAAAAATGAGTAAATCAGTTATCAACTTCTAAACAGCAAATTACCTCAGAACTTATTGCTTACAACTATAATAACTGTTTATTTTTGTCATCAGTGTACAAATAACAGTGAGAACAGATTGCCTTTCCTCCAAATGACATCAGTTGTAGCCACTTGACCAGAGGCAAAACTGAAGATGGCTCATTGGAAATGCTAGCAAGTTGGTGCTGGTGTCAGCCAGGAATACAGATGGTGCTGTGTATGCACTCACAAATATAAATAAAGTAAAAATAAGAAAAAAAATCCCCAATACAAGGGAAATACAAAATAAGCCTATAATAAGCAAATAATTGGATCGCTCAATACTTGGGGAAACAGTATGCTTTCAAAGGGTAATTTAAAATTATTAAAAAATATAATCAACAAACATTTGGCATAATTGCATATAAACAAAAAGAACTGGGTATTCGTGTGTTTTATGTGAAGTTGATGATTCATGTGCTAACATGGTAATTGTTTATTTTTTTCCCTTTTGCTGAAATAAGGCATGCAGTCTAGTTTGAGGACAAAGACTATCACCTATATATTTTATTAATGAAGAATAGGTTTAAGTTAATGTACCTAATTTTAAGCTGAAAATATCTCATTCCAACCAATTAAATGAGTTTCGATTCAGGTTGTTTACAGAGGAAATTATAGTTCCAGGGACCTGGGATTCATCAATGTAAATGGGCTAATTCTGAACCATGTGAAGGTAGCTCACAGGGTTAGACAGAGATCCAATACAACTATTTTAAAAAGGGCAAACGAACATAATCAATATAACAGTGGAGACGAGACCCTTGTTCCACATAACTAAGCCAAGGATTTTTATCACAGTTTAGCAAGACATTTACTTTTGAGCTAAAATAAAATAGGAAAACACACTAAATTAATTTATAAACTCATACCCTCAATACAAATATATGGAAATATTTTTTGTGTCTGGAGCCTCCAAATGTTAGGAGGCTCCCTTAGCCATAACCCTACTCCATAAATAATTCAATAAAATCAGGTGTTTTTCAGAACATGCTGTAGTTGTTAATTATTAATAATATTAACAGCAGTGTTATATACCTAGCACTAAAACATTTCATTTCTATTAAATCAAGTCACAACAGTGAGGGAAAGGTTTTCAGTATCAGGTTTCCATACAATCCAGAAAAGCTCCCATTCTGGTCATTTCTTATCTCGTGTCCCCATAAAAGTTGAGTCAACATATAACTACATCATTATTAAAGTTGAGTTGTTGGAAGGTGTTTCAGTAGAGGTTTGAAAACTTGTTCCTAATATAAACAGAATTCCCAAAATACAGATAGTACACTCTAGATTTTTTATAGGAATATATCCCAAGAAAACAGAAACACCAATCAGAAAAGATATATGCACACCTATGTTCATAGCGGCACAATTTACAATAGCTAAGATTTGGAAACTGCCTAAGTACCCATCAGCAGATGAGTGGATTAGAAAACTGTGGTTTGTCTATACAATCGAATACTACGATGCTGTAAAAAAAAGGAATTCTTACCATTTGCAACAGCATGGATGGAACTGGAGAGCATTATGCTAAGCGAAATAAGCCAGTCAGAGAAAGAATATCATATGATCTTACTCATTTGTGGAAAACAATGAACAACATAAACTGATGAACAAAAATAAAACCAGTTATAGAAGCATAGAACAGACTGTCCAACCTATGAGGGAAGGCGGGGGGTGAGGAGGTAAGAGATCAATCAAAGGACTTGTATGCATGCATATGAGCATAACCAATGGACACAGACGGGGCGGGGGAGAGGGGAGGAAGGGCATGTGCTAGGGGATGGGGGTGGCTGGGGAGAAGTCAATGGGGGGGTGAGACTTATATAATACTTTAAACAATAAATAATTTAAATTAAAAATAAATAAACAAATAAAAACATTTAAATAAAGAAATAAACTTTAGCTGAAACCGGTTTGGCTCAATGGATAGAGCGTCGGTCTGTGGACTGAAAGGTCCCAGGTTCGATTCCAGTCAAGGGCATGTACCTGGGTTGCGGGCACATCCCCAGTAGGAGATGTGCAGGAGGCAGCTGATCGATGTTTCTCTCTCATCGATGTTTCTAACTCTCTATCTCTCTCCCTTCCTCTCTGTAAAAAATCAATAAAATATATTTAAAAAAAGAGAAAAGAAATAAACTTTAAATATAAGAACACTGAAAAGAAAAATAAAGAATAAATTGCCGCTGGCCTTTGACAGGAGGTCTACAGCAGGCAATTTCAGGTCCCTGACAAGTAATGCAGTGCATGGTACTATTTATGAAAAGTGTCTGAGTTAGCTAATGGGTGGATTGGATACAAAGCAGATGTTTTGTTTTCATGGAGGCTTCTCCTCTGTTCAGGCATGGGTGTGGGTACAGGCCAAGAGGGCTACAACTGTACTTCAAAAACTGCAAATCAACTCAGACTTTAACACCTTGAACTGATATCTCAGAATTCTACTTCCCAGAGCAGAAGAGATGGCAATCTCAAAATGTGCATGGGATTGCTTGTACTTGCCTAAAACAACGAGGGAATCATCTTGGATGAACTATTTTGTAATTCTAAGTTTTAATTATGTACATAACTTCCTCATCCCGCAGACCTTCCAGGACATGTAAGCTTCAGGAGGCATCCCCAGGTAACTATATATGGACTTGGTGAGTGGCTCTATTTAGTATTGGCTACTTTAAATGCTGAAGATTACATGTCAAAAGTTATATATGTTAGTTTTGGTTTTATTCATACTGTGTCTGTTCTCCTAAGGCAAGGGGTCCGGCTGCTTCCAGAGGCCTTGAGTAGAATGTGAAAGTCAGGACTTGTCATTAGTCAAAAAGGAGGGTGCTGGTCTTCACTCTTCTATGGAAGCGGACCGTATAGCCAGCTCCTTTAGAGCCCATGGTATGGGCCTGCACATTCCTTTAATGACGGCAGCTGAGTGATAGCAACGTGAACATGATCTATGGGCTGCCTGGGGCTTGTTTACCTGTGCCCCTGATGTAGGCTAGAGATAACTTCCATCTAAGCCACTGCCTCTCAGAAACAGGAATGCTGGAGAAAAACAATGCTGTGGTTCAACCTACAGAACTCCCTTCCTCCCATATCTTCTCTGCAGACATTCACAATGAGGTACCTAAGTTCCTTGAATTCATTTTGTTTGGACTGCCATTAACAATTCCTTCAAGACTCCAAAAATATAAGGCAGATCAAATTGGTGTAAAATTACACACCTTCCTTTTCTTAGTTAAATAAGACCTAGGCAGGCAGGGGAACCATTAAACTTGAAATCAGCAAAACCTTGGTTATAGAGAAATTTTTCTCTTATAAAAGGATAAGACAATAAATGTATCATAAACCATTTTATATCTAAACTAGAGGCCCAATGCACAACATTCGTGAAAGAGTAGGCCTTCCTTCCCCTGGCTGCCGGCACCAGCTTCCCTCTGGCACCCAGAACCTGGGCTTCCCTTGCAGCCCCAGCGTCCAGAAGGTCATCCAGAAGGATGCCCCGAAGGACGTCCAGTCTAATTAGCATATTATGCTTTTATTACTATAGATTATGAGACAATGTAGCATAATGAAAAGAGCACTGGATTCAGAGTAAAACCATCTGACTTTTCATTTCAATTGTACAACAATTTACTACATGGCTTTAGGTAGAAAAACTGAATATATTTTTTTTTAATTATCAACCTCTTGATCATAAATAGAAAATATTACCCATATTTTCTATTTTATAGATATTCATAATGTATTTTGAAAAGAATATAAATTGTAAATAAATTTAATATGTATGCTTTAGAAATGTTTTTTGCTATTCTGAGATACTATTTAACATCATTTCTTCTTCTATGATAATTCCTAAGATACTTGGTTTAGTTTCTCTGAATATTGAACATGTTTTCCCCATTTACTCCTTCTAGAATATTCTCTCTGTTAATTTCCTACTTTGTAAACCCTATGTAGGGCACTGACTGTTATACCCAGGATCTCCTGCTTCATAGGTCCTGCCTGTGGTTCCCAGTAATTAAGTAGTAGATATTTTCCCAGTGAGTTTGTAAGGGTCTTTAAAACTCTTTCTCAAAACTTTGCCCCAGGCAGCTCTTGTCAAAGTAGACCCAATGATTTATGTACTAGGAAGCATGACATGTCTTTTTTTTCTCATTTTGAGAAAACTGAATCAACCTAAGTGATCAACAAAGATGGGAAAGTTAAATAACATTGTAATATTAAGTAATTCACAGTGAATCACAGTTCACAGCCATTAGGAAAATGTTTACAAATAATATTTAATGATATGAAAAACTACTCTTAATATAATGTTAACTATATCAAGTATAAATATTTATAAAGCAAAATATAACATTGTACAAATGTATATAGTTGTATAAATCTTAGAAGGAAATCTCCCTAAATCTTTGCAACAACCTCTAGTTGCAGTAATATTCTAAATAAACTTTTCAACTTCATTCCTCCCTGAGTTTTTAAACTTTTCTACAATGTGCATGAATTATTTTATAATGGGAAATTCATTAAAATATTAAAATATCACATTTAAAATAATGTGATTTCACATAGAAACATCTAACAAATAATTCTAATGATAAATGTGAAAGAAGCATTAGAAATGCACCATAATGTCATGTTACAAGCCACACATACTAAAAGCTTATCTCCTAATTTAGCATATGAAAGCTTAGTCCATTTATATTTCCTCCATCATAGCCTCTAGAAAAAATACCTTCAAAGGGGAAAGAACAGACAGGAAATAAATTAATACTTAGAAGAGAATTTGGGCTGATTATAAAGATAGATTAAAGCATATGTGTCTTGAGTTACAAACTAAAATTTTAAGGGAAAAATTATGTTTTAGGAGAAAAGTCAAGATAACTTACCAGCAAGAATAGAATACACATAAGGGAGCATGGCAGTGGGGGCTGAGAAAAAAGATTATCCACTCCCGAATTATTCACTCATGACTGAACTCTTAAATTAATTCTTATACAAGTGGTTTATGGTCCTTGTTTTTCCTTGATCTCTAGTCCCTACCATTATTTTTGTGATGAAAAAGATCCATAAAGAAACAGACTCACATCAAGCCTAGTAAGTCTCATCAGTCTTTCCTTCCTACTCTGAACTCGAGAATTCGACATAAGCCCTGGTCTTTCTTTGCCCTGCTGGAAGTACAAACACCCAATGTGGTCAGTCTACTCCTTCCTGCCATTCTGTGTGTAGGATATTCACAAGGCTTTCTGATATTTTCTGACTCTGGGCTCTGCCCCTTCCTTGATATGAGCTATACCATTAACTAGGACCTGGTTCCACAGCTTCTGGCTGAGTTCTACCTTGTGCCTTCCTATCTCAATCCGTCTTGAAACCAATAATGATCCTAATGTAGTCTATGTTCTATAATAAAAATTCAGGAAAATGATGTTTTTCTTAAAATATTTCAATGGGCATGTGACTTGAAACAAGGTGAAAGATCATCAATTAAGTAATTCTCATTATAATTTTGATATACAAAGAAAGTTCAACTGTAGCATTGTGATATGTATAATTCTTTTCTTCTCTGACTAAATGAATATAAAGTTCACTAGTCTTTGCTCATAATCCGTCTCTATCTTCTTGACCTTTCTTAAAGGTGTTTTAATTTCCTTTTTTTCATGGATGATAATTTTGCCATTCCTTTTATAAGATGCTTTCCAAAATATACTCTGAAATTTGATTAATAGTTATAGGTCATTTTCCACATTTCATTATCAGAAACTATTGCTGCACATTATGGTAACACTAATAATGCTGAAAGATCTTGCAGTGATATGTGGCACTGGAAGAATACTAATCAAGGAAGCAGTTTATAACGTGTTCCTTTCCAATAATATTCTTGTTATACAGAGCTAATGTGTTTTCACAATTATAAGTGTAGAAGCTAAATAAAAATAAAGGCATGCTAGCATCACATGAATCCATGTAAAAGATCAAGATTTCATTAGATTTTTAATGAGGCATCTATTTAAATGCTTACTACCTTCATTCATATGACATAGCCTATGTAAAGTGCCCTGTACAACAGTTTTGCCGATAGTGAAAGCTCAGCAAGGCCTTTACCCTTGCTTTCCTGTAGCAAATACAGTAATAAAAATGATTAAAAGCAAGAGGACTTCTGCTTTACCACCTAGCAATTACCAAAATCCTAAATAATGGTATTGAAAAGTTCCTCTAAAATCAAGACTATGATTTACAATCTGTGTGGAATTTAAACAGCAAGAGAAATTACTGCAGAAATAGTGTGTCTGTGGTTATAAATGCTGTCAATTTTAAAAATGTTTTTATCACCATAAATTATTTGCAGTTTGATCATTTAAGGACTAGAGAGTTTTCTTAAACTTTTATGTACAGATTTTAAAGAGTTTATGGCTCTTTTTATATATTTAGTTTTAACTCCATTGATAACTGCTTTAAGGTAAACTCTAAATCCGTGTATCACCCAGAGGAAGCATAGTTCCAGGCATACAGTAAGTAGACACCTAACACAATTGAATGCAATGAATAGACACATTTGCATATACTGGTACAGACCCAGACATTTGCTATGCAATCTATTCATGAATATACCTGGCTAGTAGAATTATTACAAACATTTGCCAAGCCATAATAATTTACAAAGGTCAATGAACTAGAGGAACTCTAAAGATTTAAAAAATGCCCCAGGATTTTTTTAACTTATGTATGAAGACCCCTTCGATGCTAACTTTGGAAGCATTGATGATCAGATGAAACATTGATCAACTGAAGGGAAAGAAATATTATTATGAAACAAGTATATTTTTCAGAAAGTCATGTGTTTTTTTCTTAAGAATACAGTAAACATTTATTTAAGACAGTGGTTCTCAACCTTCTGGCCCTTTAAATACAGTTCCTCATGTTGTGACCCAACCATAAAATTATTTTCATTGCTACTTCATAACTGTAATGTTGCTACTGGTATGAATCATAATGTAAATATCTGATATGCAGGATGGTCTTAGGCGACCCCTGTGAAAGGGTCACTCGACTGCCAAAGGGGTCGCGACCCACAGGTTGAGAACCGCTGATTTAAGATAAAATACAAAGACCTACACAGCATGAATTAATGCAAATTCTTGTCCAACATTATTAACAATTTTTTAAAGAGTGTAAACACACAAATGAAGACAAGGATGGCTGTGCTCAGGCCAATCATGAGCAGATGTGTTTGTACTTCTCAGGGTTATGAGGCCACCTCGGGTCTCTCCACTGATGGATGATTCAGCCTCAGCTCACTCTCTCTCATCACCACTGCTTTGTCATTATTCTCACACGGGCTTGCACATAGTCCACAAAAAGCTTTCTCTCTCATTTCTTGTTTTGATCTCGTTTCCCAGAGGCATATCCAGGTCTTGACATTAATTATAATTGCTTTTAAATTCTTGATTTCAAGCCCAAGGTTCTCAAGCTATCACCATGTGTATGCATTCACTTTGTGAATCCATCACCCCTATCCATTTTTCTGTCTTTATCCCCTTTCAATCAGTGTCATTCCAAGATCCATCTTAATAACCACTCTCTTGCATCCTTCATCTTCACAGCCTCTGCCTCTTGACCTTGGCTCAGACCAACACTACACAGACTACAAGCCATCCGCCTACCTGCAATCACATCCGTGGCCTCTCTCCTGCTCTCACAAATGAATTATCGCTATTCCCTCCACTGTTGTACTGGATCCTGTTTACTCTCACCTACTCAGTGAGTTTTCTCCTGAAATTATCAAACTCTTCCACCTTCCCCAAGCATCATTAATATCTTCTTGGTCATTGCCATCATCATAGGAATATTTCCCATCCTTAAAAATAAATCCCTCAACTTGTCTTACTCTTTAGCCTCCACATCTGTGATAAACGGTATCAATCACCTTTGTCAGTTATTTATTCAAATAATATGACCGGGATATCACACACCCCACTTCTGTCCTCTCATCCTCTTCTGGTGGAAGATATTCACTTACAGGACAGGAAATGGGGGCCAGTTATCTCTCTCTTAAATCCCTATACGAGGAAAGACTTGGGAACAGTCAGAAATGAGATGGTCTGAAACACAGGAAATTACCCACAGGGTGTAACAGAATTCATGGTTCTATTTATGTTGATATAAAAGTGTAAAATTTACCAGTTAAAAAGCAATCAAAACAGGAAATTAGAACAAAGGAAAAAATCAATGAACAGCTCTTCATTGAGCAATCCATAGCTGCTGAGTGCAAAGATACTAAGGTTTAAGTTACAAATATCTTAGTCATGCCATACAATGCTATGTGGGATGCATTTCATGACCTGGGGTTTGCATGACTTAAGTTTCATTATATGGTGATAAACTAGAATTTATTTCTATGCAGTTAACCTGCCTAAGAACTTGTGTACTTAGTCTCATTAACAACTTATTCCAATGACCTCTATCAGGTAGTTTTCTTTATATATACTTTTCCTTTATTACCCTTTATTGTGCTTTGCTTATATAAGTTGCTCTGTATGTTTAATGAATGAGCAAATCAACTATGTAACCTATTACATGGCAGTCAGCTCAGAATATATGTTTGCTATCTTTCATATGAAGTATTTTACATAAAAGACATATATTTTCAACTCTTCATCAATCAGTATAATTTTATGTTTTTTTTCTATTGTAACTAATTTTCAGTAAATTCTCATATGCATAAAAATCTTATGTTCTAGTTCACTCAGTTTTATAAAACATATCAGTCTAAGCTAGGCTAATCAAAGGCTATTGAACATTTCAAATACTAATTCATAGGAAAATATCATTTTCAGAAATATAACAACAATGCACATCCCCATTTTGAATGAAAAAGAACGTGAATTTCCTCAAACCCTAACCCTTGGCTCGCTTACAATATATACTACACTTAGATGTTTATTATTTGGTAGATTAAATAAAATAATATTATTTTGAAATTTATGTCCCTGATTAGCACATTATGGTGAGAAATATTCATTGGTTACTTGCATTTTACTTCTGTGAATTGTCTGTTCATATTTTTTTTGCCTAGTTTTCTGTTCTTTCATTTATCTTTAATCAATACCAGAAATCTTATTATTTTAATGATATCAATACTTTGTCTATATTTGTGGCACGTATATTCTCTTGGACCATTTTTCTACATTGTATGTTGAGTTTTTGCTTATTATTTTTGGTATTCACTTTGCCAACTTGCACCAATCATTCATGTGTGGTTTCTGAATTTCCTTTCATACTTAAAAGTTGGCTCCATCTGTAATTTATAAATTTTTTTTCCCAATGTTTCTTCTAATGTGTTTATAGTTTATTTTATACAGTTACATTGCTTATTTTTGAGATTTATTTCTGTATATGTTTTGAGTTATGTTCTTTAATTTTCTTCCAGATGGTTAGCCAATTATGTTAATGCCATCTAAACCACTGCTTTGTGCTAAAACAAAAATACTTCAAATACATATAACTCGAATACATGTTTGAACCTGTTCTGAACCCGCAGCTATATCTTCTAGAAATCATTCTTTCTATCTGTGGGCAGTTGGACACTACTGAAATGAACATACTTGGTAAAGTGAAAATCTCTCTTATAAAAAATTTTCTTGGTATCATATATTTATACTTTCCATGTAATCTTTAATATAGTCTGATCCAGTTTGCCAAAGAAATGAACCATCAGCCACAGCTTCCTAACCAGAACTGTCTAAACGTTATATGCCATTTGGGAGTGGGTAATGTGGTTATGATATCAAGCCTTCCTACACAGGATTGTGGCATGACTTTTCATTTATTCTGAATCCTTTTATGTCCTTTGACAAAATGTTATAGTTGTCATCAGACAGGTCTGGGAGTTTTCTTGTTAAAGTTATGTATTATGTTTTATATTTTGTCACTACTCTGTATTTACTGGCCTAGCAGGGCTTCCAAATCATACCAAAATAAGAAAGCATGGTATAATCCAACCATTACAAACAGTACCCTGTGTATGGAGACGAGTGGCATGAACCTTTGCTCACCTTTTCCATTGTTTCTTAAAAATAATCAGAAAACTCTCCCAGGTTGGCACTTGAAAGTAAACTAATCAAGCAATACTGCCTAGGCCTCAAATTTATCTCCTGCTTACTGACTATTTTTTACAAACTATATTATCCAACCAAGCTATTTAACTTTCTTTTGTGTACCTACTTAGCTGCACACCTCCAGATCTGGTGGAATACTTTGTTTTTTTTTCTTAATTTCTTTAAATCGTCATTTCCCACTGATTTGTAGAGAGAATGGAAAGGAGGAGTAGAGACGGAGAGAGAGAGACATCAATGTGAAAGAGACACATCAATTGGTTGGCTTCTGCAATTGGCTGGCTTCTGCACGGGCCCTGACCAGGGCCAGGAATTGAACCTGTAACCAAAGTATGTGTTCTTGACTGGGAATCAAACCCAAAACCCATCAGTGCATAGGCCTATGCTCTAACCACTGAACGACCGGCCAGGGCCTGTCAATGGCTCTTCCTTCAATTTCCTTATTGATAGCTTGAGCATAAAGGTGGTTTCCTACTTTTACCTAAATTAGTCCCTACTTATAAAAAATAAACAAACAAACAAAAAACTAGAGTCCCTTTTTGAGTAGAGTAACGATCCTTTATTACCCCATTTAGACTATTGCTTTGTTGAGATGTTCTTGAAATTAGATAAGTTATGCCACTCTCACCCACTGTGGTTGTTAATTCAACATCCCAAAATCACATAACCCAATCACAGGATGCTTTGTTAATAACAATTCTCACTTATATTCTAGCACATGCCAAAAGAAGTGATTAAAAACGCTGACTTTCCAGCTTTCTTTAATTAGTTACTACCTCTTATTTACAAGGAACACGACTTTTAAGAAATAATTTGTTTAGATCTAAGCCTTCAAATTTTATTTATTTATCCATTTTTATGGCAAAGTAATGCTGAAAGAAGAAACAATCAAAATGTCAATTAGTTTTAAAGGGGAAATTCTTGTGTTCTTCCAGACCCATCCTCTCAGAAACACTGAGAAGGCAAATTTGCATTGACCCAACATTACATTCACCTGTTATCACACATGCTAATTTTTCAGCCCTGTGGATACATTTTGACAGTTTATTAGACTTTATATTTTCTAAAGACGAATTATTTGACTTAGTGCATTTAATAGTATTAAAAGTTAGGTCCGTCACCAAATCTGCCAAAACTTCATCAATATGTAAGTATGACTATAAAGTTGTATTTGCCTTATGGGCTATTATTTCAAGAATATCTGCCTGAATTATGAAAAAAAACATGGAGTCAAAAACAACTGTAATCATATAGTTATATTAATTTGATAATGAATGCCAACAATCCACTAGTAAATCATGAATATTTTCCCAATGATCATTATTCAACAGGAAAGAACTTTTTGTTTAAATACTCCCATAAGTATAAGTGGAATGTTTCTACCTGTTCTTTGACCGAGGCAAGAATGGCGGAGGTGGTTTCTGTTTCTGAGCCATCCCCGTTGGAGGTGGTTAGGCCAGGACTCAGGGAGCTGGTTTTCTCTGAGGCTGACGAAGGCTGGTCGGGGACAGGCATAGCTCCTGCAATGCAAGAGGACACGCTCAATGCAATCTGATGTTGTCACTGTCAACAAACACAACTATCAGGCAACTCTAAGCCATATACTTTGGCAAAATGAAAATTATGAACTACAGAGAAAACCCATAACGAAATGGCAGAAGGGGAAACAAATAAATAGAACAGTTTCTCCTACAGCAACCCCAACAAAATTCCACAATACATGCACAACTTTCTGTTTCATCTTTGAGATAATCCGGGGAAGGAAAATGGAAAATAAGATTAAAAGAAAGAATAAAGACATAAAGAAATGTTGAGTTTCAAAAGAAGCTAGTCAAACCACTTTTACATATCTGTTAGGTAAATTTATTACTTGGGCATTGGTACATTTCAACCTAAAAAGAAAACCTGTTATGTTCCCCTTTCTACAGAAATCACAGAAAGAAATGGTTAATAATTTATAAATAATTAAGAAATAGCACAATTAACATAAGAAATTTAGTTGGCTTTGTAAAATATAGTAAATAACTAGCCCACTCCACAAATATTTACCAAGTTCTTACTCTGTGCAAACAAAGCTCCTTAAATCTAGCAAAGCTCATTTGCCATAGTTTGTTTTGTCTGAGTTCATTTATGAAAGAATGGAGAAACTCATAACATCATCCCGGTTCGTAAATGAACACACATGCACAGGTTATACTAATATTTTATACCATTGCATTTGTCTTAAACAAATGAATAAGACCAAAATAATTGTTACATATGTTATCTAGCAATGCTCATCAGTATAGGAAATAATTAACTGAAAACATTTTTTGTTTTGTTTTCTTTTTTAAAATATATTTTTATTGATCTCAGAGAGGAAGGGAGAGGGAAAGAGAGAGAGAAACATCAATGATGAGAGAGAATCATTGATCAGCTGCCTCCTGCACGCCCCCCTACTGGGGGTGGAGCCTGCAACCTGGGCATGTGCCCTTGACCGGAATTGAACCCAGGACCTTTCAGTCCGCAGGCCGAAGCTCTATCCACTGAGCCAAGCCAGCTAGGGCTGTTTTGTTTTCTTAAATATATTTTTATTGATTTCAAAAAAGAAGGGAGAGGGAGAGAGAGATAGAAATGCCAATGATGAGAGAGAAACACTTATCATCTGCCTCCTGCATATCCCCTACTGGGGATCGAGCCTGCAACCTGGGCATGTGTCCTGACCAGGAATCGAACCTTGACCTCCTGGTTCATAGGTCAATGCTCAACCACTGAGCCATGCTGGCCGGGCAACTGACAACATTTTTAACAAGGCATTACAAAATCATTATTAATATAAAAGGCTAGGACTAAATAAAGGGTATTTTCTTACTAAAGCTATCATATTCCATGTGCCTCCAGGCACCTGTGCTCTGTGAATGCTAAAAGGTATTTCCTATTACACTGTGTCTGTACATTCTGGCTTTTACACTAAGTGACATAATTTTCATAGCAGCCCTAACACTATATTATTAGCTAATAATTTAGGGATATGCAAACCCAAATGGCTCCATTACAAATTTTCCTTAAAATATGTGTAGGGGGAAAAAAGGAGTTCTAGTGAAAGTAACCTGACAGGGCGAACTGACTATAAATTACTAACTGGGCAGGCCATGGTGGGTAGTCAATGCCCTAAGCCAATAACTTTAGTAAAAGGTTTTAAGCCAGCCTTGTCCATTGTTCTTGTGCATCTAGGTTAACATGCCTCTGAAATACCAAAAGTACTACCCCTTGATGAGAATATTAACCCTCAAGGGAACACATAATCTTGTTAACTCCCCTGTAATCCAAACCTCACTGTGCTTTCTCCAGTTTTCCTACATCCTCTCCTTAATTTCAATGCATAAAAGACACTCCAAAACAGTCTTCAGAGCAGAGATCTTGCACCCAGTATATGTATCCACTCAAGTAAACTCATGAAAATTCTCTATAGATTTGGCCTTTTCTTATGCCGATAAATATATAATAAAAAAAAAACTGGTCATCTAATTTGATCATTAGAAATTTCCACTTAGTTTTAACTTGTTTTTAATTTTTTAGAAGTAAATTCTTTATACTGCTACCAATAGGGATTGGAACAGCATTGGAAAAACAAGTCTGTTACAAACAATATATACAAAGAGGGTTGGGGAAATAATACTAGGAAGCAGAGTTTGAAAAAAGAGTAAGGATCAAAGTAAATATAATTTGGTAAAATGCAACCATGGCTATTGAAAGTAGTTTAGGTGATGGATGCCAACAGGATTAAAGGAACAGATTTAAATAATTATGGTGGTGGAATCAAGTAGACAATAAAGTGCAGTTGTGTATTCAACTTGCTTTCATACCTGTTATTTTTATTTGTTCAAGTCTCAATTATGAGGATGTAGATAAGCAGATGAACAAATGCTGTGTCCAGGTAAAATCCCCTGAAAGCCATGCCCTTCGGTTTAGGAGAGGTTTGGGAGATGAGGGAAGGGGGAGGGGCAGAAAGTAAGAAGAAAAGAAAAAGGCTAAGTCGCCTGTGGTTAGTGGAAGATGCACCTTTGGCTTTGCATCTGCACCCACAGCCATGCCTGTGGCTTCCAAAGGGGACTCTATCTAAGGACAGCCCAAAGCTGAGAAAGGAGGAGTCATATATTTTAAATTATTTTCTAACATTTGTGATTTCTAAATGTTATTGGGCCTATGTGAATTCAGGCTCTGGGCCAGTATTATCATCAACACATTTTTTTTTTGACAAAGAAATTATATGAGGTCCCAAAGTTATTAAGTAACATAAATAGACCTAGAACCCAGATGTTCTCTCCTTTCATTCCTATTTTAGTGTTCTTTGATGTGTCAACCTATTTCGCATAACCTGTACTGCCTCCTAAATGCTCGTCTACACACCAATTTATATGAAATGCAACTCTTAAAACTATGACAGTAACCTGTCATAATAAAATACGTGATTTAATAGGCAATGAATCAAGGTATATCCTTAGGCACTTGACAATTCTGACCCACAGAATATAAATAATAATTTAGTCTGTTTATCTACGCCCCTTTCTCCTATAGCAATAAAAGAAAGAGAAGTGAAATTCACAAGGCTTATCCCCCTCAGACAAAGCTACTGTGACCCAAGGCAACCTCTGTGCCTGAACAAAAATGGTTTGGAATAATTTTCATGGTTCATAATTTTTCAGATCCGAAGTTCATTGAACCCCTTGGTCATCACTATGTATGGATGGTGAAGCCTATCAGCCTCCACCCCCGATCTCCTTATCTCACAGCACAGGGAGGAGCGGGAGGGCTGTGCAAAGTCTGCCAGAACCGAGCTATGGATCACTGAATAGTAAACATAAACAGCCTTAAGCCTCCTGACTTCACAGTCTATGGGTAAGTACTTCAGTTTTAATTAGAGATAATCCACTAAAAATTAGAAGTTAATCTATGCTAAATCCAAAAATGTAGACACACACACACACACACACACACACACACACACACACACACACAAACACAGCAAAGGAATAGCAATCAGCAGTAAACCCACCACCCCATATAGTGTATGCACTTTGATATTTTGGTATATATTTTATTGATTTTTTTTTCTGAAATGACTCATTCTGCATTATAACTTTTACAGAAGGGGGTCTCAATGCAATGCTTTTTAATTAAAAAATTTATTTTGCTCAGCAAAATATCATGAACTATTTTATATATATATATATATATATATATATATATATATATATATATATATATATTGATTTCAGAGAGGAAGGGAGAGGGAGACAGAGAGACACATCCATGATGAGAGAGAATCATGGATTGGCTGCCTCTTGCACGCCCCCCACTGGGGATCGAGCCCAGACCTGGGCATGTGCCCTTGACCAGAACCAAACCTGGGACCCTTCAGTCCGCAGGCCGATGCTGTATCCACTGAGCCAAACCAGCTAGGGGGTGAACTATTTCTTATATCAACAAAAATTTTTCTATAGTAATTTAACAAATATTTAGTACTCAATAACCATAGGTATCATAATTTATCTATCTTTTCTTTGCAATTTTTATTCCATTTTTACATTTTTGACATTTTTAATAGATAAATTCCTAGATCTGGTATTGATGGAATGAGGACGCTGTGCATACTTCAGACTTTGAGGAGCCAAAACAAACTGCCCTGTTGCCCACCAGCAGTGCCCTGAGAACGTCCCCCCTCACATCCTGTCCTGCTTTCACCAACTGACAGAGAAAAATTCATCCCTTTGATTTTGTTTTTATTTGATGAGCACAGTGGACATTTTCTCACATACAACACCTACATATTTCCCATCCTACACATAACACCTTTTCACATTCTTTATATAATTACTGTGTAATAAGTCTTTCTATCTGTAGTCAAATGGGAATCTACAAACACCAAGACTGCATTTCAGGCAAAGCCATCTTCAAGAGGAGGAAAAGAGACAATGATAAGGAAAGAATAGTGTCAAATTTGGGGCGGAGGGCAGGTAATTCTCTAGCAGAACTTACAAGTGCTATGTCTAGAAAATACAGAACAACAACAACAACAAAAACCCAGCAGTTCCAAGTCATGTTGTTCCATACCCTCACATGCATGAGTAGTGTTATAGACCGAATTCCTTGCTCCCCACCGCCACCTGCATCCCCACCCACCCCACCCCCAAATACATAAATTGAAGCCCTAGTCCCCAGTGTGACTATATTTGTAGAAGGGGCCTTTAGAGAGGTAGTGATGGTTAAATGAGGTCACAGTGTGAGGTCCTAATCCCATAGGGCTGTTGTCCTTAGAAGAAGAAGAGACCAGAGGTGTTAACTCTCCACCTTGTGAAGACACAGAGAACAGGTGGCTGCCACGAAGAAGACTCGCTATAAATGTGCCCTGCCGGCATACTGATCTTGGACTTCTGGGTTCCAGAACTCTGAGAAAATACACTTCTGTTGTTTAAGCCACCCAGGCTATGATATCTTGTTATGGCAGCCCAAGCAGACGAGTATGGGCAACATTAGATTGTTCTCAGCTTCATCCTCTGAATCCCCTCAGGCGGCGTCTTGAGAGGATAGCTAATTGAGAGGAGTAGCAGGGTAAAACTATTTAACACAGCTCTCTGTTGACACCTTCACTGGATATATACTGTTGGCATCAGGAAAAGGCATGTGCTACTTCAAATCAGAACACCTGGGTAATCCAAGCTCACAAAAGAAAATGCCCACTGGTATGAAATAATCCTGGTACACAAAACACGATCTTAAGAACATCCGTATTACCACCACTTTCAGACAGGAGACAGTAAAACATTTAGAGAAATTGGCTGGGATGACAATACTAGCAAAAGCAGGTAGCCCCATATAGTGAGGCTCCTTTTCAATTTGAACTCTTATATTCACATGTAATAAGATTATGAGGTTCACATGAATATTCTAAATTTTTATTTCCCAAACATGAGTACTATAAATTTATATTATACTCGGTAACATGTTAAAATCATATCTAGCCAGCCGGTGTGGATCAGAGTTAAGCGCCAACCTATGAACCAGGAGATCATAGTTCCATTCCCATTCAGGGCACATGCAGGCTAGATCCCCAGTGTGGGGTGTGCAGGAGGCAATGATACTCTCTCATAATTGATGTTTCTATTTCTTTCTCCCACTCTCTCCCTCTCAGGAATCAATTAAAATATATTTCTAAAAAATCGTACCTATGTTTTGGAAGGCCAAACTCTTGTTCTCAATTCAAGGACTACATTCAATGTTATATTTTACTGACCTCTATCACACAGAAAGAAAATAAAAGTATTATTTTCTTTTATATAAAAGCATTAAATAAAAGCATTAAATAATTCAAATTTGTTAATTATTTAGACACTTCTCTCCAGAAACTGATGACTTTAGCATCAAGATATAGCCTTCGTCAACAAAATAACTGATGAGTTCTTGCATTGCGCAATCATCCAATTCATCTGATAGCAACTCTAGACAGAAACTACACTCTGATGTGAATGTGGGAATGTAAAGATTGAGGTTTTCTAAACACTACTTGTTAAATGTTATTTTTTTCTCTTTCTTTAGGCAGGTCCCGTTTTATCCTTTGCCTTAAAGTTGCTAGACACTTCTAAAATCTCTTCTTCCTTTTAGCTGATGGCTTCAGTTGGAGAATCTCTGGTGTTAACACCCTTGGTTTCCTGTCCCTCACACAAAACCAACAAGTAAACCCAATGTGCTGCCACACCTAGCCTTATCTCCTTCTTTCAGGTGTCCCATCTTCTTTAAGAAAATCCCCCTCCCAGTTCTCCAACCTGTTTTCTAAAATACAGAAATGTTAGCACAACAGACTGACCTTTAGTTTTGCTCCCAGTGTTGGGCATCACTTTCATAGTTTGTCATCACTTCATGCCCAAGATAATAATGATTGGTCATTAGAATACTTCAAATATTGTTATTTATATATCTATGCACATATGCAATTTAATGTATTAAAATTGAATAATTTAACACATTGAATGATTTTTATAGCCTACCACTCCACAGGGACATTTAAAAGACCACAATTATGTAAAATTGAAGGATAAGCATAACCACCTTATTAATATTAGGGTGCAGAGAATGTGTAGATTAATATAAATTAGCAACATGAACAAGAATATTGAATACCTCATTTGTGCAATCATTCTGCTCACCAAAACTGCAATTCTGTATTGTAACTAGTATGTCACTACCAAGAGAAATGGCACAGCATCATTCATTGTACACACAAAAAATATCCATCCCTGCTTCTTCCTTTCAAAGAGAAATTAAAAATTACAGCTTTTCCTAATAATATACATAATATAATAATTAATGGTTGTCATAACTAAATATAGTTAGGGCAGAAACTCAATCTTTCTTGTTCTACGTTCAATTCCCCACACTTAGTTCACTATCTATTATGCACCCAGTTAATAAATACTTGTTGAGTTAATGTATGCACCATTATTGTAAAATCAATAATGGTTGCTTAGTAGAGCATGTAACATAAGTAAAATGGGCTTTGCATTAGGAGCATTTCTCTAAATAGCATTTGAGATGACACCTTTTTATTTAGATTCAAGAAAGCTGCTTTCTGAAATTGTAGGACTAGTGTAAGGTTTTTGCCTTAGTCCACTGCCCGAATATATACTCCCTGGGTTGTTGGCTTCTAAGATAGAGCCATCAATCAAGCAGGCTCTGGGGCTCCTGGGACTTGATACTTGCAACTCGTAACTTGCAAACAGAATCTGGGAAAAATCCATGAAGAGCACAATGCATAGATGGGAAGAAGCACTGAGCCATATTTGGAATATACAGTTACAAAGGTGCCAGCAGGCAAAGCCAGGAGGTAGAGAAATGTCCAATTCTATCAGACAAGGTGAGGGTGAGACATGAGATATTATTCATGGAGTGAGAGACACAAGTCTCTTGGTTCTGCAGTGGAAGATACGATGGTAGGGTGGAGAGCTATGGAATCTGAGTGCCGAGTTCACAGGTCAACACGGGATGATTGCTCTGTGTGTTCTGGGAACATTAAGAGGTTGAACCTTACTAACATGGAAGGTCAGGAAATCCATTTTGGGCCAGCTATTAATCACTGAAGAAAATGGGACCAACCTAAATATCACCACAGACTTAAGGCCACCTGAATTGTTATTCTTAGTGACATAAACTCCACTCTCAAGTCCCATTGCTCCACCCCTAACACCTTACACTAGTGATGCACCAACCTCCAGGTGTTCCGAACACACCTTAGTGAGTCAAATTTCCCTTCCTGTAGGCTTTTATCATCTCCAAGACTTGTTTGGCTGTCAAATTCTTCCTGTCTCATGGTGCCATAGATGCATTTCTTCTTCTCTGTAGCCTTTTTGAATAATCCGACAAATCATTTCCCCTTTCATTACCTTTGTGAAATTTCCTCAGGCATTGTGAGCTGTAATGATCTTGCTTCTTTCGGGATTTTTGAAAACCTCTTGATGTTGCTGAAATTAGGATGCTTCTTAATGTGACTATCGTACCCCTTTCCTTTAAGCCATTTGGGATGGATTTTCTGTCACTTACAACTAAAAAGAATATTAAATCAATGGTACATCACTCACTATCTTAGATTTATGGAAACACCATATATTTTCCATGATGTGTCTCCTAATTGATTATTAATTCTTTGAGCACAGAAACTGTCTTATGCATATCTATAGCCACAGGGTCTAAAGTAGTGCCTGGCAAAGAGGTGGCATCATTAAATGCTTACTGAATAAGTTCTAATGAAGGAACATTTATAATTCATCATGAGCTCTACTTAAAATTATCATAGGGTTTTACACTTCCAACAGTGACTGGTACATAAATGTCCTATAAATCTTCCCAAGTTTATAAAATAGAAATGCTCAAATTATTGAGTTTGGGGAATATATACTATTAAAGTAGCCAAACCATGTATAATTTTACTAACCACACACGTGTCTACATTTCTGGGGGGAATATATCTGGACGAAATTAATGATTGTGATAATAACAATATATAATTTCAGGGCTCATCTTTACTAAAAATAAAAAAGACAGTGACCCAATTCTGGAATCAATAACCATCCAAGCTCCCCTAGATTCCATGAATGTTTTAACAGCTGATTTCACGAGTTTAGTAAGCTATAGGAGCATTTCTTCTTATGCCAGAGAAATAAAGTCTAAGATGCTGCAATTGAGACCCATCACAATGATGGCAGGTTGAACAGACATTGACATAGGCACAATACCATCCATTTTTACTCTCCGTAAATAGGAAGGAGTTTTCTAATTCCTTCTATAACAAAGAGGCTCAGTGGTAGACTGACTATTCTTTTGGCTGGAACTTCAGAGAAGCATGATTAGTACAGCTTCTAACACAGTGCTTTCACACACATTGACTGCCCAGAACATACTGTTGCTGCCATATGTCCCTGGTGCTGGAGTCTCCCTTCCCACAGCTTCTAAAGACTCACCATCCATCTCCTACACTGTATCACTGAACCACAGCTTTTAAGCTTATAAATGAAAAGCAACCCGTCTTCCCAAATATTCTTCCTAATAATAGTTTAAATAAATATGTGGTATTTATTTTATATTCCTCTACTAATCATAAACTGACAGGGCAAAGTCTGGTAACAAAAAATAAAATAAATTCAAAAATAATTCTCTAAAGCCAGTTCACAGTTTAACTACTGTAAAGTACCAACTCTGACTGTCACAGTCTATTAGACAAAAAGCCCCCAATGCCAGTCACACATTGGCCTGCACCATGTTCTCACTTCATAGTACTTGAATGTGTCCACTCAAATTATGGGAATTTGCCCTGCATATTGATTATAAATATTGCCTGCCACTTCACAATTTCTCCATGATACTGGAGCTCAACCACACTTCTCCCCTCCCCCAACAACCCCCCCCCCCCAAAAAAAATTACTATCAATGGGCACTCAAGAACAAAATCTCACACTGGAAATATCCTCACTCCTTAGCCAATATGTATAGCCCACCACAACAGGGGAATTGCCATTGCTTTACATCTAACTGTAGAACACAGAGTTTCCTATTCTTAAAGAACTTCAGTTGCTGCCACTGATTTGAAACTTTTTAAAATAAGTATCTTCACTGGCCTTAAAAGGACAAGAATAAAAACAAACTAAGTAAGAGCCAGAATAACTTTAGATAGTTGCCAAGATATGTTGACATTTTTTACCCACAGACAAGAAATTTTGAAATTTTAAGTGATATAATTAGCATGTTACAACCCACAATTTCTTTTCTTAGCAAGTTAAATCTAAATTATATCTGTACAAGAGGTTTTATTGTACTTGAAAAGGCTATGCAGCAAAATACCTCTTATTGTCTTGTACATATATATTCATTAAATATTACACATTGGGAGGTCAAATATCCCATTATTTGATCAATAAATAACTTGAAATGGATTTATAACTGGATATTATGAAAAGAGATTATCAATACCTAATCCAATTTTTGCCAATTTGTGTTCGGGTTTTCTAGTCTTTGTTTCTATGAATTTGGCTTTTTTAGATCCCTAATATATATGAGTTCATACAGTATCTGTCTTTCTCTGTCTGACTTTTTACTTAGCATAATGCCTTCAAGGTGCATCCATGTTGCCACAAGTGGCAGAATTTCCTTCTTTCTCAAGGCTGAAGATACTAGTATATTCATATCTTCTTTAACCATTCATCCATTGATGGACACGTAGGTTGCTTCCCTATCTTGGCTACTGTGGATAATGCTGCAATGAACACGGGGGTGCAGATATCTCTTCAATATGCTGTTTTCATTTTCTTACAATATGTACCCAGAACAAAAATTGCTGGATCATATGGTAGTTCTACTTCTAAGTTTTTGAGGAGCCCCCATACTGTTTTCCATAGTGGCTATACCAAATTACATTCCCCAAAACAGTGTAGAAGGATTCCCCTTTTTCCACATCCTGGACAACACTTCTCTCTTGTTTTCCCATTCCTACAGATTTGATGCGATATGTCATTGTGGTTTTTATTTCCCTGATGATTAATGTGCTGAGCACTTTTCATATACATGGCTACTTATATGTCTTCCTTGAAAAAAATGTCTATCAGTGTCGCTGCCCATAAAATGACGTTTTAAACTGTAGAATGCATCAGACAAAACACCAATTCCAACCACAAAAAAAATGTCATCTTTCACTCTATGAATTTTCAAGTGAGTGTTGTTTCTCTTACAGCACTTAATCCACTTTACTGAGATTACAGATAAAAATCTTCTGACCCTCACATCAAATGTATATAGTAATTACTAGAAACTTCATTTCATAAAAGAATAATGAGACTTAAAAAATGAATAGCAAGTCCAGTGTCAGAAGTCAGAAGTCAAGAGTGATCATGGATTTTAAACCAAACATCCGACATCTCATAAATCATTCTAATTAGACTTCAAGATTCTCAAGGTTTGAATGTAATAATTTTTATTACACTTTACAAAAATAATTACAAAACAATGTTCATCAGTTTGGGGGAATAATTTTTATGACTGTAATTTTAAATAAACCTAAATCTTGAAGATAGAATGTCATCTTTTTAAGTCATCATGATGCCTACATTTTTAATATGTTATGAACCCCTTATCTTCTCTGAGGCCAGACTTGTTCAAACTCCCAAAGGCAAACTTCAGGAAAGTTGTTTGAAAATAAATTTCTCTATATATGTTTCCAGTATTGTATATGTGTTCTCTATATGTTTCCAGATACCATTTATCTACTGTATTTTTAAAGATAATTTCTTTCACAATTAAAGTATTCTATATATGGGGACAAGTCTCTTTCCAACATTAGTTTTCCCACTTTTTTCTTTTTCTAAATGTTTGTATTTCTCATTATCAGCAATGGCCAATCTCTAATACACAAATTATCCCTGAATAGAATGTCATATATTTTGGTATTCAGTTCTTATAAAATTAGTAAATTATAAGATTTCAAGTATTTAAAGAATTTAAAGAAATAAGCCTAACCCTTATAAAAAAGCAATTGTGGCTTTAGGTCTAGCAGGGGTGGGCAAACTTTTTGACTCGAGGGCCACAATGGGTTCTTAAACTGGACCGGAGGGCCAGAACAAAAGCATGGATGGAGTGTTTGTGTGAACTAATACATGTTAACACTGCTGCTGGTGAAGGAGCGGAGGGGAGAGCAAGAGAACCCTCTGCTCTTTTGGCTCCGCGGGCCGGATAGAACAGCCAAATGGGCCGGATCCGGCCCGCGGGCCGTAGTTTGCCCACGGCTGGTCTAGAGACAGCAATAAACTTTTTGCCAATTAAGTAAAAAATTCATACGTTTTATGTGGCAATATTATGGTGCTATTGTTGGTCTTTCTGAAAAAAACAGTGCAAGATAAACTTGCTTATAATCAATATTTTTATGTCTCTATTTATTGTCAATCTTTTTACTACCTCCAAAAGATGACTCATATATGAAATTTCAATCAAGAATGACAATATTGAAAAAGAAGATAGCGTAGGTAAATACTTGTATTCACCACCTCCCACAATCACATCAAAATTACAACTAAAATACAGAATAACCATCATCCATAGCTGCTGGGAAGCTGGCTGAATGAAGTCCTACAACTACAGAAGTAAAGAAGAAAGCACACTGAGACTGGTAGGAGGTGCACAGACGCAGAATGGGCTGGGCAGCAACGCACAAGTGTCACTTTTTTAATCTGGAGAGAGATCGTCTCTGCGGAGGCTGGCCCAGAGGAGCAAGGGGTCCCAGCCTCACACCAGACCCCCAGCCCAGGGTCCCAGAGCTGGGAAAAGAAGTGCCCTACAAAGTCCCTACAGGCAGTTAAGAATGATGGGCTGTAAAAACCAGTGCGGATTGGGGCTCAGTGACACAGAGGCTGCTGGAGAACCAGCTGTTCCTCTTAAAAGGCTGCCACCATGAACTGAAATTACAAGGTCCTGCTTCCTCTGAGCTCCAGGGGGAGGCTCTGGAGAACATAGACACATAGGAGGAGGAACTGGATTGTCTGGAATCAAGGCAGGAACTCAGGGGTGGCTTTCTCCCAGACTGAGGTGCTTGTAGGGATCATTGTTCCAGAGCTGGGACCTCCCCAGTCACAGGGCTGACTGGCAGCCATTTCTGTTTCCCTAGTGATTCTCCAAGACCCCGCCTCATCCAATTTACAACCCACCCAAGCTGGGTACAGTGGCTTTTGCATATGAATGCCCTGGGCTTGCTCAGGCTAAAATCTCTCAAACAAGCTTCAGCTGGGTCAGGGAGTCTCAAACCTATTAATAAAAGGCCAAAGATCCAGCACCAGCACCAGCACCAGCACCAGCCTGCCTTGCTTCATAACTGGGCTTCATCTGGGCACTTCCAAACCCAATACAAATAGGAGGAATCCACTGATCTCTCTGTAGCGCCTGTTGAGTGGCCCCAGGCAGTGGCTAACTTTGCACCTTTCTGGAGACCCAAGAGCCAGTGTACCCAGTGGTCAGTGTCATACCATACCAGATTACAACTCTACACATCCATAAACAACACACTCAAGGGGCAGGCTCAGTGAGCACCAAAGCCCCACTGAAGCAAGTTCTGCTCCATAGAGGTGTCTCCTACACAGCAGATCTCCCACCATAGTCAAAGCTGGTCCTCACAGCCAATTGGCCTGGAAGTCAATTCCTCCGCATGACACCAATAGCAATAAAGTCTCAACAACAACAAGACTGTGCTCACAGCCCACAAAAGGGTGCACCCAGAGCTCCCAGCTCAAGTGACTGGGGAGGCTAAGCCACTGGGCCCTATAAAACACCTACTACAAAAGGCCACTCTACCAACTAAAGGAGACTTAGCAGCTCTACTCAATAACATAGAAACAAACACAGGGAAGCAGCCAAAATGCGGAGACAAAGAAACATGTTACAAATGAAAGAAATGGAAGAAAGCAAACTACTGGATATAGAGTTCAAAACCACTGTTACAAGGTTACTCAAAAATCTGCTAGAAACCTCCAAAAAAATGGAAAAGCATCAGTCAGAAATTAAGCATACACTGACTGAAATAAGAATAATATATAGGGATTCAACAGTAGAAAATTCTAAGAATCAAATCAACGATTTGAAATATGAGGAAGCAAAAAACACCCAACCAGACCAGCAAAAAAGAAAAAAGAATCCAAAAATATGAAGAGGGTATAAGGAGCCTCTCGGACAACTTCAAACATACCAACATTCACATTATGGGGGTGCCAAAAGAAGAGAGAGAGCAAGATATTGAAAACCTATTTGAAGAAATAATGACAGAAAACTTCCCCTACCTGGTGAAAGAAATAGACTTACAAGTCCAGGAAGCACAGAGAACCCCGAACAAGAGGAACCCAAAGAGGACCACACCAAGACACATCATAATTAAAATGCCAAGGGCTAAAGACAAAGAGAGAATCTTAAAAGCAACAAAAGAAAAAGCACTTAGTTACAAGGGAATGTCCATACAACTGTCAGTTGATTTCTCAACAGAAACTATTCAGGCCAGAAGGGAGTGGCAAGAAGTATTCAAAGTGATGAATAGCAAGGGCCTACAACCAAGATTACTCTACCTAACAAATCTATAATTTAGAATTGAAGGTCAGATAAAGAGCTTCACAGACAACAAAAAGCTAAAGGAGTTCATCATCACCAAACCAATATTACATGAAATGTTGAAATACAGTGAACAAGAAGAAGAAATAAGATGAGAGAAGAAGAAGAAGGAAGAAGAAGAAGAAGAAGAAGAAGAAGAAGAAGAAGAAGAAGAAGAAGAAGAAGAAGAAGCAGAAGCAAAAGACCAAAAATATGAACTACAAAATGGCAACAAATACATACCTATCAACAATTGAATCTGAAAATCAAAATAAATGAATAAGAAATCTATTGAACAGAATAAAATGGTGAATACAATAGAATCAGAGGCATGGAAATGGAACAGACTGATGATTCTCATCGGGAAGGGGGTTAAGGGGGAGGGAGAAAAGATTAAACAAAGATCTTATATGCATATATGCATTACCTATGGACACAGACAATAGGGTGGCAAAGGTCTGGGGTGGGAAGGAAACTGGGTGGAGGGAGGCAATGGGGGGGAGAGGAATATCTGTAATAATCTTAACAATAAAGATTTAAAAAAAGAAGGACTTTTTTTCAAAAAGGGGGGAGGTTTAATTTCTAATGAATGCGAAAATCTTATTAACATGCTAGGGTTATTAAAAACATAGTAATTAGCATTTGAGATTGATCTTTTAAAATACTAATGTCCAGTGGTGTTACGGAAATACTACCCAAAGATATTTAAAATATTTAAAATCTCAATTATGTAAATACAAGTATCTGTTTAGAAAACTTATACATAGTTAACTACAATTTTTTCTCTTGTATTTATTTTTCCTATAGTCAGATTCCCTATCAATTAATTTCTCTAGTTCTTAGGTGAAAAAGCAATAAAAAGGGCATACAACTGTCATACCAATCCTAGCAGGTATTACTAAAAAGTATTAGCTATAAATATTCTTGTGCAAATGAGGAAATAGCTATGAAGTTATATTTAAATAGCTATGATGTTATATTTAAATTTTTAAGTTACAATTGAACAAATATTTTCATAAAATGAAAATGTTAATGTGTACTTACTCTTCAATAGGCATTCTTCTAAACTCTTCACCAGTATTGACTCAATTAATACTAAAACCCTATACTGTACTTCTATTATTATCCCCATTTTCCAGATGATAAAACTGGGGTCTGGAGAAGTTAACCTCCCTAAGGTACCAAGGGAAGAGCGATTGTTTAAAGCCACACAGTTGTTGTTCTCAACTACTATTAATCTGTGTTAGTCTATGGAATTCCTCAATGCTGATACCAATTCTGAAAATAGTTCATTAATTTAAAAATAATTCACTGGCCACAGAGTATGCTAGGCCAGAAATAGGCATTGAATACTGCATACAAAAAATAAATAGTTCAAAAGTTTATAATGGTCTCTATTGTCCATGAATGAGTGAGATCATGTGGTATTTTTCCTTTATTGACTGGCTTATTTCACTTAGCATAATGCTCTCCAGTTCCATCCATGACGTTGCAAATGGTAAGAGTTCCTTCCTTTTTACAGCAGCATAGTATTCCATCGTGTAGATGTACCACAGTTTCCTAATCCATTCATCTACTGATGGGCACTTAGGCTGTTTCCAGATCTTAGCTATGGTGAATTGTGCTGCTATGAACATAGGGGTGCATATATCCTTTCTGATTGGTGTTTCTGGTTTCTTGGGATATATTCCTAGAAGTGGGATCACAGGGTCAAATGGGAGTTCCATTTTCAGTTTTTTAAGGAAACTCCATACTGTCTTCCATAGTGGCTGCACCAGTCTGCATTCCCACCAGCAGTGCACAAGTGTTCCTTTTTCTCCACAACCTCTCCAGCACTTGTCGTTTGTTGATTTGTTGATGATAGCCAGTCTGACAGGTGTGAGATGGTACCTCATTGCTGTTTTGATTTGCATCTCTCGGATGATTAGTGACTTTGAGCATGTTTTCATATGTCTCTTGGCTTTCTGAATGTCCTCTTTTGAAAGGTGTCTATTTAGGTCCTTTGCCCATTTTTTGATTGGATTGTTTATCTTCCTTTTGTTAAGTTGTATGAGTTCCCTATAAATTTTGGAGATTAGGCCCTTATCAGATATGTCATTGGCAAATATGTTTTCCCACACAGTGGGTTTTCTCGTTGTTTTGTTGATGGTTTCTTTTGCTGTGCAGAAGCTTTTTATTTTGATGTAGTCCCATTTGTTCATTTTTTCTTTAGTTTCAAGTGCCCTAGGAGCTGTATCAGTGAAGAAATTGCTTCGGCATATGTCTGAAATTTTCTTGCCTTTGGATTCTTCTAGAATTTTTATGGTATCCTGTCGTACATTTAGATACAGAGGCAGAGCTGCCTCAAACAGATTGTCAAACTGCAGCGGGAAGGCCGGGGAGGGTTGGGGGGCAGGAGGTAGTGGGGTAAGAGATCAACTAAAGGACTTGTATGCATGCATATAAGCATAACCAATGGACATAAGACACTGGGTGATAGGGGAGGCTAGGGGACTGTCTAGGGTGGGGGGATAAAATGGATACATATGTAATACCCTTTGTAATACTTTAAGCAATAAAAAAATAAAATAAAATAAAAATAAATAGTATATGGTCTCCTCTCACTTAGGGGGTTCTCTGGGGGAAAATAATAAACATGGACATTGGAGCTAAACTGTGGATCTTTGTTGCAAAGAGGGAAAGTTTAAAAGTCAGAATGTCTTCAGATCACTTATTATTTTGGTGTCCCAGTGCCTAGCACAATGACCAGCATATTTTCTAGGAGTGCTTTTAATTGGCTCCATTTGCAGTGACCGGCCCCTACTGCACCTCTGGTCAACTGTCCACTCCACAGCTGCATGAGGCTCTCTCGCCCTCACTAGTTACAGAGCAACTTTCCAGGAGCTCATTGTTTTGTATCCAAATCCACTCATTCTAGTTTAAGCTATAATTATATTATTCAGTTACACACATGTAAACCATTGGACATAATTGCATCAAGAATAAGAACTTCTGTTTCTTTATAAATGCTCTGGGGAGACTCCTTTAAGATAACCCATTTTAAAATGTTGTGGAATTACTTATAGATTAATGTAAGAGGCTAGGGAAAATTTATAAACATCTAGAAGGATTCTTCCCTAAAAATGCTTCACAGGTGTCTTAGATTCGTTATAGAAATTGTAAAGGATGCAATCAGGGAAGATCAGGGTAAGGGAGGGGTCTGCAAAATGTTTATCCGGCACTCTTCGGGTAGACCCATATTTAAATAAATAACCTAGGTCCTGTAAAATTAGTGAACACAGGTACAATTAAGTTAAAAATCAAATGAATACACTTTTTATGTATGTTTTAATGACTCCCAAATTTTAAATGACTTCTCTTTACTGACTGGTCCCAATCTCTTGTTTTTGTTTTGTTTTTTTTTTAATCTTTATTGTTGAAAGTATTACATAGGTCCTCCTTTTTCCCCCACTAACCTCTTCCAGATCATTCCCATCTTCCCCCACCCCAGAACCTCACTACCCTTCCCTGACTTCTTGGTTTAAAGAGATAATTGGTTTCTTTTCTGTTTTCTTTTATCATTCCTTTTTTTTTAACAAGTAAGTTCCTCAATACTTATGTAATGAGTCAATGAACAAATGACTATTGAATGCCTAATGAATAAATGACTATTAAATGAACTGTAATGTTTAACCTATTCTGTCTGTTATGTGATTATTTAGCTGGTCTTTTCATTGTATAATCATTTGTTTGGCCTGGAATCATATACTTACCAGATCAATGAGTCATTTATTAATTTATTTAAGAAACAAATGGCTACTGGTGCTTGTTGAAGTCAACAATTCCACAAGGAAAAAATGGCAGGTTTAGAAAGAACCTTTTGTTTCACACAGATCCTGACTCAGTTCCCCTGACTTTGTCTGTATGTGGCATCTACAGGAGGCAAAGCTGTCTGATAGACTACTTTTATGAAACAGTAATTACTCTGAGAACCATGCTGAAATTAAATTGTTCAAGTGACTGAATTTTAATTTAGAATAACAAATCTACACATCATCTTATTGGAAAAATCATTATTTAACTTCTGTGTACCACACATATAATGTGCACAGTTGAGAAAAAAATCTCTCTCAGTTAACTGTGTCTTTTAATCTCTAAACTTTGAGCACAGGATTAAAGTTTCATTGATATACTGAACAAATTAAACAAATAATAGGGTGAAGAACATCTTAAATTAACGTAGATTTTATTTTCAAGATCATATGTAACTAGTCATAATGTACTCATTATATAGGTCACTAGAGAAAGCTAAATCACAAAGTAATGCATTTTCATTTTACATATTTAAATGGATATCATATCACACACTCTGTCATTAAATTCAAGTTACTAGAGTAACTCTGCTTTGGCTGGATCAGACCTCATCCAGTTGCCGTTTAGGCACACACAGGATCAAAAACCAAAGTCTCCTAGGTACATGATTTTATACCTTGCCCACCCTCATTAAAAAAAAAAAAGTGTAGCTTATATATTGGTCACCAAGAAAACTTCTGATTTAAGATTAAATTGACCACTTTAGTTTACAAATTAAGAAATTTCGGAAAACTGGACTCTATCATGATTAGGAAAATATGGGAACTAAAAAAATTGGAGGACTGAATCATGTACAGCAAGTAGTATTGGTTGAATTAGTAAGAAGAAAACCTGTTATTCACATTTATGTGTGATTTCTACTATGCTTAGTTTGTAATTATGTGGAAGGTAAATTGAACCTTTAAATAAGAAAAATATATTTGCTGGTATAACTAAGTAAAATCTCAATTCACTTCATCGAACCTCCAGACCTCTGCAATGACAATCTTTCTGTTTCTTCTTGGCACAGAGCAAAACCCCAGAAGCACAGGAGCAGCCCCGAGGAGAGCAAGGACTCTCTGCAGACACATTTTATAAATGGGAGGGTAATGAGGCATAAAGGGATTAAGTAATCCTTTCAAGGTCATACCCTGCATCTTTAATAGAGCAGAGAATAAAACCATAAGTTTTGGCTATTAGATACATACTATAATGTCTAGAGCAAGCTTCCAATCCTGCACAATGAACCAAAAGGAAGAACCCGGCACTGGAGAGCCCTCTTACGTATAATATGAAACACTTGCTTATCCAAGACAAGAAATGATCCAAAAAAGAATTATTTCAAAAAGTAAATGAAAGACGAAATAAGGTGCATTACAATTTCCAAATGAGAGCTTGCTTTAAGATAAATGACAGTATTCAAACATATTTCTTCTTTGCTGGCTTCTTTCATGTACTCTGCATTGACCTTGTGAGTTTAATCTAGGGCAATATGAATTAGCTGTCTTGGAATGTCGAGGAGCAACTCCAGACAGGAAGTACATCTTCTGCACGGGCCAATCAACCCAAAACACTGACCTGTGTCCTCTTTTCTCCTGCTTCTCAGTGGGTTTGAATTTGAAACCACACATTTGACTTTGCAAAAGAAAGAGAATTCATCAATTGACTCTTGCCTGGACAACTGTTCTTAATAGAAGCTACAGAACCCCTTTCCACTTCCTGCTAGTAAAGCTTGAGAGAGGCAACAGAAATGGGAGAAACACATTTTCCTTAAGAGCTATTACATTCTTCCCAGTTACTCCAGCCAACCCAATCCTATGAAAACAAGGTAACTGACTGAGAATCCTTTAGACTATTTCACTGTGAGAAAGTGACCTGTTCTGTAATAATTGTTGTTGTTTTTCTGTTGTTGTTTTTGTGTTGTTGTTTTTTTACTTATTAGTATCCCACCTGCCTATAGGTCAACTGACTAGGGCAACTCTTTCGTAGAAGAAACTCTAGTTTGGCTTTAATTGTGGTCAACTGGCATTACAAAAGTTTTCAAAGTGAGTAATGAAGAAGTCGGGAATGGCTTCCCTGAATACTACATTAGACATTTCATATTGGCAAATTCACTCATCTAACTTCAGACATCACTGCAAGGTGAAACATCTTTCAAATGAAATTTTTAGTGTTAAAATTGGACACTATAAACTTCAACATGTGCAGGGGAAATTTATTGTTTCTGTCTGGCCAGTAGCCCCTCTCCCTGATTTTGTTTGTTGCACTTGACTTTCCTAAAAGGAATTATCCATCATAGGGTGCATGAAGCTTCTTGGGCTCACAGTCTAAGGCTCCCCAAAGATGTCCATGCTCCAATCGAGGGAACTATGAGTATGTTCCAAAACATGACAAAGGGGAATTGGTGCAGATGGAAGTAAGGTTGCTAAGTAGCTGCCCTGAACGGGGAAGTTTATCTGGCGTCATCTGGGTGGCCTACTATCATCACAGGATCCTTATTAGTGGAAAAGGGAGGCAAGGGGATCAGAGTCAGAGACGGAGATGTAACAACAGAAGAAAGTGAGTGATGCAGTTGCTGACTCTGAAGATGGAAAGGGTTCATGAGCCAAGGAATGTGGGCAGCCTCCAGAAGTTGGAAAACGGAAGGAAATGGGTTTATCTCTAGAGCCTCCAGAAGCAATGCAGCTACCAACACCTTCATGCTAGCTTAGTGAGACCCATTTTAGACAACTGACCTCTAGATTACAAAACAATACATTTATGTTGTTTTCAGACACTAAACGTGTGGTAATATTAGAGTCGTGGTAGGAACTAACATACCATGCTTTCCTGGCCAGTTGTGAGCATGTCCTAATTGAATGAGCAACTCCGGAGATCTGAATTTTCAGGAAACAACATAAAGATAGAAAACAGTTGCATGTAATTCTGCGGAAGGTGACACTCCATAGTTACTAAGTAATAGTCTCTTTATATCCCTAACGTTCTCCTAGGCCCTGCCCTTCCTAAACCCTGGCTTTTGGACATTTCCTTTTCTTTCATGAGCATCTCATATTGTTCCAACAAATGATATTTTCCCTTAATTGGGCTCACAATCTAAGGCTCCCCAAAGATGTCCATGCTCCAATCGCTGGAACTATGCTTGTAACCAAGGACGCCAACTGATACAGTTCATTCAATTAGCTACTTAAACTTGTTGTAGTGATGCCTTTGGTTCATTGTGTAATTAAAAATCTTTATTTTCCAGGGACCAGACAATGAGTTAGGTACTGATAGCCAAGAAGTGAATGAGAAAAGCATTGTCTACTACAAAGTGCTTACATTCTAGTATCCAAGATTGCAGGTTCAATTCACAGAAATGAAAGTTTTACTATGAAAAATATGTCTAGATATAAAGCAAGGAACATCGTCTCACTAGCACAAACTAGGGCTGTAAATTTGTGAAGATTCTGTTGGCCCTGGGGCACTGTGAATATTGTAAAATCTATTCTCAAGAAGTGAGTCGCTAAATCTCTCTTCAGGTACGGCCCTCCCTCCCTCTCTTTCTTCCTTCAATTTATTCACACAACAACAGGTGTTCATGAAGCCCCTTTTTTATGCACTGAGCCCAGGGAATACCAGGCATAGGAGCAAAGTCACAGAGCGGGGGTGAGGAGTTCCGAGGGGGGCAGGTGGCGCAAAAGAATAGACAGTGGCTGCAGTGAGATTAATGTTCTGACAGAGCCAGGCAGGGACAGGAAGGTCAGGAGGGTGCCTGGGGAACACCACGCTGAGCTGAGTCCTGCAGGACAGGCAGAGGCAACAGCAGGAGGATGGAGGAAAGGTGAGCTCCTGTCACAGGGCGCATGTGTGCTGGCCTGAGGCAGTAACACAAACAGCAAGGCTTCCAAATGGATCAGAAAAGTGGAGCAGAAACCTAAAGAAAAAAACCTAGAAGACGTGACTGGAAAGAAAGGGAGGTCGAGGCCAGAGAGGGTGGGTTTGTGTCCACACTTTTGAATTTGCACTCTTTAGATATCCTGAAGAACCTAGTGATGAATTAAAGGATTTCATACATGCAGTAATGACCTTCAAGGTAAGATTTTAACATTTTGAACATTTTTTTCCAAGTGCAGTCTAAAAATTATTTTTAAAAAGGTGTAGGACTTCAGACAGAGTCCTGTTAGAAGACACCTCTGGTCATCTGTGTACAAATGGCTCAGATAAGGAGGTAACATCAGGGCAAAGTCGAGGGATGCCAGGAATCAGCATCAAGATGGTCACAGGATTGTCAAAGTGACTCAAAACTTCTTAGGATCAGATCATGACTTAAATAATTTATTAATAATGAGTTATTACAATATTTATTTAAACTTTCAATTAAAACTATTTTTGAAATACTAAATTGTTATCCATTCATTGCAGTAGAATACATCCATTATACATTGTGGATTGTGTATGATTTCTTAATAACTATAGATACCACAGAGATAGACAGAAAGGCTTAGATTTTCTAAAAGATGTACCATAAAGCCAGTACTATAAAATTTAATATTGGGAAATCCCATGGCATATACACCAGGCATTTTAACCATTTCACTCCTGTAATGAGAACTCAAGTTATACATGCTTGTTATTTTTCCATTAAATTTAATAATTAAATCACATTCCAGTAATAAATTATTTACAGACTAGAGGCCCGGTGGTTGAAATTCATACATGGGTATGGTCCCTAGGCCTAGCCTGCGATCAGGGTCATCTTCCCCAGCTGCCGGCAGCTAGCTCCATCCCCTCCCCACCACTGCCACCCACTTTTGGTTCCCCATGCGCCATCAGGCAATCGGAGCTTGCATGCTGGGGTGAGGAACCAAGAGGTTGGCCTTTCCAGCCCGCTCGCTAGCCCCACCCCTGGCTGTAGATCACCCTCTGTGTGGGGCGGGGCCTAGGCCTGGTGCCACCCACGTCCACCAGCACCCACCCCCGGTTCCCCATTCCCCATTAGGAGATCAGGGCCTGCAGGCTGGTGGTCAGTGTGTGTCATAGCAACTGGTCATTACGCCGTTCAGTCAACTTGCATATTACCCTCTTATTTTATAGGATACTTGTGTATTCACCATGTCATTGGCTGACTGAGTAAATGCACATCCTATAGGGAGAATAAGTAAAAAGCACTGCATAGGGATAGTGCAAGTTAGAATAATATTAATGTTGGTGGCTTGGAGCCATTGATGTTCAGAAGGGGTAGCCTGCTGGACACTTAACTGACCCTTGGTTCAGACCAGGGTATTATTGTGAGCTCCATGCAAGTCATTAAGTAAAGCTGTTTAGTCCTGTTACCCATGGACTGATGTGTAATAAATTCTACTTCTCTTCTCCTTTCCTTGCTTTTAAAGTATGGTAACATAAATCTCAAACTAACCCTGTATTCGAGGGCAATGTTTGTGAGTTAGTATTCACAGTTATAGGCCCTAGAGGTGAGGAGAACCAAGATACTGGTCAATCAGTGTAACACATAGCTGTGGCCAGGATAGTGGTGTTTCACTGACAACTTAACTCGACCCCTGAGCTCAAGTCTAGGGTCAGCATCCAGGCTGATATCTGGGTACTGGCTACTCAATTAGGTCAGTACACAAGCAGCATTGGCTATCATCCAGAAGCTGAATGGAATTAGTATTGTAACAAGATCGTAAGCACACCCGAGGAGCACAGATATCTATGAATGATGTCCCCTACAGTTGAGCAGCATAAAACCGATAAAGCTGTACACGGAAGCCTCAATACCAATACCACTTCAATACTACTTTGATGGCAGGAAAACCATTGCCTACAATGTCTGTTAATTACTAAGGTACCATAGGCCTGCAGGTATGAGAGTATGAGTGTGAGTGTGCTCTGCTTATATCGCTGTCTGTTCATATATACATACTGACCACTGAATTTCTCCAATTCCACTCCCAGAGATTCAGAGGTCATGCCTGAGCACCTCTAAGACAAAGACCATCAAGCATATGGTACACTCAAGAGATGACTGAAAAGTGAGACGAGAATTACATCCCCTCTGCAGGGTGAGTCAGAAGAATGCCTGCTTTTCTCTTGCTGTCTTTTGGTAAACATGCAGCATAGTGTTTTCAGTAAGAATATTGAATTGGACTCCTGGAGTATGCATAGAAAGGCAAACTGCCATAGGGCACAATTCTTCTTGCACCTGTATTCGTTTCCCATTGACCAAGTATGGATGGCCACTTATGAAGGAATGAAGGCAGCTTGAAGCAAGCTTCTTACCTACAAACATCTGATAAATAGCGCTGTGAGTTCTGTTGACAGAGTCTCTGTTGTACCCCTGGCTACTTCACTGTATATTTATCAAATTAAGTAAAAAGAAAAATATGTGACATACAAATATCATGCATAATACCTCATAGTTTTATTGGTCAATTAAGAGAATATTTCAATAATGTTTCACTAACTTCTTAAAATATAAAAATTCTAGGTTGAAATGACAGACTCCTTCATTTCTATCAATAATCCAAAATGTGGGTTGACATGCCTGGTCATAGCAATTTTTTTTCTAATTATAGTACTAAGCATGAAAAAGCTCTCACACGAAGCTTCACAAAGCTGAATGAGCCAAGTTTTCTGAGGTCTCAGTTAGTCTGTGGCCTCTCAGACAACCACAGTCCTACAGCATAGACACAGGGTCAATCAGGGGCAGACAGGGCCACCCAGAACCCAAAGAGCCTCCTCCCTAGTCAGGATGTAATTAAAGAGCCAAGGCCTCTGGGACCCTAAGCATTTCTAAAGCTTACATAAGCAATGAGTGACTAAGGAGACCCAGAACCCGGCTGCCTGACTGGGTTCAGCAACCAGGCACCCTGCCTCTCACAAACACATCCTATCTATGGCTGCCTGACAGGCATTACCTGAAGTTCATTTCTAAGGACAAACCAGTGCCACAGATAAATCACTGAAATGCTCCCAAGAAAAACAGACTGTCCCGAAGGACACTGAATCCCATGTCTTCAGGATCCTGGGTCCCCAGACACTTGGAGAACTCAGTGATGGACCCAGATTTGCTCCTGTAGGAAAGAGCTCCCTCAGCTAACATAATAAAGTCAATTTCTCTTAAAGGTGAAAGAAGAGTGTTTTCTTTTTCTTTGGCTTCCATATCCTATATAATAAAAGCCTAATATGCAAGTAGACCGAACAGCGGAAGAAACGGTTGCTATAACGTGCCCTGACCACCAGAGGGCAGACACTCAACGCAGGAGCTCCCACAGGGGGAGCACTGCTCAGCCAGAAGCCAGGCTCCTGGCTGGCGAGTGCAGCTGCGGTGGCGGGAGCCTCTCCCACCTCCATTGCAGGCAGGCGGTAAGGGGCAAGAGGTCCTGGACTGTGAGAGCCCTGGACTACAAGAGGGATGTCTGACTGCTGGCAGCTGGACATCCCCTGAGGGGTCCCGGACTGCAAGAGGGCACAGGCCAGAATGAGGGGACTCCTCCCCCCACCAGCGCACGAATGTTGTGCACCGGGCCTCTAGTATTACATAATGGATACCTTTCTCTTCTGAATGAAGTCAGTAGGTCTCAAACTTTGGATCTAGTGCTGGGTCACTTCAGAGACACCTGTCTTTGAAAACCCAGACAAAAACTGCAGTGAGGCTGTTTCCATGGTAACTTCCCGGGGCCCAGTGGTGGGGCTTCCAGGGTGTCTCTCTGAAGGCTGATGCCACCTGGTTCCAACAGTATGAACAGAAAACGACGTCGATAACACACTTATATTTATAAGGTACTACAATAATAACATGTTAATGGAAGACAATCCTTTCACGTTTATGGCTATACAACTAAATCCTTAAAAGAACTTAGTTTTATATGGTCTTTGAATAATTCATGCAAGGTACTTACAGTGTACATTATACATAAATATTAAAATACTATATAACATAGCATTCTTCTAGAGCTTAAAAATGGCAATTTATTTTCTTAATCTTTATATAGTATCCATTTACCTGCAGCACTGAAGTAGCTATTTGATTACCTCGCATCAGAATTACATTATCTAAATTACATTAATAAAAGTTTAAACATCAAAGCAGACAGTACCTAGAGATACTGTATAGTCGACAGCATATATATGTAAATTCACACACACACACACACACTACATGCCCCAAGATAAGGAATTCAAATAAAATCATTACCTTATAAATGATTGGTAATTATACTTTCGAATTCCTGGAATAAGATAATTGGGCCATTCATAAAGATGTACACTTTTTCTGTACCAACACTATTGACACACAATTTGTTTTCCAAACCCACTGATTTTCTGCAGACAGATGTATCATTTTCCAATTATGAAATTAAACGTTCAATTTGAAAATAAGTTGGCAGTCTAATTCCAGGTTTAATAACTTTCTATTATTTAGGATTATATTCTGCTAGAATTCTGGGAAAACTTATGAAATTCAAAAAAGCTAATAAATTCAAAGGAATATAGTCAGCCTGTGAGAATTATTCAAGTCAACTACCACGATGGGTTCCATTTTTAAGAATAGCCTATGTGTTTAGGCATGGGAGAGGCTTCTGAAAGGAGAGTCACATATTAGAGAGGAAGAAACAGAGACGTCCTGGGGCTTAGGAGCCCTCACCAGCATCACAGGCTTAGAGACACATGGAAACCAGGTCTCCAGGTCTCCACATTTTTCAAAACACAGAACTGGTAATCATGGAATTTGATAGCAACTTGTTATTCTTTTTTTTTTTTTTTAATTTTAGAGGAAGAGAAAGAGAATATCAACTTGTTGTCTACTTATCTATGCATTCATTGATTGCTTCTCGAATGTTCCCTGACCCCGGATTTAACCCACAACATTGACTTATTGGGACAGCACTCTAGCCAATGAGTTACCTGATCAGGACAATAGCGTATTATTCTTAATTGGGATCCTCAGTACTGAACTAATATTGCATCAAGTGGGCATAATTAGAATATGTAAAAAGTTTTGAAACACTAATGAAAATTCAGAATTAGTTTGTCAAGGGTTATGCAAAAAAAAAATACTTTAATATGGTTGGTGCATTTTCAATTTGGTTGAATTTTTCCTAATGTATGCAGGGAACTACCCAGGTGCACCCTGTGATCCAGGAGGGAGCTGACGTGTTCATACAATGCTAAATCCCACCCGAGCCACTCTCTGTACATGGCATCTGACAGAGAGAGCCTGGCCTCGGGTTATTGAATTTGGGACCCAGGGAGACTACCCCATTTTTTTTATGGCCACAGCTATAAATTGTAAAATCTGAGAGTAGTGAGTTTCTGTATTCCCTCCATATGGACCAGAAAAGGGAGGTTAACAGGAGGAGAGAGACAGAGAAAAAAACACAGCAAGTGCCCTAAAAGATTAGCGTCATGTATTTCCTGAGACTCAGCCATGTTCCTCTTGGGTTATGGGAGACTCAACTATATCCTTATAAACAAAACACAAACCACTTCTTTTCTTCAACATGTATGAGAGTTGGATCCTATCAGAATTAAATATTCCTGTTAATATACTCATAACATCACTATATATGAATATACATATATGAAACTACATGTACACATTTATATGTAATATTAGAAGTTTTTATAATATAAAAAGGAAAGGGATCTGGATTTTTACCATCCTGGCAATATGTACAATTTTCACAGGTGCACATTTTCAGCATTATTTTTAGGATTTGATATGAACTTTTTTAAATTTTTTAATTTATCCCATTAATGCAGGACTATATTATAAAATATAAAATACAGAGAAGCAATCTATATATATAAAAGCCTAAGTGACAGTTACAACTGAATGACCAGAACGACAGGATGACTGGACGGTAGCTATGATGCACACTGACCCAGACCTTGCTGCTGGGCCCTGACAGCCCGGACCTGGTTCACCCACACCCGGGACCCAGACAGGAGGGAGGAGGGAGCCTGATTCCTTGCAGAATCGGGCATCGGTTAGCTTGCTGCTGGAGCCCTAACAGCTCCGAATCTGGTTCACCCGCACCCCAGATCCAGACAGGAATAGGAGGCAGCCCGATACCTCCCGAAATTGGCTGTTGGGTAGCTTGCTGCTGGGGCCAACCTCCCATGGTCCCTCCCCTCAGCAAGCTGCCCCCCCACCCATTGGCCTTGATTGCCAGCCAGGCCAAGGGACCCCACCTGTGCACAAATTCATGCACCGGGCCTCAAGTATATTTTAAAAGGAATAGAGATAAAATACTTAACACACCAGCATTTAGAGAAAATCAATATTAAAAAATTTGTATTTGTATGACTGTGATATTTTTAGCAGACACGTAGTTACTAATAAGATTATATGTCAGTTTGTAACATGGAATCTTTAATGACTATCTTCTCCTGATCCCCTTCTATATCAGAAATAATTTATTCAGTGTCATTTTAATGACTTCATTATATCTAATTAGCTGATGCATTGTAATTTATCCATTCCATCTGCTGTTTTGAATATTTAACTTGTCTACAATTTTCCACTATTTTAAGAGATTGCAACAGATATTTTTGCTTCTTTGCCCATTTTCTTAAGTAAGTTATTTGGTGTGGGATTATTGCCTGAAGCCCTAGACCATGTTAGGACTTTTGAAACATGTTGAAGAATTTCACTCCAAGGAGGTTGGTCAATTTATGGGCTCAGTAGGCACACCAGAATGCCATGCTGGATACCAGGAGTTCTTGGTCAAGTTTGTTATCCGAAGGACAAAGAGTTACCTCATAGTTTTGATTAGGAGGGAAAATGAATATTTCCCTCCTCCTGGCCATTTTTATTCCTTACTTTACAATTTGCACATTCATGGTCTTGCCCATTTTTCTACTGTGGGACAGTGATTTTCCTTAATAGATTATTCCTTATATAGGTGAGAGATTAACTCTCTAACTAGCATATGAATGTATCAAATTATTCCTTGTCACACTATTGTATATTTTACAATTGGTTTTGCAGTTTAGAAATTGGAAGTTTTAATGTTGATTCAATCTTGGACTCTTCTCCTAATTATTTCTGCCTTTGTTTTTCTGATATTTTATAAATACTTATATTTTCTTGTAACTATGTGTAAACTTTTCTTATTAGATAAAAATTATACCTCTATGAGTTTATTTTGATAAAGACTATAAAGTCAAGTGGCAAGACTTTTTTGTCTCAGGCTTCATGGTGGTATTAATAACAATAATGACACAAAATTTAGATAATAATTCTAAACGTGGGGTCCAAGGGCTTATAGTAGATTTGTAATATTTTCAATCGCCTCTGAGTAGTTGGACGCCTATGCATTGGTGAATTTTACCAAGAAGCTTCAACAGACATAAAACTCTCAAAGAGGTACATGAATCCTAAATGGCGAAGGACTTTGCTCTAAAGAGTAAAATATGGATAAAACACACAGGGGTCCCTTTCGTTAAAAGGTGTCAAATCCCTTTCAATTTCAGAAGAACAGACAGAGTTGTCTGATCTTCTGCCTGTTGAGTCTTTTGTCCCAATGAAATTCCACACAAAGCCCAACAGATCAAAGCAAAGTTCTTCTGTTACAGCAGGAGTCAGGGAGTCTGAAAATTTGGAGCAGAATTTAAAAATATTGTATTAGAATATGGTTCAAGGGGGTAAAATAGATGTTGTATGAATATATCTTCTACCTTTTCAGGTAGAAGTTCTCAGAATGACTCCTCCAAACTCAGACTTGTGATGATTGTAGAATATGAAAAAGAAATTACATAGTGGACTAGTTAAGGGAGATGAGCTGTGGCCTCAAAGAGCTGAATATAAGATGACCCAGGTCACCATCCTGTATCAGTCTGTCTGGCATGAGTTGGATTTGTGGTATCACGGAGCAAGCTTTCTGTGCTGAATGGTGACTGCCCACAATGAAATCAGTCTCAAATACCAGTGGAGGCCACTAACCGCCCAAATTTCCTCTCAATAATGTTCATTAACACATTTAAAAGAGGGCAGAAAAAAAATCCATCTGCCTATGAATTTAAACATGTCTGGAAGCCCACACAAATGTAATGACTTTTTTCAAGCAGCAAATTGTTATTTTTAGCTTTCATATTTTATGCAGTATTAATCATATTGCTCAAAACAGTGGATTTTTATTTAATGAATATTGCCAATTAATTTGGAAATTATTGTGATGCAGATTTAATTATGCCAAGCTGAGCCTCAGCCCCAGAAGCTATTTAAGAACAGAACACTAATAATTTTGTTTTTGATTTACAACTAGTTTTCATATATCAGAACCTAATAAAAAAAAGCACAGGAAAAAAAAACATGCCAATTTATACCCAATCAATTTTAAAAGGAAATCATCATGTAGAAGCCATTAAATTCGACTTTTAATACTAAGAGAATGAACAATAGGGTTGATTCATAGACATTATCTTTTAAATTTTGCACTTGCTGTTCTGAACAATTTGTTAGAAGAGATAAAATAGTGAACATGTTGTCAAACAAGAAGAGATTAATTAGTGCATTAATCTGTAGGATGGAAACTGGTTATCAAATAATGTTGAGCTGAAGGAAATTCAAGTAGTAGTTTTGAAAAAGAAAAAAAGAAAACCTGACTAGACCTTAAAATTACTGTGTCATTTATCATTCAAGAAATATACAGAATACTTCACTGGAATATATTTCAGGCCTAAATCAATTTGCTTATTTGTTGATAGAGAAAAAAATAATACTGGCTTTTGTCTGAAACACTGGTTTTTATGCTAGTGGTGCTGATTATTGGAGTCACTTAAATTTTCATTTGCAAAATGGAAAAAAATATATCTCAACGTTGATCTAAGGAGTGTATTTTTTCAACTGTAGAATACGACTCAATTTGGTGTTAACTCATTGATACTGTTTAATTTTTTTCAAGGATTCAAATGAAAATGGTTGTGGTCCTTAATCCAAACACCTAAACTAATGTGCAGTCCAGCTAACCAGGCTTTTCTGCAGGTAGAAGAGACAGTCCTTCTGGTATGCTGGTGGTTTTCCACCTACCATACTGTTCAGCCGGAAAAGCAGTCACCAGCTCCTCACTTCTTATATCTACTCTAGTTTTCCTTCTGTCCCTCAAAACACACATCTTGTCTGACTTAAGAAGACAGAGAAGTAAAGAGGATGTAGAGGAAATGTGTCTTCAGTCACAAGTCAACATGTGGTTGCAACATACCTCTTTCAATGAGTGGGGAAAAGCACAGTTTCTACCCCACTGTCTTCTCAGAGCACCCCACTATTCCGACTTCAGGTAAGAAGAGATGATAGAAGTTCAGTGGGCAGTTAAAAAAAAAGAGAAAAAGAAATATCCTAAGTTCTTGGAGAACAGAAAAGTACGTGGATGTTTGAGTTGGAGAAAATCGGACATAAAAATCTCCTCTGCCAAGTATTAATTGTAGGACTTTGGAGAAGTCATGTAAACTTAAATGTCCATTTCCTCATCTGTAAAATTGAGATAACACAATACCACAGGGTGGGGCAAAAATAGGCTTACAATTGTTGGTATGGAAAAAATACAATAATGAATAAATAATACAATAATAAACTGTGTTTCACATACTCACAACGAACCTACCTTTGCCCCACCCTGGATCCGGAGATAAACACGAGGATTTAGATCAGGACAGCAGTGACCATTTAAAAACTGTCACCTGTCCCTCCATTGCATTGTCCCCAACTCTCTTGTTATTCGACATCACTTTCTCATGGAGAATATCTCTCATGGAGGATTTACAGCTGTGACATTTTACCTAATGAGATGACGTGGATAATATCACACGGAGAGCTTGGCCCCTTCCGTTCCCCTGGAATTTCACGGAGGGCTATGGGTTGTTCTGATGGTACTGCTGATTGCATCAGAGGAGTCAGAGAGGAAAAGCATATGAGAAGCCCCGGTTTCCAGAAGGGACTAGGGATGAAGCATATGGCTGTAGCCTTTCTGTACTGGCTTGAATCATGTCCCCCAAAACGTATGTTCACCTAGAACCTGTGAATGAGACCTTATTTGTTAATAGAGTCAGTGCAGATGCAATCAAATTAAGAAGAGGTCACACTGGACTAGGATGGAGCTAATCCAATGACTGGTATCCTTAGAAGAAGAGGGCAAGTGGGTACAGACACACATGCAAGGAAGTTGTCCATGTGATGATGGAGGCAGAGATCCGTGTATGCTGCCACAAGCCAAGGAATACCAGGGATTGCCGGCCACCGACTAGAGCTAGAAAAGGCAAGGAAGGGTTCTCCTCCGAGCTTTTGGAGGAAGCATGGCTGGCCCTTCTGACATGATGATAGAAGAATAAATTTCTGCTGTCATAAGCCTCTCAGTTTGTGGTAATTTGTTACAGCAGCCTTAGGAATCAAATACACTTGGGGAGCAGGAGGGCACCCAAGTCTTGGTTTTGCTGTGGTCCTGAGGATGCAGAGCAGTGGGTTTGGGGAACAGGGGGCTAAGACCTCCATCTCATCCATCAGGAAGAAAGGCAAAAAATGTTGAAAACACTGGAATTGGAAATTTTCAACTTCTATATGAAATTTATCAACAATGCATTTTAAAGAATATTTTCTGTGAATTAAATTCCTAATCATAAGCCTCTAGTTTTCTGTAGGGACAGTGATGGGAAAAAGTAACAGAAGCAATCTTTGAGAGTCTAAAATAGGCACCATTATTTAAATATGTACTGCATGCTAGGCTTATTGCATAAATTATTTTTATCCACAGAATCAGAAATATCAAAATGCCAATTGCTTTATAGATAGAAAAACGAATCCTTAGAAAGATTAATTAACATACTCAACATCACAAACAGCTGATGAGAGACTGATCTGGGATTTCCACATAAAATATATGTGATTATAGCTATTACATGATTCTTTAGCCCAGGGAATTATTACCAAATTAATCATGTAGCAAACAAAAATAGCATGTTCCTTTTTTTTTAAAAAAAGGCATAATCTTGCACACCAGAGGATAGCAATATTTTTAAACACTCAGTAGTTACAAGTCTTTAATAATAATGATCAAAATAATTGAGACCTAAGAAGCACCCTATAATAAATAATTAGGTAAGTTATATTATTGGCTGTCAGTGCTTTCAATAAAAAGCAGTATATAAAACCTAGATTTCAAAAAGGGTAATTTATAGGATGATTACTTGTTAAATATTTTCATCTTCATTAAGAAAGATTCAACAAATATGCAATATTCCTGACATAGGGATGTGATATAGTTTTGTCATTTCAAAAAAATTAATTGTATAGCCACATTCTCCCTTTCAATTACTTTTTTTTAATATACTCAATGAATTGTTTAAATAAACTACCATAATTGACCTTCAGGAAGCAAAATGTCAAAGAACATCTCTTGACACCTGAATTTGCCTTTCATCTACAAATGAATCACCTTACTCTTCAATAAACATATCTTTTGTACACAATTACTTTAACAATACCCATCTATCATTCATCCAAAGATGGCATATTACCCATGATTAGATAATCAGTTCATTGACTATTGACTACAAAACACTTCTTGAGTCAAGTTGTCCACGGCATTTCATGTGTCAGCATTCAATACATTGAGTTTGCTTACTGCAATGTTTATATTACTATTTCCCATTCATATGTTGCACTCCAGTGAATGAGCTTGACTTGATTCATATTTCCAGCACTGGATCAAGATCTGAGACCAGTAACATGGAGTTGGTTGACTGACCAGGTGTTGGTCAAAGCTAAGCTCCCTGAATCTTGAACAGAAGCCACCATAAAATTGGGAAAGGCAGGCTCTCTAAAGTGTTAGGGACTGTGCCTGAGGTAGGGAATTGGGTGCTTGTTAGGAAAAAAAGAACAGCATGCATCATCCACAGAAAAATGATCCTGCATCCAACATTTTTTTTATTTTTATTTCTCAAATATCAGTCATATCAGAATTCACCTGAAAAACTTGATAACAAATACAAACACTTAGGTGCTGACTCTTTCATTGACCCTCTTGTGTTCTTTATTAGCTTTCATAGGTGATTTGACATTCCTAAGCACTTGAGAACCACTGGTCTATGATATACACTTACAAGTTTCAGCACCTAGTATCTGGTTCTGAAACCAAACTGGGGTGTTTGAGTCCAAGTTTGTTGTCTCACAATGTCAGGGAACCACTGTGAGCCTTGGAGAGGGAGTGGAGTGAGAAAGCTTGCCCTTTTTAATCTAGGGGCAAATACATGTCTTGCTAGTTTTTGATTGGTGCTTTCAAGGAATTTTCCCTTAGCAATGTCCTTGGAATTGGTTTATATGCCTTACTGCTTTGTGATTGGTTATTTGCAAGCTGCCGGTCTTGCTAAGCAACATCCATATATTTTAAAGTTTGTCTCCTGCATATGCCCTTCCTTCCCCACCCAACTGGGTTGTCTTAGTAACTCTGCCTAACTTGGTTTCCTGGTTATACTACCTCCTCCCATGGTCCCACCCCTGCCTACCTAGCTTCCTTCTGTCTCCTCAGTTCCAAGATGGGACCACAATAAAAAAAATTCAGAGTTCAAAAATGCCAGCCCATGCACTATCTGTACCAACCACCTGTCATCTATACCTTTTAATTTTAGAATCAAAATCTCCAGACCCAAGGATGTGAATGGTCAGTTATCCAAGTGATTCTGAGCAGCAGCCTCAGCCAGGGGATCAAGGTCAACATCAACAGAGATAAGTCATGTTGACAGGACACAACCTTAATATGATGTGATGGGAATGACAGGTTATCTCTGTGGTCTTCCTTCCAAAACCCATAAACCCCAGTCTAATCATGAGGAAAACATCAGACAAATCCCAGTTAAAGGATATTCTAAAAACATGCCTGACCAGTAGTCCTCAAAACTGACAAGGTCATTGAAAATAAGGACGGTCAGAAACACTGCACAGCCCAGAGGAGCCTAAGGAGACAGGACTACTAGATACAATGTGGTCTCCTGGGCGGGATCCTGGCACTGAAAGCAATAGTAGAAAAAACACTGAGGAAATGTAAATCAACTATGGACTTTAATAAGTAGTAATATATCAACATAGGTTCATTAAGTATGAGAAATGTAGTATAGGAATGTAAGATGTTAATAATACAAAAAGTTTGGTGTGAGGCATATGGAAGCTCTCTGTACTATTTTCACAATAATCCTGTAAATCTAAAACTATTCCAAAATAAGAGTTTTCTAACAAACTTTTTAAAAAGACAGTTAAAGAAAAAAAAATGACAAAAATGGACATATCCTTACATTTCTTTTTCAAACACAGAACATGATATACACTCAATCTCCCACCTTTTCATGGCAGAACAGGCCCTTTTTGGGTCTGCGCCTGGAAGGTTCTGGGCCTTGGATGCAAAGCCCGCGTCATCCTCATGCATGCTAGGTGATACATGGCACTTCCTCCATGACACCTGTCTCAGGTTACTGAAAGAAGGAGGGGAATTAAAAAACAAAACTGAAATAGGACAGCAGACCATTATTGTATGTTTATGAGTTTTTACCATACTTTTAACTGCTTTCTCACACATCCTAATCCAACAGCTATCTTTTTATTCTGACCTTCCGGCATTTAGCATACCTTTCCTTTAAACAATAACAGTCTTGCACGTTGCCCTCCCTTTCCACGGGCTGAGATGCTATTTAGCTAAATTACCTGTTTGTGCTAACACAACAGACACAAACAGGTATGGAAACAAGCTTTCTTGACTCCAATTCCCCTGTGAAGGGAGAATCATAGGCTGCCTCGTAGGAAGAGTGTCCAACAAGCTGCTGGTGTCAGTCCTAATTGAACATGGACATGGCTGCAGTTATGGCATTGGTTACGGGCTGTTAGACCATGCAAGTCACTCAGATGGAGGCCAGCTGTTATCACAGCTTCTCCTGGACTTAACAGATAATTTACCCGATAGATAATTTATGCACGTTTACAACTGATTGATCATCTGTGCTTAAAAACTATACTTGCAATCCTTTTTCCTCTGCATTTCTCCACACTGAAGGCCATTCACAAAGCATCACAATTATTACATTGGATCGCATCACCATGTATTTGCTATCTACCGTCTCTTTCTCATTTCAAAACACCATTTGCAACATACTACTTTTAAATTATGGCTGCAATGATGCTTAAATGTGTCTATACTTTGGAGCCAGTTTTTATAGGTTTTATAAAATGTATCTTAATACCTGGGTCCCTGTCCAGAAGAGATTCTGAGGGAACTTGGCTAGGGTGTGGACTGGAAATAATTTTCATATGCAGCAATGTTTGAAAATCATTGTTCTACTTAAATACTAAATATAAAAGTTATCTTTTGTAAACTTACTATTTTTATAATTTCCTTTTTAAGAAATCAGATTGAAGACTCACAAGGGCAATAATATTTCATTATCATACTGCATTATGATTTTAGGATCTTATTTATCTGCTACATGTTGATCTATCTCATGACTATAACCAATTTCCCAAGATCTATGATGCTAATATTTTAGGGCACTTAATACATTGTTCAGTCCCCTAAAATATTACTCTAAACTTACATTTAGGGGCCAAGTTTAGGACCAAAGACTGATGCAAGATTCAGGCAAGTGGACATAAAAAAATTTACTTTTAATGCTGGTCTAGTGGGCTTTGAAGACTGTGGCTCATAGTTGTGTGCCAAAAGGAATCCTGTTACTGAAGCACATATATAAATAGACCAATTGATTGAGGCTGCCTTTGGCCAACTTAATGAATTACAAAATAGAGAAATGGAGAGGAGAGAGAGAGAGAGAGAGAGAGAGAGAGAGAGAGAGAGAGAGAGAGAGAGAGATTATGTAAAGCCAGGTTCTCCAATCACCTGAGGAGAGATGAGTGAGGGGGTTTAGAGAAGTTAAGATGATTTCCCTAGTTGGTGTACCTCCATGTGGCAAAAGAGAGCCAGGCAAAAGAAGTTTCTGGCCCCTTGCATTCACGTATTGGATATACTGCAGACCTGGTCATGAACCCCACTAGGAACTGCCAAGTACACTATTTCCTCTTGGCACTTCTTCCCATTTGCCACCTGCAATTATGTCATCTGCTCTATTTTTCTATTGAGTTTATTAGGGTGACATTGGTTAATAAAATTATATGGGTTTCGGCTGCACAATTCTATAATACATCATCTGTATATTGTATGCCCTCCTCTTCAGAGTGGGCAAGGCTTGTAAATATAATGAACGACTCTCCACTGACTATAAAGTGATTTTTTTCTTTCAGGCAGAAGGTTTCTAATCAACTAACTAACAGTTCATCAGAAGGGCCTGACCTAATCAGGTTAGCTTTTTAAAAACAGGTCTAGTGCACATAATTTAAACATATAGTTTAAGAATACTGTAAACAACTTTAAGTCAATTTTTTTTTAAAAGGCAGGTCTGGAGTGAGAGACTTAAAGCAGAAGACTATCCCCTGTTATAGGTTTTGAAGAAGCAAGACTCAGTCCAGCTAGCGTGGCTCAGTGGTTGCGCATCCACCTACGAACCAGGAAGTCACAGTTTGATTCCCAGACAGGCCACATGCCTGGATTGCGGACTTGATCCCCAGTGTGGGACGTGCATGAGGCAACTGATCAATGATTCTCTGGTATCATTGATGTTTCTATATCTCTCTCTCTCCTTTCCTCTCATCAATTAAAAAAATACATATTTTTTTTAAAAAGAAGCAAGACTCCTAATCCTACAGTCAAATGAAAATGAGCCGAAACCAGTTTGGCTCAGTGGATAGAGCGTCGGCCTGCGGACTGAAAGGTCCCAGGTTCGATTCCGGTCAAGGGCATGTACCTGGGTTGCGGGCATATCCCCAGTAGGAGATGTGCAGGAGGCAGCTGATCGATGTTTCTCTCTCATCGATGTTTCTAACTATCTCTCTCCCTTCCTCTCTGTAAAAAATCAATAAAAATATATTTAAAAAAAAAAAAAAGTTAAAGGTAGCCGAAACCGGTTTGGCTCAGTGGATAGAGCGTCGGCCTGCGGACTGAAGGGTCCCAGGTTCGATTCCAGTCAAGGGCATGTACCTGGGTTGCGGGCACATCCCCAGTAGGAGATGTGCAGGAGGCAGCTGATTGATGTTTCTCTCTCATTGATGTTTCTAACTCTCTATCTCTCCCCCTTCCTCTCTGTAAAAAATCAATAAAATATATTTTTTAAAAAAAGAAAAGAAAATGAGTTCTGCCACCAATCTGAAGGATCTTGAATGTGGAGCATTTCATAGTTGACTTTGCAGATGAACTGCAGCCTGTTCAATGCCTTCACCTGAGCCTGGTGACATGCTGAGCGAATGGCCAGCTAAGCCCTGTCTGGACCACCGGCCTATGGAAATTGTGAGATAACAGATGAGCATTGTTTTAAGCCACTAATGCTGTGATATTTGTTATGCAGCTTTATGAATACAATTGATACAGGGATAATTTGCACTTCACTTTTCATCTAATGGTAACGCAAATTAAGTGACTATATGGGTATCTGACTTGCTCATATGCACACACACATTAAAAATGAAAAATTCCTCTTGATTAGAGTTGTTTCTCTAATCGCAATAACTTATGCATACATAATTTTTCTCACAAAAACACATAAATTAGTTACCATGTATATTGAGAATTGTAGTACAGTGAACCATTATTAACATGTGCCGATATTATAGTATCCACATAGACCTAGAAGAGGATAGTGTTGGTCAAAAACACTCACTAATTATTTTACAAGCCAGCTCTCTGGAAGTAGGACAAGCAGAGATATTTAAAAGAAATAGCATAAATAATGATGATGTAGAGAAAGGCAAATCATCATGGTTTTTAACAAGATAACCATATTAAATACTTTTCAGTCACTTGAACATCAAATATTAAAAACTATTCTTTTAAGTTCAGTTTTACTTCAAAGTGAATAAAATATGAATTGGTTGCTTAATGTGTGTTCTACCAAAATAATCTAAATTATTAAACACAGTCAAGAGAAGGAGTGAAATGAAAATATGCTAATGACATACTGTTAATGGAATTAAAAGGAAACTGCAAAAGAGAATGTATAATAGTATCCCAAACTTGCTGGTTATATGGGGAAAAAACCCTTAGCAGCCAGTACAGCATTTACACACAGAAGGAACTGCCTTGGCTGAATTTGGGGGGTGGGCTACTAGGATTGCTCCCAACTTTCTCAAGAGGAGAGGAGAACTCTGTGCCCCACCCTTACTCCCCATAGAGCAGTGGTTCTCAACCTTCCTAATGCCACAACCCTTTAATACAGTTCCTCATGTTGTGGTGACCCCCAACCATAAAATTATTTTTGTTGCTACTTCATAACTGTAATTTTGCTACTGTTATGAATCGTAATGTAAAAATCTGATATGCTGTATGTGTTTTCCGATGGTCACGAACCACAGGTTGAGAACTGCTGCCAAAGAGGAAGGAGGACTGCCAGAGGCTAAGACCAACAAGCAGTTATAAATGCGAGAAGTCTGTTAGAAGGCTGATGGACTTTGATATTCCACAGGGCTGAAAATCAGTATAATATTGCCCTGCTTTTGGCCAAATGGCTGAAGGAAATCCCCTAACCTGATAATCCTTCTATGTTTAATAAACTTTACCTTGATATGCCTGTTTGCTCTGCTAAAGGGCAAATGTGTATTCAAGTGAATAAAAGCTAATAGGTCCGGGGATTCAGATAGCCTCTCTGCTAGAGAGTAAGATCTCTGCCTGGCTCCCCATGCCTTCTAAATTTATATTTCTTGTCTAGTGTATCCATTTGTGCGTCAGCTCCTTCTCCAGACCCTAAACCCTAGCCACAATGGATGCAGCATTCACAGAGGACATGCTGGTAAGAGGGATCAGGGTGTTTGGACTTCAGTGCCTCCCTGGTTCTCAGCTACCAGACAGGGAAGGAAATCGCTCCTGCAGCATGACTAGCCTCTCAAGCTGGATGGCCAGGAATGGATGTCCCGTAGGTGTCACCCTTAGCACCTGTGCTCCCTGGAGCATCCCCAGTGCCCAGATCACTGCTGCATGCCTCACCCTACTAAACCGGACCATCCATTCCAGAAGTAATGGTGAGCACCAGGTGAGTACCCAGGCGGAGCTCTGGGCACCAGACCGCCTCCCCAGTCACAGTGACTGCTTTTTCTTTCTCAGTAATCACAAGTCACTTCCATAGCTGTTATTATTGTAGTTTAGAAAAGTGGAGAGTAAGAAAGAAATTCTTCAATTTGCTTATTTCCTGGAGACTTTTTTCTGTTACTCAATTTATTAACACTTTTTAAAGTGATGCAGCTTCCAAGGGTGCTCTCTGTCTAATAAATCATTGAGGTGATTATAAATAAAGCATTACACCTTAAGTCCCTTGGTACCTAGCCCACAAAAGTAAATGCTACTGATTTTCCAGAGAGATGTTATATAAAAACAAGTGTTTTTGAAAATCCACTTCTTGCCTATAGTTAGGAAAGGCTGGAGCAAGAAGACCAATGAGATATTTCAGATGCTAGACAGAACAAAAACAAAGTGACAAAGGCGATATGAAACTGTCCTAGGACCATTGATGTAAATTAGTTTATTTAGGACTAAAGAAACTGAAGTAAAAAAAATGAAAATTTCCTCAAGCTCTCTCTCCTTCTAAGTTTGGCAGTTTTTCCTTAATAACTTTCATAAACAAACATCCATCTTCAATTTCCAAAGTTCTCACAGTGTGCTAATAGACTGAGATTGTGCTACCCAATGATACTTTAGGGTTTGCCCACATTTTACTTTATGTATTTTTTAAAATATATTTTTATTGATTTCAGAGAGGAAGAGTGAGGGAGGGGGAGAGAGAGATAGAAACATCAATGATGAGAATCACTGATCAGCTGCCTCCTGCACGCCCCGCACTGGGGATCGAGCCTGCAACATGGGCATGTGCCCTTGGCCGGAATTGAAACTAGGGCCCTTCTGTCCGCAGGCCGACACTCTATCCACTGGCCAAACCAGCTAGGGCTACATTTTATTTTATTATTGCACAAGAGTTTCATTTTTTCTAAGTACTGGCATTGAACTGGGTACCAGAAGTCAGATCATGAAATGTTGGAGGAAGGGAATCCTTACCCTCTTAATACCTGTCCTCCATGATGATGATGCTTAAGTAATAAAGTCACATCATAGCAACAATTTAGGTGTCCTCATAGAGAAATCAGCTCTGGGTCTGACATGCTTTGGTTGGAATCACCCCTGATATAGGCCTTCTGGACTATGCAACAGTGGGCAAGTTATTAAAGTTCCTAAAATTTCTTTTAGTGCAAGTCTTCATTAATATGAATACATTTTCTTAACTTAAACAATGGTATCTTTATACAATGTTCTGCTTAAATAGACTTCAGCAAAATTGTTATGCATTTGTACTCTTAGATTGAAACGTCTGTTCATAATCAAGATATATGGAAGGATTCCAACTACATTACCAACTCGGAAAAAGATTTGAGAATGAACATAATCATAGTTAAAATATATGGAACAATGCTAATAACTGTAATTATTGATTGATTAAATACTATATTTCAGCCATGTTTCTTGGGACTTGTGTATATGCCACCATGCAGCCACCGTGGCCACACCATGAAATAGATTCTCCAGTTAGGACTACTCTAATCTTATCTGCTATTGATCTAATTATGTAGAATTGTAAAGTTTACTTTCTAGTTATTAGTGGGCTGGATTTGAATCATTTTAAAATGTTCAATGAACACAAAGGATTATTGAAACTTCACCTGAAATTTCTGTGATTTATATTAAAAATAATTGGACATTGTTCACATTACTACACCACTTATTTTATTACAGGACTCTTGGTATGTGTGTGTGTGTATGTGTGTGTGTGTGTGTGTACACTTGTGTGTGCATGTGTGTGAGTGTATGCTTGAACAATCTGGATTTTGAATTTAAGATGAGTTAGGAAGGGCCTTTTCTGGGAAGATCATTTAATACAGTTATTTCTGGAGTTTAAATAAGATAGGTGAAAGTAATTTTAAAATACAGCTGCATTTAGTTGGGAGGTCATCTTCACTTTTTACTAAGAATTTCAATTTTTAATGTACTTTTCCATGAATGTGTACAGAAGTTAATATGTAGTGACAGAGTTCTATAAATTAATGTCAGATTTCCCAACAAATAAAAAAGATATGCTTAAAAAAATCCAATGCTATTTCTTTTGTTCTCACTGTCTTTTTCAAAATTTCCAGATTTCAAACTTGAAGTTATTACATGAATGGCCACATCTAAACTTAACTCTAGTTGGTTTTGCTCAGTTTGATGATTCCTTTTTTAAACAACTTAAATTTTAAACAACTCAATGTAGTATTCAGGACTTTCCTGGTCTAGCTAATAAAGTTATTTCTGCACATTAAGTCAGCCTGATAATTTTATGTTCAAGGCAGTGCTAAGTACCCTAGGTACCCTTAGTACTTTCCTCAAATTTATCAGAGGACTGCCTTCAACTTGAGTAAAGGCCAAGAGCTGCCAAAAGAATTATTTCTTAAATTATGATTAACATATATGATACTTTTTAAAGTTATGATTAAAAGTATAACACTTTATCAAATCTATTTTTGACATCTGTGGAAATGACCATCGGCTTTTTCTCCCTGATTAATATTAAAACACTAAGCCTTGGCCGGTTAATCAGTCGTTATAGCACTGACCCTCAGACAGAAGGGTAGCGAATCTGATTCCCAGTCAAGGGCACATACCTGGGTTGTGAGTTCGCCCCCCACCCGTGGTAGGGATGCTTGCAGGAGGCAACCAGTTAATGTATCTTTCACATCAATGTTTCTCTCTCTCTCTCTCTCTCTCTCTCTCTCTCTCTCTCTCTCTCTCTCTCTCTCTCTTTCTCTCTCTCTCTCTCTCTTTCTCTCTCTCTCTCTCTCTCTCTCTCTCTCTCTCTCTCTCTCTCTCTCTCTCTCCTCCTCTTACACTCTCTGAAAAAGCAATGGAAAAAATATCTTCTGGTGAGAATTAACAACAAAATATGAAATTTCATTAATTAGTGTTCTAATGTTGAGCCATTCTTGAATATCTGAAATGAAACTGAGTTTGATATGATTATTTTATATATGTATGATTTTATATTATTTAGGATTTTTGCTTGAATGTTTAAAAGGAAGGTTGACCTATAATTTCTTAACCTGCTTTCCATTTCTAGTTTGGGCAATAGGGTCCTGTATTGCTTATATTAGTGGTTCTCAACCTTCCTAATGCCGCAACCCTTTAATATAGTTCCTCATGTTGTGGTGACCCCCAATTTCATTGTTACAAATTGAACATAATTAAAGCATTCTGATTAATCACAAAAACAATATGTAACTATATATGTGTTTTCTGATGGTCTTAGGCGACCCCTGTGAAAGGCAACCCCCAAAGGGGTCATGACCCACAGATTGAGAACCACTGGCTTATATGATTCAATTTCTCTAAAATAGTCTCCCTTGGTTAACCAACTCGAATTACAGGATGTCACTGGCCTGTCAGCCTTTGCAACGCCATCCCTCCAGATTATGTTTCACCCATTGAGTGCCCACCATATGCTGTCACCGCTTGTTCAAAGAACAATTTAATAAAACCCTCTGGTTACAGTGGCAATGTCATATAGTTGCAGAATGAGCACCAGCTTTCGAGTCATCTGGTGGCCCATTGTGACTCATTACTGTGTAAATTGAGACCTATGTCCTTCTCTGTAAAATTGATATAATACCCATACTGCAAACTGCTTTAAGGACTAAGTTAATGGTCATAGAGTATCTGGTACACAAGGTTTTCTATAAATAACGATGGTGATGATTTTTCTTGATGAGCACAGGCATAGACATTGGCTTCTTTGAATGTCTCCTTGGTCTCTGCATATCAAGTGATGCACAGGATTTACACAAGAAATGCATACATATCACTCATAAAAGAAAGGATTACTGGTAGGCTTATGAGAGTGAACTGGTGCCAGATCTTGGGGCAGTCTGACAGTGGAGGGGATGAAAACCAACTGGTAGGAATAGCAGCCCAAGTAGCAATTGTTTGGGGTTGAGCTGCATCATCTCAGAAGGTATGTTGAGGGCCTCTGCTCTCCCAACCCAAATATCTTGCTGGTGACATTACTTGGAAATAGGATCTCGGAGGATATAATTGGTTAAGATGAGGTCACACTGGAGTAAAGCAGGCTCTTGCTCCTAAATGGCCGGTGTCCTTATAAAAAGAGGGAAGACAGTGTGAAGACCCTGGCACACAGAAAGAATGCCAGGTGATGAGAGAGGCAGAGATTGGAGTGATGGTGATGCAGCTACAAGGGAAGGAACGCCTGGGGCTTCCTGATTCTGGAAGAGGCAAGGAGGGGTCCTCCCTTAGAGAGCTTCAGAGGGAGCATGGCTCAGCCAGCACCTTGATTCTAGACTTCTAGCTTCCAAGACTCTAGGTTAATATAGTTTAGTTGTTTTAAACCACCCAGTTGGAGTAACTTGTTATGGCAGCCCCAGGAGGATATGATGGATCAGATCCAGGGAATGGCTTGGAGATGCAGGTTGTCAGTGAAGTACACCAAGAGGAAGGTGGTACAGTGCCAGAAATGGGGAAATGTTGCTATTAAGTCAAATGTACTCTCAGCGAGGGCAGAAGTAGAAACATGTTCTGAACTGTGCACCAACCCGAACAAATGAACAGTGGCTGAGAGGGACAGAGAAAACAGCCATTCACACCATAATGACTAACTGTAGTAAAGAATCACTAATATTGTCTAGGACAGTCGTGGGCAAACTACGGCCCACGGGCCGGATCCGGCCGTTTGAAATGAATAAAACTATTGAAATAAAAGACCGTACCCTTTTATGTAATGATGTTTACTTTGAATTTATATTAGTTCACACAAACACTCCATCCATGCTTTTGTTCCGGCCCTCCGGTCCAGTTTAAGAACCCATTGTGGCCCTCGAGTCAAAAAGTTTGCCCACCCCTGGTCTAGGATGTTCTTCATTGGTAATGGGTGCAATTTTAACTGCTGGAATGTATTTGATAATATGTTTAACAAACATCGCCATAAAAACACAATTTCTTGGGGCATAGTGACACTAGACAGGTCACATTCTCCAATGTCATTATATCACCAAAGATGAAATAGCGTCATGGGCACTGAGACTCCTTCTTGCCTTGTAACTCACATTTATGGCCTCTGTTCATTACCGCCAAACGTTCAAATCCACAACCTTTCTTTGATAGTGCCAACCTCCATCTTTAGAATTTCACCTTCCTCATCACTCCATATTTTCTGATTGATAAAACTAAGTTGATAATTAATATCATCTGATCCGATTCTCTAGGCAAGCAAAAATCAGCATTCTGGTTTCACTCTGGTCAAACAAGATTAAAGATGTGGATGCCATGCCAAGAAAGTGGGTGACTGCATTTAACATTCTACAAATAGAATTAATTTACTTGCTTTCCAAGTCATATGATGGAGCTATTCTAAATCTGGGAATGAAACCAGAATTTCTCACCATCAGTTCTCTTTTCTCTGCTCCAGACTAGGCAGTCTCAAAAATTTTTATTCTCTGATGATAATCAGTTAAAATGAGAGAACTCCTGCCAAACTCAATGCTCTAATTACACAGTAAGAAAGGACTGATAATGATTATTGCAATGTCCAACCCCCCCCAAAATTATCAGGCAAGATGATTGATTTAGTTGCCAAGATCAAATTTTCTTTAAAACATTTATGCATGTACATTTTTATTATCTAAATATGTTATATTTGAAAAATCCATCATTAATGGTTCTTAGCACAAACCTGTTACTATTAAATTAGTTCTGAACCTTATGTTTTGCTTTCCGTTTTCAAATAATTCAAAAATATTCTTTAACTCAATGAATATTTTATCCTCACATGTTATGTATGTTACTATAAGGAGGGGGGAAACTCCCTGAGAGACTTCTTCCCTGTGTCGTTTTGTGCAAGCGTGAGCTTTCAGAAACTCAAATATGATTATAGCAGGGGTCTAAGAGGAAGCATATCAAGGCCAATGAATAGAGTGTTCAAGATATTATTCATGCTTGACATGGCTTTTTATAAAATTCTCACTTCTTGTCGCCTAGAGTTTTGCTTATTCTTTCTTTTAATTATCAAATTCCATGGTTACTTCCACCAATAAAACAGCAATGTCCTCTTGAAAGAAAAATATTCTAGCAGTGCACAATGCTCCTATTCTGCTTCCACTTCCTCATCCCCTAAGGAAAGCTTCCTTGCCAGATCCCATTCACAGCCAATAAACTCTTGCCAACAAAGACTTGAAATGATAAACTAACTCAGGGATCAAATGCATAAGCTACATTTGTTTGGGGGGCGGGGAACAGTCCACATTTACAGAACTCTTTAATACATACCATGATTAACTATTTTTTAAATTATAGATGCTTTGGATAATTAAAAATTATCTTATTCAATGAACAGAATATTTTTTCACACGAGTTATTTTTTAAAATGTATTTTTTATTGATTTCAGAGAGAAAGGGAGAGGGAGAGATAGAAACATCAATGATGAGAGAGAACCACTGATCAGCTGCCTCCTGCCTGCACGCCCCGTATGGGAGATTGAGCCCACAACCCGGGCTTGTGCCCTGACAGGGAATTGAACTGTGACCTCTTGGTTCATAGGTAGATGCTCAAACACTGAGAGAACTCCTATGCCTGCTGGGCCACAGAATGAGTTATTGATATAAATTTCCATAGAAATAAAATCATGTGACTATTTTCTTCTTTTCCCACAGGTTTATGGGAACACTGATCCTAACTCTACACCTACACTTTTCACATGGGCCTATCTAACTCAGTCTTTCCTGGGTCCCACATCTAATTTTCCCCACCCACTTGCTTCTCTCCGTCTTCCCTTTCTCAGAGAATGGCAGTTCCATTTTTCTGATTGCCCAGCCCCCCAAAATCTGGACTCGTTTCTTATTTTCACACACAGCATTGGTTATGGGTTACACTGTGTCCCCCAAATTCCTTTGTTGAGGTCCTAACCAATGGCTCAGAATGTAGCCTTATTTAGAACTCATGTCACTGTAGATGTCATTAGTTGAGGTCATATTAGAGGAAGGTGATCTCCCAATCCAATATGACTGTGGTCCTTATGAAAAGGAGATATGGGACACAGACAGGCACACAGGGAGAATGTCATGTGAACACTGAAGTTATGCTATCACCAGCTAAGAAACTACCAGAAGCTACAGGAGAGCCTGGACAGATCCTTCCCTCCTGCTTTAGAGGAAGCTCAGCACTACTTGACTCCTGGGTATCGGTCTTGGCCTGCAGAACAGTGTGAAAATAAAGTTCTGTTGTTTGAAGCCACCTGCTTTGTGGTGTTTGGTCACAGTGGCCCTAACAATCTATATTCAGTCCATCAGCCAATTCTATTGGTTCTATATACCTATGAAATTACTTGGAATTATTTTTCTTCTAACACTAGGATTATTCCCAGATTTATTTCCTGTGAGGCAGTTTTTGGAGAAATAGTGTTAGTTTCACCTTGACTACAATACCCATATCATAGAGTTACTTACAAGGACTGACAATGAATGCTGTGAACGGTGTAAAGCTTGTGCTGTTGCCTCCACCCTCACCTGCCGGCCACAGGGAAGCCCGTCTCCCTGGTGCACGTCAACACACCTCAGAGAGGCTGTGCTTCAATAATCCAACACTAGACTCTAGTCGCCTTTACTCACAGTTAAACTTTCCATGTTAACACTGTTTTAATATCAATGCTTGTTTGCATGAGCAAATAAGGCAAAGGAAGTTACTAAGCACTATCATTTCTCAATGTCTTTTAATACACATGTTGAAAAGGTAGATGAGCTAAACTTAGGAAAAAAATAGTGTAGCTATTGTAAATAACTCTGCAGTGAACACAGGAAAAAAATATATATATATATATTTTCGAATTAGTGTTTTGTGTTTCTTCGGATATGTTTTCCTGAAGTGGAATTGCTGGGTCATAAGGCAGTTCCATTTTTCAAGGTTTTAAGGTAACTCCGTACGCTTTCCACAGTGGGGGCACCAGTCTGCATTCCCAACACCAGTGCACAAGGGCTCCCTTTGCTTTGCACCCTCGCCAACATTTGGTGTTTGTTGATTTATAGATGATAACCATTCTGACAGGCATGAGGTAATATCTTATTGTGGTTTTAATATGAATCTCTCTCATCAGATGTTTAATATTTAGTGACATTAAACATCTTTTCACATGCAGCCCAGTGCCCATCAGTAGATGAGTGGATTAAAAAGCTGTGGTACATTTACACAATGGAATACTACTTGGCTGTAAAAAAAAAACCAAAATAAATTAAAATAAAAGGAAATCTTACCTTTTGCGACCACATGGGTGGACCTGGAGAGTACTAAGCTAAGTGAAAGAAGGCAGTCAGAAAGAAAAATAGTAAATAACTTTGCTTATCTGTGGAATCTAATGAACAAAATAAACTGACAAACAAAACAGAAATTGACTCATAGATACAGAAAGCATACTGTCAGAGGGAGGGGGGGTTAGGGAGACTTGGTGAAAAAGCCAAATATTTTTCTTAAATGAGCTCTCTTGATGAAACAACTGTGAAGAGATATTAAAAAGTCTCCTCCATTCGCCACAACTAAAAAACAACAAGATCACTGACCATTGCAGTGCGAGCCCCCTGGCTGCAGATAAGGCATGAGGGCCACTGCATTCATGTCATCCTCACAGCCTGCTCCTGCACAAGCTGCAGAACGGCCTGGCCCCCAGCCAGGGCGACTGAAATGGGCAGGGTTAAGAGGGACGAATCTTTACTTCATTTGAATGTAGCTCAAGATTTAGGCGTCCACGGCATGGTTGTCACAGGAAAAATTTATGACCAAAGATCAAAATGCAGAAGTATTTTATGTAATAATCACTTGCAAACGTCCTACCCTAAATTGAAAGTTCAGTATGGAATATGTTCTTCTCAAGAAACTCATCTCTAAATTTATGTCTACACATTATTTACTTGAATAATCTAAATATAAATGCATAGAATTATATTTCTGAATGTGGATTTTATTTTTCAATATTTTAAATTTTTATTGATTACTTTTAGAGATAGAGAGGAAGGTAGGGAAGGAGAGAGGGAGGGAGAAAAGAACTGTATGTGTAATTTTAATACAAGAACAATTATAAAAATAATAGACTGTTTTAAAATGAGTTTGGTAGTAAATATTTTCTATACCATAAAAATGTGAGACTGATTTTTAGATTTAGACTTACTTTTCCTATATCTATATATTGTAATAATCTAAATTTATAGTATAGTTGCCAGACTTATAAAAAGACTAGTGGCCCAGTGCACGGATTCATGCACATTGAAAGGAAATTAGAAGGTGGCCGGCCGGGCAGGGCGGGACTGAGCAAGAAGGGCCTGACACGCCCTGGAGCCAGTCTTCCGCAGTCCCTCTGCTGCAGGCTGCACATGGAGCAGCGCTGCAGCTCGAAGGGCATCTGCATAGTGAGCAGGGTCCCTCTGGCAGGTGGGGTCCCTCGGCCTGGCCTGCGCGGATCGGGCTGAAACCGGCAGTCCCAGGGGTCCCGGAGTGTGAGAGGGCACGCTGCAAAGTCGCTGTCGTACAGGGTGTGAAATGCAAATGAAAGTGTGCAGTAAACCAGACTGGAGCCGACAGTGACCCAGCATCAACATAACCCACAGCCGAAGGTGGAACCATGCGGCCCCACAAGGACCTGGGCTCCCTCCTCTCTACTCCCGGGATGCATCAACCAAGAACCACCGCTGCCTAGTCACCGCAGCTCGGCACTAAAGCAGACTGAAGGCCAACAGTGCCCCAGCAACAACATAACCCACAGCTGAAGGTGGAATCACACAGCCCAGTGAGGCATCGGGCTCCCTCCTCTCTGGTTCCGGGGTGCCTCACCTGAGAATTGCCGCTGCCAAGTCACCGCAGCTCAGCATATCCTGTGTTGAGCATCTGCCCCCTGGTGGCCAGTGCACATCATACCTACCGGATGGTAGGACAGTCGGACGGTCAGATGTTCACTTAGCCTTTTATATATATAGACTAGAGGCCTGGTGCATGATATTCATGCACTGGGGGGAGGGGGGGCTGTCCCTCAGCCCAGCCTGCGCCCTTTCACAGTCTGGGAGCCCTCGGGGTATGTCAGTCCAACTGCCACAGAGGCGGGAGAGGCTCCAGCCACTGCCGCTGCACTTGCCAGCTGTCAGTCCAGCTTCTGGCTGAGCAGTGCTTCCCCTGTGGGAGCGCACTGACCACCAAGGGGCAGCTCCTGCATTGAGCATCTGCCCCCTGGTGGTCAGTATGCAGCATAGCAACCAGTAGTTCTGCCATTCAGTTGATTTGCATATTACCCTTTTATTATATAGAACTAGAGGCCCGGTGCACAAAAATTTGTGCACTCGGGGTGGGGGGGTCCCTCAGCTCAGCCTATGCCCTCTTGTAGTCTGGGACCCCTCGGAGGATGTCCCCCTGCTGGCTTAGGCCCGTTGCCTGGGGGAGCGGGCCCAAGCTGGCAGTCAGACATCCCTCTGTCAGCCCGGCAGCCCTCGGGGGATGTCCACTTACCAGCAGGGAGCCAAACTAAGCTGCAGTCGGACATCCTTAGTGCTGCTAAGGAGGCAGGAGAGGCTCCCGGCACCACCGCTGTGCTGGCAGCCATCAGCCTGGCTTGTGGCTGAGCAGAGCTCCCCCTGTGGGAGCACACTGACCACCAGGGGGCAGCTCCTGCATTGAAGATCTGGCCCCCGGTGGTCAGTGTGTGTAATAGTGACCACTCATTCCCAGTCGTTCTGCTGTTAGGGTCAATTTGCATAATACCCTTTTATTATATAGAATAGAGGCCTGGTGCACGGCTGGGGCCGACTGGTTTGCCCTGAAGGGTGTCCTAGATCAGGGTGGGGGTCCCACTGGGGTGCCTGGCCAGCCTGAGTAAGGGAGTGATAGGTGTTTGCAGGCTGGTCAAGCCCCCCAGTGGGGACCCTCACCCCATGGGGGTTTGGCCAGTCTGGGTGAGGGGCTGAGGGCCATTTTCAGGCTGCCCAAACCCTCTTCAGGGTGGGGGTCCCCACTGGGGTGCCTGGCTAGCCTGGGTGAGGGGCTGATGGCTGTTTTCAGACTGACCAAGCCCCCCGGCAACCAAAGCTCCCAGTCTTTACATTGTTTTTTGTTTTTTTTTATTCGCTCCAGCTCCGTGGCCATGGCGACTGGAAGCAGGTATCTGGGGTTTATTTACCTTCTATAATTGAAACTTTGTTGCCTTGAGAGGAGGCAGCAGCCGGCCAGGAAGCTTGGCTTCGTCCATCATTGATTGGGGCAACCAAGCCTCCTGCTCGCTTCAGCTCCGTGGCTGCTGGCCGCCATCTGGGTTGGGTTAATTTGCATACAGTCACTCTGATTGGCTGGTGGGCGTGGCTTAAGGCATAGCGAAGGTATGGTCAATATGCATCTTTGTCTCTTCAGTAACCATGTAATATGCAATATTTTTCCTGTATATGTTTATCAGTAAATTTTATTAAAAACTCTTGATGTAGTTTAAATATACCAAAATGAAAAGAGAAAGTGTTTTAATAGCTTACTTTTTTTAAACCAAGATATTAACTTACTTCTTTAAGTATTTAAAATACTAGCTTTTTTCATTGGAAACTGTTTTCTTGCACGTGAGAATCTTCCTGTCCTAACTGATGTGTGCACATGCCTGTGTGTGCATGCGTGTGTGTAAAGTAACAGCACATGCTTTAAAGATGTTTTCTGCAAATATAATAGAACAAGTATTCAGTAGAAAGCTAACATGAAAAAAAAGTTTTGCATTAAAACATACTGGATACATTCTATTAGGCATATAAAATATAGTATAAATCATGGTTAGAAAATGTGCCTCTCAAGGTATAAATGATCATTGTTTTCATCTGCAGAATTTAGTGCAGGCAACTGGCACTTCCATTCGTAGATAAGAATGCTGTTTCAGAAATCTAATACCTGATATAAAATCTTGCATTTTCGATATTTTTCCTTTCTGAGCGTTCTTTGAGTAAGTTAACCTCTATAAATCTCAATTTACTTCTTTGTAAATCTTCAACATAGTGCTAGCATTTATTTTCAAATTTGAATACTAATGTAAAACCATTTAAAGAGAGAATTTCTAGGTAATATGAATTATGAAATACATTATCCTAATGTGTTATATTAAATAGAAAATTATGTTTGCAATTCAATACTTTTGTGAAAAATACATCTTAAATATGTACACACTGGCAAATACAAACAACACAATTTTGTATAAATCAAATAGCAAATGAGTAGGTTTGAATAAAAATGATTTTTACCCAGAAGAATCTGGATAATTTATTTTAATGTATAGAAATTTAGAGAATAACTCAGAGGAAATGCCAAATTTTGAAAAAGTGTTTGCATCAGAAGAAGTCTTAAATACATGAGAGTTGTGCCTGATAAACTGGACAACATATTTTCAGGCAGGCTTATATTTTAGAAATCCACTGCCACAGAAAAATAATCTTATCCTCAAAAAAGATTTTTAAAATCAATATATTGTTAAATGATTGAAAACAAGCTTTTAGTCCATAACAATGACATATTGTGACAACGGAATATGTAAACTATGTGAAAAACCCTGATAGAAATAGATGTTGAGCTTTGAATGGAATTTAAAATTTTCAAATAATTACTAATGTCACAGAGTATTAGTTTTGGCTTTCCCTGTGTAGCAACCTATTCGAAATATACAGAGCTCTTGAGAGGGACTGAAAGCAAAGAGGATGCAATGTGGTATTGCATACAGATATCTGGGCTCCTAACACTGGATCCTGTCTCTGTGATTGAAAATGCTTAGTGACAGCCCTGGCTGGTTTGGCTCAGTGGCTAGAGGGTCAGCATGCAGACTGGAGGGTCCCATGTCCTATTCCAGTCAGGGGCACATGCCCTTGTTGCAGGCTCGATCCCCAGTGGTGGGCGTGCGGGAAGAGCCCAATCAGTGATTCTCTCTCATCAATGATTCTCTCTCATCATTGACATTTCTGTCTCTCTCTCCCTCTCCCTTCCTCAATGAAATCAATAAAAAAAATATTAAAATTAAAACAAAAACACACACAAAATGATTGATGACATAAAACACCTGGAGACATATACTTTGAAATTCAATGTAGAAGTGATATACTCAGTACTGTCATCACAGAACCATATAATACATATGAAGAATATTATTGAGTCTGGTGATCTAAATAGCAGACTGAATAAGGAGAAAACGACCAGCATACATTCCTTAATTTATTCATCCATGTGTCAGATATTCATTGTGGTCCTACTGTGTGCCAGACACTCTGCTGGCTACCCAAGTGACAGTGGAGAAAATGACATCACCTTCAGTCCACTAAAGAAGCTTGTCCTATATAATAAAAGGTTAATATGCAAATCAACCAAACAGCGGAACAACCGGTCACTATGCCACGCACTGACCACCAGGGGACAGACGCTCAACACAGGAACTGCCCCCTGGTGGTCAGTGCACTCCCACAGAGGGAGCGCCGCTCAGCCAGAAGCCCTGAGCCAGGCTCATGGCTGGCGAGTGCAGCGGCGGTGGCAGGGGTCTCTCCCACCTCTGCAGCAGCACTAAGGATGTCAGATTGCCATCATTCGGACATCCCCCAAGGGCTCCGGGACTGCAAGAGGGCGCAGGCCAGGCTGAGGGACCCCCCTCCCCAAGTGCATGAATTTCATGCACCGGGCCTCTAGTGTAACAATATTTTCACTTGACCCCTCTGCATATGTGAAATAACAATGGATAAAAATGGAATCGATTGAGATAATGAGGCAGAGACAGTTACTTTCAGCAGAATAATAAATAACCTTTGGTCATAGTAGCTTCAGCTAATGAGAAATCTAATCATTCTTATTTAAAATTAAGTCTTATTTTAAAGATACTTTACAGTATTTATAAATCATAAAAATACGTTTTAGAATTTACTTCTCATACTTTCTTGACTTTCAGTGCTAAAAAGGGGTAAAAAGGCAAGAAAAAGATATTTAAGAAACTCATTTCCTATAAGAGTAAACAAGGCTTGGACAATATCTGGCGTGTTCTTCCATAACGATCTTTTAAAATGTTACCCTATAAAATAAACACATTATTTTGTTGCAGTTGTTCCCCAGGTTAAGTGAATAGCACACTGGCAAATGTCTTGGTAGCTGAGAGGTACGAGTTAAGCATGGAGCTTTTGTATATGTTTGCACAGTGGTTTTATTTTCTGAGACAATACACAGCAAATGTAATAATGAGCAAACTCTTACCAACTAGGGTGAGTAACAGTGCTAGCTGCATTTTCTAAGTGCGAAACACTGAAGTGATGATACAGCTTCTTTGGGAATCTCTTTTAACTCACATCTGTTTTTGGCTCTGTGTTTAGTAAAAAAACCTGGGCTTTTGTTCAGTTGTAAATGACCTAATTTGAGTGGGCACAGAGATGCTTAAAGTCAATGCTGGGTTTTTCTTATACATGATAATTCTCTAATTATAGTTTCCATTGTTGCAATACTTCTGGGGGACATTGTATCGCACAGCATTTGAAATGAGAATGGCTGGTACATCCCAGGTAAATAATTGAGCAATCTCCATAGGCAGCGATTCCTTTTTTTTTATTTTGTTTTGTGTTTGTTTTTTGTGGGTGTTTTGTGTGTGTGTGTGTGCGCGCGCGCAAGTATAAAACCAGCACCTTTCTATTGTCAAAGTTAAAGTAACACTATAATAGCAAGTCACTAACCAAGGTATTTTAAGTGATTCTTTTTTTTTTTTGCGGGGGGGTGGGGAGCAATTTCATGGCTAATTATAGGATATTTGAAAGTACAGAAAAAGCATAAAAAATAAAATAATCCTGACACTCGTTAGATATTAATGTTTTGATATACTTTTTTCCAAACTCATCTGTATATGTGTCTCATATTAGAATCATACTACAATTATAGCTTTATTTATTGTTTGATACAGTACAAATACTTTACCAGGTTGGACACAACCCAAGCATGATTTTAATAATACAGAGCTGTCCACTAACTACATGATTCTAGCGTAATTTATTTAACAATTTCCTACTATTACCTGCTTGGATAATTTAACTATTACTTGCATGATAATAAACACTATTTTAGCAAATATGTATCTATTCAACTAACAATACTTAAATCCTATATTTGAGCAACTAGCTAATAAATACAATATTTGCTGTCCAAAATGTATACTCCAGTGTCCTAGATTTGTTCTAAAACAGCAAACATTAGGAACCTTGACACATTTCAAGATACTTAGAGCATAAAACTAAGTGGAAATCTTGATGTATAAAAGGTTTATTAAGAAGGAATGAGCCCACACAAGGCTTTTAACAAAATTAAATAACTCAACACTCAGAGGAAGAGGAGCTATTGAGATATTTAACTTTGTGTTTTTAAGAGATTATTTTCATTACAATGGGGAAAATGGATCTGACATATACAAGATTGAATAGATCTGGCTGCTTTAACATTATCCAATTATGATTGGGTGACATAAATTAGGGCGCCAAGTGCTTTTTCAGAAGTGGATTCAATAGGACTTCTTAGTGATTCAACACATGGGGAGAGAGAAAGATAAGAGCCCGTGAATTTAAGGCTAGTGAAATAATAAGGAAATTAAACCTCCTCTTGCCATTTGACTTATACAGCTCATCTTCTGGGCTTTTGCAAGCTGTCACTGTCTAGTGTGAGATGCGTTGATTTCTTATTCTACAGCCTGTTTCTCTTACTGTTTCCAAGGGAGATACAATGTTATGCCACTCCTCCTAGATACCAACATTTTATCGCTCAAGTGTCCACTCATCCCCATCTCTGCTCTTGCTATACTGTGTTTTTGGTTTTTTACTCATATTTGTGCTCTAATCTAACCAGAAAAAAATGTAACTAAATTCTAACTCCTGCTTTTTATTCTGAGCATTCATATGAGTTCCCCACTGTTTCAAAGTCTCGACACTTTCTGGAATAAGATTTGCAAAGACTGATTCAGGGACTTCTTGGTAGATGCTATTTCAAGTAGAAATCATGGTTTCTTTAAAAAAAAATACATTACACATTGAAACAATCAGGTAACCACTATATAGCCACTAGAACAGCTTAAAAAAAACCACCAATTTCTGTTGAGGATAAAGAACAACAGTCACATTCATTGTTGATGGGAATGTGAAAAAGCGCAGCCACTTTGAAAGACACTGTGTCCAAATCACAGTATACACTGTGGTGCACTGCTGGTAGGAATGCAGAACGCAGACTGGTGCAGCCACTGTGGAGAACAGAATGGAGTCTCCTCAAAAATCTAAAACTGGAACTCCCATTTGGCCCAGTGATCCCACTTCTAGGACCATATCTTAAGAAACCAGAAACACCAATCAGAAAGGATATATGCACCCCTATGTTCATAGCAGCACAATTCACCATAGCTAAGATTTGGAAACAGCCCAAGTGCCCATCAGCAGATGAGTGAATTAAAAAACTGTGGTACCTCTACACAATGGAATACTACACTGCAGTAAAAAAAAAAAAAGAAAAAAAAGAAGGAATTCTTACCATTTGCAACAGCATGGATTGAACTGGAGAGCATTATGCTAAACAAAATAAGGCAATCAGAGAAAGATGACTATCACATGATCTCACTCATTTGTGGAATATAATGAACAACATAAACTGATGAACAAGGACAGATCCAGAGGCAGAAAAGCATTGATGAGACCATCAAACCTCAGATGGAAGGTAGGGGAGGGTGGGGGTAAGGGGGAGAGATCAACCAAAGGACTTGTATGCATGCATATAGGCCTAATCAATGGACACAGACACCGGGGGGAGGGGGAGGAGGGCATGAGTCAGGGGGCGGGGGGGCAATGGAGGGATAAGGACACATATGTAATACCTTATTAAAGAAAAAATTTTAAAAACCTACATGCTGTATGTAAATTTTATCTTAATAGAGCTGAGGGGAAAACCTGCATGTGAAGCGTTATAGTAGCTTTATACATTATTACCAAAACTGGAAGAAACCAAGATTTGTCTTAGTAGATGAATGAATAAACTGTGGTACAATGGAATATTATTCTGCACTCAAAAAATAATAAGAGCCATCATGCCATGGAAAGAAATGGATGGTTCTTAAAAGCCTATTGTTAAGTGAAAGAAGCCAGTTTGAAAAGGCTACAGACTGTCTGATTCAAAATATTATATGATATTCTGGGAAAGGCAAAACTATAGGGAGCATAAAAAGATCAGTGGTTTGCTAAATGCAACTACCAATATACATTTATTTACCTGATCACTTTACCAGCTAAAGCATAACCTTACAGTATTATACTGTCCAGGGTCAAGTCTCAGCATACAGAAGTAGGAACAAGTCTAAAACTGCCATGTAAAACCTCAGCTAGGGAAGATAGATTTTTTTTTTCCTAATTACAAAATCTAAGTATTTTGACACTTAAATTTAGAGGAGTGCAAAAAGTTGGGAGTAAGAAGTTTTATATTAAGTATTTTCAGTGCTCAAAAAATGAAATCACTTTGTTGTATATAATGATTCACTGCTATATCACTCATAATAATTAACTCCAAGGCTTTTATTAAGAAAACAGCAAAAAGATTAAATCTTGAATTAAGTCTGGGGGAAAATGGGCACTCTGAAGATGCACTGATTTTTTTCTAGAGTAATAATGAAATTCTACCTAGAATGCATAATTGAGTATATGGATATAGCATGCTGGGTTTCTAATGTGCAGAAGATCAAAGATACTCAGAAGGAGTGTCAACAATTTCCCAGTAAGCCAAAAAGCAAGATCATATCTTACATGTCAGCAGAGTAGCTCTAAGTAAGGTACAGGGTGGGGAGGGGGATTGTAAAGACTTAGTGGGACTCTGATAGACAATTTTATGACCTTTTTCTTAAAAAAAAAAAAAAAAAGACTTATCTTGCATCGTGCTGTCATTAAAGGCAGTTGTTCCTAAAATTTCAATCACACAAGATGAGAATATGGACTTCAATTTCCCCTGCACTTTACTTTGCCCAGGTATACCTCAGTGCTCTAGCAGAGGTACCTGACCGACAGCACTTTGATCTTATCATCCCCTCAGCACTGACCTGAGGGAGACCTGAGTCCTTTCTCCTCCAGGGTTTAATCACAGCCTCAACGTGGCCTTTCTTGTTTTATGTCCTTGTTCCTAACGTAAAAGCATTTAACTTCTTCTTGGTTGTTTTTGGATATCACTTGGATACGATTTTAACTGGGTTTTCTTGAATTGCTTTTACAATAAACCAATTTTTGTAATCTTTAAATTAAAAAAAATAAAAATAAAAATGTTATACCTCTAAAATTTAAAGCAAAGGAAAGCAATAAGAACTGATAACCAGAGTCTACATTATGCGGTGAATACTGAATGAATACCCGAAGGAATTTGAAAATCAAAGGTATCTTAATATCCAATTTACATTTCATAAGGTAGGACACACCCAATAATAATTTTGTGGACAAGCTTTTGCTTAGTCACACCCAAGGTTCATTTCCTGAATCTGCCTTTTGCTAGCAGTGTGTCTTGTTTAAGTTGTTAACACTCTGTATTTCTGTCATCTCTGACAGAGTGTAAAAGCACCTATAGGACACCAGGAAATAAAAGGAATGAACATATATAAACTGCCGGGAGCCGGTCCATCCTTGCTGTTTCAAGGGACCTGGCATATATGGCACACGGTTCTTAATATGTTTGCTCACCTTCTTGGCGCTGTGTTTTAACCAAGGTCACCTCTCCGAGAAAGGTTGAATCCCCAGGTAGGGATTTTCCCCTGAAGTTAGGGAGGGAATAAAACCCCTCAACTACGTGCCAGGCGGGTAATTAATCACTTTAACTATGAACAATCATGCTTAAGCTACATAATCTTTACTCCCTGGAATGGAGATAAGAAACGCCCTAACCTTTGTAATAGAGATTGATAGGATTGAATCAACTGGTATAAATACAGATGTAACAAGACAGCAACACACAGAACTTAGAAGTCAGAACTCAGAAGACAGAACCTACACAGAACCTACAGACAGAAGAACTTCGCTGGAGAGAACATGGCAAAAGATCCTGGACTGAACCTGACTACAGAAATATGGCAAGAGAACCTGACTAGAACCTGGTGACCGAACCTGGCTAGAGATCTCAGACAGAACCTGGCTGGAGAACCTAGCGAGGGAACATGGCTACAGAACCTGGCTGGAGAACCTGGAGAACCTGGCTGGAGAACCTGGCAAGAGAACATGGACACAGAACTTGGCTGGAGATTGTGGCTAGAGATCCTGGCAAGGCTGCTGATCAACTGAACGCTGTCTCTGTGTCATTCCTTCTTCGCCGACTCCGTCCACACCTTTGGGGACCCCTGGACCTGCTGGGGTTGGACCCCGGCAATAAACCACATAAAAATATTTACCATAACAAATATAAATATCAGTTATGATTATTTATTATCATGAATAAATGTTCCTTTAAAAATATGATCTGTAATTGCCCTCCTAATTTCATTTGTACTAAGTATACTAGCACTGTGCATGTATGTGGGTTGTGTGTGTGGGATGGGGTATTCAGTAAGATATACTCTACATTCTTAGTAGCAATTACCTTTTAATGAATGGATCAGAGGTTACTTTAGTTTTCCTTATGCTTTTCTGTATTTATTAAATTACTAAGAAATATGCATTAACTTGTGATAAAATATTTAAAATCCTGAATCAATGTGCTATCTTAAGCCAATGTCTATATCACCTCTTTTTAAATTCTATATTATTAAGATAATACATGTATGTTAAGAATGTCAAGTGTTCAGTAAGATTTATACTGTAAAGCAACTCTTCCTCATTTCCTTCCACATTTATTTCCTCACTCAGTGTTGGTGACTTGAACATTTTTCTATTTGTGCTTCTCCTGGTGGTTATTTCCAGATCTTGAAATAATGTATCGAGAATGTTTGTTGTAGCAAATTAGACATTGCCTTTTGACTTCCTACTTTAATAAATGAGAATTAGCCCATTTACACTATCCCTACTATCATCTGTTTCCCAGTATTTGGTACTTATAACTTTAAGTCCCTGAATTCCTCAGACTTTAGAGGCCCAATGCATGAAATCTGTGCAAGGGACTCGGCCCTCGCAGCCACGGCAGCTTGCCTCAGCAGCTTGCCTCAGCCCTCAAAGCCCCGGCTTCTTCAGGAAGGTCATCTAGAAGGACATCCGGATGATCATTCGGCTGTCCTGTCTAATTACATATTATGCTTTTATTATTATAGATAATATTCATCAGCCTCTGTTTCCTTTGCCATTGATGTTCCCCAGTATTACTTCAGCAAATACAGTACCAAGGTATTGGGCGCATATAATCCACAGTTCATGGTTGCGACCTCCATGGTGCAGTTGATTGACAATTTTGGAAAATGCAGACTTAATCTCAATATAACTTGAGAATTGCAAACTGTCTGATCATTAAAGATATGGCAAAGCCAACTGTAAAACACTAGACATTTCTCCTTGGCACTTTGTCTGCAATTTGCACATACCAAGCCCACCCATGTATGTTCCCGTTGGCTTACTTAACTCAAAGGAAATGCATGCCATGGTTTTCTATGAAATATATATTAAAACGGCCATTAGTATCCAAACTGCTAAGCCTATAAATAAATTGACACGTCTGATTCACAGCTGTATTTGAGTAAGTTATGTGCTGTTTGCTAAGGTGGCTGACACCCTTATTTTTCACTTTGGTATAAAGAAAAATGGGAAAATCCTCAACAGATGGAGGGTACCAGGACATGGTAGAATTTGGATGGGATGACATGAACCCCGCAGTTGAAAATAAGTCCCACTTCTCCATCCCAATGGATCCTGGAAGCACGTGGCCCCTTTCTTCCCCTGCCTTACTCTACCACACATCAAACATCGTAGATTTGAAACATCATGTGCAGACAGTCACTGAAGCATAGCCACACACAGTTCAGTCACTTATTGCCGAATATTTAATGAGCATTCACCTCCTGCCAAGCCACGTGCCTGAAGCTGAGGACCCCTCCTTCAACAATATAGATGTGCCCCCGTGGTCTAGAGGGGGTACAGAGACATTAACAGGCAATAATAATGCAGCTCAATGATTACAAAGATCCATTATCTCCTAAACCAACCCTAACTTTCACTGGGAATTCCTTAATTTAGAATCAGATCCTCTCAGGGCTTTTCTGTAGCTCTGGGCTTTTCATGCCAACTGCTTTTCAGAGCCGCCAGGAGTTCATCTCTGTTACAACCAGGCAGCTCGCGTTTTAATAGGTTCCCTCTCCTGGGTTGTCTGTCCACCACCTTGGACTCACCTGGATCTGGCTTCCATCATCTCTCTATTAGAGGCACCAACATCAATGACACTGTAAGTCACAGCCATTCCCTGCAGCTTAGCAACACGAACCGACATTTTCCTAACGATGGCAACATTTCTCCATGCCTGATCATGACCTCAGCATTTTCTTAATAAAAACAATTCACCTTTATCATTTTCAGGCTCCTCGATTGGTCATCTGGATCCTGGGAATTGTATGGGTTTCTATTTTAAAATTCTCTTGGATTTAGAAAGATTGACCTACCAGCAGCGTCTGGGGTGGTATTTGTAACCATACATGGTGATATTTCTGAGGCAGAAATATGAATATTCCCATTAAGTGGGAGGAATCATGCCCGCATACACTGTGTTATCAGTCCAGGTCAGATTTTGCCACCAGTGACTTTCCCATGATCACATAAAGAGCTTTTGGTTTTCAGAGTCTTATTTTTCCATATCCAAATTGCAGGTTAGTCATTGAGGACTTGCACACATCACACTATTGGGCCTCTGAACAATCATCCAGACATGTTAACTCTTATACCAAGATTTCTTCTCTAAAACAGTTTTATCCTTCTTCAATTATTCATTCCAGTCCATCAGAACCTGGATCCATGGCCTAAAAACCTTTCAGCAGAACTAATTTGTACTGAAAGGCACAGCACATTTTCACCACCATACTTACGTGACCAGAAGAATAGTGGTTATAAATAAATTTCATTCCACATATCATTATAAAAGATGTTGAAAGTGGAAATGAGAGTATTGCCAATTGCTGATAAATCATTCAAGAAGATACTAAGGAAATTAACTTGATCCACTAATGACACAAGCCCAAAAGCAGGGAAAGCTGCCACGCCTGTCACCACTGAGACTGCTGGGGGAGATTTCAATCTGTGTTCATCAGGGAAAGAGAATTCCCAGAATGCAACCCCCTGGGAAGGGGGCAGGTTGATCCCTGAGCTGAATTCCAAATGTTTATGTAAACCATGAAAGCACAAACTTTTCTGTGATAGGGGTGGGGAATCTAGATGTATTTCATAACCCGGTTTTTAACTATAGCATCCTTATTTTAAGACTCTTAGTACAACTGAATCCTAGTGCTATTTATTCTAGCATTCCATATAATTACATAATCTTTAAAGTGATGTAAAGCCATACATAACACAATAAAGTATATGTGTCTCAAAATAAGTTGGCAGGATTCTAAATTAGTCCTCTTTCCTTAGACCAGTGGTAGGCCAACTGCGGCTCGCGAGCCACATGCGGCTCTTTGGCCCCTTGAGTGTGGCTCTTCCACAAAATACTGACTTCTGCACATGGGCCACGAAGTTTCAATCGCACTGTATGTGCACATGGTATTTTGTGGAAGAGCCACACTCAAGGGGCCAAAGAGCCGCATGTGGCTCACGAGCCACAGTTTTCTGACCACTGTGGCTTAGACTATACATTGAGAAGGTTATATCATAAATCAAGGAACATGCATGAACTAATTTCTTTGCCTGATTTTGAACTTACCCACCTCCATCAGATACCATTAAAGCATGAATCTAACATATGATAAATCCGTGATAGAAGTTCATATGTTGTACCAGGGAAAGGACTAACTGAGGCAGAATGGACTTACGGGTCTCCGACATAAGTGACACTTCCTCCTCATCACTAAATATTGATTTATCACCGGTGTACAGTGACAGGGTAACACTCCATTTTGTACCAAGACACAGGAATGGGACATGGCTCATAGAAGGCTCGCCATGTAGTTGGGTAGAAACAAAATGACAACTGTAAACAGCTGTTAATAGAATCTTTGGCAAATGCATACATAGTTCAATCAATAACAGTTACAAGGGTGCAGGGTGTGAAGGAGGTCACTGGAGCCCTACTGTAAAAAGTCAGTGCTTTGGGAGGGTGGATTTGCACCAGTTCTCAATGAAGATGAGTATTTGAGAAACTCATCAGCTCTGAATGCTGTCCTTAATGATCCAGTAAATGGAGCAAAGACAGTGTCAGTCTATTAAGCAAACGCATGAAACCTGATAATACTCTACTTTTTAAATACTGAGAAAACCATGTGCACAGAGAAACTTGGCACCCTAAACATACAGGGTAAATGTAAGAGCAGATGCACCCAATTTGAACTTCATATTCTTGAATATATGAAATATCTGCATATAATATACCATGTTTATAAGGAAAATCTGCATCTGGCATCAAGCGCAAATTTAAATGGTGTGATGTACATTGCCTAAGCATTTGCTAAAGACGCCATCTGAGCTATCATGTTAATTGGAGTTAAATTGCTAAGATTATGACATAAGCTTAAAAAGCAATTAACAATAACTGTGACACTGATGATAAAAACAAAGAAAGACCTTCATTAAGGATGGTTGTGGTGTTTGGGAAGACACTCATAATTTTTTTTAAAGATTTACTATAACAAATTAATTTTTCAGCTTAATCTTAAAAAGCAATCTGATAAATTATAAGAAATGTCAAACAACTGCCTCAAGCAATGTTTTGAAAAGTAAATGTGCATTGCATTAAATTTTAAAATGTAGATTACTACTTTTAACAAATGTTGATTTCTAAGTTAAAAATGAGCATATTTTCCACTTACTATAAAAATAATTTGCATTTACATCAATTGTACTATGTCAGAAAATTCATTAACGTGAAAGACAACTTTGTTTCTAGCGCTTAGTGTACAGCATGATTATAATTTGGAGAGCAAACAAATTACTGGTGTTTGTATGTGGGTGTGTGTGTGTATCTGTTCAGGTATACTATTGATTAAAATTAAAAGCAATGAACCTCTTAAATCAGCTAATTAAATATCATCGTACCACCTTAAATGTGAGTTTCAAATCCCAGGGTAAATTAGTCAATACCTGGAGTCAGAACTTATGGACCTATTTTTAAAGAAAGATATGCTTTATGATATGCAATAGAGAAAATGATTCGTAATATCTGTATCCATGATAGTATTACTTTATACAAATCATCTGAACTTCACTGTAGTTTGTATTATGACTTAGATATGCTCATTACAATTTAAGTCACAAGGGATCATCTTAAAAATGAAAAGTATGCATTGAAGAAACATTGCTAGAAAAAAAATGAGGATTTTTCAGATCACAATCATGTATATTGGATTTCCTAGGAAGCAGGTGCTCTTGGGGTCTGTTTACCTGAATGATCCTAGATTCAATTTTTTTTAAAGGACTGTAATAAAATAAGATGATGTATTAACACAAATAAATCTAAAAGGTCATCAGAAGTTCTTTTTGCATAAGTCAAGATGTAAGTGGCCAAAGTTTCCATTTTGTGCATTTAAAAGCCAGATGCACCCCCTCTCAATTTGTAGGAGACAGGGTCCAACGGATGCCCTTGTTTTATGCTGTGCATTGTTTAAGGCAGGGGTCCTCAAACCACGGCCCGCGGGCCACATGCAAATACAAATATTGTATTTGTTCCCGTTTTGTTTTTTTACTTCAAAATAAGATATGTGCAGTGTGCATAGGAATTGGTTCATAGTTTTTTTTTAAACTATAGTCCGGCCCTCCAACGGTCTGAAGGACAGTGAACTGGCCCCCTGTTTAAAAAGTTTGAGGACCCCTGGTTTAAGGGCTAAAAGGTGATTTAAATTTCTGATTTACTTTCATCTGGGCATTTATACTAGTAGATAAAAGGGGACAACTAGTCATGAATTCCCCCATTTCAATAATAGCAGCTATCTGTTCAGTAAAATCACACGATATTTAGTTACACTGTCACTCTCTAATTTTAGGCTTAGTAGCCCAACCTCCTTCTAGACACTGGACCTACAGATACGCTGTCTGTTAGGGACTGAATATATATGTCCATCTCCACGCTCTGCACCGAAGTCGCATGCTGAAGCCTGTATGGCTGCATTTGGAGGAAAGAAGTCATAAAGGTTAAATGAGTTCATGAGAATAGAACCTTGTGAGGACACAGCAAGCAGGTGGCCATCTGCAAGTAAAGAGGAGAGCTTGCACCAGAAACTGAACTGGCCTGAACCTTGATCTTTGGCTTCTAGACTCCAGACTGTGACTAAACATACCTCTGTTGTTTAAGCTGCCCTGACTGGTATTTTGTTATTGCAGCCTGAGCTGACTAATACACTGTCCTTCCTGGACAGAGGGAAGTTAAGAACAGCATCAGTCACAGTGTCTGATATATGTGAGTGCTTTCAGTCAATACATTCTTTAAAAATCTTTAGTAAAATGCCATCCTCATAAACTTCAAGTGTTGCTGTAACATAATATGAGGGTATATGGCAACGTATCCATCAACTAATTCTTAAAGACCTACCAAATGGAATAGTGATTCCAATTCAATGTTCAAAATAGTCTGAAATCTCTGCCCTCATGGAGCTTCCTTCTAGAGAAGAGACATAAATACCAAACACAGAAGTAAAATTAGTACATGACAGATGGCCAGTCACGGAGGGGAAATCGAACAGAGAAAGTGAACTGAAAGTGTTGGGTAAGATATTTCTCTTTTATATGGAGTGGATCAAGATGAGAACGCTGACGTCAATAAAGATGAGAGGTCACCAGAGGGGCAGGAATCAAATTAAGAATGTTAATTACAAACACATATCATTATCATTACTCTATGTTTGCAATCTTTAATATTCTAGCCCTATTTTACTATTAGGTTATAGTAGAAAATGTTTATTTCTCAGAAAATATATTCTTTAGCTAAAAGGTTGGTTTAGAAATAAGTCCAAGTCCCTTCTGTCACTGTATAACTGCAAGCCTGGAAACTATCCTGAGGCTGACAGGCTAAGGCCCTTATTTATCATTCCAGCTTTCTATTTCACATTCCCCCCAATAGCAAACACTGTGGAATCACCCCAGCATTTATTACTTTTCTAGCCCGTTTTTCAGTAGTCCTGGGCTTTTTACTGAATTGCCTTGATCACCACATTAAAACAAAACTTCAGATAGGGATGTACCAGTATCCCAAATCTAATATCCAAGCAGGTCATTCTACTGACCTCAGATGTGGGCAAAACCTAAGACAGGAAAATAAGAGCAAAGTTGAGCGCTTTCATTTAGAGAAGAAGAAAAAGAAGATTCCTTGATCTGGATAATGTATTTGGAGATGTGAAACCCACAACTATCACAGCCTTTGTTTTTATGATAATGGAAGATAGTCTGGGATCAAGCTTCCTCTTAGGAGAGGATAAAGTGAAGGTAATCACATAGACATGTTATGAAACCCTGATCAAACCATTCCTGAAGCCCATTCTATCAGATTTTTAAGAGATGTCAAATAGAATCCCATGATTATTTAATTTTGTTTTCATGCTTTATGGGATCAAAGCAATCTAAATGCCCATCTCCCCACGTGCACACATGCTCAGAAATATATCTTCATGAAGCCATATAATTGGGCTGTTTTAGAATCTTATTTGTCCTATGTTCTTCTAGAATGAAGTGAAATAGTAGCCTAAACTGCCCAAACCTTGGAATGTCTTCATAATTTAAAGTGTTCTGTTAATTTATCATTGTAATAGCTTCAATAACTCTCATCTCCCTACTACTTGTTACAGAAGTGTATTCAACTAGTTCTGCTTTTAATTGGGTTTGGAATGAACTCATATACATATCCAAATATTTCCCTAGCAACTAATATTTTTGATGATACATAAATTTCCTTTAAGTCATCAACCACTTTCTAAAATAGTCTGCATCTGTTCTAGAACAAACACTTTTCATAAGTATTTTAATTGAAATGTTAATAAGACTATAATATGAAGCTATAATTTTTATGCTTTACCACAAGTCATTGATGGGCACATTTACTGCTCCAGGTAAATTGTGTAAGAATTTGCATAATTATTTGAGAAGTATAATCTATTATAGCTACCATAAAATTCCTAATAGAATTAACTATTGTGGTAATTTTATTTTTTTAATATGTGCTTGCTTACTTATTTATACTTGACATATTTCCATCACTTACATATGCTGTACAGATCTATTATTTTCCATTATATGTCTTTTTAACAATGATGAAAGTTAAGTACTTAAAAATACATTGGGTGGTACCTAAAACATTATAAAGTATGCCAATGCAGATTTAAAAATGTGTGTATATTTAGAAACAGAATGTACTGTTGCATACCAACACAGCTCAATTAGGAGTCTCACATATAAGTAGTGATGATACCTTGACACTGCAGAACACTTGAGTTCCCAGTGGACATGCATTTAACTAAAATATGTGGTAGATGATGGCAGTTCATGTCCGTGTGTGTGGGAATTCACTGATGGGTGCATTAACACTATAATAGATTGCTGACTAAAATAGTTCTAGGACAGTGAGACAGGTTTGTCCTAAGTACCTTCAAGTTTGCAAGTAATAGTGACAGTACGTGGGCTGATGGATGGAGAACTGCAAGGTATATTGGAAAAGCCAAGTAAATGGCACCCAGCCAGTTGGAAAGGCAGAGCTACACAGCAAAGGATGAGCCATTGATGGCTAAGACTAAGCTACTTTGAATCATATCCAGGCTGCAGTTTTAATGGGAAAATGTCAAGGATCTTGCTAGAAATGCCGATGCCTCACTCTGTGAAGGACTCTGCAATATCACTCAAATAAAAGGCTTTCTCCACTGGATCAAAATAAAACAAATATCAAATAAAAGTACTGCAGAGAGAATGATACAATTCTGGTTGTGAGGTTGCTATATAGACCAGTGGTTCTCAACCTTCCTAATGCCGTGACCCTTTAATACAGTTCCTCATGTTGTGGTGACCCCCAATTTCATTGTTACAAATTAAACATAATTAAAGCATAGTGATTAATCACAAAAACAATATGTAATTATATACGTGTTTTTCAAATGTCTTAGGCGACCCCTGTGAAAGGGTCGTTCGACCCCCAGAAGGGTCGTGATCCACAGGTTGAGAACCATTGATATAGACTTAAGTTTTCTAAGTATGAGTAGAGAATTTGTATTTTCATTATTATGATAAACTGGTGCTAAATTATAATTTCTCAGGACTTATTTAATAGATTTATTAGTATATTACAAGTAAATACTATTTGAAGGACTAATTTTTAAACTCTCCTCTGATTTTATAGGATTCTCATTCATGAAAATTTTGTGGATGTCAGGATCCTGCTTGCTAAAGAAATTATATCTTCAAATTATATCTAAATATCAAAATCCCTGCAAAATGCAGGCTCATTAAGAGAGGACAGATTTCACTAAGTTAGTGATATTAGCCAGATAAAGAAATGACATGAAGATTGCCAAGAATGAAATGAAAATAAGTAAATTTAAATCAATTCAAAAGTACAGAGCAATGTAAAGTTTCTGTACCAATAAATTAAAATTTAATGTTACTTAAAATCAACATTAATGAAGAATTTTCACCTATATTATTTTACTTATTCTATATAATAAAGTTGGAGAAAATACTGTCATCTTATACCTACTTACATACTTATGCACTATATATGGAAGTTAGGTTGGCTCATAGTGGTAATACAAATAATACAATAATCTACACTAATAAAAGAGAAACATGCAAATTAGTGTCACTCTGCTACTCCCACCAGCCAATCAGATGGCGGTTAATTTGCATATGCAGACACGGAGCGAAGACTGAAGACAACGTAGAAGGAAGCCAAGCGCTGCAGAAGGGAGCGAAGCTGCAGAGAAGCAAGTGGGGCAGCGGAGGTGGGGGGGAAGCAAGCGGGGTGGCGGAGGCAGGAGCGAAGCCTGTCTCAGCGGGTTTCGCTCCCTTCTCTGCTTTGCTCCAGCCACAGGAAGCCATATTCTTGCAGGAATCTTCCTGCAACGGGCCTCTAGTTAATAAATAATAATGCAAGAATAAACTGTGTTTCGCATATTCACACCTGTAAACTGACTTTTGTCCACCCCTGACAACTTGCAAGGAACTCAATATTACTAACAGAACTGAGTGAGCATGGAAGGGGATCCTTCCCGGTCAAACCTTCAGATGATCCTGTAGAACATGACATAGGCCTTATGAGAGACTATGCAACATGAGACCCACTTTGCCCACAGAAACCATCTATACTATTAAAAGGGTAATATGCTAATTAGACTGGACATCTTCCAGATGACCTTCTGGATGTCCTTCTGGGCAAAGCCATGGTGGAGGGGCTGAGGCAGAGGTGGTTAGGGGAGATCAGGCTGGCAGGGGAGAGCAGTTAGAGGGATCAGGCCAGCAGGGGAGAGCAGTTAGGGGGATCAGGCCGGAAGAGAGAGCAGTTAGGGGGATCAGGCCAATAGGCAGGTGAATGGTATGGAGCCAGCAGTCCCAGATTGCAAGAAGGATGTCCAACTGCTGGTTTAGTTGGACAACCATTAGTTGGACATTCCCCAAGGGGTCCCAGATTGGAGGGTGCAGGCGGGGCTGAGGGCCTCCCCTCCTGTGCACAAATTTTGTGTACTGGGCCTCTAGTAGATGATAAAGGAATATTGCTTTAAAAAGAAACAAACTCAAAGATACAGAGAATGAATTAGGGGCTGCCAGAGGAGAGGGGGGTTTGGAGGACTGGGTTAAAAAGGTGGAAGGAATTACTAAGTACAAATTGCCAGTTATAAAAACAGTCACAGGGATGTAAAGTACAACATAGTATTAGAGTATTACTGACTATATTCCCTATGTGTGGTGTCAGATGGGTACTAGGCTTTTTACGTCATAAACTAGATGTGTCTAGTCACTATGTTGTACACCTACAACTAATATAACATTGTATATCAACTGTAACTGAAAAATACATTTTAAAATATAAATAATTAATAAAATGAAATGCAATTCCTCAATGAAAATTAAAAATTTTTTAAATGTATATTGCTTTAAGTTGTTAAATTACAGTTTTTTGTTTTATAAAACAACTAGAGGCCTGGTGTACAAAAATTTGTGCACTGGCGGGGGGTGGGGAGGGCCCTCAGCCCTACTTGTGCCCTCTAACAGTCTGTGACCCCTCGGGAGATAATGACCTGCTGGCTCAGGCCCGATCCCAGGTGGCAGAGGGCAGGCCCAATCCCTAGGTGCCTCTCCCGCAGCCCCTGGTCGGGCTCAGAGCAGGGCCGATTGGGGAGTTGGAGTGCCACCCCCTGTCATGCACAGAGCAGGGCGGATCGGGAGGTTACGATGCCACCCCCAGTCACGCTCAGGGTAGCGCCGATTGGGGGGTTGGGGCGCCACCCCCCGTCACACTCAAGGCAGGGTTGATGGGGAGGTTGCAGCGCCACCCCCTGGCATGCACAGAGCAGGGCTGATCAGGGGGTTAGGGTGCTGCCCTCTGTCACGCTGCTCCAGGGGCCAGGAGGTCTCGCGGCTCCGCTGATCCCGGTGCTGGGAGGCCTCGCTGCTCTGCTGATCCCAGTGCTGGGAGGTGTTGCTGCTCTGCTGATCCCGGGTTTGGAGGCCTCAAGGCTCCACTGATCCTGGTGCTGGGAGGCATATTACCCTTTTACTGTATAGGATAGAGGTCTGGTGCACGGGTGGGGGCTGGCTGGTTTGCCCTGAAGGGTGTCCCGGATCAGGGTGGAGGTCCCACTTGGGTGCTTGGCCAGCCTGGATGAGGGGATGGTGGCTGTATGCAGCTGGTCACACCCCCTTCAAGGTGGGAGTCCCCACTGGGGTGCCTGGCCAGTCTGGGTGAGGGGCTGAGGGCCGTTTTCAGGCTGGCGGGTAACTGAAGCTCCCAACCTCTCCTTTTTTTCTTTCTTTTTTTTTATTCTGGGATTTATTTACCTTCTATGGCTGTCACTGGAGCTGAGAGCCAGCTTTAGCTCGGAGGCTCGGCTCCAGCTCTGAGACCTAGGTTTGTTTGGGTTCTATAACTGAAACACTGTTTCAACTCTAGCTCTGAGACCGGCTGGCTGAAAGCAGGTTTCTGGGGATTGTTTAGCTTCTATACTTGTAACATTGTTTCTTAGAGTGCAGCTCAGAGGCCGGCAGCGGCAGGCTGGGAACCTTGGCTTCCTCCTTCACTGGAGCAAGCAAGACTCCTGTTTGCTTCAGCTGCCTGGCTGCTGGCCGCCATCTTGGTTGGCAGTTAATTTGCATATCTTGCTGATTAGCCAATGGGAAGGGTAGCGAAGTTACGGTTAATTACCATGTTTCTATTATTAGATAGGATAATAATACATTTAATATTGCTATGTTAAAATGATTTAATTATTCTAATCATTGATGATCTATATTTCATTCCCATTTCCTTGAGTCCATATTCTGAGCATAATTTTAATACTTGTGTCAAAGATACAAATATATACTGAGCTGAATTAATGAGAATTCTTTCCAGAAGTAAAATACTAATTACAATAAGAAGTGCTAAAGAGCTACAGGCGATGAAGATTTCAAACATGGACACTTAGTACCCTCCAAAAAGATGAAAAGATCGAGGTAAAAGAAACTACCAATAATGCATGCAGCTTTTCCTGATGACTGTGTTTTCAAGTTTGGGCTGGCTTACGTTAGAAGGATGATTACAGTCAATCAGGAATTGTATTGACTCAATTTTGTTCTCAAATATTTTCAAAGAAAACAGCATTATTTTTAGCTTGATTCTAAAAACATTACAGCCACACTTGTGGTCTACCCAAATTATTAGTCACTGCGGATAGTCTCATATCTTCAGTGTAATGATTAGTCATTAAAAAAAAACCCACTACATTTTTAGCTGTTACACAGTTAATTTTCATTAACCAAGTTGATGTTATATATCTTTACATGATAAAAACTTCATAAATAAGAACAATAATCTCATATTAGTGGTAAATTTGCGGGAAGGTATTATTCATGATAATATGTAAAAGATGTGCAGGCTATTACATATCACATAGTGCCATCTTATACTGTGCATACAAAACTTTAGTAGAAATTACTAATGACATCCAAGGAAATGCTTACATGAAAAGTATAATACACAATGTGGGCACTTCTAAGCACTAAACTCCAAAGATTGCGCAGCTACACTGTGTTACCAGCATCCTTATCCAATCCTTTATTGTTATAAATATGCACATGAGTATAAAGGTCAGCAATTTAAGTAGAATAATGGAAGCTTTTGCTGTCTTAAGCACTTTCCTCTATATCTACGTATACTTGTAGTGAACAATTGGAAATTGATATAAAAATTATATTTATATCATCAAAGAATATGAGATATGTAGGTATGTCACAAGATTTATGCAGTAAAAATTATAAGTAGATGATCTGAGAAAATAAAGAGAAGGTGTCTGGCTGGGGTGCTTGGTGGTTGAGCCTTGATTTATGAACAAGGAATTTAGGACTTGATTCCTAGTCAGGGAAACATGCCCAGACTGTGGGCTCAATCCCCAGTGAGGGGTGTGCAGGAAGCAGCCAATCAATGATTCTCTCTCATCATTCTCTCTCTTTCCCTCTCCCTTCTCTCTGAAATCAATAAAAATCTTTTTTTTAAGGAAAGGTATATATTTTGTTCATGAATTGGATGACTCAATATTATTTCGATGTATCCAAATTAATCTTTAAATCAATGCAATCCTAATCAAAATTACAACAGTAATTTCTACAGAAATTGACAGGTTGACTAAATTTTGCATGGTATAGAGAAGACCAAAAATAATTTAAAAATTTTTTTAAGTTAAAGGACTTATATCACCTTGTTAAAAACATAATATGAAGCTACCGTAATCAAGGCAGTGCCTTTTGACTTAGGAATGTACATATGGATGAGGGAATAGAAGAATTTAGAAATATGCTCACTCGTATATGGAAGTCAACTGCTTTTTGACAAATGTACGAACACAATCCACTGGACATAAGAAAGTCTTCCCAATAACTGATGCTATAACTGGACATATTTGTAAAAATATGCACAAAAAGAACATCCCATTATATAAAAAAAACCAACTCAAAAGGATCTCAGACCTAATGTAAAAATAACATGTAAAAATTATAGAAAACATGAGAAACTCTTCGTAACCCTGCGTCATGCAAAGACCTCAAGCTCAAGAAAGGTATGAATCATCAAAGAGAAAAAATTAAAGAACAGAATGTCACTAAAATATAAAATGTCTGCTTTTTGAAATGTATTGTCATAGAAATGAAGACAAGTCACAGATTGGAAGAAGGTATTTCCAAAAAACATATCTGTTAAATTGTACGTATATTATACACCAAATCTTCAAAGCACCCTGGAACAAACTTGAATCCTGAAAAATGTTAATCATATGACAGAACCAAGGGACTAATGTCATGACAAATTAAACATTTGTGGGAGAGGAAGATGAGCTAGGAGGAGGGATGGGAGTAGTGTGTTCTGGAGCAGCCAGGAAGCAGGTGAAATCTAAGAAAAAGAGAAATTTAAGGAATAAAATGAAAGCACAGATCCAATGACAAAAAACTAACACTCTTATTACTTGCACCACCAAATGGTGGCAAAAATAAGATAGCCGCTTTCGTAAACATATGCACTTGAAAAAAAAATGCTTTACAAAATGACATCATGATCTTTCCCTCTGCTTCTCTCGCTCCCACTCCACCCACGTTAACTTTCATCCACAACACCTACAAACACCGGCATCCGCAGGCATTCTTCTGATGCATTCTGAGTTGCCTTCACTAGATAACATGAGAAGTCAAAACAAGTAATTGCCCGCCTTGATTTCTAAATTTAAGATCAAAGGTGATCTGAAAGCACTCAGTTAAGTGGAATATGTCCCTTCACACTTGTGTCCGACTGGGCCCTGAGTTGGATACAATTACAAATGACCTAATATTACATCACGGAGTAAAAAATCCTGCCTCCCAACTTGTAGGAACCAGAACTACAAAATACAAGACCTTCCCAACCTCCTAACTGCAAGGCCTTTCCAGTTGCCCCCTTTCAAGGTGAGATCCCTGAAGAGACATAGGACTAAAGAACATGTTAAAGTCCATGGCTGAGGAAAGGGAAAGACCAAAGCTATGCTGGGCTCCCAGGTCATCCTACCCTGTGTGCGGTGTCTCGGGCCCTCCCTGAGCCTCCTGGCTCTCAGATGAAACTCTAATATTCATAGAATCCACTCAATACATACCATGCACTGAACATGACAAATTACAGTTTAATAACGGTAATTGATAATAATAAAAAGATAACACCACCACTGGAAGATAAATTAATTTACCTGTTTAAAACAATCTCTTTCCAACCAATTGTTCTGACAGGATATCTAATAGGGGCTCCTTTAAATTAATTTAACTTAATCCAATATTTAAGATAGAAATCAGTGAAGAAAGCTTGTGTACTTGTGCAGAAGTAAAATCAAAGCCAATGGCCAGAACTTCAGCAGCACTTCCTCTTTATATTGTCACTCCCGGTTAGTGTAGAAGGTTTATCTGACTATTTCTCAGGTAATATAGGGCAGTTCATGCCACAGACCCATTCCCAGGTAACAACATATAAAGCATATGATCATCTCAGAAGTGTTATGAGATGTTTCTTTAGATGATATCAATTGTAAAATTTTCTTTTAGAAGTAACACCACTTTCATTTATTGTAAGGTATATCTATACTAATAAAAGCATAATATGCTAATTAGACCAGACAGCCAAACGACCTTCTGGATGTCATTCTGGATGGCCTTCCAGACGAAGCCGCAGCTGTGGGGGCCAAGGCAGAGGCAGTTAGAGACAGTCAGGTAGGCAGCTTAGTGGTTAAGGGCAATCAGGCAGGCAGGTAGTCAGAAGCAGTTAGGGGTGATCAGGCAGGCAGGCAGAGTGGTTTGGAGCGATCAGACAAGCACATGAGCAGTTGGGAGCCAGGGGTCCCAGATTGCGAGAGAGATGTCCGACTGCCAGTTTGGAACCAATCCACAGGGCAGTAGGACATCCCCCGAGGGTTACCAGATTGTGGGAGGGTGCAGCCCCCCCGCACCCTGTGCATGAATTTCATGCACCAGGCCTCTAGTATATATCAACACTAATAAAAGAGAAAAATGGTAATTGGCGTACGAGCTACCCTTTTCATTGGCTAATCAGGGCTATATGCAAATTAACTGACAACTAAGATTGGCAGTTAACTGACAACTAAGATTGGCAGTTAACTGCCAACTAAGATTGGCAGTTAACTGTCAACAAGATGGCGGCTAATTTGCATATGTAGGCACAATGCAGGGAGGCGAAAGGGAAAGCAGGAAGAAGCCCCCTGCCACTGACAGTGATCAGAAACCCAGGGGGGAGCTAAGAGCTGGGGGGCAGGGCAAAGGCGGCCCTGGGGCCGCCTTTGCCCTGCCCCCCAGCCATGATAGGAGAATCAGGTGCCTTTTCCGCCCTGGCCAGTGATAGCAGGAAGTAGGGGTGGAGCCAGCGATGGGAGCTGGGCACGGTTGAAGCTGGCAGTCCCGGGAGCTAGGGGTCCCTTGCCTGGGCCTAAAGCGAAGCGCACGATCGTGGGGCCGCTGCAGCTGCAGGTCCCCGCTGCCCGGGCTGGACGCCTCAGCCAGAGGCGTCAGGCCTGGGCAAAGGGCCGATCCTGCGATTGGAGGGTGATGGGGGTCAACGCCTGAGGGCTCCCAGTATGTGAGAGGGGGCAGGCTGGGCTGAGGGACACTCCCCCACACACACACCCAGTGCACGAATTTCGTGCACCGGGCCCCTAGTATATATATAAAAGGCTAAACGACTGGCCGAACGGCTAGTAGGTATGACGCGCACTGACCACCAGGGGGCGGACACTCAACGCAGGAGGTGCCAAGTGACAGCAACTCTACAAAGTGCCCTCTCACACTCCGTGACCCCTTGGGGGATGTTGGACTGCCGGTTTCAGCCCAATCCCTGCAGGCCAGGCCGAGGGACCCCACCTGCCAAAAGGACCCCGCTCACTCCGCAGATGCCCTTCGAATCCCAGCGCTGCCCCAGGTGCGGCCAGCCGGGGAGGAACAACAGGAGGTTGCCTCCAGGGCGTGTCCGGCCCATCTCACACAGTATCGCCCCACCAGCCACCTTCTAATTAATTTCCTTTCAATATGCACGAATCCGTGCACTGGGCCTCTAGTTCAACTATAAAAATATATACATATATGCATACATAGGTGCATGCATACACATATATAGCATATATTGACACACATATCCATATCTATCTATCTATGATATACTATTTTTGTAAGTCAAGAGAAGAATCTTGGAAATTCACTGTTGTGGAATACCCCCCCCACACACACCCAAGTACCCTTATCCTCTCTATAGAATAAGTTTTTGTTTAGCTTTTACCATGAATCCATCTTCTCCCTTACTTGTAGGCTTCACATTTTTAAAATTTTATTTTCAAATTAACAAACAGTAAAATTAACTTTTTAATGTACAGTTCTATGACTGTTAACATATGTATAAATTTGCATAACCACCACACAGTACAGACACAGAACATTCCCAGCACCCAAAATACTCCCAGTCCCCTTGCAGTCAACCCTCCTCTCACCCTTAAGCCCTGGCAACCACAGATGTGTTCTCAGTCACATACAGTTTTATCCTTTCATAAATACCAAATAAATGAAACCATGCAATATGTAACCTTTGGAGATTGGCTTCTTTATGAAGTGTAAATATGCAATAAATGTATACAAACATACATTATTGCCAGTGATCAAAATCTGAGGAACAGAACTGATAAGGCCTCATGACTTCAGTGCTTTTATTACATTTTTAGCAAATCTTTATTTTTTTTTATGAAATGTTTAGCAATTATTTTTTTTTGGGGGGGGGGGTGTTAACTAGCATATGATAAGGCAGGGAATACCAGTCAAGGACAGGGAAGATGGGTCACTGTAAGAGGTGGCAATCTGGAATCTCAATTCATAGCTGGAAGTTATGCCATGGCCTTAGCTGTTAGGTTTGAGTAACTGGATTTGTATGTTTCTCAGCTCTTTTATTATGAGTATCTTTGAGGACCAATCAGCTACTTTGGACAAGAACTTTGAAATTTTTGTTTTTGTTTTCCCAGCTCAAAGACTCTTGATTGTTTCTTCAATCTCAAAGACTCTGGCACATAATCTAGAGCATCGTTTCTCAACCTGTGGGTCGCGACCCCTTTGGGGGTCGAAGGACCCTTTCACAGGGGTCGCCTAAGACCATCGGAAAACACATATATAATTACATATTGTTTTGTGATTAATCACTATGCTTTAATTATGTTCAATTTGTAACAATGAAATTGGGGGTCACCACAACATGAGGAACTGTATTAAAGGGTCGCGGCATTAGGAAGGTTGAGAACCACTGACTTACTCTATATTCTAGAGTAAGAAAATAAGGTACGCAATTTCTGGTCACAAATACCCACAAAGTAGTTGGTTATTGGATTTATGTGTCACATTTTGAGAAGAAATCAATTCTGGAAACAGTCAAATAGATATGCTTATGCTCTTACTAATATTCCAGCCCCTTTACTCATCTCCATCAGAATATCAACTACCCTATGACAAATTCTCACTACCTGGAGCATGAAGTATCGCCAGGCACTTACCACAGGTTTTCCTGATTCGGGACTCTCACTGTGCTAGGACAATCAATTGCACACACAGCTTCTGTTCTGAAAACACGACTCATGTTCTTTGTGCTTTCTCTCCTTTGTATCTTCATGTTACCTGCCCTTCCCAACATCCCAGATGGAGTCTCATAGCTCACATAGTTTCCTGTCCCCATAGGAGAATTTTCTGTCCCCATTAGGAAATTCCCCACAACTCCACCCTTTTGCTTCCACAACACATCACAATTCCTGGGATTTACGTATGCTTCTTGTAATTCCTTTCCTGCCAGCTCCCCAGTTTTAGATTCAGATATACATGAAAATTACACTGCTATGGAACTGGGGTAATATGATTCTGCTGTCCACAGATTAGAATGATCGGACCCTAGAACACAGATCCACCCAACTCAAGCATCATTCCATGGAGCCTGTCTTAATTTTTTGCTGTTAAAATTATTTGCTAGAATATGAGAGTATTGATATCAAATATTATGTTGCATCCATTTATTGTATCCACTTTTTCACATTTTAACATCTTTGATAGTAAAGTTTACCTTAAAATCTTCATCTTAAAAATATTTGCCCCCCCCTTTTTTTTTTTATATTGGCATCTGACATACTGGGTCATCTTATAATAAAACTTAAAGGTAAGAAATCCTAATCTAACTTTAAAAGAGAAGCTATGACCAAATATTTATTCTAATATGAAAGTAAAGTGATAGAATGACAATATTTATATGATTCATTTAATTCAAGTCCAGAATATTCACATATGAAAGTAGAAAACAGGAATTGATATTTTGGTGTGTTATTATCTAACTAGAGGCCCGGTGCACGAAATTCATGCATGGGGAGGAGGGGGGTCCCTCAGCCCAGCCTTCACCCTCTCACAGTCCGGGACCCCTTGGGGGATATAGCAGTGCACCAAGTGGCAGGTGGCCAGGGAGGAGCCCGAATCGAGACCAGGCATAGAAATACTTATGTTCATCCCAAACCGCTGCGCCAGCTGCCACAGCTCAGTAGTGGTGCTGCGCTCACCAGCCGTGTGCCCAACATCTGGCTGAGTGGCACTCCCCTGTGGGAATGCACTGATCACCAGGGGCAGCTCCTGTGTTGAGAATCTGCCCCGTGGTGGTCAGTGCGCATCATAGTGACCAGTCGTTCCACCATAACGGTCACTTAGACTTTTATTATATAGACTAGAGGCCCGGTGCACAAAAATTTGTGGACTCGGGGGGGGGCATGGGGGGACCCTCAGCCCGGCCTGTGCCCTCTCGCAGTCTGGGACCCCTCGGGAGATAACGCCCTGCTGGCTTAGGCCTGCTCCCGGGTGGCAGAGGGCAGGCCCAATCCCTAGGTGCAGCCCCTGGTCGGGCTCAGAGCAGGGCCGATTGGGGAGTTGGGGCGCCGCCCCCTGTCATGCACAGAGCAGGGCCCATCAGGGTGGTTGGGGCTCCTTACGCTGTCACGCACAGAGCAGGGTCAATCAGGGGGTTGGGGAGCTCCCCCCTGTCACGCACAGAGCAGGGCCCATCAGGGGGTTGAGGAGCTCCCCCTTCACTCACAGAGTAGGGCCGATAGGGGAGTTCAGGCACCGCCCCCTGTCACACACAGAGCAGGGCGGATCAGGGGGTTGGGGTGCCGCCCTCTATCACCCACAGAGCAGGGCCGATCAGGGGGTTGGGGCGCCGCCACTGTCACACTCAGGGCAGGGCCGATGGGGATGTTATGGCTCTACCCCATCACACACAGAGCAGGGCCTGTGGGGGAGGGGGGGGTTGGGGCGCCACCACTCTCACACTCAGGGCAGGGCCAATGAGGAGGTTATGATTCTACCCTGTCACACACAGAGCAGGGCCCGTGGGGGGGTGAGGGGTTGGGGCACCGCACCCTGTTACACACAGAGCAGGGCCAATCAGGGGGTTGGGGCGCCGCACCCTGTCACACAGAGCCGCAGGGCGATCAGGGGGTTGGGGAGCTCCCCCCTATCAGGCACAGAGCAGGGCTGATCAGGGGGTTGGGGCGCCTTCCCCTGTCATGAACAGAGCAGGGCGGATAGGGAGGTTGTGGCCCCGCCCCCGTCACACACAGAGCCGCAGGGTGATCAGGGGGTTTGGCTGCTGCCCCCTGTCACGCTGATCCTGGTCCTGGGAGACCTTGTGGCTCTGCTGATCCCGGTGCTGGGAGGCATGTTACCCTTTTACTATATAGGATAGAGGCCTGGTGCACAGGTGGGGGCCAGCTGGTTTGCCCTGAAGGGTGTCCCGGATCAGGGTGGGGGTCCCCACTGGGGTGCCTGGCCAGCCTGGGTGAGGGGATGATGGCTGTTTGCAGCTGGTCACACACCCTTCAGGGTGGGGGCCCCCACTGGGGTGCCTGGCCAGTCTGGGTGAGGGGCTGAGGGCTATTTTCAGGATGGCGGGTGACGGAAGCTCCCAACCACTCCTTTTTTTCTTTTTTTTTTTATTCTGGGCCAGCTTTAGCTCTGAGACTCCAGCTCTTAGGCCTCTGCTGCTGAAAGCAGGTATCTGGTTTGTTTGCGTTCTATAATTGAAACAATGTATAACTCCAGCTCTGAGATCCCGGCTCGCTGAAAGCAGGTTTCTGGGGTTTTGTTTAGCTTCTATATTTGTTAAAATGTTTCAAACTGCAGGGTCAGAGGCCGGCAAGGCAGGCAGGGAATGTTGGTTTCCTCCGTCACTGAAGCAAGCAAGCCTCATGTTAATTTCAAGCTGCCTGGCTGCCGGCGGCCATCTTGGCTAGCAGTTAATTTGCATATCTCCCTGATTAGCCAATGGGAAGGGTAGCGGTCGTATGCCAATTACCATGTTTCTCTTTTATTAGATAGGATTGCCTAGAAACTGAGGTCTTTCTTTCCAGGAGCCATGAAAGGGGAGGCAGGGTCCCCATTCCAGTTTTGCACTTCTTGACTTGTGTCACCAAACTCAGGTTCACCATGAGAACCTTTCAGAAGATATCGAGTGTTCCGGAGTTGTCTATTTCTGTGTAACAAACTACCCCATGTTTAGTGGTATAAAACATGACATTTTAAAAAAATTACTGCTTCCTATCATGGCTCCAAGGGTTACCTGGGCTCAGCTAAGTGAGGTTCATTAGGGGGTCTTACATGTGGTTGCAATCAGATCACGAGCGACTGGGACTAGAGGTATCTCGCGTTTAATGCCTCAAATAAGACACAAACAACTGGGTGCTGGAACATGTGGGACCCTGGGCACCGCTCTCAATCTCTGTGTGACTTGTTCATCGGGTCTAGTCAGCTTTCCTACAGGCAGGCTCAGCACTGTAATGGTGAGTGTCTCCAGAGACAGAAAGTCCGACAGAGACAGAGAGAGCCAGTGGAAACAGCTCAGCCCTTTATGATCCAGTCTAAGCAGTCACAAGTCTGCTGTATCATACTTGTTAGAATCCAGTCACTAAAGCTAGTCTATATTCAAGGGAAAAAGAATTAAATTTATGGATATGTTTTAAAACTGCCATAAAGAGGCATTTTAAATATAAGTGATCATTCTTTGAACAGTAAAGTCATCTTCCATTTTAAATAACCTCTACTGGGAAACTTAATCACTAAAATAATCTGATCTTTTAATTAAAATTTTTATTCAAATTACTGCAATATTTTTATTTGTAAGACAAAATCATAACTACATGTAAGTTCTCTGCTGAGGCAGACAGAATTCTAAACAACTAAAAACAAAACAAACAAACAACTCCCCCCCACACACACAGATATATAATGCATGTCTTTCCTAAGGAAATGGAATCAGTACAAAAATCTCTCAACAACATTGCTTAAAATAGTATAAATGATATTTCTTTATGAAATATTGTTTACTACCATATGTTGAAGATCATTTTAAAAATGCATTGTGAAAGGATTTGTGTGCCTCAAAATTAATTATCTCAGGTTAGTGGATGCTTTTATTTATTATTTATGAACTGCATCCAGAGAAATGTGAAGCCTAGTGACCTGAATCGTCAAAACAACACACATGGGCTCTCTGCTGTGTATGTTTCAATGAAATAAATGTTAAATGAGCAGATGCCTCGTCTCTATGGATTCACCATTAAAGACTTTCACATTTGGATTGAATGCTGCAAGCTGGACCCATCGAAGTAATTCTGTGTAACTTCATATTAAGTATCTTGAGTGCCTGTGCATAGGACTCCATGCTCTTCAGGGTAAAGAGTCTTCAGAATTAGAATTCTGAGGTTAATTATCATGGGAAGTGGGGACAAGGAGATATTATAGGTTTAATAGGTAGGAATGCTGGGAAAGTGTGCATTCAACTTTAAAACAAGAAACACCCCAAATCTGTCTGTTTGTCCATGTGTGATGGAGTAATTTAGAAACTCCAGTTTTTAAATGTCCATACCTATCCTAACAGGCAGCCACTGACAAGTTTTAAAAATATGTTTCCAACGTAATTGAGAAATAGATTACATAAAATATGTATTTAAATTATATTTTCATGTTAATGGTATTAACATAATAAATATTATTTTAAACACCATCATGAGTACCTGAAATGTATTATTTCATTTAATTCTCACCACAAACCTCTCAGCTTGATGATACCCCTTCAATTTTATATCTGAGAAAGCTACAGTCAAAATCACCCAATTTTCTACAAATGGCCAAGGAATCATTTCCTCACAACAAACAACAATGAAAGAAAAAATAACCATCCACCACGCAATTTTCTTCATCTCCTTTCTCACTAGCCTGTTTTTTAAAACCAGATTTTCTCACGCTGGTCACCATAGCATTACCACCAGCCTTTCAAGACAGGCACCTCCCAGATCAGCAATTAACTAATCCCAGACAAAATATCACACACACACACACACACACACAAAAAAAAAAAAAAAAACCTTAGAGACATTGCAACTCCCCCTCCCCATAAATTACTGCCGTTAAAGAATTAAACTTGAAATATGGATCACTGACTTTAAGCCTGACATTGCTTAAGTCAGTACAAATACTGACCATTCACTCTGTGTCAGGCACCTGGAATAAAACCAGGGAAACAAGCAATGGCTGTTCTCTTGGACCTTCCATATCTAGAGGTTGAGTGAGACAGGAAACAAATAGCAAAGTGGCAGCGGTACGAGAGAAAAATGAAGCAGGGCCAGGTGCAGAGTGACCCGGCAGGGAATGGCTCTCTGGGGTGGTGGCATTTCCACAGAGGGGACATTATGCATTAGATCTTGTCTAGAAACTGCCCTGCTTTCCCTGGAAAAATCAGGTAGCCTCTTTATGTCTGGGTTTCCTGCTCTGTAAAATTAAGAATTGGACGGGAACGGCATTTAATAGAACTTCAGGCTCTGAAGTCCTGTGACTCTGAGACCTTTCATTCAGAAGAAAGCCTTACAGTGAGGAGTTTGCTCAATCAGCTCATCTGAAGAACCTCTGACCCTGGAACCAAGCCTATGAGTCTATCACTATGCTTCATTTCCTTCCCAACATTCCCCGTCTAGAGGTTCGGTCTGCTCTCTTCTTTTAAAGCTAAGAAGGCTGTTTAACAAAAGTTGCTGTGCAATAGACACACTCTTTCTTCCTTTATTTGTTTTTGTTTTTCTTTTTTACATCCCTTCGACCTATTTATTTTATAACGGAACTGCGTACCTTTTGAGCCCCTTCACGCACCCCCACCACCCCGCCCAACCACCACTTCTGGCAACCAGCACCATGTTTGCTGTATCGATAAGCTTGTTTTTTGATTTGTGGCGGTGGTTTGTTTGGTTGGTTGGTTTTAGATTCCACATATAGGGTAATTCATAAAGTATTTGTCTTTCTCTTTCTGACTTGATTCACATAGCCACAGGCCCATCTTAGTTGTCATAAATGGCAAGACTTCATTCTTTTTTATGGCTGAATAATATCCCATTGTATATATGTACCACATTTCTTTTTCCATTCATCCATTGATTAACATTCATGATGCTTCCACATCTTGGCTGCAATAAAAAAGGGTTGCATATATCTTTTTGAATTAGTGTTTTCTAATTATTCAGATAAATACCCAGAAGTGGTATTGCTGGATCATATGGTAGTTCTCTTTTTAGTTTTTTAGAAAACTTCATACAGTTTTCTTGAGTGGTTTCAACAGTGCAAAAGGGTTTCCTTTTCTCCACATTCTCATTAACATTTGTTATGTCGTGTCTTTTTTTATAATAGTCATTCTAAAAGGTATAAGGTGATATCTCACTATGATTTTGATTTGCCTGATGATTAGTGATATTGAGCAACTTTACATGTAGCTATTAACCATCTGTATGTCCTCTTCAGAAAAATTATTCAGATCTTCTATTTTTTTTACTCTCATTACAGTTTATAGTCAATATTATTTTGTATTAGTGTACAGCATAGTGGTTACACAATCATATTCTTTACAAAGTATTCCCCCATAATTCTAGTACCCATCTGATACCAGACATAGTTTGTACAATATCATTGACTATATTCTCTATGCTGTACTTTATGTTCCTATGGCTAATATATAACTGTGAATTTATACTTCTTAATCATTTCACATTGTTCACCCCTACCTGGTGACTCTTCTACCCAATTTTTAAAAAATATATTTTATTGATTTTTCACAGAGAGGACGGGAGAGGGATAGAGAGTTAGAAACATCAATGAGAGAGAAACATCAATCAGCTGCCTCCTGCACACTCCCTACTGGGGATGTGCTCACAACCCAGGTACATGCCCTTGACCGGAATCAAACCCGAAACCCTTCAGTCCGCAGGCCGACGCTCTATCCACTGAGCCAAACAAGTTAGGGCATCTACCCAAATTTTTAACTAAATTTGTTCTGTGTTGTTTTTGTTTTTATGCCATTGAGTTGAGTCAGTTCTTTCTATCTTTTGGATATTAACCCCTTATCAGATATATGATTTGTAAATATTTTCTCCCATTCCATAGGCTGCCTTTCTGTTTTGTTGATGATTTCCTTTGCTATACAGAAACTTTTTGGTTTGATGTAGTCTCACTTAGTTTTGTTTTTGTTGCCTTTGCTTTAAGAGATTCAAAATACGTTGCCAAGACTGATGTCAAAGTGCTTATCACCTCTGTTTTCTTCTAGAAGTTGTATGATTTTAGGGCTTACAATCAAGTATAAAATCTATGTTGAGTTAACACTTGTGTGTGTTGTGAGATAGTCATTTAGTCTCATTCTTTTGCAAGTGGCTGTCTGGTTTTCCCAACACATTTATTCTTTCAATAAATGAAGAGACACAATACACACATTTTTTCTGAACATCAGCAAGGAATTTTCAGGATTCCACATTGGCTTATCTTGTTCATCAGATAGCAATAACTAATTTGTTGAATTATTTACTACTCAGATTTTCATAACCTAAAAAATACCAATAAATGAAATAAACTTCAATGCAGAAAACCTGACCTTTTTTATGACATGAAGGATGATACTGAGTAAGTGGCATCAGGAGTAGGGATCACATAAAGAGAGGAGGTGACTCTAAATACATCACTGAAGAAGTAGGATCCCCAGTGAACTCTTATGCCCAATTCACCTGTGGGCTGAATCTATAAGACATAGCAGAAAGAAATGCAAATTTTAATACTGTGGATTAGAAAACCAAATGAACAAGAATAGCATGGAGAGGTCTTGTAGCAAACATATGAAGAAAGTCTCAGGAGGCATTTTGGCAGTGATGTGTATAATTTGGAATAACTGATAATAAGAGTTTCCCTCAAAAAGTTGTTCTAGGCTTTTGCTATCTAAAGTATGGTCTCTGAGCCAGCTTTATCAGCATTTCTTTGCACCTGGTTAGAAATGCAGAATCTTAACACCCACTTCACACCTACACAATCTCACTCTGAGGACAGAAAGATTCTTAGTGATTTTTTATGCACATCAAAATTTGGGAAGCACCCCTGAGGCTTTTAACCAGATGAGACCAGGTAAAGCTCAATTCTTGTCCAAAAAGACCACATCTGCAACACAGGGGTGCCTGTGAACTCACATTAATGAGATAAGATCAGTTAGACAGGGGAAAACACGAATATCTAAGACTATCAAGGTCATCCAAAGACACTGGGGATGTTTAGTTCAGAATGTGCTATCACAAGGTAGCCAGTAGCCAGTGACATGAGAACATTTAGCGGTTATAATGAGGCTGCTCTGGCTGGGTGGCTCAGTTGGTTGGAGCATCGTCCTGTACACCAAAAGGTTGTGGGTTCAATTCCCAGTCAGGGGACATACCAAGGTTTGAGGTTTAGTTCCTGGTCAGGGCATGTATGGGAGGCAATTGACTGATGTTTCTCTTTCTCTCTTTCTCTCTCTCTCTCTCTCTCTCTCTCTCTCTCTCTCTCTCTCTCTCTCTCTCTCTTTTTCTCTGTCTCTCTCTCTCTCTCTCCTATAAACATATCCTCGAGTGAGCATTAAAATAAAATGAGGCTGCCCCAAATTAAGTTGTTCCGTAAGTGTAAAATATACCCTGACTGCAAAGACTTAGTAAGAAAAAAAATGTGAAGTATGGCTTTAATAACTATTATTTTAAATATGTTGAAATGATATGTTGTATGTGTTGGTTTAACTCAAATATATTACTAAAATTAATTTTATCTAATTCTAGTCACACTTTTTTTACATGGTTACTTTAAAAGTTTTAATTACCTGTGTGGCTCTCATTTTATTTCAACTGGACAGTTCTGCTTTAGAGACCACTAGGAGTGGGCATGGTAGTTCTCCTCAAACATATGGAGCACCACTGTATGGAGGAAATATTAACCTGGCGCAGTCCAGAAGCCAGGATTGGAGCCAGGCCTTAATGTTATGTGATCGAGGGCAGGTAAAGAATCTCCACTTGTTTTCCGAGATAGCCCAACAGGGAATGTCATCACTACCGCAGATTCATCACTGAATCTAAGAGTCATGAAAAGGTTGCATTTCTTATCTTACAAAATAATCTGAAAATATGGCAATGAAAAAGAAACAAGAAAACCTAACCACCTATAAAACCCTATAAAAAACATTGCCTCATGAGCAGTTTCCAATGCACTCTCTTTCTCTTCAGAAAAGAATTACAACATTTCATTTTCTCTTTAGAGAATGAATGGTGGAAATCCAGGCAGGCAATAATATGATCAGAGGAACTGACATTCATGCTTGCCGATGAATATTTTCCTGAAGGTGCCACTTACCCTTGCTAAACGTCCTCATGGATAAATTACACATCATCCATTAGAACAAATATTACCCAAACTGTCAAGCTTCCCAGCTAGCCCGCTTCAGTACTGCAGGAGAAAAGAATACATAAACAAATGAAGCCTCCTTGTTTCCATTAACCTGATCTCAGCAAAATATAATCAAGACTGACAACAGTTTAGCAAGCAGTATCTATCTCACCATTATCATATTGAAGATAATGCCCAAGAAAATAACTATCATGTCTTGATTCCAAGATAAAACTACAAAATGTTGGCCCATACTTCAGTAGTTCCAAGTAGTTCGTCTTCTAAATGTCCATTAAAGATGCTCAGCAATTATTTATGGTCCTAAGAGATTGACTCTGACCCTATTTGGATCAATAACATCTCAAAAAATAAATGTTTTCAAGGATTGTTTATTTGGTTTTAATAGAACCAGGCTTTTTAAAGGGAAATGAAAGATTATCTCATTTGATCTGGCACTGAGAATCTTAAGAGTAGTTGGGTCTATCTTCAAATTATGAAATATCAGTGGCCCAGAGTGATTCAAACACTACTGTCTGATTTAGATTCAAAATAATTCAGTTCTTGCTCTCATCATGGTCAAATTATTGAGATTTTCGTTTGCTCAGCACTTAATGGGGGCATTGGCTGTTGCACTACCATGCCTCCCAGCTCTAACTTTCCACATCCCCTAGTGCTATGTAAATGGAAGGGAATTTCTATTTAACCAAAGAAAATCCAAATTTTTCCAAATAAAACCTAGGTAATATTTAAGAATGAACATCCTTACAGAAATATTTTAATACATATTTCTAAGAAGGATATGTAATAGCTCCCCAAAGGCTTTTTAAAATTTATAAAGCCGTCTATCTTGAATGCATTATGAGTACTTCTAAGTAAGGGATGTATAGGCTGACATGCATCAGCATTCAAGTGCGCGGGCATACACACACATACACACGCGCGCACACACACACACAGGCTCACACATTCACATGCACACACGTGTGTGCACACCAACATGCCATTCTTTGCCAGATTCTAAAGTCAATAATGCACCTCCTGAAGCAAATGAGGATTTGCATTTGCAAACTCTCATTAAATGAAAGCAATGATTATTCCACTCATTCTGCAAATTGGGAAATCTGTTACGGAGTAAAGTAGCATCGCCCAGAACGCCTATCATTGCGTTTTTAACTGTGGAACTGATGGGTTTGTGGAGCACATGAAGTTTACTTGAATCTCATCTCTTTCAGAGAGGCCATGCTTATCCTGTTGCCAGGTTTTTAATGCATGGATGAGTTTTCAGAAAATCTGCAAAGCTAGGTCCTTTTTCTTGTTAATCACTATATTCACCTCAAAAGCTACTTTTTTAAGAGTAAATCTATGTATGGTAAATCTTATTAGTGCCCTTAGTCAAGATTCGTGGGCAGTGTCAGGGTCAAATTCCCACATCACAAGGAGCAGCAGGAAGGCGAGGATCAGAGAAATCCCCTAAAGGACTGGGCGCCCAGGAAGCTGTGGCCTTACTTAGTGAAAGGAGCTGCGATATGGCCTGAACTGAGTCACCTAACGTGACATGGCAAAGGGCCTCACTCTCCAGCAGCTCCAGGGCTGAGGATGGCCAGGGAGCTGGAGCTGTAGGAGAGCAGTTCCAGGGTGGAAAGTAGCTTTCTGTCATCAATGTTTAGTCATGGAACATCCAGGGATGAGAGCACGGGTCTTATCACCATTATGAGTTTGACCTGCCAGTCAGATTTATAAAATCAGGGGCTTAACATGTGGTTTTAGAAAATAACTTCCATATCACTTATCACAATAACTTCATCACTTATCCTCAACACAATACTACTACTTAGTAGGTATATAATAAATATTTGTTAAATGAATAATTTTCATCCACTCCATGGTGGCAATTATGGGTGAAATTGCATCACCCCCAAAATTCATACGATGAAGTCCTAACCCTCAAAACCTCAGAATGTGACTTTATTGGAAAATAGGGTCTTTGCAGAAGTAATTAAGATGAGGCTCTATTTGGAGTGCAGTGAGCCTCTCATCCAGTGGTTCTCAACCTTGGCTGCGCATTAGAATCACCTGGGAATCTTTTTAAAATCCTGATTTCTGGGCCTCATCCTCTGGAAATTCTGTTTCTTTGTTACTAATGTTGTGGCCTCACCCCATAACAAAGAAACAGAATTTCCGGAAGATGAGGCCCAGAAATCAGGATTTTAAAAAGATCCCCAGGTGATTCTAATGCGCAGCCACGGTTGAGAACCACTGCTCTAATCCAATGTAACTGGTGCGGTCACAAAGAAACACCACGTGAAGAAATGCCACGCACACAGGGAGGATGCCTGTGACACCGTCTGGGGTGATGCAATAGAAGCCAAGGACCACCAACCACTGCCACCAACCACAGGCATGGTGTCGTGCAAAACAGACTCTCCCTCGCAGCCTTCAGTAAGACACCGTGGTCCTGGACTTCTGGCCTCCAAAAGTGTGAGATAATAAATTTCTGTTCTTTAAACCACTCCGTCTGTGGTAGTTTGTTACAACAAGCCTAGCAAACTAAAAGTAATCAAGACAACCTATGACTTGATATATATAAACAAAAAAATGAAAAGTTTAAATCCCCATAAAATAAAATAGTAAAACTTGGAAATGGCTTTTCAAGGGGTGTTATGACTACATTTAATGTTTAGATCCCCAAGAATTGTACTTCGTCTGCATGTAGAAAGGCATATACAGATAAACTAAATTAAATATGTAAAACATAAGCCCTTTGAAAAAAGAAACTTTCATTTTTCCATTGGCAAATCCCCAATACCTAAAATATATAGCCTAGCTCATTTTAAATGAATGAATGGGAAATACAGAGAAGTACAGAGTTGGGCAAAAGTAGGTTTACAGTGTGAGTACATGAAACAGAATTTATTTTTTATTATTAATTATTGTATTATTTTGCATACAAACAACTCTAAACCTACTTTGTCCCACCCTGCATAACTTAAAATACAGAAGCAAGTTGGTGAACATGCTTAATAGAATGTTAAAAACTAAAAATTCAGACTAGAAATAGATTTACATAAAGAGCAATTTAAAAAAAAAGCAACTGTTTTTTTAACCAGTTCTACCTGAGGAATATCGTGATTTTTTTAAAAAAAATCAAATATATGTCAGTGACTGAAAAGGAAGTCTTAGTATAAAAATTAGAAGTACACCATATGTCATCAGCTTGAGAAAAATATCAGAAAAATGACACTTCAACATTTTAAGCTATTTATCAAATTTTTGCTTCATGCTGTGCAGATGGCAAAGTTGCTGTGTTTTTAAGGGATGGCTGGAAATAATGTGGAGATAGATACTGAAACTTTTAAATGAAAAACATAATTATGCCAACATATCCATAGATACCTTTCTTAATGAATTATTTGTGGGTTATACTGAATAGTATATGAAGATCTTTCAATAACAATAGTAGTTGTGACAAACCTGGCCACTGCTTAGAATTCTGTAAAAAAGTTATTTATGCTTATCTTTAAAATATGGTAAGATACCAGTAAGAACATTATAGTAATAAGATTTCTCCATACTTCTACTAACATTCACAGATTTCATGCTACGCAAGGTAAATTTCTGCCCTCTGTCTTTCTACCTTTAATTTATTTTGGTCAAAAGTAAATGATAAGCTATTTATCAAATTGCTTCCTTGTGTTCAAACACTACTAGGTCCTACGGGAGAAAATAAACAAAACCTGGCCTTAAAGGGTATAGCTTTCAAGAAAAAAAAAAAAAAGGATACCCAATTTTAAATTACATTTATTGTAAAGTTACCTTAATAAAGACTGATACGCCACTAAGACTAAAATTCCTTAAGTTATTATATATATATATATATTAGTTGTATATATTAGTTGTATTTATATACGTATATTTTAAAGTTACAAAATAAATCTAACTATTGTAAAATAAATAAAGTTCAAATTAACAGCATCAATATAGTGTGTCTGGCCATGCTGCTTAGGAAAATAAGTTACCACTCACAACATAAATTTAGGACTGATCAGTAGGTTGTAAATCTTTTCGAATTTGTTGTGTCATAGGATCATTCCATTTTCCTCCTACTTTATTCCCACAATGCCAAACCTTACTTCCTACAGACAGATAGCCACTACTTTGCATAAATCGGTACGATTGTACAGAAGCCCATCCTTGTTCTTGCCAACAACAACCAAAAAGTATTTATAAACGCTGATATAAACACAGAGCGTGAACTCCTGTTCAGCCCACTCCTGCCTGGCTTCCCCGACACCACTTCACGGGATGACTTTTGCTGAGAACACTGTTCAGCCCCATGCCACTAAACAGAAGAAACACATTTTAATACTTCTACGCCTCCCCCTGGCAACTTCAGATGTGCCCAGAATGCTTCCCTTGTAATACTTTCTCTTTGGCTTTAAGGGCATGCCCCATCCTACTGGTTTTCCTCCTCCTCTCTCGTGGTCCTACCTTCCCTCTTTGCCAGGTCATCCTTCCCTATCTGATCTTTGAGTACTGAACTACCTCAGTCCTACACCATGCCATTCTTTTTTTCTTTGCTCAGGTCATGTCTTCATACCCAAAGCTTCTGCTACCAACTGCTTCCATCTCTGACTCCACCCATAATGAACCCAGGTACTGTAAGGGTCATTTGTTATATGTGAGTAAAATCCTGACCCAGGACTGCTCAGTCAGAATATTCCATCCTCACGGCCAGTATGATGCCCATGAAACTTCAACTGGACCAAGCAGAGTCCATCTTTAGCCTTCTGGAATCACCAGGAGAGAGCACACTCTATCCTATCATTGCTCAACTCCCAGGATATAAAGTTGGAACTCCCGTTGGCATATTGGCACTGCTGAAGATAAAGAAGAAAGCAGAACTAAGAGATGGGAAGAGAGGCATGTCATGAGAAGAGTGCCTGGACCTAAACAAGCCTTTACAACTTTCACTTGAGCGTCAATAAAACCCATTAGGCTCTCTCTCATTAGTTCATATTAAGTTGGTTTTTTTGTAATTTGAAAAAAGTGTGCCAACTAATCAGCAATCCAGCCCCAGCAGTCATTGCCACGCCCACACCTGGTTGATCTGGGCAGAGGGATTCTGTAATTAAGATGTTTTATCCTTGACTGGAAAGGAAGGCATTTCTCTCTGCTAGCAAGGCAGCTATCAAACTCCTGTTAGGAAGGCAGCTTCAGACCTGGGGTTGGAGGTTCAGACGACCTGATGGGGTGTGCCAGATGCTTCTCAGAGCCCTTAGGAAAGTCCTCCCAGGAAATATCATGTTCGGTGGGAAACAGAGAGAGCAGACATTAAACTTAGGATCCCGGGGCCAAGTTCTGTCCATGGCCAGCAACCCAGGATGGCCAAGTCAGAAAACCACGGGTGTTGCAGGGCTGGAAAAGCCAAGTCCAGGCCAGTGTCACATGTCTTCTCCAGAAGTCTGGCTACAAGTACATGCTTTAAAATGCATGGAGCAGCTGGGGGAAAGGAGATGAGGACAAAGATGAGCTAAGGTGCTAATAGAGAAATCTCATTTAAACTCCACATACAAAGACAAGAGAGTATCAACATAAAAAGATGTTTCACTCCTCTTTGCCAGAAACTAAGGAAATAGGAAACATAAGTGGAAAAGGTAGGCTTAAATTTCATGTCAAGTTAAAAATGATGAACATTGTTTTGTGAAGAAAAATATATTCCCCAGATATGAAATTCTAAGGTGAACAGATTGGCAATAAAGTACGTGCTAACAAACAACTAATTTATATAGAAAGCATGGACTCATTCACATTATTTATACCAAATATACCACTTTATGTACTTTTTTATATTAGTATTACCCCTACTATACATTGTAATGCATAAATTGACAGAAGATTGAGGAATGAGAAAGAAGGCCAATATTATTTATATAAAAAACATAATTTGATAGAGATATGAAGATGGTGGCACAGGTAAACGCCTGTACTCGCCGCCTTCTGCAACCACATCAAAATTACAACTAAAATACAGAACAACCATCTCCCAGAACCACGGGAAAGCTGGCTGAATGGAAGCCCTACAACTAGAGAAGTAAAGAGGAAAGCGCACTGAGACTGGTAGGAGGTGCAGAGGCATGGAACAGGCTGAACCAGCACCCACATGGGCCGCTTTTTTAATCTGGAGGGAGATTGTCTCTGCAGAGGCCACCCGGAGCAGCAAGGCGTCTCAGCTCCACTCTACCAACTCAAGGAGGCATAGCAGCTCTACCCAATACATAGAAACAAACACAGGGAAGTAGCCAAAATGTGGAGACAAAGAAACATGTCACAAATGAAAGAAATAGACTCCCAGCCCAGGGTCCCAGAGCTGGGAAAAGAAGTCCCTACGGGCAGTAAAAACCAGTGGGAATTGGGGCTCAGTGACATAGAGGCTGCTAGAGACCCAACTGTTCCTCTTAAAAGGCCAGCACCACGAACTGAACTTACAAGGTCCTGCTTCCTAGTAGCTCCAGCATCAGGGTGAGGCTCTGGGCAACACAGACACATATGAAGAGGAACTGGATTTCTGGCTTCAGGGCAGGAACTCAGGGGCAGCTTTCTCCCAGGCAGATGTGCTCCCAGGGATCATTGTTCCTATGGTGGGACCTTCCAGTTGCAGGGCTGACTGGCAGCCACTTCTGTTTGGTCTGCTCTGGTGATTCACTAAGACCCAGCCTCAACCAATTTATAACCCCACCCAAGCTGTGTGCAGCAGCTTTCGCATATGAATGGCCTTGTTCAGGGTAAAATCTCTGAAACAAGCTGAAGCTGGGTCAATAAAAGGCCCAAGACCCAGCAGCAGCACCAGCCTGCCTTGCTTCATAGCTGGGCCTCATCTGGTCACTTCCAAACCTGATACAAAAAGGATCTCTCTGTAGCTCCTGCTGGGTTGGGTGTCCCAAGGCATTGGCTGATTTTACACATCCCTGGAAACCTAAGAGCCAGTAATCTGGTCAGTGTCAGAGCATACCAGATTACAACTCTTCACATCCATGAGTGACATGCTCAAGAGGCAGACTCAGTAAGCACCAAAGCCCCATGAAGCAAGTCCTGCTCTACAGAGGTGTTTCCTGCACAGCAGCTCTCCCAATGTAGTCCCAGCTGGTCCTCACAACCAACTGGCCTGGAAGTCAATTCCTCCCAGTAATACAAACAGCAATAAAGTCTCAACTACAACAAGACGGTGCTCACAGCCCACAAAGGTGTGCACCTGGAGTGCCAGGCTCAGGTAACTGGGGAGGCTGAGCCACTAGGCCCTATAGAACACCTACTACACAAGGCCACTCTACCAACTCAAGGAGGCATAGCAGCTCTACCCAATACATAGAAACAAACACAGGGAAGTAGCCAAAATGTGGAGACAAAGAAACATGTCACAAATGAAAGAAATAGAAAAAAGCAACTACTGGATAAAGAGTTCAAAGCCATGGTTATAAGGCTACTCAAAAATCTGCTAGAAACCTCCAAAAAAAAAAAAAGATGGAAAAGGACCAGTCAGAAATTAAGTACACACTGACTGAAATAAAAAATAATATTTCAGGGATTCAACAGTAGAGTAGAGGATTCTGAGAATCAAATCAACAATTTGAAAAATGAGGAAGCAAAAAACATTCAACCAGACAAGCCAAAAGAAAATAGAATCCAAAAATATGAGGGTAGTGTATGAGGATCTTATATGCAAATATGCATTACCTATGGACATAGACAACAGGGTGGTGAAGGCCTGGGGTGGGGTGGGAACTGGGAGGAGGGGGGGAAGGGGGAGAAAAGAGGGAAATCTGTAATAATCTCAACAATAAAGATAAAAAAAACACATAATTTTTCTAAAAATAAATGGTAATTATTTTGGTCATTTATTTTCAAATCCATTCTACTACTGAGAACTGATCAATGAAATAGTATCTGGGGTGCATATCCAAGATCACAGTATTTCACTTATACACATTTGCATCTCATTAATGAAGAACAAAAGTTTCTATATAAAATAGATGCAATACCCCTTTGTACTATCTGAGCTAAACTTCCGTAAACATATTATCCTATCTAATAAAAGAGAAACATGGTAATTGGTGTATGATTGCTACCCTTCCCATTGGCTAAGCAGGGCAATATGCAAATTAACTGCCAGCCAAGATGGCGGCCGGCAGACAGGCAGCTTGAAACTAACATGAGGCTTGCTTGCTTCAGTGATGGAGGACTCCAACATTCCCCGCCTGCTGCTGCAGGCCTCTGAGCTGCAACTCTAAGCAACTATGTAACAAATATAGAAGCTAAACAAAACCCCAGAAACCAGCTTTAGTCCGCCGGGCTTCAGCCAGCAGGATCGCAACATTGTAAGCAAAGGCCAGAAACCTACTTTCAGCCGCAGAGGCCTAAGAGCTGGAGCCAAGGCTCAAAGCTAAAGCTGGCCCAGAATTAAAAAGAAAAACAGAAAAAAAGGAGCGGTTGGGAGCTTCAGTCACCCCCAGCCTAAAAACAGCCCTCAGCCCCTCACCCGGGCTGGCCAGGCACCCCAGTGGGGACCCCCACCCTGAAGGGTGTGTTACCAGCTGCAAACAGCCATCATCCCCTCAACCAGGCTGGCCAGGCACCCCAGTGGGGACCCACACCCTGATCCAGGACACCCTTCAGGGCAAACCAGCCGGCACCCACCCATGCACCAGGCCTCTACCCTATATAGTAAAAGGGTAATATGCCTCCCAGCACCGGGATCAGCAGAGCCGCGAGGCCTCCCGGCATAGGGATCAGTGTGACAGGGGGCAGCGCCCAAACCCCCTGATCGCCCTGTGGCTCTGTGTGTGACAGGGGCGCGGCCATAACCTCCCTATCCACCCTGCTCTGTTCGTGACAGGGGAAGGCACCCCAACCCCCTGATCAGCCCTGCTCTGTGCCTGATAGGGCGGAGCTCCCCAACCCCCTGATCGCCCTGCGGCTCTGTGTGACAGGGTGCGGCGCCCCAACCCCCTGATCGGCCCTGCTCTGTGTGTGGCAGGGTGCGGCGCCCCGCGGGCCCTGCTCTGTGTGTGACGGGGTAGAGCCATAACCTCCCCATCGGCCCTGCCCTGAGTGTGAGAGTGGCGGCGCCCCAACCCCCTGATCGGCCCTGCTCTGTGGATGATAGAGGGTGGCGCCCCAACCCCCTGATGGGCCCTGCTCTGTGCATGACAGGGGGAGGCGTCCCAACTCCCCAATCGGCCCTGCTCTGAGCCCAACCAGGGGCTGCACCTAGGGATTAGGCCTGCCCTCTGCCACCCGGGAGCAGGCCTAAGCCAGCAGGTCGTTATCTCCTGAGGGGTCCCAGACTGCGAGAGGGCACAGGCCGGGCTGAGGGACCCCCCTCCCCCCAGAGTGCACAAATTTTTGTGCACCGGGCCTCTAGTCCTATATAATAAAAGGGTAATATGCAAATCGACCAAACGGCAGGACAACCAGTCGCTATGATGTGCACTGACCACCACGGGGCAGATGCTCAATGCAGGAACTTCCCCTTCATTATCAGTGTGCTCCCACAGGGGGAGCACCGCTCAGCCACAAGCTGGGCTGATGGCTGGCAAGTGCAGTGGCAGTGGCGGGAGCCTCTCCCACCTCCACAACAGTCGGACATCCCCCGAAGGCTCCTGGACTGGAAAAGGGCACAGGCCTGACTGAGGGGACCCTCCCCCCCGAGTGCAGGAATTTCATGCACTGGGCCTCTAGTCCTATATAATAAAAGCCTAATGTGCAAATCAACTGAGCAGCAGAACAAACATCAGAACGACCAGTAGTTATGACATTCAATGACAACCAGGGGGCAGACGCTCAATGCAGGAGCTGCCCCCAGCCTGCAGGCCCCAGCCCAGCCAAAGTGGGTGCCAGCAGGGGCCCCCCCTGGCCACCCCACCAGTTGCCCTGTAGAGAGAGGCAACCTGCGGTGGCAGGGGGTGGGGCCAGTGAGCAGGCAGAGCCAGGCTGGCTAAGACAAGCACCAGCAGGGCCCCCCCTCCCCCAACTGATTACCCCACCAGTTGCCCCACAGATTGGCCCTGATCACCGGCCAGGCCTAGGGACCCTACCCATGCCCAAATTTCATGCGCTGGGCCTCTAGTTTTTATAAAGAAAATAAATACCTTAAGCTTTCCCATTTACTTTGGTTAATCTTAAGTGTCAGCTAGGCTAGGCTATGGTGCCCAGTTCTTTGGTCAAGCATGAGTATAGACGTTGCTGTGAAGGTATTTGTGGATATGAGGAACATTTGCAATCAGTTGACTTTAAGTAAAGTAGATTACCTCCATAATGTGGGAGGACCTCATTCAATCAGCCTTAAGAAAAATGACTGTGGTGTCTCAAAGAGAAAAGAATTCTGCTTTAGGACAACATAGAAACCCATCCTGAGAACCCAGCCTAATTTGCCATGCAGACTTTGTGCTTAAGACTATAACAGCTTTGATCTGAACATTTGCATCTCCCCAAATTTTACATGTTGAAATCCTAGCCCCCAATATGATGGCATTAAGAGTTGGGTCTATGGAAGGTAATTAGGTCATGAAGGCAAAGCCCTCACAGGTGAGGATAATGCCCTTATATGAGTGCACAGTAGAAGTCTGCAAGTCAGCAACTTGCTTACTTGACCATGCTGACGCCTTGATCTTAGAACTCCAGCCTTCAGAACAGTGAGAAAGAAATGTATGTTGTTTATAAGCTACACAGTCTGTGGTATCTTGTTATAGCAGCCCAAATGGACTAGGATAGAAACATCAATTCTTACCTAAATTTCCAGTCTGCCAGCCTGTCCTACAGATTTTAGATTTGTTAGTCCCCATAAACTTTTGAGCCAATTCCTTAAAATACATTCTCTCTCTCTCTCTCTCTCTCTCTCTCTCTCTCTCTCTCTCTCTCTCTCTCTCTCTCTCTCTCCACCCTCCTTCACTTCCTCCCTTTCTCTCTCTCTCTCTTTCTCTCTGCCTTACTGGGTCTGTTACTCAGGAAAACTCTAATACATGTACCAATAACAATGTCACCTTTAAGATGAAAATATAGCAGCATTGCTGTTCAGATGGTTTATCGTGGAGTGGATTTCATTTATTTGAATGATATTTAAATGCCACCAAAAAGATCCTGGCCTAAAGTCTACCTGTCAGGAAAAAAGTCTTTACTCTGTATGATTGAAAGAAATTGTACTGTTTTCTTAGTTCTAGTTATTTCTTAAAAATATTTCCTGACTCCAACCTAGGCCCAATGGTAATTGGTTTCTCCCACCCAAAGTCAACAGGGGCAGTTGGCTTTGTGCAGCCTTGTTAATCAACACGGGCCTGCCGGGTGATCCTATTTTCAAGTCATTCAACAGAGTGTATGCAGGACCTTCTCACAGAAGCACTGTCCTGCGTGTGGTACTGAATAAACAAGAAATCGTGTTTATAATGCAGGGAGTTTGCTTGGCCTAAGAGTCGCTGCCAAGTCTCCACTTTGGCATTGGACAATTCCATTTATGATTTTGGTAGACACACGTTTCATAACGTGCTGATGGTAATCTCAAAAAATCTAAGTCTTGAGATCCAAAAACTTAGCCAGAATAAGCAATTTACATTTTACTCAGTAGAAGACAAGCTGGTTAGGACAGAGGGCTGCTGAATGCATGCCAGGCTCCCAGAGGGGATGACTGAAAGGTTTTGAGAAGAGTATGATTTCTGGTCAAACAGTCACGGTGTAGTTTCTCCTTCCTGCTCAAGTCAGCCCATGCTTTCTTTCCCTCTCCATCTACGTCTGTTCTCCTTAGAAATCAGCTTACTTACTAGTATATGTCTCTAAACCTTGCTCCCTTCCTATCCACACCCAATGCCATTCGTTTGTTCCATCCTTCCCCCTTTTCATCATTACCTTTGTTACTGACTTCCTATTTCTCAGTGCCTATCGTGGTCAATGGCTCTGTGCTCAGCCCAAGTATGCCACCCAGCAACTAACCTCAAAACGCTCACAGACAAGCTGTTCATTACAATCAAAGGTGATGTTTTAAAGTCCAAAAGAGGTTTAAATAGTACATTATTCAAATTAGAAAAAATAATACTGGGATATTTCTTCTATAATGATAGACAAAACATGATCAGTATTATCCTGAACCATTATTTTCCTATTTCAACACTAAATCATGGTCTAAGGGCAATAAAGAACAACAGCAAGAATAGGTAGCGAACTGAGGACCATATTGTGAGAAAACTTATTTACATGGGCACTTCCATGGGCACAGCCTTGTGCAAAGGAGACCGCTGACAGCTCCCTTTCCTGAAAGGAGACTGACTGCATCACTCGTCAGAGAAACCACCGTCGGGGTGATGCACGTACTATTGAGTACACAACACACATCTAGGGCAAAGATACTGTACATTTTAATTTTAAAACCTCAACATTTTTATTTAAATGGTGTTCGAAAACAGTCTTTCTGAAATTGATCTTGAAATTACACTGAGCTTTTGGAAATAGCCCATGGAATCTCTGAAATCTACAGTAAAAAAATTATAATGGACAGCTAAAAATGTGTATTTGAATCACTTGTTCAGAGAAGACCCAATTAATTATTCATCAGAAAGAAAAGAGGAAGCTGGAAATGAACAGGTTTCATAATGTGTCTGTCCTTAACACGTGCCCTCTTGCAGCTGTGTCCCCAGTGATCTCTCTGAGTCAACCATTCTGTTGTGTCTCTCCTTCCTTTCTCCTGTCTTTGTTTTAGCTGTTTCTCTGTGTCTCTTTTTCAATGTTGGTTTGTGTTTGTGTATGTGTGTGTTTGTCTCTTTTTTTGTACCACCCCCAAAAAACTGAATCAGGGAAACCTAACTAAAACAGCCCCAAACTGGTGTACTTACTTCTCAGAGCAAACTTCTGCGAAGAATCCACGTTCCCCAACCTCCCCTGTGTCTCACATTCTATGGAGAACACTCCATTCAGTTTTTTTCAATTACATTTATTGGGGTGACATTGGTCAACATCAGGTTTCAGGTGTGGGTTTATATATTACAAGACCTATATATTGCACTGTGTGTGTACTCCTGCCACCCATGACAACTGCTCTTCTCAGGACCCACAGTGGCCATACCTGTGCCAAACGCACGGCCAGTTCTCAAGCCTGGTTGGTTTAGCTATCACAGTATTGCAGTCTTCATTACAACCACGGTCTTGCCTAGTCCTGTTTGACTTCATGGACATCATACTTGGCTTGTTGAACTTCTACTTCACTGGCCACTCCTCCCACTCATCTGCTGTTTCTTCCTCTCCCTGACCTCCCCACAACATTGCACCAGAGCTCAGTGGCCCTACTTCCTCTTGTCCATTCACACTCATTTCCTTGGGAATCTCATCCAGTCTCCTGGCTTTAAGCAATATGCACATGCTGATGAGTATGGAGACACTCTCCCCAGCTTGGACCTAGAGTCCTCCTCCCCCTGCTGACTCAACACTGACATCTGGATGCTCAAGAAGCCTTTCAGAGGTGGCATTGGTTGATAGGATCATATAGGTTTCAAGTGTACATGTCTATGATACATGATCTGTATACACTGAGTAGCCAGATTATTATGACCACCCCATCAGTACTTCGTTGGGCCACCTTTTGCCTTCAATACTGCGGCGATTCTTCTTGGCATTGACTCCATGAGATGTTGAAAGGTGATGCGAGGAATCTGACACCATGCCTGATGAATAGCACTGTCCAGTTCTGTAAGATTTGATGGTTGTGGAACCAGCTACCTGATGGTTCTTTTAACTTTGTCCCACAAATGCTCAATTGGATTGAGATCTGGTGATTGTGGGGGCCACCTAAGCAAGGTAAAGTCTCCCTCATGTTCTTGAAACCACTCCTGCACAATATGAGCACCGTGGCATGGTACATTGTCTTGTTGGAAGAAGCCATCACCATTGGGATATGCCATCAACAAGATAGGATGAACTTGATCAGCAACGATACTTAGGTATGTTATGCTATTCAGACATTTATAATGATCTGGCCCTCTAGCAACTTCAGCACGAAATTATAGCTAATTTGCCTACAAACGTCAGGTGGTCATAATAATCTGGCCACTCAGTGTATGTTGCATTGTGTTCCGACCACCCAAAGTCAAATCATCATCCATCACCATATATTTGGTCCCCTTTACCCTTTACTTCTGGTAGCCACCACACTGTTGTCTGTGCCTATGAGTTTCAGTGTTATAGCCCACATATGAGTGAAATCATATGATTCTTAGTTTTTTCTGACTTCTTTCACTTAGCATAATAGTCTCAAAGGCCATTGATGGTGTTGCAAATAACAATATTTCATCTCTTCTTATGGTTGAGAGTATTCTCCTTTATTCTCCCCATAGACACATCACCCTACTTGCTATTCACAAATCCCACCCCTATATGTGGTCCCTTATCCCTGCTGCTCTATGTGCCTGGCCCAGTCTTCTCCCAGACAGGTTAATGGTCCACTCCCTCACCTCCTCTACTTCTTGCATAAGGGTCACTTCTACCTAAGTACCCAAAGTAAAATTTCAATGACATCCCCTTGTCTGCTCTCCTTTCTCCCTTGCCTTGTTATACATCTCTTTTATGTTCTATAAAACATGTTGGCTTCTAACATATAATGTAGTTTACTCGTTTATGTTTATTGCTTACTGTCAGTCTCCCACCATTACAGTATAAACTCCAGAGTAATAAGTGTCTCTGTGTTTTGTTCACTAATATATTCCAAGCACCTAGAAGAATGCCTGGTTCGAAGAAGGGGCTCAGTAAACATGTGTTTAATAGGTGAATACTAAGAAATCTAACTTAAAAATTGTATTCATTATTTGCAAAATTTCCCCTAAATTTTAGAAAGCATGCATACTTCATTTTAATGTCCCTTCCTAATATGAAGGAACACCCGCACTGAACTGAGAACTAAAAACCTAGAACTAAACCTGGATTCTGCTTTTATGATTTGGCCTTAAATAATTTCTTCCACCTCCCTGAGACTCAGCTCCTTCTTTGTAAAATCAGGACCATGTTTCACAGTTTTCTGTTGTTGTTTTTATGTTTAAAACCGAAGATGATGATGCATGTAAAACTATAAATTCAAAAGTGCAAGATCATATGATCAGAGGAGCCACTCTTTTCTTCAGAACAGGGCCATTTGCCGTGCGCTGTCATTTTTTATAAAGCCAGTGGTAAAAATATACTGTAATGGTAATGTGCAGCTGCACTCACAGACCAAAATAAATCTGATTAAGACACACTTTCTTAAAGAGTGATGGTTCCTTGGGTTTTTGCACTCAAGCGTAAAAATCCTAAGATTCCCGGAGGGCACCTTAAACCAGGGGTTAACAGGAGATGCCAAAAGGATTTGTGGAGAAGGCATCAGGCCACAGTTGAAACAAGGACAACAGCAGCTTTTTTACCTAAAGAGAGACCAAAGGAGGTGGTGAGATGCCCTGATGAGACCCCTGGTTCACCTACCTTTACTGTGGATATGACCTCAGACCGATGGCCTAACCTGCCCTCATTGGAAAAATAGAATCAACCCCTAGGAATACCATGAGGATTAACTGAGCTCCCACCTGGGAAGCACTGAGAAGATCTGTGATCAACAGAAATTCTTTTAGGTAATCAAGCATGAGAAAACAAACAGAAGCAACGTTCCATGTACGCACCCAGTAGGTTAAAACATTCGCCCTGCCAATAAGGTCAAGTCCAGAGGAGCAGAGGTGGGGAAGCACCTTCTCATTAGGTAAAGAAAATCTAAAACCAAAGGGGCACATGTCACCCCAATAATATTTAATTTAAAAAACCAAAGGGGCACATGAAATATGCATGACCTGATTATCCACCAAGTGTGCATTCTCTGACTCAGTAATTCAGGACAGAGTACCAAGCCATTGCTGCTCCCGCAAAACCTGCAATTCTCTCGGTGGGGTGCTGGTACAGCCGCAACCACATCCCCTGGATTCCTGGTAGACATGCACCTTCTTGGACCTCGGCAAGACTAATGGAGACAGAAACTGTCGGTCTGGGACTCAGCAGTCTAAGTTACAACCAGCCCCCAGGTGGTGGGGACATGGACCAACGTCCGAGACCCACTGCCCTCCCCATTGACTCCCAAGAGAAAAGATACTGATGGAGAATCCAACTTGATTCTTTGCTGCTTTGTCTGAGTGACTAGTTTCTAGTGTTTGGTTGCAAGAAAATGTCTTTAGAAAACACTGAGTAAATAGAGTGGTCATTGGTAAATTGTACTGTGCTTGGCAGGACACAATCTTCAACTCACAAATATCTACCCAGCAATAGCTGTGTGTCAGCCACCATGCCATTAACTGGCAAAGACAGTAAGAATAAAACACGAGGCTTGGTTCCTTGGAGTTTATAATACTGGAGGTATTCAGACCTGACAAGACTACCAAAAATATGAAGCCAAATGTAGCTCCAGCTGTCACCACGGAGGGGAAGCTAAGTAAAGTTCTGGAAGGTTAGCTATGCAAGGAACGATCTCAACAGCAGTTGGTCAGGCACGGCCAGAGGAAAGGAGGTAACAGGGATGCTGTGGAAAGAGAGGCTGGACATGTAATTGGGACATGAGTGTCACTGTGAGGAGTTTAGTCTTTATTACTTTTTCAGTACAAAGTTGTTAAAGGTTTTAGAGAAAGGCTACATTTCTCTCTATCCACCAGACTCAGCTCAGGATGATGGTTTAGCAGGAATTTGAGTTTCCAAAAGGAAAGAGGCTACATGGAGACTGAAAGAACAGACAATTGTGCAGAAAAGAGAAGGGAAGAGGATGAAATGGAAGGAAGCATGGTAGGACAGACTGTATCAGGGCATCAGTGACTAGATCTGCAGAATGAATTAATGGGTGAGTGTAACGTGGTCCCAGGTTTAAAACTAATTATATTTATCTTCCTTCAATGTGTATGTAGTATGGGATATGATGCTTTTACTGATAATGTGGCTGAAACTGGGCTATAAATAATATGATTAAAATGTATATTCAGACAAATAAATTTGAGTTTTATACGATGTTATTCTCACAGAAACAAAACCACAATCACAACACTTTAGAATGTCAAACCAAAATGGACACACGATTATCGAAATCCCTTTAATACTACATAAGACTGTTTATTCTCAAATTTATCAAATTTCCAAACAACCCCCTAAATAGTTAAAATTAGTCATATAATTATAAAGACATATTAATGCCCAATTAGTTGATTTAAAATGTTCATTTTAAAAATATCACATCCTTCACTAGATATCTGTACTTGAAAACCATTCTTATTGTACTCACATCAGGACTTGATTCCTGAATTCTAAAGTTTATTTTATCCTGGCCAGTGTTGCTCAGTGGTTGAGTGTCAACCTATGAACCAGGAGGTCACAGTTCAATTTCCAGTCAGGAACATGCCTGGATTGTAGGCTTGCTCCACAATATGGGGCATGCAGGAGGCAGTCAATCATTGATTCTCTCCCATCATTGATGTTTCTCTCTCTCTCTCCCCCTCCTTTCCTCTCTGAAATCAATAAAAATAAATATATATAACAATTTATAAAGTTCATTTTAAATAATTTTTAAAAATCTGTTTTCATATTTTATATTACTCTCACATGGTTAATTTAAATCTTATATAAGGAAACACATGTAGGAATGAGCCTCCCTATAGACAAAAACCTTTAAATAAGGCACAAGATGATAAAGACGAGCCAGCTGTATCAAGATATGAAGTTCTTTCAAAACGTTTACAAAGGAACATGTGGCAGCTGCAAAGGCACTGAGGCAGGGACACGTCTGGTCTATGCACGGCTGGGGTCCAGAGGTCAAAGGGGCATGTCCTTGCTGACCATGGTAAAGATGCTCTTCCTAGCAGTTGGAATTGCTGGGATGGTGGTACGCAGGAGAATAATATGATCCAACCACACTTTGCTAATGAATTTATACTTGTATTCTAATGAGTAATGGAAATCTTATCATCTGGGTCCAGAATAATGTAAAAAGATCTTGACTCATAAGAGTGTTATCTTTGATCTTTGGGGTCAATAAGCATAAGAGCTAATATACATTAATTATGGGTTAAACTATTTAATATCATATTTAATTAAGCTTGAACTAAGCTATAAATGTATATATTTAATCGATGATTACCTATGCTATTTAAAGAAAAAAAAATCATCTCCATATACTAGTATGGGAGAGTATGCCTCCCTGCTCTCTGATGTGTTTTGAAATAGCACATAGCATACAGTACAAGGAAGAATACAAATGTAAAATATTAAGAATTCAATGCAAATCTTCCAACCAGGATCCATGAGTCTGACAAGGGCTGCTCGTGCTGGAGGGGGGAGAACTTTCCTGATGGGAGGCATGTCCACTGTGGGTTCCTGAGGAACTTGCTTGGAGCCCACACAAGTCTGGGTCCCCTTACAGCATGTTCTTGGTGCTGGACTTTCTTCCACAAAATGATTGCGATAGAGTGAAATTACAGATAACGGGCCTCAGACCCAGCTCTATACTCTTCCTACAGTAACTTTACACTAGATTTGCTCATGGTTATTTTCCACTCTTTCCCTCTGGTTTTAATTCAGTCTTCATTACCAATGCATCCCTATAAGCCATCTCAACCATTTTCCAGAACAACCCTAGACTTCGTCCAGTAACATAAATAGATGGCATGACTGGTCTTACTGAGTACCTCTGGATAATGACATCAGCATGGAGGTACACAAAGAAATCCCCACATTTTACAGGTACTAACAGTGAAATACCCAGTTGATAGGAGTAGAGTGAGAGGGTGGAAGGTCGGGTGACATTGAGAACTTGAAGTGTTTGTTAAGTGAATAAACCCGGAATTGCTCCCACTTGCTGCCTGCAAGTGTTAGTTTATAATACAAGAACTAAAACACCAATATTTTTCCTATTTTTCTAATCTGACCTTCTAGTACTGATCTACATGAATCGTGTATCCAGTGTTTTTATTTATAATAGGTGCCTATTCTTTAGTTCCAAAACATTAATTACTCTGTGCCTGTCCACTCTACTTATAACTAATCTAATCAAATAACAATAATAGTGGTAGGAACAGCAAAAATAAAAGCTAGTATTTCAGCCAGCTTAGATATGCCATTCCCAGGTTACATGCTGTACATGCATTTGTCTCATTTATTTGGAAAACCTAATGAAGTAGCTCAGTGATGGTCCCTGTTTCACAGCTAAGACTTAGAGGGTCTCCAAGTTTGCAAAGCTAATGTGTCCAGCCTGATCCTAGACCACACTCTAAACTGCTACCGTAGTGTCTCCTTCAGGACTCTCTGCTGACACACAGCCCAAGCTCCATCCTGTGTGGAATCCTTTCTCTCCTGTAACACTGACATTCCTTTCCTATGAATGATTTAATCAGTTCATTTCCGGGCCAAGCATGCTATATTTACACACAGTGCCTGGGACCACAATTTGCCCTATCTCCACCCAAGTTAAGTTCCCCATGCACACCTTCAGAGGGCTACAAGTCTGGAAAAACAAGATATACTAAACCACAACAGCAATGACAAAAAATAATTAAAACATCTTTCCATCAATCCACAGACCCATGATCACGAAATTGTTACACAAGAATAAACTGCCAGTTCTTAGATAAAAGGGGACTCTCAGGTCCTGTATGATCTGGCCCTTGAATCTCCACATGGACCTGGAGGGCTTGTCCTGGTCACCCTCCTGCTTCTCACTGGCCTTCTTTCAATTCAGGATCCACACTTTTCATGTCCCAGAGTCTTTACACACACGCCCTCTCCACAACCTCTTTATTCCCTTGATAATTAATGTTCACCTTTTAGACCCACTTAGGTGTCTGTCACTCATGTGCACCTCACGCAACATTAGTCCCTTCCCAATATTCTCTCTCCCAGCATCCTGACTTTGTCCCACTTAGCCTTTCACTCAGCAGCGCATCTCCCCGCCCCCCCATAAGACCGCGCACCATGAAAGCAGGTAGCTTATGTATTTGTATTAAGCACTCTGTCCTCAATACCTGCTCTTACCATAGCAAAGTGCAGTAGATACTGCCAGAAACAGTTAGGTATACCCCCATCTTTAATGTACCACATATGCAAAGAACGGTTACAGTAAGAAAAGAAAACAATCAATTTTGAATCGTTGCTCTATTTTTATACAAATGTCAATGTTGGTTCATCTCATGAATCGCATGTTGGTTCAACTCATGAATCACAACCAACCGGGTTAAATCTTTAAAATATTGCTGGTTCCATCCGATGATGCTACAGTACAAAATGTCAAAACTCAACAACTTTATTGGATAGTGAATTTGAAGTGTAAATTCATTCAGAGACTGGACTTTCCTTTATATGTCCCGGGTTTCCAATCTGCCAGGTAATGCCAGAGGAACATCGAGTCTATCAGTACTTCAGCACCTCCACTTCAATTTCCCACAAAAATACAAAGTGCAGAAGTATGAGAAGGAAAAAAATCGCTACTTCTTGCAATCAATTCTGGTTCTGAAGCTTACTTTTTAAAGCAGGGTTCTCAACTCTATTATACTTGCTCACTCATACTGGAATTAACTAGCAAGTGATTTTATTACATATTATAAAGTGAATCCATAAAGAATATGAATGTATTGATAGTGTATTTGTAATAAAGTTCCTTTTTTAATAGGGATGTTTTGTAACCAAGGCTCACTAGATATAAAAATATTTCAATCTCATGTTCAATTTATCTGCTGAGAAGCATTACATATTCCAAGCAAAATAGCATTTGCACTTCCCTCTATGCAATGACTTTCTACAGCTTTACTAATGCCTCAACTGCTGGTCAATTCTGTAATCACTTTTGGACAACTCCCTTCTTAGTGAATCTTAAAGCATAGTTGTGAATGCTATTGTTTTTAATAATACCATATTTTGCAAAATTTCAAATGATACATGATCAATAACATATTAACACAGAGGCTACTAACCAATTCTCTATTAGAGCTAAGTACTTTTAAGCTCATCTGTAAATTTTAAGATGCCTTTTAGCATCCTAATTTGGCTTCCGGTAATTCCATCTAAAATTCTATGATATCCATAAGCTGTATTGCAGTTAAAAAATAGGAAAAATTAAAAACATGCACAGAACTTTACCACTTGAAACAATTACATCCTATGGAAGCCAGAGCTGGGTTGGTTGTCCATTTTTTAAAGAAGTGCTGTAATTTACCTGACAGCACATTTATAAAGAAGCTAAACCAGGTGATTTAAATACAAATTAGAACTTTTCATTTACTTTAGTTCAGTGACCTCAACTACTGTGATATGGCATTTAAATATCAGAGATTTCGAAGGAGATTGGCAAGTCCCCATTATTCCAAGATTGCCCGTAAAACACTACATGCCTATAAGTACTGTCAGTAAAAATTTTCTCCCCATAAAATATAAGGTTTATTTTTGTTGTTAAAGGGTAAATATCATGTCTTCAGAAATCTCTCTATCGCAAATCACAATTAAATAGCATTGTTAAAGAATAGTTTCCCAAAGGTACTGGATTGTAAACCATTGAAAATGACTTGAAAAGAAAACGAAGTACAACACACAATTCTCAGCACCTACGTTGTCCACTTTTATGTAGATGATATGATTACCACGTTTACATTGTAGAGTCCCATTCAGCCCTCTCCGATCAGCTCCAGACACCTCCACTTCAATGACTAATAAACTGTTGTCACATGACTCTGCATAACACAACATAATTGCAACACAATAACAAAACCAAAGTGATCTACTGAACTCCCCTCTCAAACTTCACTCTCTCCCCTCTCAACCGATGGCAATGCTATGTCAACAACTTGGAGTCATCTTTTACCCTTCTGTTTCTAACACTGCCATCCAATCTGTTAGCAAATCCTTTGACCTTCAGAACATACCCAAAATATGATCACCATCTCTATACCACTGTTCAGTCCAGCATCTCTTGTATGGATCCCTACAGGAGCCCCACAACTGAGCTTTAGCTTCCACAATCACCCAAACATAATTTGACAGAGCAATGAGAGAATTCTTTAAAAATGTGAATTGCCCAGCTGGCTTGGCTCAGTGGTTGAGCATTGGCCTATGAGCCAAGGGGACACAGTACAATGCCCGGTCAGGGCACATGTCTGGGTTGTAGGCTCACTCCCCAGTGTGGGTTGTGAGGGAGGCAGCCAATCAATGATTTTCATCATTGATGTTTCTATCTCTCCTTTTCCATTCCTCTCTGAAATCAATAAAAGTATTTTTTTAAATATTTTTTTAACTGTGAATTAACGTGTCTCTTCTTAAAACTCTGCACAGTGAGAGACAAAGTGCCGGCTCAGGGGTCCACAAAGCACTGGATTTGTCTCCCATTACCACTGATGTCAAACTACATTGACATCATAAAAACTCTGATGTCAGGACTACATTGCCTATGATTCATGCCCCTTGTGCTCTAGCCACAATTGGCCTCCTTGTTATAACAAGTATATTAGGCATTCTCATATCTAGGCGGCTCATTGACTGTTTCCTTGCTCTTCTCCCAGGTATGCAAGGCTAACTGTCCCATCTTCTTGAAACTTTAGCTCAACCGACACTTTCTCAATGTAGCCTACCCTGACCACTCTATTCTGAATGTCAAATACTTCTCCCCGTCTCTTCATACTGATCCTTCTACCTTACTCTATTTTTTCCCATAGCTTTTATCACCTTCTACTCTATGGTGAAATGGAATTAAATGGAAAATAAAAATCAAGACTTGCCTGACCAGAGTGGTTCAGTGGTTGAGCATAGGCCTATGAACCAGGAGGTCACTGTTCAATTTCCAGTCAGGGCATATGCCTGGGTTGCAGGCTCGATCCCCAGTGTGGGGCGTGCAGGGGGGCAGCCAATCAATGATTCTCACTCATCACTCATGTTTCTATCTCTCCCTCTCCCTTCCTCTCTGAAATCAATAAAAACATTCTTTTTTAAAAATCAAGACTTTTTCCAAGTGCTGATTTAACCAAATATCTACATTTATACCATATAAATATGTACCAATTGTCATGAAACTTTGCTCAGACTGTTCTGTTTTAACCAATAAAAACTAGTAAGTATGATGGTGTTTGCTACAATAATTGTTTGCTATAGTACTTTAAGGGCAGTTGGTCAAATTTTGAGGAAGTTTTCTTATAAATCATGGAATCCATCCAAATATTCATTAATGTGACCTTTTTATACTTTAAAAGCACTATAGTTTTGAAATAAACTTATATTATATTTATTCAAAGAGTCAACACCCATTTGTATAGTATCATTAGGATAGTGAAAAAAATGATGCACTTCTTAACATCAGTACTAAAGTAGAAGTTTTAATGTGTTAAATAATCCTAAACAGATGAATTTTGACGAGTTACTACCCTTCCCTCAAAAAGGAGTCTTCACTTTATCACAATTATTAAAACATCATTTCTTGGTTATACGTCAGCATATTTCCTTTTGCACTGGCCATCTCTCCCATTTTTAGCCTCCTGACATTTCTCAAACTCCTTCATATTTATTGCCAATCCATTTTTTGAATACAAGTAAGGTGATAGAAATAAAGAGCTAAATTAAATTGAATATCAAAATTGAATATGAATATGGTATTCAGTGAACATCATCTGAAGACACAAGATAAAAATAGTCTTCTGTATCCCACAGGGCTGAAATAAAATATAAAGACTAATTAGCCTTCAAGACTCAGTTATGCAGCTCAGATACAATCTGGAGACTCTGCCCAGCTTAACGATCCCTGTTTTAGCAATACAACCTGATCACATCCATTTTCTCATTTTTCATTTAACCCTTAAACTAATGTGAAAATATTCTTGTGTTTAAATCATGTCTTCCTAATAAAGTTGAAAGCTTTCTCTTAAACAGAATAAGTCATATGTTAATATTCATACACATTCTTCATGGTACCCAACATTGTTATGCAAACAGATATTCAATAATAAAATTGTTGATTATCAAATAATTGCTGTTTCTTAGCGTCAATAATATATCCTGAAAACTATTACCTTTCAGAACTTGAGGGCTGTGGATCACAGGGATTTTACTCAATGGGGATAAATCAAATTATGGCGCCAGGTATATCACAACAGGACCCCAGGCACAAGAGCCGCCCTAGCTTCCAAACCAATTATTTTTGATTGATAAAAGCATTACATGGAAGGATGCTACCAGGGCAATGAAATCATTAATAACTTCCAGCAGTAAATTCAATTATTAGGACAATAGGTACTTGCATATGTGTTACATGGGCAAAGCAGGAGGGGAGGGAAGCTCTTACTTTTTAGTGCTGATTTTTATGAAAATAATAAAACCTGAGCACTGGAAGCACAACTTAACAACATCTAAGTAAATATCAATGTGCTACAAGTACATAAGCAGAATAAAATTGTAATCACCATCCAGAACTTGCTTCTTCTACCGAAACAGCGCTTCTGTCTAAATATACTCACATTTTTCAAGGTAACATATTCTATAGAAGTTAACACACAATGAAGAATAGTCTGATTTACAATTATCTGAGACAAAGGCATGGCTTTATACCTTTGAATTCTAGAATTCCCTCCACCGTTCTCTATGGAATAGTTATGGTAGATATTTGAGATCAGTAGATGTCTACTCAGATAACATCTTCTTATCTAAGGTCTAATTTGTGGTCCATCTAAAAACAAAATTCAGTTCCCCAATGGTTTGAGCCTTCTCTTTTGGCTCTCCACAAGTGGATCATAAACACTTGCAAATTTTTATTTAATTGCTCAGTCAGCATCTCCGCTTCCAAATTATTCGTTGATTTGATTTGTTTCCATCAAAAAGAAACACAGACCTCCACAATGAGAGGTGGGCCTCTAACAGCTGATTCAGGGATGCACCAGCAAGGGTCTTCACTGACATCCAAGTCAAGAAAAAAAAGGCTTAGTTCACAGTAACCAGTCATCATTTAATTTTAAAGGGAGACAAGTTATGCCTCTCTTCTTAGAAACATTTTTGCAGTTATTTAGTAGAAAACATTGTTGCAGCACCAAGAACTGTGGAAGCCAAACATAGGCAAGAGATTGAATTTGGATATTCACAAATTCTCTGAATATGATTCATGAAAAACAAATGCATAATCTTACAACCAAGAAAAGTGAAAAGTTTATCCAAAAGTGTCATCTTGCTTCTCTTAATGACAGCTCTACTTCCTGGTCTCAGCCCCTGCCTGGCTGTCTGCAGTCCTGGGCCTGGCACTCAGGCAGACCCCTGCCTGGTCCCATCTCATAGCCCCATTATCTTCAGCTGAGCTTCTCAATCCTGAGGCTGCTAACATTAGGGGCAGATAACTCTTCGTGGGGGACCCGCCTGTGTACTGAAGGATGTTAGAAGCATCCCTTAACTCTAGAACAGCCGTGGGCAAACTACGGCCTGCAGGCCGAATCCGGCCTGTTTGAAATGAATAAAACTAAAAAAAAAAAAAAAGACCGTACCCTTTTATGTAATGATGTTTACTTTGAATTTATATTAGTTCACACAAACACTCCATCCATGCTTTTGTTCCGTCCAGTTTAAGAACTCATTGTGGCCCTCGGGTCAAAAAGTTTGCCCACCCCTGCTCTAGAAACTAGATGCAGGTAGCACCACCACCCATCCTCCCCTGCGAAGAGCACGTCTCCAATCAGCGTCAAGTGGCCCCTAACCTGTGTAAGCACAGTTGGTGGTGGTCATAATCTGTAAACAGGATTAATAGGAGATAGAGAAAGGCATACTCACTAAGGTTCTTTTCAGGAAAAATACTCTATCATTCTGAAGTTCCTTTCTGTTTTGTTTTGTTTTATTTTTTGTTTTGTTTTGTTTTGTTTTGGTGTTTTAGTAACCCATCTGTCACTGACAGAGAGAGATTTCAAGGGGCCTGAGATGGGAAGAGAAAGGAGGGAAATTTGCCAATAACTCCAGAGAAAAAGAGAAATGAGGGGAAAGTGGTATAATGATCAACTCCTTTAGCCTTCAATAAACTTAAACTCTGACCATTCTTGAAATAAATAGCTTATTAATAGACCAGCAAAGAAGTTAACAGCTTATTAATAGAGAATCAGAATGGAAAAGCAGGGACACCCCTCAGGGATGTCTACATCCTGATGCTGGGAAGCTGTGACTATTTCATGTTACATGCAAAAAGGAGTTAAGGTTGCAGATAGAATACAGGCTGCTAATCAGCTGACGAATTAGGGAAATCATCCTGAATTATCTCAAGCAACTCACGAGGGTCCTGAAAAGTGAACAAAGGATGCAGACTAGGAGGTCAAAAGGATATGATATGAGGAGTCAGCCAGGTGTCACTGGTTTTGAAGATGGAGGCAGGGGCCACAAGCCAGAGAGTGTGGGCAGCGTCTAGATGCTGGAAGAAGCAAAAAATGGACCCCGCCCTGGAAGCTTCCGAAAGGAAAACAGCCCTGCTGACACCTTGAGTTCAGCCAGGTCAGGCCCATGTTGAACTTCTAACCTAAAGAACTATAAAAGAATAGATTTGTGTTGTTTAAGCCACTAAAGATACGGTAATTTGTTACAGCAGCAACAGAAAATTAATACAATCGGTTATAACTGATACAGCATGTGAGGGCCCAGGGCCTGGCTACAGGGAAACCTAAGAAAGTAAACTATTAGGAACTGTAACAGTGGAAGACGCCCACAGCCCAATGACCATATAAATGGGAGTACAGGCCAAGGTTAACCAGCTACGACAATCAGGAGGCTCTAGCTGACATCGATGATACAGGAAATTAAAAAATAAATCCATCTCAGAGACTCACTGGGAGACATTAAGGACATTTTGAATATAAAGTGTGAAGCGCAGTGCCTGGAACATCCTAAGTGCTCAATAAATGTTCATCACAGATATTATACTGCATTTTCCCCGTGAACAAGTAAAAGAGCTCTTGCTATAATGGAATAATCTTTCCTGTGTTGGCCTGATAACAAGCTACACTACTCTCATGCAAAATGCACAGGGAGAGAGAGAAATCACGTGTCATTAGGTCTCTCTTAGAATCCTGAGAATGATCAATAACTGCGTGCCATTCTGTGTGGTCCCAATCGATACACGATTCCAGTCATCATGAACTCACTCCAAGTCGCTGCCTCCCTGACACCTTATCAGGAGCAGCAGATAAGCTGTAACAATTTTTCTGAGTATCTGCAAGCACATCTATCATTGTGACAAATGCATGACACAGCATTCAACTTTCTCTACCCAGCCTCCTCTGAACATCACAAGTCAGTATGGAATACCACATGAGGCTGATCCGAGCTCGCAGTTTAATGCCTTCTGGACTGCCAAGGCATAATGACCTTGCCTAGGACATCCAGCTGGCTGGCTAGAGCAGAATATATGGTGAAGCCAGGGGCGGTGTCAACAAGTTGTTATTCCAGAGAAGTACAAACTTGCTAGAAGCTGCAGTGCTAATTTTATACCATGTGAATTCTAGCCAAGAAAATTGCCCTTTGCTCAGACTTTGGACCGATTTCAGAAGAAAAAAAAAAAAGAAACATCCAATAATTATTTGAGGCGAGAAATAATTGCTGTTTTTGTTTTTATTTGCGGGAAGAAAATACGAAATCACCATAAAACATTACAGACGAAGAAGAACAACTCAGATTAGTATAATCAGCCAATCAGAACTTTAATGAGTTGTTTAAGATTTTTCTCTCTTCCATGAAGATGGCAGTGCTGTTGCATTAAGTGGATGCTCTGTCGCACTAGCAGGAAACTTGGAGGTTACTATCTGAGAGATAAACAATCCTCACTTTTAGAATCATTTTGTATTATAACTGAGAGTAACTTGGAAGATCAATCACTTTTCCCTTAGTGAAAGACACGGAGACGCTTTTCAATCACTCGTGCATTGAACAACAATATCGATGCTCAATAACGCCTGGGCAAATATCAAACAGTCAGACAAGGACTCCTGAACCACACAGCCAGTCAGATGCAAAGCTGTGATCCTAATCCAAGAACTTGCACAGATCAGAGCAATGCCAACTTATATTGTGACTTAAGAAAATAATCTATTTATATATCATAAAAACATATTAAAAACAGAAATAGAATCCAAGCCATGATGGACATCTAAAATTTCTCCTCATGTCCTGATTTAACTCACGTGAGAGTCTTTTCCCCAGTCACCACAGAGTTGGTACCATCTGCAGGGTCTCATCTTTAATCAACCAAGAAAAACCAACTGTGCAGAATGGGAGCAGCATGAACAGTCTCCCAGGATGGAGAGTGGCTCTGATATTTATACTCACACAGCAGCTAATCGATATTAGGATGAAAACCTCAGGATGCCTGCATTTAGAATGTTGGGGCATGATGACCACTGAGCAAATACATGCAGAGTGACTGTGAGTGGGAAAGGCGCCATGCTGGAGTCCACTGCACCCATCAAAGTGGCCTCATGGAGAGGGCCAGGAGGGTGGCTACCCCCAAGCAAGAGTTGTCTGGCCTGTAATGACAACAGTGCTGAGGTAGAGAAACCCTGCTCCACGTGAAAGCTTGGTGGTCTATCCAGCCATTGAAATGGAAAGACAGTGACCCTCATGACCTAGCTATGAGGGTAGAAATATCTGAGACCCAGATCTGCTAACCATGTACATGCTTTTGCAAAGTTCCCTGAATTCAATAAACTTGGTGATAAACTAAAATTTCCCTTAGCTCAATTTCCTATAAAAAGGATGTGTTAAAAATGCATCAAGTGCTAGGCTGGCTTTGACAAGACAGAGCAAGAAAACCTGTCATCTTCACATCTCTGAGGAGCAGAGAACAGTTCTCACCGCCTGATGCTATTGACGCCTCTGCAGCATCCAGTCCTGGGGAACTGGCCCCAGGACCTGCTGGGACAAGAACTGGCAGGACAATGAAGCTCAGTACCAGGAGGGAACTTCCACAAATTCCAAGTCAGATACGAGGTATAAAGGTCAAATTTACTACAGACTGATCAAGACCTAAGTTTGTTACATTAACTTATAGAAAATTAGCCTTTGGCCCAGCTGGTACAGCTCAGTGGTTGAGCATTGACCTATGAACCAGAAGGTCACGGTTCTATTTGCAATCATGGCATATGCCTGGGTTGCAGGCTCAATCCCCAGTGTTGGGCATGCAGGAGGCAGCCAATCAATGAGTCTCTCTCATCATTGATATTTCTATCTCTCTCTCCCTTACCCTTCCTCTCTAAAATCAATAAAAATATTTTTTGAAAAAGAAAATTAACCTTTAGTGGAGACTCGGGAATTAGGCTTCCTTCTAAGCCACCAACAATGGACTGAATGTTTGTGTCCCCCGCAAAAATGCATATGTTGAAATCCTAGCCCCCACTGTGATAATATTTAAAGGTTGGGTCTTCAGGAGGTGATTGTGTGATAAGGGTGGGGCGTTCATGAAATGGGCTTATAAAAGAAATCCCAGAGGGCTCCCTTGTCCCATCTGCCCTGTGAGGACACAGCAAGAAGATGGCCATCTATGAACTAGAAAATTGGTTCTTATCAGACTGTAAATAGTACTTAATCTTAGAGGCTGCAAACCCCACCATTTTAGAGAAGGAATCTGAGGCTCAGAAAAGTTCACTGTGATGCCTGAGATACTAGATTATCTAAGGCCAATATTAAAATGGAAATGGTGAGTAGCTACAATCTGAACACTCAATATCACAAAAATGTTCTTGCCTATAAAATAAAGAGGTAATATGCAAATTGACCATCAGTCCAACACACAAGACCAGGCCTGCAAGGGAGGACAGTTGGGAGGGACCAGGCCTACAGGGGAAGGGCAGTTAGGAGGGATCAGGCCTGCAGGGGGAGCAGTCAGGGGTGACCAGGCCGGCAGAGGAGGGCAGTTGGGGGAGACCAGGCCTGCAGAGGAGGGCAGTTGGAGGGGACCAGGCTGGCAGGGGAGCGGTTAGAGGGTGATCAGGCTGGCAGGCAGAAGCGGTTAGGGGCAATCAGGCAGGCAGAGAGGCAAGCAGTTGGGAGCCAGCAGTCCTGGGCTGTGAGAGGGGTCCCAGATTGAAGAGGGTGCAGGCTGAGCTGAGGGACACACACCCCCTTGCACGAATTTTGTGCACCAGGCCTCTAGTATGTGTGTGTGTGTGTGTGTGTGTGTGTGTGTGTGTGTATATATATATATATATAGAGAGAGAGAGAGAGAGAGAGTGTGTCTTAAGGGGAAGACAATATTTTGACATTAAAAATGTTATTCACTTTGTGTCAAAAATATTCATATTGCATGTAATCTATAAGCAGTGGTCAGCCCACTATAATTTGGAATAACTAATTGAGCTTATCGATGCCAAAGTAATATTTCTAAAGTTTACAATCAAATAATAAGCCTTTATTCTAAAACCCACAGGAAGAGTGAATGTGACGCTATAAAGTAATAGGACTAGACTAAGTTAGTCATTTGATTGTGGGATTGGTTTCATAACTGCTGATCTATATTCAAACTACTGAAATAGCTCATTCTCTGTATTATTTTGAAGCAAACTCATAAAAATGCATTCAAAGAAGGCTTATTCCATGGATTCCATCCTTTCTGTTTACCATTTAACTTCTTCCAGAACTATCTGATTTATAACAATCTTATTTTTTTAAAAAGAAAATATGGTAAAATCTATCTGACAATTTACCAAGTTCTCATAAACTGTACCAAAGACAGACTTTCTGGCACCCCCTAGAGCAGTGGTTCTCAACCTTCTGGCCCTTTAAATACAGTTCCTCATGTTGTGACCCAACCATAAAATTATTTTCATTGCTACTTCATAACTGTAATGTTGTTACTGTTATGAATCATAATGTAAATATCTGATATGCAGGATGGTCTTAGGTGACCCTGTGAAAGGATCGTTCGACCGCCAAAGGGGTCGCGACCCACAGGTTGAGAACCGCTGCTCTAGAGGCTCAACTTGTGTGTCTGAATGATCTCCATGGAACACTTTGTTCTTCCTTGTGATGTTGTTAATGTCTTAGTAATTTAAAATGAAACAAGTATTCACAACTTATGAGACTTGAGGTGAAATGAGAATAAAAGTCAAAGTGGTAGTAAGAGTTTTCATTGGAAATTTTCCTGGTTTATTATTGGGAAGAAGAGATGATTAAACATTTTTTAGAGGAGATGGGAAAAGAAGTAGTATGATTTGATTTGATAATTTCTAGATATGTTCTGCAGAAACCTATTCATTCCTCAGTAGTTATTCAATGGTCTCTTGCCCATCTGTACAGAACTCCTATGCAATGGCATAAAAAGTAAAAGGTAGTTCTAAAAAATTTATAATGTGTGAGACAGCACACTTGTGCACAGATATTTAAAAATTCATGATTATCGTGATACTACCTGAAATGACCTGAATTGACACTTTAACATGGAAACAGTTACTCTAACCCATGATCATCTTTTCCAATCAAACAAGGCAGCCAGCAGACAGTGAACGACGGTGCACCTGCTCCCACGAACAGGGCGTGGACAGAGACATATCCTGAGAAAGCTAAGGTTTCTTCTCACTAACCGCTATATTTTTATCTTTCAAAGTGAATTAGGTCACAAGGCTATTTCAATGACTCTCTATGAGTTTTCCATCTAATCATACACTTAAAAATAAAAATAAACATACTGCATATAAGTCACCTCTCCATTCTAAAACAATTAAGAAAGATTGGATGGGACTAAAAATATGGCATCACTTTAATTTCTGGCAGAGCTGAATGGCCAGCTCTATTCTCTTGAAAAAATAGAAAAACTATGTCATGTTTATGATTATATATATGTAAATATATATATATATATATATATATATACAAACATACATATATTTATTAGATTGTAATATATAATCTTTCAACAAGGTGACCTGGGTCACAAATGCATTTCTCAGAGAATTCTATTTCTAAAAGTGTACAAGTTTAACACAATCATAGAACTAAAATTAATTTAATCACATTCCTTCAACTGACTCTCAATACACACATACATATTAAAGTCATATAAATACTTAAACAAAATAATGAGCTAACTTTACATATAATATGAAGCTGAGAGAAACAGCCTAAGATTGTGATTTGGATAAAAGATTATCTTAAAAACATACCATGTATTTATAAGCATTTAATAATGCTGTGGATTGAAACAAATATTTAAACCTAACACTGTTTTGCTTTTCTCTTTTACCATTTTAGTTGACCTTGAATTATAAACATTCCCTAAAGTTAGTTATCATGTCTCTAAGTTAACTTTTAAACGTAATGAATTGTCACTATACATTAGGCATGAAAGCAATAAGCCATATTGAACATGCTGATATTTGATCCAGAAAACATGCTGAATTCTCTTTATAGTTTTGATAGTTAATTCTAAAATTCCTTCAGGATTTATATGTAAACATTCATGCTATCTGCAAATATTTTTAAACATTTTGCTTTTTCCAATTCATTGTTTCTTCTGTCTTTTCTTGTCTTATTGTGATGGCTGAGGACAAAGTGGTGAGAACACCTCTTCTTTTGTTTTCATGATTAAAATGAAACTATAAACCTATATATTCAGTATTACTTAGGTTAAGAATACTCTCTTTAATTCCTAGCTTACTAAGAATTATTAATTATGACCTAGTATTGAAATTTATTGAAACTTTTAAAACACTGATTGAAATGACCATTTATTTCTTTCCCTCATCTGTTACATGAAGCAATTACAGTAACTGCTGGCTAGTCCATAATGATGTCCTCAGGTCCACCCTCTACCTTCCCAGCTCTGTCCTATATCAAGGGGTTGCCTTGCAGGCAGTTTTCTGTGCATCTGTAGCACCAAGCTTCCTGCTGACTTGAGCCAATGAGAGGCCCTGAGAGTAGGCTGGAGGCTGAGTAGGAGGAGACTGCAGAGTATTACCCACCCTTCCCCTCACCTCCCACAGCCTCTGCCAGCTGCTGCACCCTCTCCATGGCTCTGTATCCTGCTGGATGGGCCTCTCCCACTGGAAAACCCAGAGCTAGGATTCTTGAGGCCATCATTTCTCAATCTTGGCACTATTGACATGTGGGGGCCACATAATTCCTTGTTGTTCTTGAGTTACTTCTCTGCTCTTGTTTGAATTCTCAGCTTTTCTCTCAGCTATATAACCAATACCCTACATTAAATTTCTTCTGCTGGAAAAGCTGCAGTCATCTGTGACTGAGAAAACAAATTCCTATTACTAAATCATGCTTGGATTCTTAGGACTGAGTTTAGATGCGTATTTGTAATAGCTGCTTTTTATCTGCTTCTATTCATTTTACTTCATTGCCCATTTTTTCTAATTTATTGAGATGAACGCATCAATTATTAATAATCAATTATTATTCTTTTCCAATATATAAATTAAATGCTAAATATTAGTCTCTATATACTATACTAGATACATTCTTTGAGTTTTGCCATTTCCTGCTTTAATTGCTATTCAGTTATAATCACTTTCTATAATTGATTATGATGTTTCAAAGTTAACTTCTGAAAGTAATTTAAACTATCCTTATAAATCAAGCAAGAAAGAAATCATCCATATTCAATTTGCAAAGGAAGCAATTTTCAAAATATAAGGAAGTAATTTTGAACTCTCAGTATTACTAATAATTGCATATGCTTGGAAACATTCCCCAATGCTTATGGTATCTAGAATGAGAAGTTTGTATTTCATATTACTGCCCAATCCACAGCTGGAAAATAAGGTTGAAGGAACATTCCTCACTTTCAATAAAAATAAATATCATCATAATCACATTATATTAGAAAGACATGAGAGAATCAAAATGCGAAGGGCTAACGTTTATTTCAGTTGGGAAGAAGTGCTATAGTACAAGGGAAAGAAAAAATACAATTTCAAATTATAAACATCAAATTCTATAAACTATATATAAATCCACCTAACAACAAAAAATATGTAAGCACCAGAGAGCAGCGTGCAAAATTGTTAGACTTTTTGTATGGCAGAATCAAATCAATACGTCTTGTATATAAGAAAAGACATGCAGAGGCTTTCTATTCAAGCCTGATTCTTTTAAAGGAGCTTTACGGAATAACTTAATTTCATACACACTAAGAGGGAGGGACACAAAAGAAACAGAAATTTTGGAAGCAATAAAAAACATACTCAGAGTTGCGATTATATCTTTTCTGAATTGTTTTTCATTTTATACTTGAAAAACTACATTAGTGGGGGAAAATGGGGAGAAAAATAGACTTTGCTTGGGGCAATGGGTGCATGATGCAGTGTGTGGATGATGCTTTATTGAGTTGTACACTTTCAACCTTTATGGTTTTGTGAACCAATGTCACCCAATAAATTCAATTTTTAAAAAAACTACATTAGTGCGTATGAACAAACATGGTATAACAGAGTTATAAAACAGTCTATTATAAATACTGCACCTTTTTTTCTCATTTCTGTTCCCTAAAGAATGTCTTCCCTGTCTTCTTTGCTCTCTCTCCTCAGCAAGATGTGCCATTTATTGTAAAAGTTCGCTCACTTGTCTCCAGGATGAGCTCCCCTGAGGGGAGGTCTGGTCCCAGTTAGGCAGGGTTCAGAGGCTCCTGAGAAACAAACAGCATTTGTACTTCTACTTATTCCCATCTCAGGGTAGGTCAATGCTTAGAGAATGCAGGAGGAGCAAGTGTTTGGCAGTGTTCTATCACTCAAATCTCAAACTGTGTATAATATCAGAAAACTCTTCTAAAGCTGTGCACCTGCACAAGTGACTGGGAGTTATTTCCAGACCCTGAGCTGAAGTTTGTAGCTTAAGAATGACTAGCCACAACATTTGGTGTCTATGTTTTTTTCCCCAGATATTATTTTCTAAGAGCCATGGCAGGTTCCCTCATGTCAGCAGCTGCCTGGCACTGAGACTGTCTCCTGCCCAACCTCCATGCTGCCTCCCCAAATTTCCTCAGAACCCAGGAGAAAACAGGGGCCCTGGGGAGCAGGCAGCACGTGGATGTGGGAGGACCACCTCTGCAAGGTGCAAGGAGAGATGCGGCCTTCAGGGAGTTTCATCACTAGCATGGATGTCTCAAATTAATAACATTTTTCATTTCTGTCTCAGCAATTACACTGGAAGCTTTTTCCAGGGCTCTTCAAGGCCTCCTCACTCTTTGATTGCCTCTGCCAGCACCAGCCGCCTGGCGCAACCGAGCTGCCTGCAGAGCAGCCTGCGGTTTCCATGGAGACGGTGCCCACATGGAGGGGGATGGAGAGGAGAATGCCAAGTGGAGCAGCCCGATCTGACCACAACACCCTAGCTCCTGAGGTCCTGGAGGTGTTAGCAACCAGGTCAAGAAGAACAAGGAAATGACTGAGATGAGAAAGAGAGACATTTAAAATTGGCAAGTGTCTCTGGAGAGGATGCAATGCTTCCACCAAAATTAAATGCAATCAGGTCTTCAAGTTTATTTAAAAAACGCTATATGCGCATGCATATGCATGTGTGTGTTAGTATGGGAAAATTTGATCTTCTCTTCACATCTGGGAACAGCATTACTAGTAAAATTAATTTTCATGGAAATATCAAAAACCAGCAAGATGGCTTTGGAGTGTGCAACCATTTTAGTGGAGCATGATATCAGAATATGTATTTCTGATCATGATGCACACTTTATTCTGTGCCATTAATGAGATGCTACTATTCATTTCTTCCTATGTTTATACAAAATCCTGTTGTTGTTTTTTATGTACAAGAATTCTGAAGCAAGTTTTGTTTACTCATAAAACCTGTAGGCTCACAAAGGCTAACCCATAAAGTTAAAGTTCACTGCAAGCTGCCCAACTCGCATTCAAAGGTGCCACCAGCATTTTTTTCTCTGATGTGCCTAGGGCTGTGCACCAGTATCCCACTGTCCCCATTCTCTAGGCCAGTGGTCGGCAAACTCATTAGTCAACAGGGCCAAATATCAACAGTACAATGGTTGAAATTTCTTTTGAGAGCCAAATTTTTTAAACTTAAACTATATAGGTAGGTACATTGTTATTAACTTAATTAGGGTACTCCTAAGCTGGCCTTTGCTAAAAACGTCCTCAACCTGATTGAGGTACGTTCGCTGAGGTCGACCCCTTCCAACCCTCCCATCCATACTCCTCTTGTATACTTGTTCCGTCTATCTCCTTTCGTTCAGCCTCTCTATATGGCCAAACCATCTCAACATACCTTTCTCAATCCTCGACACTACATCTTCTTTCACTCCACAACGTTCCCTAAAATTAACTTAATAAACTTTACTTAAAGTTTTAAGTCAACTTCACACTATAAGTGCGCGCCCGCACATGGTATCTTTGGAAGAGCCACATTCAAGGGGCCAAAGAGCCGCATGTGGCTCACAAGCCGCGGTTTGCCGACCCCTACTCTAGACATACTGTAGGATGGGGCTTCCCTCTCCCCCTGGAGTTGGGCATGGACATATGCTCATAATTCACTCTGCTTCTTGGAATAGGACTGAGTGACAGATGACCTAACTTTCCACTTCCCTTTCTCTACCTCAATGATCACGGAAGAATGTACTAAGATGCAGGAGACATTAGCCTGGGCCCTCAGTGACTAGGATCATCTAAGCCTCCATTGCCACCTTCCACCAACCCATACTGAGGATGTACCAATGTCTACCCTTTTTAATTTTCATGTTGAGAGTACATTTGTTAAAGCTAGGAACAGTAAAATCAAGGAAGGGCTTAAGATGGAAAAGGCAAGATCATAGCAATGGAAATGCAATAACTGCTGAAATTTGGTATCTATTTGTTAAAGCAGAGTAACCTAGCTTATCTTAGTGGATATACAACCTCTTGGTTCAATCACAAAATATGTAATTAAGGTATTATGTGCATTCATATGACATATCTAGAGAATTAGGACAGATTTTCTCTTCAAGGTCACAGTCAGACAAATTAGCAGATGATTAATATAAAAGGTAATATATGAAATACTCCATAGTGAATAGAGAATAAAATTTCTATAAGAGTTCACTTTGAGCTGAGATTAAGACTAGGAGGCTTAGTGCAAGAAAGTAGCATTTAAGAATAGTGATGTTGAAGAATTAATAAATCAAGAAGACCTTCTACTTACAAGTAAGGTGTGTCTATGACATACAATAAAGACTCATCAAATATTACTGTTATTATTATTTTATTTTATTTTTATTGATTTCCTGGAGAAAGGGAGAGGAAGAGAGAGAAGCATCAATGATGAGAGAGAATTATTTATTGGCTGCATCCTACACACCCCACACTGGGGATGAGCCCACAACCCAGGCATGTACCTGAACGGGGAATTGAATCGTGACCTACTTACACTGGAAAAATAAAAACAACTATTGCTTATCTGCAATTTGAATTTAACTGTGTGTCCTATATTTTCATTTGCTAAATCTTGTAACCTGGGGATAGCATGGCTTGTGTAAGCTGGCTAGTGGCGAGGCGTTCAAGTTATCAGTGAGATGATTCATAAAATAAAAATTAATTGCATTTATTGGTTTTGTAAATTGAAGAAGGTAAAGATTCCCATTTACTTGTTAAAATATTTTCAAAGCGGATGATGAAAATGTCCTTTACTTCTCTAAAAGCCACATATTAAACAAAATGCATTAAGTGAGAAATTTTGCAAATGTAGCCATATCTTAAGATAATAAGCTATCATCAGACAAAATAGAGTAGGTTTTCTTTCTTACTGCTTTTTTGTAATTTTGAGAAATGATTCTCCCTTCCCTCGCCCTAATCATAAATCCAGGAGATGAATGATAAAAAATATAGTTACTGCTGACCTGCTATTTATTAATTAACAAATCAATTTAATGACAGTTTGAGCTTATTAAAATCAAACTTAAATGTCCTCTCCTTTACTGAGATCTTTGAAAACTTTAAACATAAGTTTTAAAAACTTCTAGGGCTGAAAATTAAATTTAAAAAATAACTTTTATCTTTTAGGATAGTTTTAGGTTTACAGAAAAGTTGCAAAAATGATACATAGAATTCCCACATACTCCACACCAATTTACCTTATTATAAACACTTTATATTAGTACTAGGGGCCCGGTGCACGAAATTCATGCACTGGGTGTGTGTGTGTGAGGGGGGGGAGTGTCCCTCAGCCCAGCCTGCCCCCTCTCACATACTGGGAGCCCTCAGGCGTTGACCCCCATCACCCTCCAATCGCAGGATCGGCCCCTTGCCCAGGCCTGACACCTCTGACAGAGGTGTCAGGCCTGGGCAGGGGACCCTCATTTCCCCCCATCACTGGTTCTGCCCCCAGCCCCCTCCGATTGCTGGCTCTGCCCCTTGCCCAGGCCTGATGCCTCAACCAGAGGCGTAGACCCCCATCACCCTCTGATCACCTGATCGGCCCCTTGCCCAGGCCTGACGCCTCCGCCAGAGGTGTCAGGCTTGGACAGGGGACCCCCATCTTCCCCCGATCACTGGCTCTGGCCCCCGCCCAGGCCTGAGGCCTCTGGCCCAGGAATCATGCCTGGGCAGGGGACCCCCATCTCCCTCTGATCGCTTGCTCCACCCCCCACCCAAGCCTGACGCCTCTGACCCAGGCTTCAGGCCTGGGCAAGGGGACCATCATATCCCCCCAATCCCCGGCTCCGCCCCCCGTCCAGGCCTGATGCCTCGGCCAGAGGAGTTGACCCTCATCACCCTCTGATCACCAATCACCGGATCGGCCCCTTGACCAGCCCTGAGGCCTCCGGCAGAGGTGTCAGGCCTGGGCAGAGGACCCCCAGCTCCCCGCAGTTGCAGGCTCCACCCCTGCCCAGGCCTAACGCCTCTGGCTGAGGCGTCCGGCTCAGGCAGCGGGGACCCGCAGCTGCAGTGGCCCCGCGATCGTGGGCTCCGCTTTAGGCCCAGGCAAGGGACCCCTAGCTCCCGGGACTGCCAGCTTCGACCGTGCCCAGCTCCCATCGCTGGCTCCACCCCTACTTCCTGCTATCACTGGCCAGGGCAGAAAAGGCGCCTGATTCTCCGATCATGGCTGCCCCCCAGCTCTTAGCTCCCCCCTGGATTTCCGATCACTGTCAGTGGCAGGGGGCTTCTTCCTGCTTTCCCTTTCGCCTCCCTTTTGCCTACATATGCAAATTAACCGCCATCTTGTTGGCAGTTAACTGCCAATCTTAGTTGGCAGTTAACTGCCAATCATAGTTGGCAGTTAATTTGCATATAGCTCTGATTAGCCAATGAAAAGGGTATCATCGTACGCCAATTACCATTTTTCTCTTTTATTAGTGTAGATAACACATTTGTTACAATTAATGAACCAGTAGCAATATATTATCATTAACTAAAGGCCATACTGTTTTTATATTTACTTAATTTTTCCTTAAGTCCTTATCCGGTTCCAGAATCTCCCCTGGAGGCCAAATCACATGTAGCCCTCAAGTCTCTTGGGACTCCCTCTGAGTGAGCGTTTCTGACTTTCCTTATTTTTTCATGACCTGGGGAGTTCTGAAGAGTGCTGATCACTCCTAGATGTCTCTTATTTAGGATTTACCTGATGTTTTTCTCATAACTGAATGGGCTACAGGTTTTTAGGAGGAAGTCACAAACATCAACTGCCATTTTCAACACATAATATCAAGGTTATAAACCAGATTTTCTAATTGACACTTTCTTTAATTGCTTCCTTATATTCTGGGAAACTAAGGTATATTTTAATGACCCCAATGTAGTATTACCAGCACATCTAGCCTAAAGTAAATGTCTGAACAAGACTCAGGAGCTTCAACCATATAAATGAATGACATTCAAATATGGGCTCTGGTATCATTTAGAATGATATGACACTTTAAAGTGAGTAAAAAGGAGTTTCATAAAAATATTAGAACATTACATTTATTTGTCCTTTAAATGAATTCTGTGCAGCTTAAAGACCAAAGTCACAAGCCTAGAGGTAGGCCAAGAAAACAGGAAAGGTAATCACTGATGTAGATAGGCAGAGTAATGACCTAACCTATGACAGAGTAACAGCCTGCATCCAGCTGCCCAGGGCCAACATACCAGCTGACAGTTCTTTAAGTGTCGCAGGGCCGTAAGTTAATTCTTTCCAGCCTTGCCAACCTTAATCCAATCAATGATTTCCCCCATGACCCAAGAGTTGGCACATGTCCCATAGTACTTGAAACACAAAAGAATTTGAATTTCTTATTTGTTATTAACCCACTAACTGGTGAATTTCAGGGGGAAAGGATAAATGTAATTTTGCAATTATTAATTAGCTCCTCAATTAATGAGATTAGTGATTAGGTTTAGATTGCCATTTTTGTAGGTCAAAGGCAGTTGCATGTTAGCAATTTCAAATGGTTCCAACCAACACTCTCAACAACAGAGCTATGTTAGACCTGGGTCTGTGTTTTTCAATTTCCCAAAATGACTTGTAAATAAAAGGCTTTTTGAAGCATGTACTACCCTTGGTAAACAATCAGGTGTGAAAGTTCCCATTTCCTTCTTTGCATAAGAGTTAGAGCCAAAAGCTGAAGTTATTAGACATCACGCTGAACGTCAACAGTGAGAAGGGGCCAGAATGCCACCTTCCACCGAGCTCATGGGGTGACCAGCATCTGGGCATGCACACAGATGACACACTTTCAGTGACAAATCCCCAAACTGCTCTCCAACACTAATCAATGTCAGTGATTTTAAGACATGATTTACAGACAGATTCAGAGTTAAAGATGCCGAAATATGTAGCCAACACAGTGCTCCAAGAAACAACTTAATCCAAATTGTTGCTTGAGTAAGTGGCAATAAATTAAGAATCAAAGGAACCTATTTAAAATACTCTTGTTATGTAAGAGGAGCCTCCCCAACCTAATGATATTAGTCCAATAACTGCAAGAATTCACTGCATTTGACTAAAGGCATAGCTAATTTAAATCAAACGAATTGGGGGGGGGGGGGTATTTTTGTGATAGCAGCATCCAAATCTGAGATATAGAAGTTTATATAAGTAAAAGACTTCTTTTCCTGATAATATTAACTATTTCCTGTATGAGATGAAATAAAAGTAAACATGTAATTACTAAAATACCACTATTGAAATCACATAAATTGGCTGATATTTTATTATGTAGCCATTAAAAAATCCCATATCCCTGACACTAATATTTACTCCTTATAAAACAAATAACAAAATTTTCAACATATATCATTCAAGGTCTTATTTATGTCGAGTGTGACATTTGGATGATTCTGTATTCATTTCAAATAATTAGCGTTTCTTTCAGTTGGCAATATTCCAAATCATAAATGGCATCTTCAATTTAAATATAATGAGAAATGTAATATAAGTTCATCTTGAGAAAATAAATCCACTCCTGATGATTATATATAATATTTTTTCACAATTTTTCCTTAATAATACCAATAATTATTTATAATATTTTTCACAATTTTCCCTTAATACCAATACTTTCTCTTAAGATAATGTATGTCTTGATTTTTTTTTAAAAAAAAGGTCTGGAAAGTCATTTAAATCAACATTCCCTTTATTTTATAACCCACTATTTTTCTTTACGATGATAATTACTGTTCTATGAAAACACAAACTTTGTACAGGTCTATTTTTTATTCTAAAAGTAAGCTTAATATCCTCCAGCAGCACAACTGCTGGCATATTTGTATTTCATTTAATATGAGACAATAGGCCTTTGAAAATAGCCTGCTACACTTGAGGACACCAGGAAATCATGCAACAACCAGCCTGATAGGGAGAAGCATCCTATTTCATCTGTACACGGAAACACACCAGCTTATTAACCAATCACACTGATCTCTGACATTCAAGCAGCCACAGATTGTCTTCCATCTTCCCATGTCAACATATTCTGTTATATGATTCAATGATTATTCTATATTAAAATCTTATCCTGCCTGGGCATCCACTTAGAAGCCAGATATGTATTAATATTTGTGAGTTCCTATTTGTACTACATCAGTATAGGATGAATTTTAAATTAATTGTAATGACCAACCTTCAAAGAGGGGATGGGCCTGTGGAGAGAATTAGCATTAGATTATGTCAGGAGATGAGGCCTTCATGAGGGAACTGGTGGTCTTATAAGAGGAAGAGGGAAAGAGAGAGAGAGAGAGAGAGAGAGAGAGAGAGAGAGAGAGAGAGAGAGACACCAAGAAAATGCTGGACGAGGACATAAAAAGAGGGCAGCTGTCTGCAAGCCAGGAAGATGGCTCTCACCAGGAACTGAATGAGCAGGCACTTTGACCTTGGACTTCCCAGCCTCCAGAACTGTGAGAAACAGTATCTGTTGTCTGAGCCACGCAGTCCTGGTATTCAGTTATCCCTTAGAGTGTTTTCATTTCCTTCCATAGTCAGGTTGCACCATCACAACAGACAAGCCAGTGAACACATATGTCTAACCTCTGTGACTGAGGGGAACATAGCATATTCTCACATTTGCAATGAGGTAGTACTTATGCCATTCAGCATGGCACTCAATTATCCACTCAGTGCTACAGAGCAGTCTATAGACCTGCTGTCAAAATGTTCTATCATCTTCTCCCGGTGATCCACAAACAGCTTCATAAATTATTCTGACATGATATTCTGTATAACATCACACATCTGCACATTGCAACACCTGAAACCTCATACTATATCTATATATTTAGATTAATATGCAGCTTAGCTTCTTGAGGATGACGGCAAACTTTTCCACATGCAAAGTGTTGATGACCATGTGCATATACAGGGATAACCCGCCTGCCTTGACTGCCCTTCTCAATGCCTCCTGGATGTGGAAGCAACCCTACCTTTTGCCAAACAACCAGCGATATCTATCATCAAAGATACCTTAGCAAGAAGCATATAGGTGATAATGTTCTACTTATACTAAAACTATTCAGCAGAAAAACTGAAATTACTCCGATAGTATGTGAGCAGCTATCTAAGTAATAGAATTTTCCCTTATGGACCACCAAGCAATTCAGTCCAAAAAGTAAAAAGAAGAAGAAAAGTCCACGGACACCAAATATAGGGGTGTAAGCATAAAGGACATTGACAGAAACTGTGAAAGTAGCTGCATTTAAGAGCATCTTCTTTGGGTCAGGACTGAAAAACGCATCTAGCCACCAAATCCTGGACCTGCCAATTAAGCTAGAATGATGACTAACTGACAAACAGAACGTGCTTTTAAACTCAGGTGAATATCAACTAAGGAGCTTCTCAAAATAGCCGAACATGACAAATGCTACTCTGGGTTCAAAAATCTGTTCTGTTGTTTTCAAAACTCTGATCCTCACTTTTAGAAGATAACATATGGGAAAACACTTGCAACAACTAGCATGCCATAAAACTCAAAAGAATCACTTTGCTTATATTTCCTCCCACGCCTTTTTCAATGCCAGGCAGCACCTGATCAGCTGTCACCCTGCTCCCCCAGTTGCGGCTGTGTGTCACCTGCCATTCTGTAGGCATAACTGCACCCCTGTGAAATGCATAATCTATCAGGCCACCAGGAAGAAGCCACATATATTACACTGTGTAAAGTATTTGTGTAGAGTACTACAAGAGCTCGAGTTCTAGTAGCAATTCCTTCATTTTAATAGAGCTGACACATAGAAGAAAAGAAAGAATGTCCAACCTGTGATGAGAACTAGTCACCTGCATTTGAAATCCTAGTTTGGAAAGAACATAAGTAGCTCACTACCCTTCAGACAGAGGAAATGGCTAAACTACTCGGATGGGGACAGATTTTCTAGCTCTGGAGTAGCACGCTGTTTGCTACTGTTTATAACTTAGTGCTTCTTCAAAACTTATCATCAGCACAACTTATTGAGTGAATGGATTAATCAATGAGCAATCGACCAGCCCATTAAAAAGTTTTGTTGCCAAAACTAATTCAAGCTACTTGCCTCTTCTTACTTAAAACATCCACACTTTTCACTAAGTGTTAACCAAACTCCCACCCCCTCTATCAGAGTCAGCAGAACACAGTCTTCTGTGCCCACAGGCTATACTTGCCAAGGAAGAAGGGATGTCACCAGTCACTAGTCACCCAAGCAAGTGTCAACCTCCCCAGCCATCCTCTTGCTGCTCTCCTCTCACACTCTGTTCTTTCCTTGGTTTCACATGGACAAGCTAAGGGCACCCATGAATCTGCTCAACTGCTCAAGAACTGTGGACTCACTCTACAATGTATCATGCAACCTGCCCTCAGCCACAGAAAGAAGATTTTAGGTGTATAAGAAAAAAAGACCCATATCTGAAACTCCTATAAGCATGAGTAGCATCTCCTCTTGAGTGGCTCGCACTTAGCTACTCATTAGGAAACACAATGAGGGATAGCAACTTCCCTCTGTACTTCCTTCAAAGGTTTTGAGAATAAGAACCAAATTAAAGTTTGTTTTTCATGACTTACACATGATTTCTTTCTATTGACAGGCTCTAGTTAGAGTGATCAGAATTCTCTGAAATTCTGCTCAAAGTATTTAAGGAAAGATGCTCGGAAAATGGAAGCCAGCTACAGTTCACACTTCTAAAACTGTTCTGACAAAGCCTTCCAGGTGCCAGACTCAGCAGCCCACCAGGGGAGAAAATAATATTCTGGGGACATTTGTGCAGACTTCAATCTCTGAGGAACAACAGGGCTCCGTTCTACTCCCCTTTTAAACAGCAATTATCTGTGCAAAAGGGACAAAAACACAGAGGAACCATTTTTTGAGCTATTTGGTATGACAATTTTTGAAGTGGTATAAAGAGATAACAGGAATTACTTCCAATGATGAATAAAAGAGAATTCTTCCTATGGACAACATCCAATGGCATATCTTTACAACTATGGGATATTTTATAACCATTTAGTAACAGAGGTCAGAGATTTAGTTTTACAGACAAGGAAATCTTTGATTCCAACTCATACAAAAAAAGAAAAATAGCCCGGGACTCTGCATCTCAGTTAGTTGGGTGTCATACAATACACCAAAAGGTCTCCAATTCTATTCCCTGTCAGGGCACATGCCAGGGTTGCAGGCTTGAAAACATCGAGTTCTTGGAATTAATCTGCAGAAATAATCTGATGAAAACTATGTAGTTTCAATTACAGCATCATATATACCGCCAGAAAATACCCCAAAATAGCAAGTTATTTAAGTAAATGATGTTATAAAAAGTGTGAAACCCAAACACTAAAAATGAATACCTTACATGTTAAAAAGTAACAAAAGAGAATATGATAAATCTTTTAATAAAAAATGTGTAGGGGTTAGCATTTCTGATAAAAAAAAAAAAAATAGTCATGCCCTGACCAGTTTGGCTCAGTCGATAGAGCGTCGGCCTGCGGACTGAAGGGTCCCAGGTTCGATTCCAGTCAAGGGCATGTACCTTGGTTGCGGGCACATCTCCAGTGGGAGGTGTGTAGGAGGCAGCTGATCGATGTTTCTCTCTCATCAATGTTTCTGGCTCTCTATCTCTCTCCCTTCCTCTCTGTGGAAGATAAATAAAATATATTTTTTTAAAAAAAATAGTCATTTCTGGGATTTGAGCTTATGCATAAACTTTAACTTCTTTTTATCATTTCAATATTTTCAAAAAATTTTTTAAATATTTTTTATTAATTTTAGAGAGTGGAAGGGAGAGAGAGAGCAAGATAGAAACACTGATGAGAGAGAAACATCAAATTGGTTGGTTGCCTCCTGAATCGGTTGGCTACCTTGTACTCAGGATGGAGCCCACAACCTGGGCACGTGCCCTGACTGGGAATCGATATGTCAATGCTCAACCACTGAGCAACACTGGCCAGGTTATAATTTCAAATTTTTAATGAGCATGCATTCTTTCTGAAATCAGAAAAACACACACACATTTTTTTGAAAAAGAATAGTTCACTGCCCTCGCCGGTTTGGCTCAGTGGACAGAGCATCAGCCTGCAATCTGCAGGGTCCTGGGTTCGATTCCGGTCAAGGACACATACCTTGGTTGCAGGCTCCTCCCTGGCCTGGGCCCTGGTCAGGGCGTGTGCAGGAGGCAACCAATTGATGTGTTTCTCTCACATCGATATTTATCTCATCTTTCCCTTTCTCTTCCACTCTCTCTAAAATCAGTGGGAAAATATCCTCGAGTGAGAATTAAAAAAAAAAAAAGAATAGTTCACTCAAGTGCCATAGAGTTCTCAAGAAGCCATCAGCTTGCTAAATCTACTCAATACGGCTCAAATTTAAAAAAAGAAAATCTAGGTATAGGCCTGATTAGAGTATGCAGAAGATGCACCCCATGTAGACACCCAGCTAATTAATGAACTTTATCCCAAAGCAAATATATAATATTATTCTCAAAAATTTAAAAATATGCTTTTTTTCTGAGCAATAGATATCAAACTATGATATATTTGATGGAAATATCATCTAAAAAGAACAAAACACTTGACACCCTGCCATAAATGCTATGCTCTTGTGTTTGTGTGGATACGTGTGTGGGTATGTATTCTGGGTATCATATTCAATACAGTATTTAGCCTTGACTTTCTTCTTAACCTTCAGTACCATGAATACTTCCCCTATAATTATTATTTGAAAAGATAATTCATAACTGCATGACACTTCTTTGGAAAGAGGTTCCCTGATATATCCATGCACCTACTAGTACTACGGATTTCACATTATTCTTTCCAACCCAACTCAAGCCAGATAATCTCATCCACCCAATATGTGCCCCTGACTCCCTGCACCACCTTAGGTCCTGGGTAAATGTGACATGATTTCTAGTCCCTGAGACAGCCCATTACACCTGTGTGCCTTTCTGGAGGACTCCCCACCGCCTCCCTCATCCAGGGACTCCAAAACAGAAGCGTGCTCAGCACCAGTAAGGACTGCATTAGAGACGAGAGACTGAATTTTGGCTCTTTTATATTTGGGAGACGGTTTGCTTCCAAAGAAGTTGCTCTTCCTGGAAATTAAATTATTCTGTGTTATTGAAGGTAATAACTGCTATGTTACTCTAATGTTTGAAAGTCCAAATAAAATATTTGAGAGAGAAGAATAAAATTTATTTTAAGAAGTGAGCTTTTTTTTTTGGTTGAGTAGCCATGCTCGGAGTCAAATAAAACATCATGTCTATTTGGAAATTCAATTCCTTCTTCTTTATTGACGGTATCCATGATTGCTCCTATTAAAAGTTAAAACGTTAAAAGACAGCCGAACTCTAATTATCAACACTGAGGGAGAAAAGTGCTTGCATGGATCATCATTTATATATGGTTTGGGAAGTCAGATTTTGACTTTGTCCTTTTATGCCTAATTCTCACCACTTCCAAAGCCATCCAATTACTGGCAGTCAAACTCTAGCATGGGGAGTAAGGCAGAAATACTGAGAGTGAGTTATTATAAAGCTGGCAATACATAAATCAGTTGAATTTCATGGACCATACTCTCTATAAATCAGCTAGGGCATTAGACACTCCCCTGATAATTCCTGATATAGTGTCAAAATAGCATGAAATATTTAAAAAGCTCAAGTACTAAGCAAAATACTGTGAAAGCTATCATATCCCAAATTCCACAACTAGAATTCTTTGTACAGCATGTCACTGAGGAACATGTCTTCCCTACTTGGGATGCTTGCTTCCAGGGGAAGGGAACTTAATTAACGGAATACTTCTGGCCTTCCCCAGCCCTCCACGTTCCCTGCCTCTTCCTTCCTCTGGGGGTCTCTCTGCCTAGAGAGAGCAAGGTTTGGGCTCTAGTGCTCAGAGGAAGCTCTGTCCCTGTGTGGGGGGGGGGGAAGAGGGGAGAGGGGGGAGGGGGGGAGAAGGCCAAGGTGTCCTGGGATGTCCTTTGGCATCATACCAAACTATATCTAATCAAAACTAACATTTCACCTCTGATGGCCACTCCTTTATATTTTTTCTTCCAATATTCCAACTTCCTCAAAACCTGGAAGGGTTAGTGGGGGTGATATTTATTGAGGTCCTTAAAAAATACCAAACAATCCACATTTCTGCTCATTTTATAATTTAAGGTAAATATATACCTTTCTGTGGTTTATGTTGTTGCATATTCAAATGAGAAAAGATTACACTAAGCATAAGATTACGAACCAAACCAAAAGGCTCCTAAACTAAAAGAATAAATTATATAAAACCTGTTACTGAATGCATGTTTATTAATACATATATACTTGATCGAATTTCTAAGGACAGCTATGATAACCACATTAGACAAAACTGTTATTAATAAGAAAAATTCCACCCTTACCTATAAAGAGCAAATATACTAATTTTAATGATAGAATTAACTATTGCTGTAATCCAACACTATAAACCAACAACCCATTTATTAATCTGTTCTGTATCACTCAAAACTTGTAGAAATTTTGAAACTTACATTTTTTTTTTAGTCAAACATAATTGGCTCACCTGCCTATTTCATCCAAAAAAACAGAAAGGTATTTTATTATAGCATGTATTTTACTCTGGTAACTTATAATTGGCAGTTCCTACAACGACACATAAATTTGAATATAAATAACCAAATTCATTGTCAAAATGTTTTTCTCACTGAAGATAAATTATCAACTGTTCCACAGGTCACAGTCTACAGCAAATTCTAAGGTACGCCCAAGCGTTATAATCATAAAATCACGTTGCTGAAGATCAGAGCTCTACCTCGCAGGAGCTGGGTGATCGAGCCCAGAGGAGTTGAGTATTTTAGTGAAGCTACTAAGAGTGAAATGATATGTGAAAATGACCACTTATTTCAAAAAGGTACCAATGCACACACTTTATTTTCTTAAGAACTTGAGTTTAACAGGAGGTGGATGGGGTGGACTGGGATGCTGTGGGCCTCCTATTTATTAGGTAAACAAATTGTTTCTTTGTCACAACGATATTATGATGGAACTCATGCTCTGTGGTTCTAAGCAGAGCAGATATTTAACATCTGACCTCAACCAAGAGTGATGCTTATTAAATTGTCTATAATATCCTTTGTACAATATTAATTATTGTAGAAAATTTAATCTTAGTCACTATCAAAGTTCTACCCTGGTTGGGTGACTCAGTTGGTTGGTGTATAGTCCCACAGACTAAAAGGTGGTGGGTTCTGGTCCCAATCAGGGCACATACCAAGGTTACGGGTTTGATCCCTAGTCAGAGCGCGTGCCAGAGGTGACCCACCTACGTTTCTCTCTCTCACTCTTCCTCGCTCCCTAAAATCAATGGGAACATATCCCTGGATGAGGTTTAAAAAAACAAAAGAATATCAAAGCTCTGCCATTTCTGACGATTAGGTTGGAATCTTTTTCAATAATGATGCTGGGATATATAATTTACTTCTCTTTTAGCTTAAATATTATATACATAAAGGACTGTTACGTTGCAGAGTAGAACATTTGACATATTATATATGCAAATATACATAATGAAATAATACTAAAATAGGGGTAGGGTGAGAATATATCCATTTAATAGCCTTTGTTACAGAGTGGTGGCCTATAGAACATATTTTTATAATACATAAATGAAGCATAGTATCCATCTTAATATGTGTATAAAGATCTCTTGTGTTTCTACAAATGTTTATCATTTACAAGTTCCTTATATACTCACTTACGTTATCCCAAAACCTATCTTTTGTCTTATTGTACCCATTTTATAGCTAATAATACTGAGCTAAAATCTGAGTATCACATAAATGGCCAAGGGCTGAGCTAAGAAGAGACGGAGCTAGGATCCATCCATCCAAAGCCATTGCTCTCTCCACATCTGGGCACCTAGCTGAAGCAGAATCCAAACCAGCATTACACTTATACATATTCCAATATTTTAAGATATATTACAATTTTTATATATGTTCATTATAAGGCAGAGCTCAACTTTTCTCTAGAAATATATCGTGACTTAAAATTACAATTAATGGAATATTAAATTTCGATATATGTAATTCCTTTTACAGATAACTTTTCAAAAATCTCGCCAAAGGATACAGGTGAATATTTGTCTCACATAGGAAGCTTCTAAAAAGCACTGTTTCACTTATTTAGCCATTTTTTCCAATTTGTCAAAAACTAGTTGATACAGAGTATAACTTCAATATCCTAATATGTCTAGGACATTTCCTACAAATCAATTAACCATAATACAGAGCTTGAAATTACATTTAACTGCTATGTGATCAAAAGATAAACAACTAGAGGTGTCATAACTGCATATTTTTGTTATCAGTCTTAACATTTTTAATGGACTAAAAGCACAGTGTGATAAAATATTGCTTGTGAGTTTCCTGTGTTGAAAGTTCTGTTTGTGAATATAATTGGATTCATTAAACCCAACCAGGCAGTTTATTTAATCAGTAAGCTAGACTGGCAGACAATGTGATAGAAACTATTTATCTATGACATGTTTAATATTTTACATTGATATAAAAGCTGTTGCTTTGGCACATAATCAGATAAACTTGAAGCCAGCAACAAGTATCATGAACTCTTCCCACTCAAATTAACTTTTCTCCCACATCCACACACCAGGTATCACAAAGCCATCAAAGAATCTAGCCCTGAGGACACCTTCACATTATGGATGATGAAACCCATCATGGAAACCAAGGGAGGAATTTGACTTGTAAATCAGCCAGCAAAGACCCATTGTACCAAATCATCTATGGAAGCACTGGATTTAAAGGGATCTCCCTGTTTTCTGTAGGTATCTTTTTATCCTCTGAATTACAGTGTTCAAGTGAAAGAACTCTCAACCAACCTTTATTTTAAAAAATTGAAACTTTTTAGAAAGAGTGATACTAGCATCACTAATTCCCTACTAAAAAAGTGAAAATAATGTTCACAGAGAAACAAGCATAAATAGGCGCTCCTTATCTCCTTATGGTTAATCATCAGAAAAGTCAAAGAACACTTCGCAACAGTTCCCATTTTAGTTCAATTGGCTGGTTACAACCAGATGCATTAGTTCATACAAAGTACACCTGGCTTTATGGACATGCTACTATAAATTACTTTAAATGTAAGTTTAATGTTTCTTCCATAAAGACAACCTGATGAAATTACTCTGAACAACTCTTTTTTTCCACATGCATGCATACTACACAAAAGACAACTTTGATAGAGCACAACAGTGACTAGCGAGTTCTATATCACTTTCAGGAAGAGCGCCCTGTATTCAATTATATGTCAAAAGTAATGTTATATTTGAGAATATTAGTACTTCTTTTTTTTTCATTTTAAAGGTTATTATGAAAGTGATATTACCCTTAGAAATTATGTAACAAAAATATGAACTGCATTTTCAAACCAATATCATTTGAATTTCATTTTTCTCTCTGATGAATCGTTTCACTGGGAGAAGGAATTGGCCTGTATTCTACTGTGAAAGATGTGAAGTTGATGGAAATACTGCAATTTGACAGTGCATGACTTTTATTACAATGAAAACATTAGTGACATCTATAATGAGTAGGTTATACGACTACACAAACATACACCAAATTAAATAACTTCACTCCACAGGGCTATGACAATTTCATTAAAGCAATAACCTCATGTAGCTACTACAATTGCCATTCAATCAGGTACTCTCACTTTCAATCTACAACATACCATAAAACTCACGTATACAATTCATGTAGTTTTTCCCATGCCTCTCAGCTGCTCTCTGTCTGCACACATAGGCACAGAACAATATCTACTAGTCCTTTAAGAACCATGTTTGAAACCGTAACCTAGGACTCAAAAGGAGAAAAGAGAAAAATGGACATCTACTTCACATACTGCTTGTTTTTGAAATAAATTTTATATTAAAGCAATGCAATGAGCAAAACAGCATGTTCAAAGTGCTCCTGTAAAGTTCTCGAGTGGGCAGAGGTGAAACTAACGCAACATTGGTAAACCTAATCTCTCTCCCCACTTAACTCACGCTGTACAAACCTGCCTAACCGTTCTGCAATGCTGAGACGTGTGAGCTGTCTGATTACAGGACTCCCAGATTTCAACATCTGACTCCAAATGCAACCATCTCCATTCAAGCCCTCAGATCTTGTAACCCACAGACCAGTACCGATGCCACTTAACATTCTCCCCAAAACAGAGAAAATGGATTCTGCGTGTGGCAAAGAGATTTTACAGCGGTTTAAAGCAGCGAGTCCGTATTTGAGGATGCCCCCACCCCTATCAGTCACAGTTCTAGAGCGAGCCCTCAGAATCATGCAATTTCATCCCTGTCACTCGATCATGGTCGTATTAAACACTTCATGGGATTTTTAGAAGTGGTGCAGCTCCAAAACCTTTAAGTCCTGCAGGTGAATTAGTAACAGCAAAGAGATGAACTGAACTACCAGCAGCAGCTCAAATGCGACTGGAGGGATGCACAATGAGGTAACTCTTAGGGAGTTTCAGCACCTCCCTGTCTCCACGGAAGTCCCTGCAGAAAATGCCCAGCGTCTAGAATACTGGTCACATAGTTCCTCAAAGTGAACATCTATGCCTGTCAGGCCCAGCACTGGGTGTCCAACAGACCCCTTTCCTTAAGCCAACATATCTACTTGATAACATTAGGCATGCATGTGACTGCCACCTTCCAGAGCCAAAGCAAATCAGATCAGATCATGCAGCGGAGGCACACAAGGGGGGAAACACCTTGGCACCACGACCTGCTTCCCTTTTCCTCTTTTCCCACACCCTTCACTGCCCCCCTACCACCACCCCGCTCACACATTTACTGCGAAACACAACTTTAGGCGTTTGGGAAGTAACTGTTCTTTGTGGGAAACACACACACACACACACACACACACACACACACACACACACACACACACACCAACAATCCCTGAGACTGTGTTCCTACCCTGCAGACCAGGGAGGCTGCACCACATTTAATGACTTAATTCTGAACGATAGTGGCTCCAAGCAGCTGAGTAGCAATCGATGGGAACACATTACACACCAGAAGAAGAGGAAGGTCTGCAAAAGGGAGCAGCAGCTCTCCTCTCGGCCATTAATTACCGGTCACCCAAATATCGCAACGCAGCCTCCCGCACGCAGTCAGAGCTCTCCAAACCTGGGTTTCAGGTGGCGCCTTCCAGAACCTCGCTATCTATTGTCAGGACGCAGAAGCACCCCCGAAACCGGTGAATCGGGCGGAAAATGCTCGCTTGGAAGCCGCTAAATATAGACCCGGGGGGCTGTGGGGCTGGCAAGCCGCGGGAGACCGAAGACAGGCCATGGATGCATATGACTAAGTATTTCCATTTTGTTGTAGCCAAACATCATAATGACATTGAACATAAGGGCAAAAGCCTGGAGGGAAGTCCTCCCCGCCCCCACCCCGTCCTCTTCTCTGTATTAGGGACGTCATATATGCAGCGTGTATGTTGTGGACGGTGGTAGGGAGCAGTATCGTTGGTGTTGCCCTATATACGCCTCCTCCAGGGGAGACGGGTGGCAGGGAGGGGGAGCACGCCGAGAAGCCACTTGGTAAACGCTCCAAAGAAAGGCACTAACCCGGGCCCCCCTTCCCAGCAGAGCCGTCATCCGAGAGGGGACCCGGAGCGATCGCGGTCCTCCCGCGGCGGCCAGGACCACGCAGCCGCCACCGCCGCCAGTCGGAGCCCAGGACCAACCCCGACCGGCGGCGAGGAGGAGGAGGAAGACGCGGGGAAGGACGCGCCTGGCCCCAGCCGCCCGGCGCCCGCAACTCACCGAACGGCGCGGCGCCCGATTTCTTCCTCGCGAACATGCACCCGCCGCGAGCGACAGCTCCTCAGTCCGGGGAAAGGCGTGCGCGCCGCCGCCCGGCTTCAGGGCAAGGTCCTGACCTTGCCCAACTGCAGCATCGTCCGCTTTTGTTGTCTGAGCGCTGCCGCGGGACAAGGGCTGCTGGCGGGGAGCCGGGGCGAGCGCCGCGGGGGAGAGGCGGCTCCCGACGCGAGTGCGCGGCGCCCGGCCCGGCGGCCCCTCCGAGCGCGGCGAGCGCAGCGCCCCCTGCCCGGCTCCGCGCGCTCCGCGGACTCGGGGCTCCCCCGCGCTCCTCCGGGCTCCTCGAGGCTCTTCTGGGCTCCGGGCACCGCGGCCGCCGGCCGGGCTGGGAGAGCTGCCGCCACCGCCGCACCCGCCGCTCCGCTCGGCCGGCTGCCGCCACGGGCGCGAGCCTGCAGCCGCCGCGGCGCCCGGCGCCGAGCGCTCCCGAGCTGCGCCCAGCGCGCGGCCCGCGCCACCTGTGCCGCCGCCGCCGCCGCCGCCGCCGCCGCCGCCGAGGGCGAGGCTCCTCCCGCGGCGCGCGGCAGCCTCAACCTCCACCTATGCCTCGGCGGCCGGCTCGGGCGCCCGGCGACTGAGGAAGCGTCCGCCCCGCCGCCCAAACCTGCCCTGGGCACCGAGCATGCCCAGTGCCACCGCGAGAGCGCGAGGCTTCGCCGTGCGCATTCCACTTCTCCTGGTTTTCGAGGCAGCAGCAGCAGCAGCAGCAGCAGGAGAGAGGGGAGGAGGACGCAGGCTGGGAGAGGGCCGAGCATCCCTGGGAACGCACGCCCCGGCCCGAGATGGGAGGATGCTTGGGAGCCCGGCTAGAGCCGGAAGGGACACGGGGAAGGCCTGGGACCGGTTCTCGAAGGGTTCCTTCATTTCCGTGGCAGATGCTGACTGTTTATTGTGGGGGGGCAACTGTCAGCCTGCAAACAAAGGGACAAGGGCGGAGGGGTTCTAGAATAGCTCGAGAATGTGCATGCTGCTGGGTGGAGAGGATGCTCTCCAATCCTATGGTTCTAGAGCAAAGAAGGCAGGACGTGCATCCACACACAGTCTTCCCCATAGTGCCCGTCCAGTCTTACAGTCACCTCCAGGGCTCAGATCAAACATGCTTTTCACAGATGGAAAGACTTTCTCCCTAAACAAAATCCCTCTGGTTTTGAATCTGGAGTGGATGCAAACTTTCTGCAAGAAAGACCCTCGTCTAGTCTGGACCTGAGATACATTTCAAAGACAGGGCTCTCCTGCTGCTGCTCCCACTCGTCCTTCTTTCTACTTCCGCACCGCTGCCCCTTTCTCTTCCTCCTCCTCCCCATTCCCCTCTCGGGGCTAAAATGGAAACCCTCGCCTATTCTTTTCCCACAGTCTTTCTATATGCCCTGGACTGCGTTCTTAATTTTCAGATTGGCTTTCTCTATGGTCTCATGGTTTGACAGCTCATTGACTCCATCCATGCCTCTCCTGCAGTGAAATACAGCAAGTACAATCACTGTAGTGAACAGTGAACGTCTCATTAGGAAACAGGACCCATGCCATGTGCCAAGGAAGTCCTCTGGGCCTTCAGCCTGCCCAGGGGCCAGGGCAAGTGGCCCCCAAATTAGGTCACAGCTCACTATCCCTGATCCTGTAGAGACAAGACTGTCTGGGGTTGTGATCTCTCCACTCCATCCCTCCCCAGAGCTGGTTTCTGAGACCCAGATAAGCAGACAGAATGCAGGAAATTGTTATCAGAGGGAGTTTGGGCCTGATGAGTCTTGGCAACAAAGTACTTCTCTTGTGTCAGAAGACATTGTCCAACAAAGGCACATGACTTGAGTATTTATTCAGGGCTATTCTTTATTATACTTTGAAGTAAGCTAAAATATAACTTTAAGAGCAAAGGAGGAAACTTTGAGACAGGTTAAATAGGTAAAAGCAAGGAGCAGCAAATCACTCCAGGGACTTTTGTCAGCAGTGCAAATGTTTATTTTTAATCCTCCTACCCGCAGGACTGGCTTGGTCTCACCTCCCAAAGTAGTTCTCCATATTGAAACAGCCCCGACTCCTGTGAGGAAAGACACTGCAGGGCCATTTTTCAGCGCATGTTGAACTGTATTTGTTACTTTAGTTGTCAGAAAGGCAGTTCAATTACTGTGGAGCACTTGGTACAGGACGAATTAGCAGCACTGTATCCATTAGGCCGCATTACTTTTCAAAGGATGCTCTGTTCCCACCTTAGCTTTAGTCAGATTTTTTTTAAATCGACACTCCTCTTTGCATCTTTTAACTCAAGAAGTCATTTGCGGAAGGAAGTGTAACATATCAGTTACACTTTGGATTAAATTTGAAGTAGATGCATAGATACTATGCAGACAGTATATATCTTTTATGCCTATATATATATAAGTTAAGAAAATTGTTTACCGACTTTTTAGAGTCAATTTTTGAGATGAGCAATCATACACCTGATCTTCTAATTGTGATCTTTGGAAATAACCCATAGACCAGCCGTGGGTAAACTACAGCCTGCGGGCCGGATCCGGCCCGTTTGAAATGAATAAAACTAAAAAAAAAAAAAAGACCGTACCCTTTTATGTAATGATGTTTACTTTGAATTTATATTAGTTCACACAAACACTCCATCCATGCTTTTGTTCCGGCCCTCCGGTCCAGTTTAAGAACCCATTGTGGCCCTCGAGTCAAAAAGTTTGCCCACCCCTGCATAGACAGCCCCTATAGACTTCTTCAGAGGGAGGGTGAGGTGGGTATTTAAGGAAATCAGTGATGCCCTTGACTACTTTGATTTATTTTATTCTGTGCCTGATTCCATTGGGACATTTGTGATTTTTATTATTTTAAAATAACTTGTAACTTAAGATATTATTAAATGCACAAATAGGTAATATTGAAAAATTAAAGTAAAAAGATCATGTGTAGTGTTAGATCTTGGAACGACTCACTACTGCCATCTTTTGCCTCTTACTTCTGCTAATTCCTGTAAAAAGGAATGTTCTGAATTCCTCAATTCATTAAGAGATCAGAAAATTATTAGCTTATTCTCTTCAAATTATAAATCTCAATTCTAATTGAGAAATCTTTATTGTTTCTTCTTCTGTTTATATATCAATACATTTATGTGATACAGAAATCACATCTAAATACTAACTCCTGTGTCTCTTGATTTTTCAAATCACTATCCAAAACTTGAGGCAAATATATTTTTATATGGAAGTTTTAATTAATTTTAGGAATAAAACCCAATAATTAAAATATTTTTATAAATTTATGTATCATTTTATAGTTTAAAATATACCAATGTTAGGAGAGTGGATCCTTGTTCAATTCAAAGTAAGAACTGCATCTTACTGTTGAAGTTCAAATAGAAGGTAATATTTCTGTAATGTTTAATGTGATTTACCCAGTGATAAACAAGTGGAAATTTCTCAAGTTCAGATATAAATTATGCTAGTGATCACTGTTGATGGCCCACATTTAAATAAAGTAATGACAGTCCCTTAGAATATACAATTTAAATTTTAAACCAAAGTCTCTAGAATAGTAGCTCAGTAGTGTCATAATAATTATCCATGTTATACATGTATATACATATATGTAGGGGAGGCTAATTAATGCTGTTACTGGTCATAAAAGATACGCATTTGTTACTAGAGAATTCTACTCTGTTTTTTAAGACTTTCCAGATAGTTAACTAATTGGAATTAAGCATGTTAGATAAGATCAATGTTCGGGTCATTTCACTATTTGATTAAAAACTTCACACTTCCCCACAAACTAGCTCTTAATACAACTACTACTCAAATGATGGTATCATTTGTTTATTCATTCATTCATTTACCAGCAAATGTATATTGAGCTTCTACTGTGGTTCAGACACTGGGCAAAATTTAGAGAACCAATAGTGAACAATAGATAAGACAAAATCCCTATCCTGTGGCGTTTATGTATAAACCAGAGGCGCTGTGCATGAAATTTGTACACTGGGGAGTGGATCCCTCACCCCAGCTCTCAGGGGATTTCCGGGACCCCTTGCTCCTTACTGCCTGCCTGCTCAGATCACTGCTCCTAAGCGTTGCCACGGAGGCGGGAGAGGCTCCTTTCACCACCACTGCACTCGCCAGATGTGAGCCCGGCTTCTGGCTGAGCGGCGCTCCCCCTGTGGGAGTGCACTGACCACCAGGGCAGCTCCTGCATTGATCATCTACCCCCTGGTGGTCAGTGCACATCATAGCGACCAGTCCTCTGCCCTTGGGTCGGTTTGCATATTAAGCTTTTATTGTATAGGATTGTGATTCTTGGATGATAGAAGAAAAGGAAACCACTGAGGAGTTAACCACATTCAGAGACCCTCATTTCCTCCTAATTGTCTATGTGCTATGAGGTGTTGACAATTCTTTTACTCAATTCCTTTCCTTCCATGTTTTCTCAACGTCTTTCCTCTCCAAGGGCTTTTGTTTTTTATGCCAGGACAGAGGCAGCATGATGAGGAAATAGGACCTCATGTGCTGAAGCAAAGCAAGGAGAGGACTAGAGAGAGTGTACTCACAGTGGTTGAAGTTCTTAGAGATGCAATGGAACCTGGACTCAATGAAGCAATCAGAGAGCAGTGGCATGTCTAAGTAAAGGCCCACATGTGTGAATCGGAAGTCACAACCTGGTACTAAAATATCTAAATTCAATGTAGGCTGGTTAGGCATAGAGAAAAAAGGTTCAACATTATTGATCAGAATTGGACAGTGGGTTAGAAGTCTAGGTTGACGGACATTGACGAATTGCATATACAGATAGAGAAGGCATCAAATAATGGAGTGTGATGCTTGGCACAGAATCTTAATAACAGACACTGGCAGAAGGAAAAATAAATTCTATGCTATGATTTATCAGCAATGCTTATAGATTTACCAGGCTTCTAGAGGACGAAGGTATTGACTGCCTTAATGTCTACACTTAAGAATAGGAAGGAGAAATTTCATACAATGAGATCCAAAGAGTAGACTAGGGAATTTTCATCAGGGTTCATCTAGACTTTCTAGTTCAATTTTAAGGCACAGTTAATGTAGTACAAAAATGTCACCAGCATGCCCTAGCTTGTTTGACTCAGTGGATAGAGTGTAGGTCTGTGGACTGAAGGGTCCCAGGTTCAATTCCAGTCAAGGGCACATGCCTGGGTTATAGGCTCGATCCTCAGTAGTGGGTGTGCAGGAGGCAGCCAGTCAATGATTCTCTCTCATCACTGATATTTCTATTTCTCTCTCCCTCTCCCTTCCTCTCTAAAATCAATAAAATATATTTTTTAAAAATGTCACCAACAAAATTTTAGTTTTTATACTAAACATCTAGGTCAATGGTTCTTAATGGAAAGGTTAGTGCCTCTTTAAGAGGCATTTTAGAAATGTGTGAGGGTATTTCCTAATTGTCACTAGGATTTCATGGTCACAAGCCACATATTATAAACATTCTGCAGTACATGGACAGTCCCACAGGAGGAAAAGTTGCCTGTATCCTTCATGGCTCTGGACGGCTTCTACCCATCATTCATAATTGTTAACTTATTCACAAGTGTCTAAGGTTACTTTACTGCATTTTACATATAAGCAAGAAACATTTTTGCATGATTTTTATGTACATTGAATTTTGCAGGAATGCTACTAAGATATAAATTACAAAAAGATTTAACTTTGGTTTGCTCAGAAACTGATCCAGGTTTGTTCATAGTATTAAGAGTAACATCACCAGTATTATACAACTCACCCAAAGAATGCTCCTATCTCAGTCTGTTTGTATAGCCATTATTGTTGGGGTGTTACTACCCATAGGAGCAAGTATATGAGTACTTTGTTAGCTCTGCTACCTAATTGTGATCAAGCATTTACACAAAGTAAAATAATATTTTAGGTGTCTTTCTTTTTATTTCTTCTTTATATTTATGTTGGAGTATTGTGTAGGTCCTTCAATATAAATCTACTTAAGAAAGTTGAATTATTTTCACATAAAAGATAAACAATATATATGTATTAAAGCCTGTGAGATGCAACAACAACAGTATCTATAATACCTATTATGTCAAGTAAAAAAAAATATAACTGCAATAAGTTGCAGGCATTGGACAACTGCCAATGTGAGGCTGCTATCCTTGAGGGAGAGGAGGCAGGCAAAGGATGCCCTACTTTTATACGGGCTTTTTTCCTAGGAAAAACATCTGGGTGTGGTTCATTTATGCAAGCAAGAGAAGTGGTTTACTGGGCAGAAAAGGCAGAGGTTACCAGCAAACTAATACAAAAAATAAGGCTAGCTACATTTTAAGTTTGAGGGCTCCAGCATAGAAGTCTGGGTGGAAAGCTGTACTAGACTTCTTTGAAGAAAGCTTAAAACCAGGTTCTGATAGGTCAATGTCTTCCATTGATACTTCACTGTCTGCCAACATAAAAGTCAAATTTTTGAGGAAAAATAACTAACCCAGGGCCTCTTCAAGATATTACTTAAAAAATTCAGAATACATTAAAAAACACATTAGGTGTGGAAAGAAAAAGGAAGAAAAACCACACAAAAAAGAAGGAAAAGGGATCAATAAGTTTGTTGAAAACTAAAGATTGAAAAAAAATTAAAAGCAGATAAAAAAATAACACATTGCATACAGGAAAATAATAATTTGGGGAAATCATAGATTTTTTGAAGAAATTTATAAATACATAAAAAGATGAAACAAAATATTTAAAATGCAGAAAGAAATGAATGTCAACACAGAATTAGAAATTTATTGAAAATATACTTCAGGCATGATGACAAATTAAAGACATCCTCAAATGAAAGGATAAAATATGTGTCAGTCAGTTGGTGGTAAGGTAAAGGGATTCATATAGTTGCAAGTTTTCTGTAACTTCATTGATGTGGTGCATTATGTCCTCTAGCAACATAGAGTAAAAATAGTACCAGGAGATATTGCTAGAAAAACAGTAGATCAATCAAATTAGGATATTAAAGATATTCAAATAATTCAAAGTAAGGCAAGCAAGAGAGGAACTGAAAAGAAGGAACAAAGAAAAATTGAATACGTTGGCAGGTCTAAAACCTTATTAATAATTAGGTTAAATGTTCATAGCTCAGTCATTTAAACAGCAGATATTGACAGTGGAAATAACAAGATCCTAGTGTATGATGCCTACCAGAAGTTAAATACAAAGGCACAAATATATTGAAGGTAAATAATGGGAAAAGATCTACCATGCAAAAATCAGCTAAAGTGTCAATATTAGTGTTAGATAAAATAAATTTCAAGACAAAGAGAATATGCTGAGATAAAGAGGAACATTTCATCAGGATATAAAAGAATATAATTGTATTAGTGATGTCTTTAATAAAAATAAGCTTGGTAAAGGAGGAAATTTTGAATGGGGAGTAAGGAAGGAACCTGTTATCACAGACATGTCATGGAGGATAAACATTTTAGGGGAAGAATATATATATATAAATTTGGTCACATGTTAAGTGACTTTCTTAAACTGAATGGTACCATCAGGAGTTAACATGTCCCAGGGGGGGACTATTGGTTTACCCAGAGAGCTTCCATGCCATTTTCAGGTACCCATTCTTAAGCTGACTGGTAAGTAAACGGAGTTTGCTATTTTATTCTTTTTAAAATTACTGGTTATACATGTGGTTATGGAATATTTATAATATCTAAATATAAATCTGTAAAAACACATAAAAGTATGAAATATGTAATCACTAAAATAATTTTAATAATAATAGACATAAAAATTTAAACAGCTTTGCAATGTCAATATTTCCCTATCAAATTTGCTGTCTTTTTCGCATATAATATTTGGTTGGTTGGAATGGAGAAATGCTAATGAAATACACATCATCATATCAGTTTTAGTGGTTAGCTTGCAATATATGTCAAGATTCCACAAAGCGTTCGAACCTTCCTCATGTAACCTTCCTCCTTTACATGTAGTTCATGTAAAATGTTTGTGAAAGACTCGTTTTCAGTTTATTAAGCAGAGCATGGAAAATACAGTTAAATCTTTCTTTGATAACTCAGAGCAATAATATAAATGTTAATGCAGTTCGATACCGTGATAGTCTCAGGTGTCATTACAGTGCCTCTTGCCCCATATTAATGGCCCTGTTCTCTGAACACTTAGCCATTACCAAGCACAAGTTTATCTTATCTATATGGGTTACTTGAGTGACTCTGCTTTCAAGCTGGACACACACACACACACACACACACACACACACACACACACACTATCAAGATTTCTTCCTCCTTTTGTAACACAGTCCCTGCACTGGTAGAGTTCAGGAGACTTCTCCAGGGCTTGTCTATCTTTATTTTTATAGGACATAAAATATTTTGCAAAATACTTCCAGACCAAAAAAAAAAAAATACTGAGCAGAGTAATTTTGTGAAATGGATTTCTATGGTTATTTAAGGGATAGACATCAACCTGAAAAAAGGCCTCCCAGTAGTTTGTATTTGGCCTTGCTGTGTGTCATCCTGTCAGCTGATAGATGTAATGAAGGTACAGAAAGCCTAATATCAGGTTGGACAGTAGAAAAATGTCAAAGAGAAAAGAAAGTCAAAGAATTGAAGACAACATAAAGCCTCAAAACATATTTCAGGAGATGAGCACAATGGTCTGACATTAACAAAATGAAATTAAATGGAGACAAACATCAATTTCTTCCCTTAGGTGAATACCATGGCATGAACAAATCCAACTGGGGAGTTGGAGATCCTGGTTTTTTGTTTGTTTGTTATAGATAGATAGATAGATAGATAGATGATAGATAGATAGCTATATAGATATATAGATATATAGATATATAGATATATAGATATATAGATAATAGAGATATAGATAGAGATTTCAGAGAGTAATGGAGAGGGAGAGAGAGAGAGAAACATCAATGATGAGAGAGAATCATTGACTGGCTGCCTCCTGCATTCCCTCCCCCACCACTAGAGATCGAGCCAGCAACCTATGAATGTGCCCTGACTAGGACTGGAATCATGACCTCCTGGTTCATAGGTCGAAGGTCAACCACTGAGCCATGCTGGCCAGGCAAGCCAGAGATTCTGGACAGCAAGCCACTCACTGGCTGCTCCTAGGTGGTGAGAAGTTTAGTGCTCATGGAACCAACTGCTTCCCACTTCGCTGGATCTATTTAGGGAAATTTCCTTCTAATGCCTTCAAGGGAAGATTAATTTCCTACTATTGTAAGTTGCTGCTAATTCTAGTCAGAGGCAAGCATTGGTGACACCAGCTAATCTAATCCCCCACCTGCGTGGGCAGCTACCTCATCCTAGTATCATTGGACATGAAAATTAAGCAGCAATTACACCTGGTACCTCATCTAGAGTCTCCCTAGTTGTGACTCTCAGTACAGCTGCTGATAGCTGCCACCTAAAATTCTGGTCTCTTTGCTTCTCATTAATTGTTACTCTCTCACAACTCTGTGTTCTCTCCTGGAATTTTTGACTTCATACAGTTAAACTCTCCTAAATTATTTTCAATTAGTTTTTTTAATCATTTTTATTTTTCCAATTACATTTTTAATTAGATTTAATTTTATTATTAACATTCATGAATTTGCACTACCAATTTTTAAAAGACCTATTTTAAGGTTGACATGTATCTTTAAATTCAAGTTTCCTAGTTCTCACTCTTTCCATATAATTTATCATTGTTTTTCATTAAGCATAAATTAACCTCATTTGTTTACACTGATTAACTATCAATATGCTAAAGTCATACAAAATTTTTAATTTCAACTTCAATAAGTTGCTCTGAATCAGAAATATTCAACCAAATTGTGCTTCACTCAATCAGCTTTATTTAAAGCTAAAATTTTTTCTAGTTCTCAGCAAAAAATAACAATAGGTAATTTAAATGTCTTCTACTTAGAAACATAAGTTATATCTATTTCCAGATAAAATATTGTCATAAGTTTGATTTCCCTATTTATTAAAATGTCTTTCAGGCTTGATTTTAAATTTTGAGTAAATACTTAATACATCAAACATTAGTTCCTTCATCGTTATTTTTTACTGTGCTTGCCTCTGTATTTCTAAATAAGTTTCTTTACTACTAATTCTTGGCATATCTAATTTAGCTACTTACCAATAATTTAGGGTTTAGTTCTTTCAGCCAGTCACCCTCTAATTTCACTCTTTTGGCCTGCTAATTCATTCAATCATTCATTCACTCATCTGTTCATCAAATATTTACCAAAAGCCAATTCAGTTGCAGGTCATGTTCTTGGTACTGATGCGACAGCAGTATTACATCCCTCATGGAACTGATATTTCTATGGGAAAGAAAGTCAGTAAACACCAAATCTCATCCTTCCATGTTATACCATCAGTTTGTAAGTGGTAATGTCTTTGAAGAAAAATAACAAAGAAAATGGTGCTAGAGTTTTAAAGAGTGCTACTTTTGAAAGGGTGTCCAGGTGACACGTCTCTAAGTAGGCGACATTTGAGTGTAGATTTGAATACAGTGAGAAAAAATGATTTAAGAGTATCTAGAAGAATGTTCGCCTTGAGGCAGAGGACACACAACAGTGAAGGCCTTGGGAGAGGGTTCTGAGCAAATGTGAAGACTGACAAGAAAGCCACTGTGGCAGCCAGGGATGAGACGATGAAGAGCATTTAGGTCATGGAAGACCTCTGCATTTTAAGTGTAGTGGGAAGCCACTGGAGAGTTTGGACCAAAAGGAAGACACGATCCGATTTAAAAGTTAAATGGAGAATTCTGGTTGCTTTGTGGAAAATTGGTTTTGGGGAGGCAACAATGGCAGCAAGATGCTCTTGTGTCAGACCAAGCCAGAGATGGATGAGAGTCCTACAGATGGAGGCAGATAATTTTGGGTTGAAAAGTGCCATTTTTCAGGAATCCCCCATAAAAACGAGCTGTGCTTGATGGAATCTTCAAAAGTGTGCTAAGATGAATGGAAGCATAGTGGCTGCAATGGACTAAATATTTGTATCTCCTCCAAATTTGTATATTGGACCTTAAATTTACACAATATTATATGCCAAGTACAAAAGTCTCCCTTTATCTGCAGTTCCAGTTTCTGGGGTTCAGTTACCCAAAATCAAGTGTAGTTAAAAATATTAAATGGAAAATTCCAGAGGTAAACAATTTATCAGTTTTGAATTGCATGCTGTTCTGAGTAGTGTGGTGAAATCTCCAGCTGTCTGGCTTGAGGTGTGAGTCACCCCTTTGTCCAGTGTGTCTACATTATAGACGTGTGTGCAGGTGATAACAGGCAATATTGCATTGCCCTGGGGGAATTGGGCATGGGGAACCAGCACTAAGATTGCTCTGTTTTATTACCCGGACCTTGTATTTCTTGTCAGGATAAATAACTATAGATATAAAAGCATAACTAATTCATATGGTGATTTATCTGAATTGAAATGTCCCCAAAGCATCAAACTTTGAAATGTGAAGCCACATTCAATTTAGCAAATTGGATAGGAGTGCTGAAGGGTCAATGGGGACCATCCTCAATGCAAAATGCTTGTAATGTGTTAGTTGTGTCTTGGGCATAATAAGATCTATAATCACTATTGGTTCTTTTCCAGAGATCATAAGCAAAACATACTGGGAAACATCCAGCAGAGCAGATTGTGTAGGAATCAGTCAACATGAAGACCATCTATGACAATTTCATTTACAAAACAAGACTTTTGGGAAATGGTTCCTTGGTGTATGAAACTGATTGAATTTGTGCTCACCCCATTCATATGTTGAAATCCAAACCCCCAGCGAGTGTATTTTGAGATAGGGCCTTTAAAGAGGTAATTAAAATTAAAGTGAGGTCATTGGGCTGAGCCTTAATCCAATAGGCTAGTGTCCTTATAAGAAGAAGAGATTAGGACAGATAGATGCAGGGGAAAGACCATGTGAAGATACAGGGGGAATGTGGCCATCTCAAGACAAGCAGAGAGCCTCAGAAGAATGCATCCCTACTAACATCATGATCTCAGACTTCTAACCTCCAGAATTGTAAGAAAATATGTTTCTGTTGTTTAAGACACCCCAGCCTGTGGCACTTTGTTATGGCAGCCCTAGTAAACAAAGACAGTGCATATGAAAATAGCCGTGTACCAATCTAGTTATATTTTCTCTGTTATTGGTCACTAAACCCTACAAAAAGAAACAAGGATTCTGAACTCCATGCACAGGGAGCAGTTCAGGACTCCTGAAACAAGACTGAGATCACTGGATGTTGGAGATGGAGTATGGTTTTTTATATAAGATTATTGATTATTCTTAAATACTGAATGTCCAGCCTGTCATTCACTTGGTTGGAACATTCTGATAAACCTCTGAGATTAGAACTGACCCTTTGGGAGTGGGGCAGTACTGCCCACTTAGGAGTGGAGGCCTGGTTCAGTTCTGTAAAGTTGAATCTTAACCAGGGTATTTCTTTCCCCAACTGCAGTGAAATGTAGAATTTGCAGAGCTGTGGTCCCCGGGGTGACCCCATTAAATGTATCTGGCATAAAAGACAAGGCAGAAACTATTGAGAAAGTCAAGTAAATGACACATATATCTTTATATGTCAGGGCATGATAATTTCACTTCCATATAAGAAAAAAAATGGCTTCATAATTCCTATGAATGGTTAACTTATATACAGAAAGTTAGACTAATGGTGATATCAGAATAAAAATCTATATGGGAAAATTAAGCTTAAGGTACCAGACAATGTGGTCAGGAGAGGAAATAGTGAACTGAGGGAGGATTAGGATTAGGAGAGGGAATGCTACCTAGAATCATGACTCACACAGTAACAGCAGGAGACAGCAACCTGGATAACATCTCTCAGTACTTCTACTAGCTTGTGGATTTTTCATTTGGATTTTCTAGGTAGGCAACTGTATTGTCAACAAATAATCACTGTTTGGTGTTTTCCTTTTTGAAAGTTTATACACTTTTTTTATGTTGTTGCACTGAATTTTAATACTTCTAAAATTTTACCACGAACTATGATGTTCCACATAAGATTTTCCTATGAGATTTTATATTATGGGGCCACCATTTTCTGTCCTTTTTTTCATCACTTCTCTTTATATCGAATTTACTTCCTCAACTTAGTGTCTCTTCCACCCAATTTGGTTGTCTGGGCCAACACCTATGCTTCTTTCAGATCCAGGCCAAAGTTCTATTTTTCCCTTCATCGGCAAAGTGTTTCTTTTGTCTTTTTAAAATATATTTTTATTGATTTCAGAAAGGAAGGGAGAGGGAGAGAGAAATAGAAGCATCAATGATGAGAAAGAATCAGTGATTGGCTGCCTCATGCCTACTTCCAACTGGGGATTGAACCTGCAACCCTGGCATGTGTCGTTGATCAGAATGGAAACCCAGACCCTTCAGTCCACAGGCCGATGTGCTATCCACTGAGCAAACCAGCTAGGGTTAGCAAAGTATTTCTTGGTGCCTTCAGGAAAATCCTGTATTTTAACAAATTAATATATATATTGATATTTTAACATATGCTACACATATTATGTTCATGTTCCCAGAATAATAAACAGCCCCTTCACTTGTGGAGTGGAGAAAGTGAGGAATCTGTGAACAGCACCGCACACTGGGAGTGAGGGTTCAATACTCAGGCTAATCAGGATCATAGGTGGTATGTGCCTTTCAAGTTCATGGGGAGAGGGACTTTGAAACAAGACCTGCTGTTGTTGCTTTCATTTTTCTTTGGACTTGAAAAATTAAACTCTGGGTTTTTCAGAGGTGAAACACAAAACAAAGCAAAAAACCTTCTGCGTTTTCTAGTAACCACGAACTCTTCTTACTATTTTTTCCTACAAAATTCTTTTAAAGACACATTACTCTTCAAACCTTAGTCATATCCTGCATCTATGAGTAATTATAATACTGTGAATAGCCTTGGCCAGTGGGGCTCAGTTAGTTGGAGTGTCATCAGTGCACCATCAAAGGGTAGCAAGTTTGATTTGTGGTCAGGGCCACATACCCAGTTGCAGGTTTGATCCCCGGTCAGGAATGGGAAGCATCGATATTTCTCTCTCCCTCAGGAATCAATAAAAACATATCCTCAGGTGAGGATGAAAAATAATAAAATATAATATTATAAATAATTGATAATCCTGCTATAGAGTACCTTTGACAGTTTATAAGACTGACTTGTAGATATACTGGTTCCCATACTTTGCACTGGAAGGGGTTGGTTTCAAGGTTACATTGATGGCTGTGAGCACATCACTAATATGACCGGTGCCGGAGGAGATTTACATTACTTTGAAGATATTGGGGTCAGGCAATTGTTGACAAAGCTTCCACTGGTGAGCAAAGGGTAGTGTATTTTAGGCATTGAAACTCATAGCTGTGCTAAAGGAAGAGGATAAACTAGTCGTACTTGTAGAAGTATGATATGGGAGCCTGACCCCATGTGCGGATGCAGTTTCTAACACCAATTCTCTGTAATTTGGAGAACTGCTTTTTCAGGCTTTACCAATATGAACTATGAGTCTTCTAAGGATATACATATATACGTATATACATAACCCACAGACACAGACAATACTAGTAGGGGAAGGCTTGGAGTGGGGTGGAGGCTGAGTGCAGGGGGGCCAATGGGGAGAAAATGGGGGACATCTGTAATACTGTCAACAATAAATAAATAAATAAATAAATAAATAAATAAATAAATAAGCCTCCTGCCTTGAAACACTATGTGTAGCTAGAGTAAACACCATATGGGTTGCAAAGATGATTTCGAAGGACAAAGTTGTGTTTCTCTTATATAATCCTGGAAATTAGGTTTTTCTTTGAGATAACAAATGTTTCCAATAATTTTGTCAAAACGCATATACCTTTATGCCCCAAATTAATTTCACTGACTGTAAATTATATATCAATAGAAAAATATGGAGTTGAATATATCTGAGAAAACATCAGTATTAATCACCTATATATATAAAAGCCTAAATGACCAAATGACTGAGCGACCTGTCAACCAGTCACTATGATGCACACTGACCACCAGGGGACAGATGCTCAATGCACAGGATCTGGCTCCCTCCTGTCTGGATCAGGCCTGTGGGGATTGGGCCAAAACCAGCTATCTGACATCCCCCGAGGGGTCCTGGATTGCAAGAGGGCACAGGCCAGGCCGAGGGACCCCACCAGTGCACGAATCCGTGCACTGGGCCTCTAGTGTATTAATAAAATCATAGTTTATATATTTAAGGATTTAGTAATATTCCCTGTGTTCCTTCCTATTCCCGTTGTAACATAGCCATTAACCTCCTTATGACCAAGGTTAGTGACCCCTGCCAGGATAAGGCCTCCTCATAGTAGGTCAAATAGGGTCCCCCAATATTTATGTCCACAATGTGACCTTATGATCCTCAGAATGTGCTCTTATTTGAGAATAAAACCTTTGCTGATGGAAGCAAAAGACAAAATGAGGTTATACTGGGCTAGGGCGGCCCTAAAATCAATGATGGTCACCTTTCTAAAGAAGAGGGAGGAGCACACAGCAATCACAAGGAAGCAGGCCATGGGGAAGATGGAGGCAAACTGGAGCAATGCAGCTATGAGCCAAGGATTCGTGGAGCCACCAGAAGCTAGGAAGAGGCAAGGAGCGTTTCTTCCTTTGAGCCTCAGAGGAAGCAAGGCCCTGCTGATTTGAAAAAACTCTGATTTTTAGATGTCCAGACTCCAGAACTTCCAGAGAAGAGATCTCTGTGGATTTTAAGCCCCTCCCCTATGTGGTGATATGTTATGGCAAACCTAGGGAACCAATAAACTTCTCTCCTTGCCCAAAGGGCCTGGGGGACAGTGACAACTGGTGGTGTCCCCTGGTAAAAGTGTTCCTTCTTCAGGGCTTCTAAACCTGAAGAGTCCAGCATTACAGGGACAGAAAGCATAATCTGTAAAACAGGATTATCCTGTTCATACCCCTTGGTTCCTGACCCATGTATTCTTCTCAGGGACACAGCACTCACTATATAAAGGCCTTCGACCCCAATGTAGACTGTGTCCTGGGAGCACGTCACCTCTGAGCTGGCACTCCAGCTGTGCCTCTACCAGCCACCCCTGAGGGGTGAGGAATGTGATAAGACGAGTGGGTCCCATGGAGGTGGGCCTACTCCTGCACCTCCTTTCCTGCAAAGTGGATGACCTGGCAGGACACTGCGTGCTGTGAGAGGGCTGGCTGCTACTGTGATATTGGCTGAAGAGGCTCAGTGACAATGACAACAGAACACAAGCTATGAAGCATTTATATTAAATTTAGTTACATTTAAAAATATATTACATTTATCATTTTCTGTCAATATAAATTAAATAAAGTACTATGATATTTAGAAAATGTATACTTTCATTGAGATTTGACAACAAATATAAGACATGTATCATGACTTTAGTTGTCTAATTGTATTGGGCCTATGGTTGTTTTTGCCCACTATTACAACTATCACCATCTCAGAGTTTGATCTGATCACAATTTGTGGGGTATACTGTAGGCTAGCTTGTGAAATGAAATTTGCTTTAATTTGAGTCAGTCAATACAAGTAGCAGTGGTGTTTAGGGGTGAGGAGTTACCCATTTTAAAACTTCTATCAATGAATATAAAAAAAGTTGGAGTAGCTACCTTTTTCTGTATAGTAAATTGCCACTACATTCTGTGGCTTTAAAACAACAGCAATCCTTTATTGACCCGTCACAGTGTCTGCAGGTGAGGAATTGAAGGACTCAGTGAGGACATCTGTTCTCCGCTGCAGGTGTGCAGCCTCTGATGGAAGATCTGAAGGCTGGGGCAAGGCCATCGGAGGTTTATTCATCCACAGATCTGGGTTTAATGCTGGCTCTTGGCTGAAACCTTAGCTGGCACTGTCAACTGGGATACATCCAGTGGTCTCTCATGGAGACTGGGGTTCCTCTCACAATGGTGGTTCTTTCTCTGATAGAGTGAGGGTGAGAGCAGGAGAGAATGAGAGAGAAAGAACACACCCATGAGAGAGCCAGGAAGAACCTGTGTTCAGTGAATGACCTTGCCTCAGAAGGTGTGTGTTATCACTTTGTGGTATTCCATCATCTGGGGAGTCAGAAGCCCCTCCAGTGTCAGTGGGAGGAAATGGACTGAATTTGTCTGTGGGTGTGGGAGGGTGCCTGTCCCACAGTAAGAAGAGATGAATTTCCATCTTGGAAATTCACTGCACCATGGGAATGAAAGAACCATCATCAATGTGCCTTTGCTCTGTGCCTGTTTAGCCTCATTTCTCATGAATCCTGATAGCACCTCCATGAGACAAATATGAGTCCTTTTTTTAAACCTACATTTGGGCAAAATCCCATTTAAATATATATACCAATATTTGAGGTTGCCAAATATTTTACCTGCCAAATTTCTTCTTTAATATATATTTTTATTGTTGATAATGTTGCAGATATCCCCCATTCCCCACTTCCCCTCCTTGTCCCCCAGGTCTTACTAACCTACAGCCTGTGCCCATGGGCTATGCATGTAAGTATACTAGTGACCCGTTGCATGAAATTGCTCGGACCCAGGACACCGCCCCCCCCCCATGCCATGGGACCACCCCGAGTCCTGGAGTCCCACCCTGTGTGGCCGGAGCACCACAGCATGTCCCTGAGTCCTGGAGTTATGCCCCAATACCCCGCCTCTGGGCTTAGTGGAGCAGCTGCCAGACCCCGCCACCATGGCGCACACACGGAGCCATGGAAACCCTGGCAGGAGCCATGCGAATTGGCTGTCAGGACCCTGTGCCCCCGTGGGGCTGCAGGAACCCTGGTGAAAGCCATGCAGACTGGCCGCTGGCCCTGCTCCCATTGCCCCACTCCCGCTGTGCGCAACACCATCTTGTGATGGCGTTACACTATGAGGGTCAATTTGCATATTACCTCTTTATTATATAGGATAAGTTCCTTGGTTTATCTCTCCTCATCCCCTCAACCCAACATTGAAGTACTAGTATGACAATCTGTTCATTGCCTCCATGCTTCAGGTCTTATTTTGTTGGTCAATTCATTTTGCTCATTAGATTCCATAAATAAGTGAGATCATGTGATATTTGTGTCTCTCAGTTTGGCTTATTTCACTTAGCATAATATTTTCCAGGTCCATCCATGCTACCCCAAAGGGTAAGAGATTGCTCTTTGTTACAGCTGTATAGTATTCCATATGTCCCACAGCTTTTTTTATGAATATAGGAATGGAGATATCTCTTCAAGTTCCTGATTTCATTTCCATTGGATATACACCCAGAAATAGAATTGCTGGATCATATGGTAGTTCTATTTCTGACATCTTGGGGGAAACTCCATGCTGTTTTTCATAATCCCACCTAAAATCTACCCTGCCTAGACTTGTTATCACTTGTCTTTTGGAAAATATCCATCTTAACAGGTGTGAGGTGGTATCTTGTGATGATTTTAATTTTCCTAATGTTTAATGATGTTGAGAACCTATTTATATACCTGTTGGCCATTTATACATCTCCCCTGGAAAAATGTTTATTCTGTTCATTTGCTCATCTTTCAATTGAGTTATTTTATTTATTAATTTTTTGCTATTGAGTTGTATGAATTAATTATATATTTTGGATAGTCACCTCTTATTAGATGTGTGGTTTACAAATATTTTCAAAAGAGTTTTTTTTTTCAGTTCTATTTTATGATCTGATAGAAATAAGTTTATTTTATTTTAATTAATCCTGGTTTTAAAAATTGGAATAGAATGCCATGGAATGCAGACGTCGGTTAATGAATATTAATGTATCAGCATGCATGAAAGTCACATCAACTAGATAGTTAGAATGTGGAGAGGCTACTGTGTATCTCCCTGATATTGTGTGATTAATATGGTAGAAAATTTATTATGTATAATCAACCCCAACTTGGATTTTGTTAGGAATGAATTGTGTCCCCTTCTAATTCATATGTTAAAATCTCCATGAGATGTTATTTGGAGATGTGACTTTAGAGAGGTAATTACAGTTAAATTATAAGAGTAGGGCCCTGATCTGATGAGATCCATGACCTTATATGATGATGAGGAGGAACCAGAGGCCTTTCTCTCTCTCTCTCTCTCTCTCTCTCTCTCTCTCTCTCTCTCTCTCTCTCCCTCTCTCTCCCATGCACACCTGCACATGAACCAAAAAAGACCATAAATGTGCACTGCAAGGAGATATTACTCAAGAAAAGAGCTATCAGGAGAAACAGACTCTTCTGGACCCTGATCTGGGACTTCCAATCTCCAGAACTAAGAAAAAATTAATTTTGATTGCTTAAGCTCCCCAGCCTGTGGTATTGTTATAACATCCCAAGGTGACTGATACTGGTGTTTTTTTCTGGCTATTAAGAATAAAAGAGCAATTGGATCGATAATATTTCATTTAGCAATAAATATAAGTTTTTCTTCCAAGTGTAATTTTCTCCTACTTAGAATTCATGAATTCCATTCATTTAGAATGTAATAATAACTAGAAAACTATGACTTGGAGGTTGAAACAGGAAAGTAGAGTTACAGTGGATGGTGAACAACAGAAAGAGGGTTTTGCAGCACAGCATAGGCGAGAGGAAGCAAAATTAAAAACATCAGGGACTTAGATTTGCATTTTCAACTAACAGATAAGTGAAGGTTTTGAAAAGAGAGGCCTTTCTTTTCAAAACCTGGCTAACGTTGCTGGAAATTCTCATCGAAGGGCATTGTTATTTAATTTGTATATTGATCTGCTACCTGAAATCGTGAATTTGTGAACTTATTAACTCACCTTACTAACTCTTCCAAGGTCATCTTCCCACTTTCCACTCTGCAGGTACACCTTCGCCTCAGCTTGGCAAGCAAGGATGGATAAACTGGCGCGAAGGTGTGTTCCCCCTGGAGCTCTGGGGCTAATGGAGTCAGGGATACTGCAGCTCACTCTGCAGTCAGCTGGCGGGCTGGCCGTCCTCATCCGATGAAGCATGTGAGGAGGAATGGATGGCCAGCTGGCTGAAGGAAGCGAGGGCTTGATTGTTGTTTAATATCAGACGCTCATGGAACAGAAGAGAATGAGGAAGACTTCAGTGTCATTTCCATTAGGAGAAGTAATAAGTGGACTTCAGGTTTGGGATGCGCTTTAGATGATAGGGTAAAGTTAGGGGTTGTGCTTTAAACAACGATGCCGTGTATTTGAAACGGAGAGAAGAGGCAAATCTATCCAGACAGAAAGCCGACTAGTGACTGCCTAAGGCTGGGAACTAGGGTTCTGGGAAGGGTGGGGGGAGGGTGACAGTAAAGGGTTTCCTTTTGAGGGGATGAAATTCTCTGAACATACTGAAAACCATTGAACCTTATACTTTAAATGATTCTATTTTATGGTTTGTCAATTACATTTCAATGAGGCTGTTTAAGATATTTTTATTTGTTGTTCCTTTTAAAAATTTATTTTCAATTACAGTTTCCATTCAATATTATTTTGTATTGGTTTCAGGTATATAGCATAATGGTTAGACACTTTACATCATATACTTTACAAAGTCTTCCCTCCAATATTTTCAGGACCCCCCTGACACCACACATACTTATTACAAAGTTTTTGACCGTATTCCCTGTGCTGTACTTCCCATCCCCCTGACTATCTGGTCACTATCAGTTTGTCCTTCTTGGTCCCTTCACCTTTTTCACCCAGGCCCCCAAACCCCCTTCCCCCTCGCAACCATCACTCTGTTCTCTGTGCCTGTAAGTCTGTTTCAATTTTATTTTGTTCTTTAGATTCCACATACAAACAGAATCATGTGGAATTTGTCTTTCTCTGACTGACTTATTTCACATAGTAAAATACCCTAGGTCCATCCATGCTGCTGCAAATGGTAAGATTTTATTCTCTTTTACGACTGAGTAGTATTTCACTGTATATATGTACCACAACCTTTTTATGACCCTGTGATTTCACCTCTGGGTATATATCCAAAGAAACCCAAAACACGAAATTTGAAAGAACATGTGCACTCCTATATTTATTGCAGCCTTATTTACAACAGCCATGGTATGGAAGCAACACAAGTGCTCATCAAAAGTTTTTTTTTCAAAAAACAATTATAACACCAGGGCTGCGGCGGTCCATTTCAATGGGTCTGTATTAAAAGAAAGTTGGTATCCACGGCCTATATAACAATCATTCCCTCAAATTACCTCTTTCCTTCCCTTCTCCAATGAGCATCTTCTTCCCAGGGGCTACTGACAAAGAGGGATCCAGATTCTCCCAGGTGCAGCCCTGGTCTGTGCCTGAGCTGCCATCTCCGGGGTAAGAGGCAGCTGGGAATGTTTAATATGAGGCCCTGAGAAGGAGAATGAAAGGTGGCCCATAAACAAGCTGTGTAACAAACTTGGGAAAGATCGTGGTTTTATAGCAACGATGATTTCAAAATTGTTTCCATAAGATATTTTTTCACTATGATTTAATGGTTCTCTTGGACAATTTATAATTAAAAGCAAAACTCTACTCTTGTGTCAGGAGATTTTATGTTGAAATCTAAAGTGTTATAATACACTTATCAGAAGTAAATATTACAATTAAATTATATTTTTGTTTCATATGCAGCAAGTGCTGTGTACAGGAAATTTGATGCATTAATGTTCTATAGTTAAAAGAATACAATTATTTTCCTTGTTAGGTGTAGCATAATCAGAAATTATCTTATAGTTTGCTACTATTTATAAAAATATTTTGTAGATTTTAATACAAATAGAAAGGGTTTGCCACTGGTAAGTAACTTTAGAAATTAATAATTTCAGTGTTGGTTTATTTTTAATAATGAGGAGTTGAATTAATTTCAGAAAGAGGTGAAAGTCCCAGGGTAGGTAGAACTAAAGTAAGTGGTAAAAAAGTTTACAAGTACCAATTTCCTTAATCCCATTCCATCAGGATATTTTCTTTTAAATCTAAAATGAACTAGTCTTCAGAGATGACAAATAGTCTAATTTTGAACAAGCCTCTTAATAGCATGGGTGACAAACTTATTGAAACTGAATATAACCTTTTTAATGTTTATAATACCTCATCTAATTTATGGTTGGTTTTTTTTGTTTTGTTTTGTTTTTATATGTAAGTGTGTACGAGGCTCAAAATAAAATTTACAGATAAATGTGCTTCCCAATAGATATAATAGGCATTGCCCTTAATTATAATTAGCCAGACTGAAATTAGTTGGATTATGTAGACCAGCTGCATGACCACAGGCAACTAACTAAACAAAAATGTTGCTGGACCTCAGTTTTCTCCTTTTCCCACTAAGGACAGCAGTAGTATTGACCTGATCGCATCGAAAAAGGGGTTCCTTTTCCCCCCCATTGATTCAGTAACAATGGAATGCTTTGAACAGTGCTTTATAGTTAGTGCCCTTTAAGTGGTTTTAAAAGTTATCAATGATATTATTCCTTCATTATCAAGGAATTATTTACAAGATCCTAATGTGTTTATTGGTTTCTATTGCCTTTCCATATAAATTGGCTCGGAAGTAAGGATTTCAAAGTGTTCCGAACTTTGTGCGAATCTGAAAGATCATACTTTAAGTTCATGTATTTGAACTTGATCATATATATGTATATAGATAGATAGATAGATAGATAGATAGATAGATAGATAAATAGATAGATGTTTCTTCAGAGAAGAAGGTAGAGGGCTAGAGAGTTACAAACATCGATGGGAGTGAAACATCAATCAGCTGCCTCCTGCACACCTCCCATTGGGGATGTGGCCGCAACCAAGGTAGTGCCCTTGACTGGAACCAAACCTAGGACCTTTCAGTCCGCAGGCCGAGGCTCTATCCACCCACCCCCACACCCCTGCCCCAGGCCTTCACCACCCTATTGTCTGTGTCCAAAGGTTATGCATATATGCATACAAGTTCTTTGGTTGATCTCTTCCCACCCACTCACCCTCCCCTCCTTCCCTCTGAAATCCCATCAGTCTGTTCCATGCTTCTCTGTCTCTGGATCTATTTTGTTCATTAGATTCCACATATGAGTGAGATCCTGTGGTACCTGTCTTTTTCTGACGGGCTTATTTTGTTTAGCATAATATTCTCCAGGTCCCTCCATGCTTGATCTTTTTGTTGTTGTTGTTAATCATCACTGGAGGATATTTTTCCACTGATTTTTAGGGAGAGTGGAAGAAAGAGGGAAAGAGAAAAACATCGATGTGAGGGAAACACATCAATTGGTTGTGTCCCAGGCTGGGGAAGAGCTTGTAACCAAGGTACATGCCCTTAACCAGAACTGAACCCCGGGCTCTTCGGTCTGCAGGCTGATGCTCTATGCACTGAGAAAACCAGCTAGGGCCCTCCATACTTGATCTTGATATGGAATGAAAGATAAGTTAGATCACATGTATTATTTATTATTATTATTAATCGAGGTTATACTTTTAAAATAGACTAAAATATGCTTTTGGGTTATATTTTAAAAAATCAACCAGTTAAAAAAAATTAGTTTGAATATTATTTTTTATTAGTATACATTGCCACAGAAAGCAACATAATCAAAAGGAACACTTAGAACAAATCATAAATGTTAGTGTTGTACTTTTGCTCTCAATTCTATAGCAATCCAATTACTGAAAGCAAAGGAAATATCTGACACAGATTTTTGTTATTAACATGAATATGAAACCAAGGTTTATAAAACTATGACAGTTATTAAACTGATTTTTTCACATGAAATTATTTTCAGCTTTCAATTTTATGGTTCTAATATAAATTGGTAAAAGTAGTCACAATAATTGAAAATGAGTACTTTTGTAAGAGGTTTTTGCAATCTTTAATACCAGTGAAAAGTAAATAAATGGGAAACATTTACACAATTAAAATACACACCGGATAATATCAAGCCTCAAGCTTATTTTAATAAATAAAATTTCAATACTAACGTGATAATTGTGTTATAAACCCATATTAAAAGTTAATTTATTACTAAAAATACAATAGTTTTCAAATATTATTATGTTAGGCTTATCAGGGAAGAGCATGTGCCTTTGTCTCACATTGATATTTTTCGTTGTCTTTCCCTCTCTTTTCCACTCTCTCTAAAAATCAATGGAAAAATATCCTCAGGTGAGGTTTAAGAAGGAAAGAAAAGAAAAAAAAAAGAAAAGAAAAGAAGAGAAAAGAAAAGGAAAGAATAGGAAAAAAGACCTATTTATCCCAAGATCTTCATTTCACAGATTGAAAAGAAAAAGAGGGTCAGGAAAAGAAGAAATTTGCCCAAAGACAAGAAGGCAGCTGTGGTGAGATCTCTGGGGTTATGCACTCTAGGGTAGAGTCTTTCTTATATGTCTTATCTTATGAAAGTCTGAAATCCATGATTAGAGTACATTTTGGAAAAGTGCATAAAGATCAAGACACTAACAAATATTAGAGTAGAAACTTCTGGATCACATAATCCAGTCCTCTTATTTTGCCGTACATAAAATCCTTGGGGCAGGTTTTGAAATGATTACATATCATCAATGTGGTTTGAAGTCTCCGTATAAAAATCTCTCAAAGTCAATACTGTGTGTCCTCTCCATCCAGGAATCCAAACCAAGATAACCACAGCCTTCTGTCAATTCCCTTGTGGAATCGCCCTAAAAAAGAAGGGTGTCTTTGTCTTTCTTTCTATGCATTTCCCTAGAAGTTCTATCATATCATGATTTCACATATCTCTAAATAGACTTTAGGTTCCTGCTCATATTGCATACATGCCCTCTAAAATTTAGATGAGGACTTGCTAACCTTCATTGAGTGAACCACCTGAAATTCCCATCTTTCCCAGACTAGGTTTCTTTTTCTTTGTATGTACCATTCCTTTCCCCACAAACCTTTCAGTCATTCATTTCCAAAAACTTGGGGACACCATTGATTCCCACCCATACCTCCAATAACTCATCAACTGATAGTACCTGGGTGTAGCTAACTACCCTTAACATATATCTCAATCTGTTTCTTCTCTCTACTTCCAGTTGTTGTGCCCAGATTTCAAGATTCCCAAGAGCCCACCAGGGAGCCAGCGAGTCCGATGCAAAAGCAAAGAGTCATTTATTTCAAACCTAGGTCTGGCTCCCCTGCCCTCCTTACTGGCACAGAAGCAGGTAGCAGAGAGAGACCGAAGCCTGATGGGACGGGGGTTTTTTATAGGAGGGTGGAGTAAGGACAGGAGAGGGGACTGTGGGCCCTGCCGATTGGCCAGGCTCGAGTTGGTGTCTCATTACACAGGATGTGGTCATATTGATGGCGTGCACTTCCCTTGATTGTCATTGGTTAGTCCAGAGAAATCCTGGGCGTGGCCAGCAGAGGCCTGGGCCTCTGGGAAGAAGCCCCCGCCGAGCACATGGCTCTGCCCAAAAATGGAGGACTCAGGGTAAGACGGAGGGCGCAGTCCTCGCCCCTCCCAGGGCGAGCTGAGACCGGGCTCCAGGGGCCAGTCCAGTTGCCGGGGTTCCAGCAGATCGACCAGTTCCAGCCCAGACAGGAAGTCCATGTCCTCCGTCTCGTCCCCGGGGGCGCCGGCGATCACCTCCTCCTCCATCTCCTCGGGTGAGGGCACGCGCCCCGCCCTGGGTCGCCGCTGCAGCGTGGTCAGGCTGTGCTTCATGGGGCCCGGCGGCCGGCCCACGTAGGCCCCGCGACGACTCTCCCTTTCACCAGTGACACTTCCCTAACCTTGGTTCTCATTAAGTTTCACATAGGATAGTGCTCTCCCACAGCCCGGCTATCCTCAGTCTGATTCATCATAACATTGCTGTCAGATTAATTCTCCTTAAGGCTACAACTGACTATTTGACTCTCCTGTCGAAAAACTGGATTTATTCCTTTTACTTTACAGAGTAAAGCCCAAAATTCCCAGACACGTGGTCACTGCACTCCTCCTCATCTTATTCTGATGTTCCCTTTCCTATTTATGAGCTCCTGTAACTTTTAATCTGTGCCTCTCATGTTCCTTTATATGCTCAGTTCCACACCAAAGGTATCTATGTAACTGTCCGACCTTTCATGCTGAACAGAAAGATTTATGAGTAACATATCCATGTCTGAGTCATCTTTTCTTCTTTGCAAAATTTAGAATACTTGATGGCATTTATTAAACAATAGACATTGAATAACTGAGTCAATAAACAAATATTTATGTAGAAACCATAAAAATGCAAGGATAGTGGCAAAACTGGTAAATGTTGCAACTGTGGCAAAATTATATGCCCTGGAGTCATAGTGGTCAATTTCTTTAATGAAGATGTTAAACAGGGTTTGGATTTGAAATGAATCTTGAATGAAGTGCAGGATTTTCTACACAGGAACAAGAAAAAGCAGCATGCTAGTGAGAAGAAATAACTTCAGAAAAGCTTTGACATCAGTTACATGAGCCTCTTAATCTAGGTAAATAATAGAGAATCCAATTATTTATAGTTTCAATAAACTGTAAATAAAGTGTTGTAATAATTTGAACATGTAATTCAAATTTACATACTTTGCACTAAATGTGAGAAACATTAGTAATTAAAGTTGTAAAAAATAACTATAAGTTGACAGGGACAAAGAGAGAATAAAGCTGACGTAAGACATGAGTTTCTTCCTGACCTCAGAATGAAGTGAAAACATGATTACTGTGGAAAGTTTGGTAAGGAAGAGCTTTTAAGTTACTGCTTTAGAAACTTTCTGATGAGATCCGTGTTTTACTTTGTCATAAACAAAATACATATGCAAGATTGGCCCCGTTTTCTTCTTTCATTTACTAAGAAGGAAATATCCCCAAGGGTTGTTCAACTAAACCTTGATTAACCAGAATATTAAATCATAAATGAATGGGTAAACTTGATATGACAATGAAAATGGGAAATGTTTAGCCTTCCTAACACTTGCTTTACCTCGTGTGTGCTGGAAACCGTTGTCACTGTGCCCTGTAATGATTTTTAACCAAGCTGGCTCAGGGGAGAGATGAGCAGCCAGCGGATCAATATCTGGAGAGGAAGTTCTTGGGTGAAAACAAAATGCATAGCTGTGATATCGCAGATTGTTTTCCCATCTTGGGAATCTTTAACCAACGGAAACATATTCCAGGAAATGTGGAAATGGCTGTGACTCACAAGAACTCAGCCAGCACTTATCCACGTGGCTCCATTTCTTTTATAAAAATGTCATCAGTTTTCCTAGAGGCAAGAAGTGGTTCTAAGCCCCTGAACTTCAAATCGTTTTGGCTTTGTCCCAAAGAGGGTCAAGCAGTACAGCATATCAGGGGGACAGAACAATCTTTGGCTCTGTCAGAACCAAAGGATTCCCTGTCATTTGCCACCTACTGGCTTGAGAATTGAGCTATGCATGCTTCCTTAGAATAATGGCTTCATTCTCTATCATACTAGCCTGAAACACAGAGGGGTACAGGTCTTAGGGATGCCTCGCCACCCTGTCCTGGCTCAGAAAATGCACTGGCATAAGTTTAACTCGCCCAGATAACTTTGAGATCCCCCAGAAAGGATGACAATCAGATGAAATGTTCTTTGTAATAAATATATTTTTAAATTTAAATTTTTTTTAAATGTTCCCTGGCTGCTGCAGCCAGAAAGGATGACAATCAGATGAAATGTTCTTTGTAATAAATATATTTTTAAATTAAAAATAAATTTTAAATGTTCCCTGGCTACTGCAGCCAGGAGTGATTTAAGTCGCTATATGGTCCAGCATAGTTTGCACCATTAATAGGATGTTAATCACATCTCACCTCAAAGCCATCACCTGTTGGACCTCCTCACTAAATCTCTTGGCAGGTAGAGTTCTGCTTTTAACTTGGAGAGGAAGGCAGCACCAGCACCTTGCTTTGCACATGACAGGCACACTCTATGTTTTCTGTGTTTGAAATGTCAAATCTGAATTCTTGTGACTTTTCTCACAACTCTCCAAATACTATTTATATTGATGTAATCAGTATATGCTTGCTCATATGTTTTATGATGGGCATTTTCAGAATTACTTTATTACTTTTATAACCGGACAATCAATGGGTCTGCATTGCCTGTCACTACTTGAGCCAATGAAGTGGGGGCAGTATGGGAAAGAAGCAGGTCATCCACAAAAATCTGCTCTGCCCCTACCACAAGCCAGCTGCTTATACTGGGTAGGAGGTCAAAGATTACATGGGGAAGTAGGCAAAAGGGTAGCCAAATGGGCAGTTAACAGGTAAAGCAGGCTGGAGATTTGCCAAGGCCTGCAGGTATGCAAAGGCTGGGGGTCTTCAAAGGGCTGGCAGCTCTGGTTTCTGCCACAAGGTTGTTAATCTTTCCATGATAATAGGCAGCTCCCTGATGGGGAGGATGGGCTCCATTTCCAGGCAAGCTCTCAGGTCCCCTGTGCAACTCCCAGCCGTTTAGAATGTGTCTTCTTTAATCAGAACAAAGCAATCACGGTTAACGGAGCCTGATCAATATTTCTTACAATTATAGCTGGTCCCCGATATTCTATTTCTGCCTCTAATAGTTTTGCATATTTACTTGAATATTCTCAGGCAACCTATCTTGAGTGCTCTAACTGTATCTTATGATTGGCCATTACTGAGCAGTCTTTACATTTTGATGGCTGTTCCCTTGAGGCTGACGTGTTGGGAACACATGTGTTTAAGGAGGTCCAGGATCGTATACCATCCTCGGAGGGTAAGTGGATAATGGACCAATAATTGCAGTTGATTGCAAAAATAGATTTTGAACCTTTCATGAGCTAAAAGGGAGTGTTGTTTAATTGCTGTAAATGTGTCCTAATCCCTTCAGGATTTGGAGTCAGAAGATATTGCAGTATTACACATGGGACTCTAAGAATGGTTTGAACTCATTGCCAGTTATTATTTTTAGCTCTTTGTGACCTCCTGTCATATGTGCTGCTTTATGAACACTATGATAATATCCCAAAACAACCCCATGAATTATATTAATGTTATGCTAGTATTCATGAAAGGGGTCAGTGTGTTTGGTGGATTTATACTTTTAACTTAAAGAAAGGTTACCTGGTCTGGCTTGCATAAACAGGATTATCAAATAAATAAGTGAAACAGAAGCAATGTTTACCTTAATGGTCTTTGTATCTATTATTGTACCTGACCTTAAGAAACAGAGGCCTATTGCATTGAAAGCAAATCTGGTAAATGAGGTTCCTGCACAGAGAAGATGCAAAATAAAAAAGTAACCTGATAGATAGTGACACTGCCTTATAGGTAGCTTAGAATTACATTTTGTTTTGAGATATCTAAGTTGTAATTCTGACTTGAGTCTTTCGTTACTGTTGACTCTTTCCTCAAATTTCTCCCTGTTGTATTTTTTCCCCATTTCTGACATCAGACAATGTATATTTTCATTTCGAGGGTGTTTGTGAAGTATTTTGAAGCAAAACAAACACAAAAGGTAAATAGCATGAAACAAATTATTATGATTATTCTCATTAATACTTATCAACTATTACCAAAATAGCAAGTATTTCATTGGTAACCGCCATTAGTATTGATCAATCAAGTGAACATTATACTAGAAATGTGTTATATTTCAGTCTGTTACTACAAATTCAGGTCACTTGGTATCTTTATGCTTCAGTTTTTCTAACAATAAAATAACAGTTTTAGGGCAGCATTAAAAAAAATCTTATTGTTAAAAGTATTACATTTGTCCCCCTTTTCCCCCCATTTCCCTGTATAGTCTGCACCCACCCTTGCCCCAGGCCTTCTCGACCCTATTATCTGTGTCCATGGGTTATGCATAAATGCATAAAAGTTCTTTGGTTGATCTCTACCCACCTACCCAACATCCCCGCCTTCCATCTAAGATTCAGCAATCTCCCAAGCTTCCAAGTGTCCTTATGGCAGCGTTTCTGTCCACACATCTTTAGTATGGTGTTTGGGTATACACTTTTTAAAAAAAAGCAAAGCTGTTAGAGAAAATAATTTAAGTTACATCAATAGGTAAAAGGACATTTCTTTTTTTAAAAAATAATTCTTTATTGTTGAAAGTATTACATGCCCCCCCCCTCCCTCCCCCACCCCGCCATTGACCCCCTCCAGCCCGCCCCTATCCCCTGCCCTAGGCCCTCACCACCCATTGTCTGTGTCCATGGGCCATGCATATATGCATACTAGGTCCTTGGTTGATTACCTCTCACCCACTCACCCTCCCCTGAGATTCCGCATTCTGTTCCATGCTTCCATGGAAAAGACATTGCTTAGAAAACCTCAGTCTGCTATTAAAATAAACAAGTACAAATATTATTAAACAAATATCAGAGATGTTTGTGTCTTTGGATATAAAGAACATTTTCTGTTTAAGGACCATATTTAAAACATAAGAAACATTTCAGTTGGCATCATTTCTGAAAAATGATTTGTGTATTTCACTAATGGCTCTGGGTACAATTCCATTGTGTTATTTTATCTTAACAGAAATCATGAAATTCAAATTGTTTTCCCCACAATACTATTAAAGGAGAAATTCCAAAACTGATAATATCCACATGTTTTTATAAAGAAAAATATCAGAACTTAGGTAATTCAAAAAACCCCAAACAATCCTAATCTATGATTTTAGTGACATAATATAAATGTGATGAAGAAAGGGAGTCTGAATAACACAAACTTGATACGTGCAATATGTCATATTTTTCTATATGGAAGTCAGAATTTTATTTGTTTGGTTGATTTCACCTTTGAGGTCTAATTAGATGGGAGAATGGCTTCCCATTTACCCTTCCCCCTATTTTATTAAGGGAGCATGTAGAACTATGCCAAATTTTATTGACAGGAAAAGGGGAAATTGCTTAAAAATAGCCCTGGGGCAGAAATGTCTAGACTCTTGCAAGCCTGATGCTATCTGCTACTCAGATTAAATTCTCTCACATGAAACCTTGCACAAGGAAGGTTTTGATAGCTTTTCCTCTATTGCCACTGCTCAGAGGGATGAAACAAATATATAAATCTCACACCCAAACTCTCAACAGAAAAACTCTCTACCACCTCCGTTTCACTTCTTTTCCACAAAAGAAACATGAAAGAAAACACTAAAAATCTAAGTTGTATACTCTTGTGGATAGTTTCCCCTCCTCCTACAATCTCTCTTAGAAACATCATCGCAAAAGTACCCTGTGAGGAGAATATTTGTGAGGTTTTGATTCAAATACAATCATTGGGAAAATTAACTGTATTCTTGAAATGATGGGGCTTCTACACTTAAAAAATCTGTTCCAGAAGATTGGCTTAAAATATGTGCTTCCAAAGACAGAAGAACATTTCTCATTATAGCTTCCTTAGAGAGAACCATGGATTTAGGCTGGTTTTTCAGAGGAGAAAAGATCAATTAGCTTGTAATCACTGAAGCAGCATAAGCCAGGGGAGGCTAAAGCAGGCAGTCTTTCCTGCATGTTGAGAAATTGATTTCTGTTTCTGGGTTGTGAAAGGAGCTCTACATTTTCAGATATGCCAGCTACGTAGAGACTGCCCACCCAAAACAATTGGTCAGCACAGGCAAGAATTTGAAGAGTTTTCGCAGGAATTAGAACACAGTAGTGTGAATTAGGCATGGGAGCAGGTCTCTTCACCCCAGATAGCTAGCGAGGCAGAGAAACATCTTAGTGCTCATTTTGGCATGTTTTATAGAGTTTCTGCTTAGCAATTTTTATAGGTGGAGTTTTTAAAAATGTATTTATTGTTATTATGTATGTGTTTCACTTGCACAACAATATATGGACATGCTTATTTCTCTACAACATTGTCCGCAGAATCTTTTTTCAGACTTTCAGATTTTTGCTGGTAGATGAGAAATGGTATTTTGATGTATAGTTTTTCTTTTTTTTTTTTTAATACCCAACTCCACCCCTTCTCCTTTGGCAATAATTTTTTACTTAAATATTGTAAAGATGACAACTTATTAAAAATAGCTTTTTTTCTGTAATTTCTTAAAAAAACATGATATATCATTACTTCAAATTTTTAAATATGTGAATAACCCTCTCTTCACAGAATTTAATTTCTCATTATACTCTCTCAATTTCCATCTCTGCTCATCCATCAGAATCACATATGTTTTTATTTCTATACTGGTCTCTATACTGTTGTTATGCAAAATATTGTCTTGTTAAAATAACAATGCCTGTCTTTAGGTTTATGATACCACGTTTAATGATTAGAACTCTATTATTTATGGTCTTTGTAAATAATGTAACAGTTTTAAAAAATTCTAAGCTTATTTTAATATAATTCTGCACATATGAAGATTAATACATGCTCCTGCAATGATACATTCGAAGATTAAGACAAACCAACAAATTTTTAAGACACAGCGAATCAAAGTTTTCTTTCACATTTTTCATGTGAAGGTTCATGAAGGAATTATCACAATATTCTTCAAGACTGAAGATTAAAGCATCTCTACAGGATTTATTTTCTTTAGATTCACCTGTAGGTATAATTTTCCATCATCTTTTAATGTATCTTCAACCTGATTGTGATTGTTTTCATTTCATTTTGATGTTTGCACCATGGCCCATTCCTTTACATAGAGGGTACTATACTGGAGGGTCACCATTTTTAGATTTCTGGGACTTGAATGTTTTGAATTTTAAGGTTTATAATTCATTAAAATATTTTAGAATATTTTCTTTCTGCTATAATTAAAAAGTCACATGTAACAAATAGAATAGATCATAGGCTTCATGTTTCTTTATTTCTTTTCTTGAAATCCAACATTGTCTGTTAATTAAAAATTAAATTAGAGAACTATAAACCAATTGAGTAAATGGAAATTGACCAGAATAATTTGTAAGATATGCATCTTTTAAAAAAAATATATATTTTATTGATTTTTTACAGAGAGGAAGGGAGAAGGATAGAGAGTTAGAAACATCGATCAGCCGCTTCCTGCACGCCCCCCACTGGGGATGTGTCCGCAGCCAATGTGCATGCCCTTAATCGGAATTGAACCTGGGACCCTTGAGTCTGCAGGCCGACGCTCTATCCACTGAGCCAAACCGGCTAGGGCAAGATATGCATCTTTTATGTACACTTATCTCTCACTATCATTTCAGGTTATTTGTGAAAGTAAAAGTAAATTATTTATGGTGAAGTTTTGTTTTTTATGGCTTTAAAAATAATTTTCACATGATTAAGAAAACTGAACATAAAACATTAGTAATGCTACTATAACATTTGTAAATTTTGAGTAAGAGCATTTGAGACTAATGAACTTCATACTGACAACGTATTATTTAGGGAGGGAGCACATTAAGGTACCACCAGGGGAAGATGACAAAGGAGTCTTAAATGTAATTTATGTAAATGGAACAGTCAATCATTGAAAATCTTTCCTGAATATTCACCATTCTGAACATTTTTGAGGATTTTTAGAGGCTTCTCATTTCTTGACAGACCTATTTGTTCAGAAATATTAGCTGTGATGGTGGTAAAGAGTGAATTGTTCTCTTCTAGAAATAAGGAAATCACTCTAACTATAAATGACTGTTCTTTTCCAAGGCATTCCAAATTGGTTTGAAATAATTTGAAAATATCCTGCCTTATCACACGTTAAATTTCCATGCTTGCCTTCATGTAAAAAAACTGTATCAGTGTTCAAGTATATAAAGACTTGTACATACAAATAAACTTTACTTTCTACTTCACATTATATTTTAGCCTACCATCAATTTTTTTGATAGAATTACAAGTATGTAAACCTGTAAAAACCCACTCCCAATAAATGAGTTCCTGGATTGTCATTAAAACATGTAATGGACTATTAAAAACTGGAGACATCACTGGTCTAAAAGCACACACCTATTCCTGTTTTTTCCTTTATAGTTCACTTATTTCCATTTTTATTGTTCTACTAGTAGCCCTGCCCATGAATCCATGTGCCAGTAGCTTGCCAATAGCTTGCTGCTGCCCTCCAGGAGCTCTCCACCCGCTGCCCGCCCTTCTGGAGCTCCCCCTGACCCCCTCTCATAGCTTGCTGCCCTGCCCCTCCTGTAGCTCTCCACCGCTCACTTGTAGCTTGCTTCCCCACCCTCCTGCTGATCCGTGATCCCGTTGTTACGAGGTTGGTCATTACGCTTCACGGTGTAATGACCATTTGCATATTACATCTTTATTATATAGGATATTGTTTATTATTATCCAGTTAACTAGAGTATCCATTTTTTTGTTAGTTAATTTGGAGAAGGAGTTTTGAAAGGAATAGCAGAAAGAGCAGCTGAGAAACAGTTTTCTCAAGACAGAGCCCTTAGGTGAATGGTTTGAGGACCTCAGTAATTCCTGTTGGTGAAGGAACCTCATGGGACTTTTGTCTGTCCTTCATCACCTCCCAAGCCTTCTGTTAGCTAAATTTGGTCCTCTAAATATCTCAATTATCCAGAAGGGTTGAATTGGATGGCAAAATGAATATGGATGACAATCTTGGAATTCATTTTATTTTAGATATTTTAATCTGTAATAATTTTTTTTTAGTCCAAGTTGACTTGGGATGTAAGAATATCACAGTTGTATATCCAGGTGCATGAGTTTTTCTTGCAGTTAAATAAAATTTTACAAATAAGCACACCTTGATGCCAATGAAATGTTAATAAATATTTACATATGAATTAAATTTAAAAATCAATGGTGACTCTAAAATAATGTGTTTAAAATGATTATACTGAGCAGAGGTGGAGAATTTATTTCCCTTCAACAGGAAGCACTCCAAAAGTATTTATTGACCTGGAGTCACCTTATCTATCCAAAGTATTGTCCCTTTAAAGAGGCTGCCTTTGGCCTAGCTGGTTTGGCTCAGTAGATAGAGTGTTGGCCTGCAGATTGAAGGGTCCCGAAGTTCGATTCTGGTCAAGGGCACGTGCCTGGATTATGGGCTTGATCCCCAGTGGCGGCATGCAGGAGGCAGCTGATCAATGATTCTTTCTCATTTCTCATCATCATTGATGTTTCTATCTCTCTCCCTCTCCCTTCCTTTCTTAAATCAAATATATATATTTAAAGGCTACCTTTGAACCCTGTGCTTTTAATCCAATGGTTATATCTCTATATGTTTTCCCTGAAAATGGTCTTTGAAGCTTGAGTATTTAAGCCTTGGGAAGTTTTGCTCATTAGTTGTGGAATTCAGTTTGGAGACAAAAGTTCAAAGAGAAGGTTCTGACAGTAGCCAAATTGCCAAATGGCATACCCTGGGGAAATCAATGGTTTGGGGGTTTTGTTTAAAAAAAAAAAAAAGCAAAGACAAAATGTAAAAAGGAAGGAGGACCACAGAATGGTGGATGCTCCACTTGCATGCTGAAAATAAAGCCGACATCACAGGCGCTGTCAGTCTGATTGGGAATATTCAGGAATCAGAGCCTGGATCTAAAATTAGGGCCAACAGGCTGCTTGTTAGAAAACATTTTTCAGAGTCTTTGGGCTGCTTTTAAAGTTCTCCATTAATGACACCTATAAAATGAATAACTTGTTTCATATAATCCATATATCAAATATATATTAGACAAAAAATTACTTAATTTATTACCTCAAGAGTAGTACTATTTTCAAAGTTAAACTATTTGGATATTGGCATCAGTAGATATTTAAAAACCCAGCTCAAGGTGTATAGAGTGGTTTTTATTTATTTATTTTTTTGTAAATATATTTTTATTGATTTCAGAGAGAAAGGAAGAGGGAGAGATTGAAACATCAATGATGGGAATCATTGATTGGCTGCCTCCTGCATGCCCCCTACTGGGGATCAAGCCCACAACCCAGGCATGTGCCCTTGACCAGAATAGAACCTGGGACCCTCAGTCCCTGGGTCAACACTCTATCCACTGAGTCAAACCAGCCAGAACGGTAGTGTGGTTTTTAAATGTGCATTTTCTAATTCTAAGAACACAGAATAAAAGAGTATAAACTCTGATGGTATAATCATCTTTATTTACATGTATACTTTATCGTTTCTTTCATGGAAATGTTGTACATCATTTGTTAAGATTTATACTTAGGTACCTTCTATTTCATTTTGCTATAAAAACAAAATTTTTATTTTATTGAAAAAATGTTCTAATTGTTACAGTTGTTTCATCAAAAACTACCTATTTTTACATATTGATCTTGCAACTGGCAATATTGCTGAAATAGATAATGGATTTTTGTCTCCGTAATCTCCTAATACACTTTGTATCTAATACTCTCCTAAATAAACATATTTCCTCTTAACAATGATAGTTTAATTTTTTCCTTGCAATCTCAAATATTTCATCACTTTGTCTTGTACATAATACTCTCTGTCATGTTTTCATGTTGTACTATTGGCCAGAGTGGTCACCTGTGTTTGATTCCTGACTTTAAAATAAATGCTTCTACTATTTTTCCATTTAATGTGGTGTTGGCTGTGGATTTTTAATAATACACTTATCACTGTAAGGAACTTTCCTAGTGTATTTGCTTATCATAAATGTGTTGAATATTTACAAGTAATTTTCCCACTTCTCCTGAGGGTTTATTATTATTACTTTCATGAGTTTTTTTTTTCTATTTACTGTATTAATATGATGAATTGCACTGGTAGATATGAATGTAGTCGAGAAAAAAGGAGGTAATTTTTAGCTCACTATGCAATAAAGTCTCTCTCTTTCTCTCTCTCTCTCTGTCTCTCTCTCTCTCTCTCTGTATGGAGCCTTACTCTTCTTCAGCTAACCCAAGTAGCAGCCACAGAACTCCAGCTTCCCTCTCCACATGGCTATGTGAATAGCCTTTTTTATTTTTTTGTAAAAGAATGTTATAAGTTTCTCACTCAACTCCTCATTCTCCAGCTCCCGATTACAGTCAGTAAGCTACAACAGAGACCCCTGTCCAGGGGTTTTGTTCCACAGTTTTAAGTGACGCAGAAACAGGGGTGAGAAGGTCGCTGTGGTCTTGTGGCACTCTCTCTTAACCTACTCCCACTGGGCCTGGGAGGACCTCTTCACAATTAAAAATTAATAGTGTTTCCTAGTTACACTGACTATATGCTTTCCTCTTCCTCTTCTATGCTGCAGGCTCTTTATTGCTTTCCTTTGTTCAGAGAGAGGAGTGAAAATGTCTTTACTTACAAAATTAATTGGAGGCTCTGAACATTTTCTGAAAAGGTCACAAGTGTGTGCTGGAGATAAACATGCCTAAAACATTAACAGTCTAAAAATGTGCCCAATTTTTTTTTATATATTGAAAACTATACAACATGCTTAGTAAATGTTTAGTGATGAGGAAATAGTCTGTTGATATTCTTTGCCCCAAGTTTTAGAGATAATTTAAAAACTTTGAATTAATAAGTTGTTTTAAGATGGGATATGGTAAATGTCACATGAATAAATTTGGAATAATACATATTTTATTGAAAATATAAAGGTGAACATATCAAAATTTTTAATTGTTTTCAGAATAGTTGAAATTGAGAATAAATGTAATAAAATAGAATGTAACAATAAATCCATAAGAGCAATAACTTATACTGTAAGTTGATTCTTGTTTCTCTATCTACTAAATCTGAGAAAATGTCGCATACATATTTAAAAACAAAGTTAATAATTTACCAATTTGCTTTCAAATATATTGTTGAATTACTACTAATTGGGACTATACCTCATCATTTTATTGGTGTTTTACTGCTTTTAGAGAAACAGATTTATATTTAACATGTCTGGCTGAAAAACCAGAAATGCATGTTCAACTGAATATTATATCATTTGATTAATGTTACAGGGTATTCTCTCATATATTGCTTTAAACTTCAAATTTAGATAGAAATAATCACTATTTATGTAATTCATAGATGTCAACATAAATTTAATAAAAATTATACCCAATTTCACTTAGCACAATTTATAGCTATTAATTCGTTTCCAGGAAAATACAAATTCTTAATTTACAATTGTCAAAATTATGGTTTATTTTCTTTCCAGGTAGCTGAAGTACAGCTTGATTTTAGTCATGTTCAATGCTGCTTGCAATGAAATCATTTTACTGTTTTAATGCCTGGATATCCTTGGTGAAAGGACAAGAGATTTTTGTTATTTATTAGAAAAAACAATAGTGATAATGACAATTAGTGCAACTTCTAAAACATTTTTTGTATCTAAAGATAAAGTGGCAACTCAGGGTTGCCTATTTCCAGTAATTTTAAATTCTTGCATATATTTAAAATATGTTGAAGGAAGGGGGAAAACAAATTTAAATTTTATGTAGGTTGTAACATATTTACTTGTGTCGAGTTATACTTTGAAATAATTCAGCCTCAACATGAACTGAACATCAAAATAAGTTGAAGCCCTTCTCTCTCCCTACAGACAACCAGTTCCTTTACTTGGTGTTAATTTTTCATATATACAATATGTTTATTTTTACATGTTTTAAAGCTTTACAAAATTGTTTTCCTGTATCCTAACTTTTATTCCACTCAAATTATATTCAGTACGAGAGGCCCGATGCATGAGATTCATGCAAGAGTAGGACTTCCTTCCCCTGGCTGCCGGCACAGGCTTTCCTCTGGCACCCGGGACCCGGGCTTCCCTTGCAACCCTGGCTTCATCTGAAAGGTCATCCGGAAGGACGTCTGGTCAGGTCTAATTAGCATATTATGCTTTTATTATTATAGATTGTGAGTGCATGCGGCTGGAATGTAGTAATTTTCACTGTATATTATTATTTTGCAAGAATATATCACAGGTGATTACTTAGTTGCCTGCTGATGAACATGAATATTATTTCTGATATTTTCCAAAGGCAACCAATTTTGCTCTGAGCATGTGTATGCATGTCACTTGTTCACATGATTGATAGCTTCTTTAGGATATACCAATGTCTGGAATTTCTGAGTTTTTGTTTTATTTTTTTTTTATTTCTAGATATTGTCAAACTGGTTCTCAAAGATCATATGCCAATGAATACTTCCAGCAGTAGATATAAAGAATCTGATTGCTTATATCCTCAGTAGCACGCGGTATCTTCAGACTTGGTATTTGTCAATCTGTTTAGCATTAAATTGTAATTAACACTAACTTAATTGTCCTCTAGTTTTAATTGGCTGGTCTTTGGTTACTAAGGGGTGGAACAACAACTTTTCAAATGTTTATTGGTTATTTGGATATCTTCTCCTGTGAATTGCCTGATTATGTATTTTGTCTTTTCCATTGGATTGGTTGGTTGTTTCATTTTTAGGAGCTCTAGATTATTTTGAAAAGTAAATTATTTGTTGAAGTAAATAGTAAAAATATTTTGGTTGGAAAGTTCCATTTCTCATTTTTAAGAACTGTTTTTTGAGGTAAAAAACAGTTTTTAATCTTTATTGTTATTATTCATACTAGTATTTTGCTTTTGTCTTCTTTAAAAATATTTTTTCTAAGGCCATTTAAAGTTCTTCATAGTCATCTAATTTATTCAGAAGTTTGCCCATAATTATGAATCAATTTGTACTTGACCAACATCTTAACAAATGTTAGTATTCCAATCTTTTCTTATGGCAATCATGCAATTAATTTAGTTCTTTTAAAATGTAACTAATTTTCATAAAATTCATGCAAACCTTTGCATGTTTGTTCCTGGGCATTTTATATTTTATTGCTATTGTAAGTGGCATTCTAAAAATTCTATTATTTTGATACTTTTCTTCTAATTTTCTTCCAGGTTATGAATCTGCTCTTACATATAGCATATTTACCTTTTTAGCCAACAACCTTGCTTACTTATTAAATTGTTTTTAGAAATTCTTGCATTTTCTGTGCAGTTTCACAGTTGAACATCTGCAAATAATGCTAATTTGTTACTTCAGGTTTATTTTCCCATTTTTATATTATTTATTTTCCCCACTAAAATCACTTCCTGAGATTTTAAAAACACTGTTAAATAGAAGTGGTGGTAACAGGTACTTTCAAATTTTTAAATGTATTTCTTCTAAACTTTTATTCCTCCCTATATTTATGTTTTTCTCAGCAAAAGCCAGGAGTAGAAATGTGATTATATCAGCAGAAACACTGCCATTTTGAACGAAAGGGAACAGAGAATGTGGGAGAAAATGAAAAGAGGACATTGGATTCTCGGATTCTCAGAGATAGGACCCTAGCCCTGCTTGGCTCTGAACTGCACCATCAAACTGCAGAATGGTGCCTAAGAGGACTCAGATCCTCGGGGCATTCCCATCACAGACCCAGAAGTGGGGCTGGTTCCTCCTTGGTTTCAAAGTGTGGGGCAGCCTCTCTGGTTTGGGGGCTGATGGGCCAGGGTGTCCTCACCCAGTGATCAGAGGCAAGGCCTTCACTGAGACACAGGGGTGGCACCTTGTTAAGCTGAAGGGCCGGGCAGCCCTTCCCAGCTGTGGGGGGGATGCTGCCACCTAGTGGGCCTGGAGGGCAGAACACTGAACCAAAGAGGTTCGGTTTTGAGCTTTTGAGCTCCAGATGGAATTTGCTTTGCTAGCTTTGGGACTTGCTTGGACCCCATCACCTTTTCCTTCCTTACTATTTCTCCCTTTTTGGAGAAAATGTATTTCCTATGCCCGTCCCACCATTGTATTTTGGGGAGCACATACCTTGTCTGGGTTCACAGGTTCACAGCTGGAGAGAAATTTTGCTTAAGGGTGAATTATACCTTGAGTCTCACCCATACCTGATTCAGATTATATTTGGATAAAACTTTGGACTTCACAGTTGATGCTGGAATGACTCAAGTACCATAGCAAACACTTGCTCAATTTTCGTCACTCCTCTAAGGCATTATTCTTTTGATTCCTTATGATTTTTAAAAACATTTTCCACATTTACATTTGTCATTCAAAATTTACATCATCTGAAGTATATAATTCAGGGAAGGATGTCTGAATCTGTTCTTTATTATTTCTATGGATTCTCCTTAAGGGTCTATTTTATTTGGCTTTTCAAATTTACTTTTAATTGTGATCTTATATTCACAAAGTCAACTAATATCCCAGTATAAAATGTGATTCATTCACTCAGTGAACTATCAAAGCACCTATGAAAAGGAAAGGTTTAGATAAGGGATTCTCAAATGTTTTGTCTCAGGTTTACTTTACATTTTTAAAAATTATTGAGAATATATGTAATTAATATTGAGAAAATGCAAAATCATTGTGTCAATTAATTTTACAATATGATAATAAATCTACTGTCTGTTAAGATAAACAAAAATTTCATGGAAAATACCATTTTCAGAAATGAAAAATAACAGAAAAGTGGCATTATTTTCATTTTGAAAATCTCTTTACTGAATTTCTTCATAGAAAATACCTGAATTTTCATATTTGCTTCTCTATCCAACTATTGTGGTATCACATTTTCTATAGCTTCTGGAAAAATATACTATGTGCTTGTGAGAGAATGAGGAAGTAACCAAAGTCTTAGTATTATTATGAAAATATTTTGAGCTTGCTGTCAAACACCCACAACTTTAGAGAAATGCTGATTGAGAATATTAACTACAAACTTGGGGAAATGGCCATGCTGCAATAAATTAGAAAGCAATACTCAGAGATTAATTTTTAAAATTAGATATCTATTTCTTTATATAAGATATTTAATATATTGTCGTATATGTATGTACATATGCATTGATGCTTCTATATATATGTGTGTTTGTTGGTAATATATACTATATTGGTCTGTATTAGTAATACATACTGTTAAATATAGCTTTAAAATTCCATAAAAACGGAACTACTACACAAATGCTTATGTTTGTATAAAATGCCCTTAACACCAAAGAATCTCTGAGAGGAATTTGCCTCAGAAGGCTAGCATTGATTATCTGGGTATATTCTTTTTTATTGCTGCATAGCGAATTATCACAAACTAAGTGGATTAAATCAACACCCATTTATCATCCCCCATTCTGTAAGTCAGAAGTCTGTGTGTTAATTCTCCTTTGCGGGTACCTCAAGGTTGAAATCAAAATGTTGGCTGCGTTAAGTTTTCATCTGGAGGCTCTGGGGAAGTACCTGCTCCAAAGCTCATGCTTGCTGTTGAAAGAATTCACTTCCTTGTGGCTATAAGTCAGAGATCCCTGCTCCCTGCCTGGCTGTGAGCCTGGGGTTCCTCCCATGTCTTAGAGCAGTGATGGTGAACCTTTTGAGCTCGGCGTGTCAGCATTTTGAAAAACCCTAACTTAACTCTGGTGCCGTGTCACATATAGAAATTTTTTGATATTTGCAACCATAGTAAAACAAAGACTTATATTTTTGATATTTATTTTATATATTTAAATGCCATTTAACAAAGAAAAATCAACCAAAAAAACTGAGTTCACGTGCCACCTCTGACACGCGTGTCATCGGTTCGCCATCACTGTCTTAGAGGCTGCTCTCTGTCTCTTTCCATGTGACCCTTTTCATCTTCAAAGTCAACAAGAAAGAATCCTCTTTGTTTTGTACCCCTCTCAAACATCTACTCTCTTTGAATGCATCTTCTGCCACCAAATGCAGAAAATGTTCTGCTATGAAAGGGCCTGTGTGATTCAGATAGGTTCATGCAGATAACCTCCCTCTCTTAACGGAGGCTGTACAGGCCAGAGGCATTGGGCCATTTCAGTTTTTGTCTACCACGTGGCTTTGGGAAATCAGCAGTTAAACATGATGTAGTAGGCAGCCCCTGAGGTGGCCTCCAAGATCTCCGTCATCTAATAGTCATGCCCTCCTGTAATCTTCTAATCTCAAGTGTGAACTGTACCTAGTGACTCACTTCTAACAATTAGAATATGGATTAAAGAATAGAATGTTTCTTCTGGGATTGGGTTATAAAGAGACATCCTGCTCACCTTCTTTTTTTCATTAATTACTCTGGTGGAAGGCTGTTGCCATGCTGTGACTTTCCCTAGTTAGTGTCTCACAGATAAGGAGGAAGACCGCCAATCAATAATCAGTGACAAACTAGGCCCCTCAGTCCAAAACCCAAAAGATAATGAATCTTGCCCACAACCATGTGCCTGAGCTTAGAAGTGGATCCTCCCCAAGTTGAGCCTTCAGATGAGACTGCAGCCCCTGCTGGCACCTTGATTACAGCCTGTGAAAGAACCTGAGCCAGTGGCACTCAGATAATCTGTGCCAATTCCTGACCCACAGAACGTATGCTATAAGAAATATTTGTTGCTTTCAGCTGCTAAGGTTTATGATAGTTTGTTATGAGCAATAGAAAACTTACATAGGTGATAAGAAAATAAAATTACCTTACAAAAGTGGAATAATATTCTTGATGTATCATTAAGGACAAATGTGGCTTGTGACATTCTACTTACAATATTATGGAACACTGGATAAGAATTTGTATAATGACTCAAAATTCATGTGGACAATGAACATTAAAAAATTATTCTGGCCCTGGACAGTGTGGCTCAGGGGTTGAACATTGACCTATGAAGCAGGAGGGCAGAGTTCGATTCAAGGCACATGCCCAGGTTGTGGGCTCAATCCCAGGTGTGGGGTGTGCAGAAGGAAGCCAATCAATGATTCTCTCACGTCATTGATGTTTCTCTCTCTCTCCCACTCCCTTCTCTGAAATCAATAAAAATATATTTAAAAAATTAGTCTGTTAAAGAGACTATTTTTGTATGGGGGCAGATGGTATAGGAATACTGGTCCCTATTCCACTATCTGAACTGGACTAAATATTTATCATGCATTCACCTGCAAAGTGTCTGGCCATTATTGTCAATGCAGAGCATCAAGAAAAAACTGGATGCTCCAAGCCTGAAATAGGAAATGCAATTGGAGTGGAAATGTAGTTGTCAGCAGGAGAAAATCGAAGAAAATGTATCTAGGGTGAGTGTGGAGTTTGGGGATGAGGAAAGTGGTAGGAATGTAGGAATCATAGAGCAGAGATGGATATACCTACAGCACTTTAGGGAATGACAACTGGAAATCTGAACATAAAGGTTTGTTATTTTCTATTAAGAATGCCTACAAATTTTATTTCCTGACAGTATTGAACAAAAGTGAGTGGACAATTCACTCCTGCAGTTCTCTTCAGGTTTATCAGCATTATATTATTAAGAATAGCTACACAGTGTCTTTGCATACTTTCCCTAAGTCTTCCTCAGGAAAATGCTGAGGGCTGGTTTTATTTTTTCTTTAAAAATTCGTGTTGTGTAGTAAAGTCTAGTATTATATCTAACTTGATACTGGATTTAATAAAACAACAACAGAGTAGCAGAGTTTCAGATACACTCCACTGTATGTTAGAAATTTTTATTTTATTTGCTTCTGTACATCTATGTCCTATGAAACCTGACGTTTAAAAAATTAAACTCAGCCTCCAAACGACGAGACCATACACAGCAGCTTTTCTTTGCCTGCTTCTTTGATTCTATTACTCCCCAAGGCCATCTTCATCTCTTCCTCCGTGAGCCAACTTCCATCGCTGACCAAAATATATCAAATTTCACTATCTTTCTGTGTTATTGCTTAGCTTCAATGCTCTATTCATTTTTACAAGCTCCCACCACCCCCCTTCCTTTTTATAGTTTTATACTTTTCTTCTCCAGAGGCTACTGTTTTCTCTTCCCTGTGTCTTGACTGTTCTGTCTTTTTTTCAATCAGGAGTAAGATGTAGCTGTAATATACCTGCTAACGTGTTGCCAGTGGGCTTCACTCGTCTCCGAAAGCCATCTGCTGTTTGTGGCTTCTGTATCACTGTTTCCTGGACAGTGAGATCATCGACTGGTGCTCTTTTTGAGAACAGTCAGTACTGATGGTTTAACTGGGTTGTAGCATTCTTCTGAGAGTCCCTTGTTAGCCTCAGAAGTTCAGAGTTATATTTTGTATTCTCTTATCTAATGTCTGTGTGGTAACTTCTTTCCTTATATTCTTAGTTTAACGTAGTACTTGTACTCCCCCCCCATGGCTTCATGTATGAAACATTACTACTAATTAGGCCTGATGATTTTAGATATGGGAATTATCCAAAATATTTGGTGCCACATGTCAGGAAAGGCCTTGATGCTGATAGTGAGTCATTAAATGCTAGGAGATCAAAAGAAGAAGTTTGGATAGAAATGTCCAGGACAACTTGCTGATGTGACAGAGGCAAGCTGACTTATTTGATCTTTCTTATAATAATGATTTTCCAAATGACTTCCCTTCTTCCACACAAACATGATAATATATAAGTGTTTATGGCTTTGAAAGGGTGATGATTAAATGATGATGGTAAACATTTAATTGCATGCACAAATTATATAGGCTTTGGGGACTCTGAAGAGCAAAATAACATCTTTAAATTATAGTCACGCCATAGGTCTAAATCTTCTGTTTTGCCAATAACTCAGAACTCCAGTGGGCTGTGACTATGGAAAGGGAGATTCTGGAAAGAGTAACAGAGAATTATATTTTACCAAGTGTGCTTTGGGATGCAAGTGTAATTCTTATGATTGATTCAAGCTATGGTTTAATACCGAATGTTTGAGTGCATGTCTATTTCCCTCTTTCTTCTTATCTAGGCCAAGCCCTGGCCCCCACACCTGACATTGCTGATTTAAACTGCACATGGGAGCGAGAGTTTTATGCTGGAGGAAGCTGCCTATATTGAGTAATGTCTCAACAGTTAACTGTCAATACAGAAAATGGTGTTATATTATGAAACACAACTGAAAAATGGCACATGACAAGCTTGGTAGTGCACATGACGCAACTGAAAAACGGCACATGACCCAGCTCCTCATAAGCCTCGGAAAGTGTCAGAGAAGTGACAGGCAGAGAGAGCAAATATATGTTTCTCAGGGTTCAGACCTTCTGTTATTTCCGTGGGAAAATAAAAACGAAAGTGATGTCTATGCAAGTTTTTAAGAACATAGTGATCTTTATAAGAAATAATATGGAAAGTAAAACTTAAAAAGAAAACTCTAAGGTAGAAATATATAAATAAATGATATTGTTTCCAAATAAACTGAATATGAATGTGGTTCCTAGTTTAATCAAATGAGAAACTGAATAATGCTCTATACTTAAGATTCCATAATGGATAAGTTAGAAATAAGCATGATTTCCATTAAGTTATCTTTACCTAAATCTAATCATCTTAATACATTAATTCTTACACCAAAATACAAAAAGAAAAGATTTTCTTATGGAGAAAATCTTTCCCACTATTAACATGACAATGGCCAATAGATAGTTGGAAGAAAAATTACCATTATCTATGTATTTCATGCGTTGCCTTAAGCCATAGGACTTCCTTTGCAGAGGAACATAAGGCCATTGGCAACTCAGAATACAGGGGGGAAAAACAAAAAAACAAACAAAAAAATAAGGCAAGCTAATAAGCAAAACTTTCTGGGGTCAAACAAATGAAAAACATCTGAAATTTATCAAAGGACTATGTATTCTTGGTTCTGTAGAGGAAGGATTTTCTTTTTACTTTTTTTAGTAGCTGGGCTGACTTGGGAAATGAAAAGTAGGATAGCTGCTAAAAAAACAAGTATGATATTCCATGGGACCAATTTTGCAAATCCTTGAGCCAGTGAGCAAACAATGCAAATCAAAGAAAAGCTCAGATATGAAAAATAACTGCTGTAGGTTGGAAGAAGTGGTTGAGTGCATATCTATATGGATTTTTTAGCCAACAGCCACGTTCTAAATCCGAAAATCACACAATAGAGTTTAGTTTCAGGCTCCAGACAATGCGTAGCAATTGATAAGACCCAGGAACATGCCAGGGACTGTCACAGGCTAGAGAAAACCAAGAAGTAAGGACAACTAAATGCAATGTGATGTCTGGCCTTGAATTCGGGAACCAAAGGAGGACATTTGTGAAAAATCTGGGGGCATCGGAATAAGATCAGTAGTTCAGTTAACAATGTGGTGTCAATGTTTACCTCTCACTTTTAATAATTGTATGATGAACGTAAGTGGAATCTAAGTAAAGTGTTTGTAGGAAATCTCCGAACTACCTTTGCAATTGTTTTGTAAGTCTAAATTTATTTCAAATTAAAAGTGAATAAAACTAAACATATTCTTAAAACCCCTATTGAACTAGGGTCAAGTGCATAGTCTTTCAACACGATCTGGTGCTTTAAGTCTCACCTATACATTGCATAGAAGGTTATGAGAGGACTTGGAAATCTATTGACTCACTTCTGTCAGTATAAAAAGCTCAGAGCTTTAACAAATATTAAATGAAAAATTAAATGGTTAGATATAATGAATTTATATTGCTTTATTATACAGTCTTTTCAATAAGAAATAAAAGAAACATAACTATTTTTACAATTTGAAAAACACACACATATTTTTATATTTTACTGATTTTTTACAGAGAGGAACAAAGAAGGATAGAGAGGTAGAAATATCCAGCAACTGCCTTCTGCATGCCCCCTACTGGGGATTGAGCCTGCCACCAAGGTACATGCCCTTGACTGGAATGGAACCCGGGACCCTTCAGTCTGCAGGAACCGGTTAGGGCCGAAAAAAGCATTTTATTCCATGTAACCAGGGTGCTTTTCCTGAAGAATATATATATATCATGTAACATATAAACTGCTCTATTTCACATGTTATTCATAGGTCTGAGAAGCAATAGTTATTTAGAATATTTCAAAATAGATTAAAAATGAATGCATTTGAATAATGACATTTTTGGGAGCAACCAACGGGACCTGGAGCTCATTTAATTCATTTAAATTTTTAAATTGTGATGATGAGAATATCTGATTCTGCAAAAATTAAAGGTGAAGTGGGAGAGACATTTTTAAGGTCCTGTTGAGAGTTTATGTATAAAATATTTGGACTTCTAGCCTTTGTCTTTTTTCATTAAAGTATTCAGTAGTGTGTAACATCCTAATTATTACCATGAATACATTTTTATAAAAAAGGATGCATATTTTAATGATAATTTATAACATAATGGGACAGATTACACTAAAGTAAATGTTTTACTATTAGTAAAAATAACTGGATATATATCAGTTTGAAGTTACAAACCAAGTTCAAACATCTATGGTATTTAAGCTTTATTGCTTAAACACATACATAAATGAACATTAAATACATACATAAATGTATAAAATAGTTTACTGTTGCTTTTACATGTATTATTAAAATTCCAATAATTATTTAAATTCATTACTAAATATTATCCATGAATTCTCAAGGAATAAAGAATAAAATTTTGTTATTATCTCTTTATATTAGCAAGAAATCCAACTAATTATATTGCTAACAATAATATTCATAATTCTGGTGTCAGATGGTGTAAATAAAGTTTCTGTGAATTTGCAATATTTGAATTTTATAACAGGTTATAGAAAGGTTACTACACAACCCAGTGTACTATCAGATGACCTTAGAAAAGAGTGATTTCTTCTTTTCCACTATTGTGATTGCACTGCTTACAAGAGAACTGCAAATGCATTTTCCAGTTACAGTTCTTTTTTAAAAAAAATCTCTGTTTTTTCTCAGATTTTCATCTACACTTTTATTTTTTATTTTTTTAAAATATATTTTATTGATTTTTTTACAGAGAGGAAGGGAGAGGGATAGAGAGTTAGAAGCATTGATGAGAGAGAAACATCGATCAGCTGCCTCCTGCACACACCCTACTGGGGATGTGCCCGCAACCAAGGTACATGCCCTTGACCGGAATCGAACCTGGGACCCTTGAGTCCGCAGGATGACGCTCTATCCACTGAGCCAAACCGGTTAGGGCTCATCTACACTTTTAAAAAATATATATTTTTATTGATTTCAGAGAGGCAGGGAGAGGGAGAGAGAGATAGAAATATCAATGATGGGAGAGAATCATTGATTGGCTGCCTCCTTCAGGCCCCCCACTGGGTATCAAGCCCACAACCCAGGCATGTGCCCTTGACTGAAATTGAACCTGGGACCCTTCAGTCCGCAGGCTGATGCGCTATCCACTGAGCAAAACCAGCCAGGTGTCCAGTGACAGTTCTTTATATATGTCAGTGGTCCTTTACAAGCAATGTGCAAGAGACCTTGTTTGTGAAGCCAGTTTCAGAGAGGCAAAACTTTGGGGATTGTTGTTGTACTTAGGAACAACCTATGCAATGCTTAATTGAATTAGGAACTTACAATATATGTAGCTAATTGGAGCATGAAGGAAAGACAGACATGTCTTTTGTCCACACGTGTGTAAATACACTCGGGTTATGAAAAAAGTCTTGAACTGCTTCTTTACACTCAAACTCCCCAACATCTCTGCTTAGTAGGAAGGAAGTGAAAAGACAAAGAGGAAAAAACAGGGGAAAAAGTAAAAGGATGAAAAAAAGGAACATGTTCAAGAGACGCATGTTCTAGTTCAGAGGAGGAACAAGATTTGCCAGAAGTAAATTAGATTTCCCTCCACTCCTACTGCCTTGAAGCTGTAAATTAAAAAGCAAAGCAAAACAGTAGTTTGGGGTTAGTTTGCTTTTTACTATTGATTCACGGTTACCCAGGATTGGGTTTTAAACAGATCTGTTAGCATGTGCATGAATTTAAGGATAGTTTAGACATATTAGAAATATTGAAAAGCTTTTGAACAAATCCTGAGTCATTTATGTAAATGATTTTTAAATGGTTTATGTAAGGTGCTGATGAGAATATCTGATCCTGCAAGATATTCATATAAACGGCATTTGGTACAGGCCAAATTATGGCTCCATATCACTTGTTCCCTTGGCCTGGATTTCTGGCCCTCTCTGATGACAATTCTGGAAAGTCAGCAAGCATTCTAGCATCTGTGATCCATTAACATTTCCAAACAGGCAATAGGACATCCTTATAAGTGTGTTTCGGGAGGAGGCAAGGGTGTGGGAGGTTTTAGAAGCAGTTAAGGAATAAGGTAAGTGGATCCTCACATGATCCTCAGAGATTCATCAGTGCGTTGCTTTGTGCTCCATGACAGTGCTTTTGGTTGGTTCCATAGGAGTTAATTTTGAGGTCGGAGACCTCCTGAGCGTTGGCTTTCCTAGAATTTAAAGCAATGGTCCCTTAAATGTGTAATTACCTTGTGCTAAAAAGTTGCCTGGATTAAAATATTAACCCCTACCTCTTTTTCTAGCATCTTTGCTTCATTCCTTTGGGTTGTCAAGGCAATGTCACCTTCAGAAAGCTCCTCATTAAAATACACTTTGGGGAGGTGCTTAGCATGAACTAAATTGGCAGATAACTGAAATACATCTGAAATAATAGACTTCTAGACAGAGCAGATTTAATAGGAGAGAGAGGGGGAAAGAGAACAAAACCCATTCTTGCCTATTTGCTTTCCTAAAGCAGCAGCGTCTCAGTGTGGGTCCCAGAAAACAGGGTCTCAGACAAAGGCGTTGGCCAAGCAGCAAGGTGCTCCTTAGGGAGTTTCCATGCATTCAACGTCACTTATAGCAGAGGGAGCAGGTAGGGCTGTGCAGAGGGAGAGGTAAAGGTGCCACAGAGACAGACAAAATCCTGGCCACGCCCATATGTGCTCTGGAGCTACAAGGGCCTGCAGAGTTGTTCCATGTGGGATGTAATGGTCAAGCCATTCTAGCCCAGCCACCTAAGTCTTTGAATAAAGACCAGCGCAAAGTGGCCAAAATCTTGGGAGAGAGGACTCTGTAGCTGAGATAATCCTTGAAGGGGCTCTCTGCACAGTGTCTTAGCCGGACACCCCCTGTTGAAAAGTCCCCCCTGGATGGGAAGTCTGCTGCCACATCGCACCACGAGCACACAGGTTACTTGTCTTGTGTCCTCATTAAATTTCAAACTCTTGAAAACAGTAAACATTCAACAAATTATAGCAAAATGTTTGACTAGTAAAGGAAATGAGATATAAAATTGTGTGCTTAGAAGACAGGAGCAGGGATTGAGAGAGAATTCAGGATGGCAGACTACGGGAGACACTTGCCCGCCTGAAGGCACAGGTACCACTGTGAGGTAGGGAAGAGCCCACCATTGTAGTCACTCTTTGATTCTCAAAGATGAGTGATTTGGTCTCACTGCCCTGTTTCCAAGTGACCTGTGTTCAATGCAAGCCCATTTCCTGTGACACTGAATCTTGAATTCTGTCCCTGGAAAGAACTGTAACTCAGTCACTCATTGTTTATGTTTATTTATGCAGCTGTTTTTCTAATAGTAAAGTTGGCAATGAATATTCAATTTTATTTGCAAATATTTTATCTCTTTCACCTATATTTTTCATTTTTTTCTTATGAAGAAAAAGTTCATGTTAGTTTCTGATATGATAAATTATGATTCTCTTAGGAAAAATGTCCTCTTTAAGGTATAATATACTCTTTCCTATGCTACCTTTGCAGTTATTTAAAAAATTACTGGCTGAATATAGCTTTTAAAACTGTAATCAATGGGATTAAAAAGTGAAGTTGCTGCATTAGTATTTGCTCACCCACTCATTTCTTAATAAGCTGCTCAGAATTTTGACATTGTAGTCAATAAATATTGCTGAAAAGGAATAATAAAAATGCACATTTAACTTTATTGCAGAAAGTGTCATTACATAAGCATGCTGCCTTATCTCATACTTCGAAAGTATTCTGTGCTTAATCATTTTATTTATATTCTTGGAAGGCAGTACTTCTAAAAAGGTTTTTGGCAGGAAATTACTGAGTCAAAATTTTCAAAGAAAGATATTGCATCATTTACTTTAAGAACTTGGAATTCTGAAAGTTCAGCATCATTTTGGAGTTCTTTGAAAAATCAATGTAGGTATTACCACTACTTCTAAGCACCCTTCAAGTTAATGCAGATGTTAAGATATCTGTTTAAATTTCAAAACTGGATGGTAAATAAAGTGTAGTAATATGCCCATGTCTGCTTTCCTTTAGTCATCTCTTTCCTCTCCTGTTTCTCATTTCACAAACCTTAAATATCGATGCTACTGCTCATCAGATGCACCCAATGTTCCCTAGCGACTTATTTCTTCTTCCTTCTTCCCTGCCTTCAAGATAAGCCCATATTCTCATAGATTTTTTTAAACTCCAAAACTGGACTAAAAAGAAGCAAGATGGTTTTTTGTTTTGTTTTGATTTCATAATGCCAGAGTCCCATCTTTTGGAACCTAGAAACATTATTTCCTCCATGGATTCAATATAATTATTTCAGGTAAATAGTGTCTGTTTCTAATTAAACCCAGAAAGTTCATTGTTTATTGGCAATAGAATGGGAATTTCTCTCTCTCTCTCTCTCTCTCTCTCTCTCTCTCTCTCTCTCTCTCTCTGTTTTATTTTTATGCTGGTGAATTGACTAAAGTTTAGGAAATATCCCAAAGGTGTATATGTGCTAAAGGGAGTCCTAGTATAGGAAATATATTAATATTACAGAATAACACACTGAAAAATCACCAAAGGATATTGTTGAAATGCAGGTTCTGATTGAGCAGTTTTAGAGTGGGGCTGCATTTTACTAGGATGTGGATGTGGCTGGCACCCCTGGGAGGAGGAAGGCTAGGGGGATGGGGCATATGATGTCCTCAAAGGCAGGGTTCTCAATCATTTAAAAAATATGATGCATAGGCTCCATTGAGAAGTTAATAAAGCCTATGGGATTTTCTCAAAATCCTATATAATAAAACCCTATTATGCAAATCGACTGAATGGCGGAATGACCGGTTGCTATGACATGCACTGACCACCAGGGGGCAGATGCTCAATGCAGAAGCTGCGCCCTGGTGGTCAGTGTGTTCCCACAGGGGGAGCACCACTCACCCAGAAGCCTGGCTCACGGCTGGCGAGTGAAGTGGCAATGGTGGGAGTCTCCCCCAGCTCTGCAGCAGTGCTAAGGACCCCTTGGAGGATGTCTGATGCTGGCTTAGGCCCGCTCCCCAGGGACATCCCCCAAGGAGTCCCGGACTGGGAGAAGGCACAGGCCAGGCTGAGGGACACCCCCCTCCAGTGCATGAATGTCGTGCACCAGGCCTCTAGTCTATAATAATAAGAGTATAATATGCTAATTAGGCTGGACAGCCGAATGACCTTCCAGATGACCTTCTAGATGACCTTCTGGATGAAACCAGGGCTGCGAGGGAAGCCTGGGTCCCTGGTGCCTGCCAGCGGCCTGAGGGAAACCTGGGTCCCAGGTGCCAGAGGGAAGCAAGCGCCGGCAGCCAGGGGAAGGAAGGCCTACTCTTGCATAAATTTGGTGCATCGGGCCTCTAGTAATATAATAAAGTTCATAAAATACATAAGATTCTAAAATGAGCATTATAAATATCTGTATTAAACTATTATGTAACAGTTTACTACTTAGTAATATGTGTGTTTTATTATTAACACATTAAGTATAAAGGCCTAACAATTGTGTCTAATAGCTTTTGTAATTTCAAAATAATGATGATTTGAGATGTATGAAGTTCATAGTAGGATATGAAAATATCAGTGCTTTCTCTGTGTGACAGTCAAGAGCACTACTGATACCACTGGGGTTTGTTGCCCATGTTTGTAATTGAGGAAATGGAATATTTTAGTTGGTGGTTAATGAAAATAAAGATGTTAATTTCTTAGAACATGCTCCACGTTCCTTTGTAGCAGTGAAATTTCAAGACTTGGAACCAACACAAACATCTGATTCTCTTTACATAATAATTTATGAATTACTAAATACAAGAGGCAAAACTCAGATTGTTTATCCTATTTTATCAATGACCCTTCACTCCTGCTGTTCTATCTTTTCCTAATTTATTTTTGTAAATTTTTATTGAATATATGGCTAACATTTCTTGTGCGTTTCCTTACAAACTTTTTGCTGTGCATTAGTATAGTGAACATAACATAAATAAATAAATATTGGGTTAAAAACCAATTAGGCTCTTTCCATTTGAGACTATATTGTGAGTGTTTTTACCCCTTAGTATTATTACCTCTCATGAATGCCACATGGCCCTTGTAGCTGTGTGTGGTGATATTGTCCTGCCTGTAGCTGTGTGTCCCATGCATAACTGATGATTGAATCAGACGCCTTTCTAGCCTGTTGTGACATCAACACTTAGACCTGACTGCCTTGGCATTTGCTCTTAATATTTGCCGGCTATGCAGGCAGGTTTAACATCAACTTCGCATGTGGTTGAACTATTGTGTGTGTGTGTGATTTTTTGTGTGTTTTTTTTGGTGATTGTAGATAAGCTGAGACCCTCCCCCCATTCTCTCTTCCCAGTTCCCTTCCTTATATTGGACTTTTAAAGCTTAAAAATGAATATAATGAAGTATGTCAACTCTAATTGAAACTAAAAAATGATTTAAAAAATCCCAATTGAATATAAATACCTACTTCCAGTCTTTGAGAAATGGTTGCTTCTGCCTGATTCCTTAATTGTGCTGTTAGAGTCTTGCAGTGAAATTCAACATTTCCTTCTCCTTTTGTACTGTGTTGTGCTTGCTATCTCTCTATTGTCAGGCATGTCACCAGATTGTCTGGCCTGCCTGTCCTGATAGTGTCTGGCATGTCTCGATATTGTCCCACATGCCACTGTATATCTTTTTAAATGTGTCACACTTGGGAGATCACAATAGGAGGGAATCATAACATACATGACATTTTAAAAAGTTTAGAAGTAATTCATATTTAAAAGAATCATTTGAAAAAAGAACTATCAAAATGTTTATGTAAGTTTTAATCACTGGAGTGCATATCAATAATAACAATAAAACTGACACTAATAAAATTGTAAGATAAATAAAGTACATTTATCTTACTGGGGTGGGGTTGTTCATTTGGTTGGGTGGTTCATTTGGTTGGAGCATCATTCCCTGCACCAATGGGTCAAAGCTTCAATTCAGTCAGGGCACGTACCCAGGTTTCGGGTTTGATCCCCATTCTGGGTGCATAGGGGAGGCAACCAATGGATATTTCTCTCTCACATCAATGTCTTTTGCTCTCGCTCTTGCTCTCACTCTCACTCCACTTATTTCTCACCACCAACAACAAAAAAATCACAAAAAATATATCCTCGGCTGAGAATGAAAATACTAACTAAAATACAAAGGTTACAGTTGATAGATAATACCTTGCCTCGGCCTTGAGGAGTGACTTGCAGTCTGTAGCTCACCTTCACATATGATCTCATTTGATTCTTTAACCCACACTGCAGTGCAGGGACAGCAGGATCAGTGACCCCATCTTATAAATGAGAAAAATCTGCATTTACATTTTTGGTAATTAACTCACATACGTAGTTGTTAAGACAGGGATCAAATCCAGGACACTTTTTTTTACGTCTATTTATTGAGCACCTATTCTTCCCGAGGCAAATACAAAAGGGTCCTTGCCCTCGATGTAGCCCCTCCTGGTGGAGCAGAGCAGAACTCGGTCGCTACTTCACACACTGACACGCGCATACGGTGCCCAAGTCATAACCCAGCCTGCTGGAGGGGGAGGTATTAGGTGCAAAGGCTCTTGAGAGCATCAGGAATAGGTTAGGGCTGGTGTTTTGGCAGTTCACGTACTAGTTAATTTTTAAAAATCATACTATGCCGTCTTGACTGAGGCTGTGCCTTCTTTCAAACTTTTGTGCCCATCTCCCACACCCTAGAATAAACAGTTCTTCAGTGCAGGCTGAGCAAAATGTCCTAGAATCAGCCGGATTGCTTGGGATTCCAAAGCACTCCTCCTTTTATGCAAAGAATGGAACAATTTTGAGAAATTAGCTTTTTGTTTATTTAGGCTTTCTTTAATGTCATTCAATAAAGTTTTCTAATCTTCTCCATAGAGTTCTAGCACATATTTTATTAAATTTATTCTTAGTCTCCTTGTTCTTTGCTATTATTAAGTATAATATATGCTTTAATAATTTTCATCAGTAAGAAAGTTTCTTCAAATTTTTAACCCAGCTAACACACAATAAAGACAGAAATATTTATTTTTATCCTGGCCAAGATATTAGTCAAATATAATATATACACTAAGTAGATGCTTTAACACATAATAAAACTCAGACTATCAATGCGCCCTCCATGGCACAACAAACAGAAACAAATACATAAGAAAATAGAAAGCAACATTAAAAGAAAACAATAAAAAATTATGTTGATTGTAGCATCCCCCAGTTAGAAGTTATTTTTTAAAAATCCAAAGTCAATAAAACATGGTGGGGGCATCATTCAATTTATTTAACTATCTACACAAATTAAACAACTATAAAAATGATTGTTTCAAAAGGGAATTTAAATATAATAAGCCTCGACAGTGATTTTACTTTATATAACTGTATGTCCCATTATCCTATATAATAAAACCCTAATATGTAAATCGACTGACCTGAAGGAAGGACTGGTCGCTATGATGCACACTGACCATAAGGGGGCAGACGCTCAACGCAGGAGCTGCCCCCTGGTGGTCAGTGAGCTCCCACAGTGGGAGCACCGCTCAGCCAGAAGCTGGGCTCAAGGCTGGCAAGTGCAGTGGTGGTGGCGAGTGCCACTCTCACCTTCAAGGCAGCACTAAGGACTCCTCGAGGGGATGTCCGACTGCCGGCTTACCAGCAGGCAGACATCCCCCGAGGGGTTCTGGACTGCAAGAGGGTGCAGGCTGGGCTGAGGGACACTCCCAAGTACATGAATGTCGTGCACTGGGCCTCTAGTTTTTATATAATGCACTCATGTTGAAAACATCCCAGTTATCTCTAAGCATATTGATAAGTCATCCCAAAGACAATCCCAGTCTATGTAAGGTACCATTTGTTTCATCAGTAAGAAAGTTTCTTTGTTTCTAGAAGATATTTTTGGTTTGGGTGTGTTTTGTTTTTCACCATTCCAGCAGTACAGATATTCTGTGCTGAATTTTATTTACAACTTAGAAAGATGAAGTGGAAATCTATTTTAAACTTCTACCCTATGCTAGCTAAAAAAAATAAAAACATAGTGCAGTGAGCAGATCATCCTTATGTAAAACATTCTAATAAATCAAAGACAGCAGACTCTGTCTAATGTTAATTAATAAAAACTAGAATTTGCATGATTATAAAGGATGACTGTGTTATAATTAGCATTTTACAAGCAGCACAGGATACTCTCTCCTTTTTCTTTCTGTTGAAATATATATTATTAGTATTTTCCTTGACTGGTTAGCCTTATTAGTAATCAGAAAGTGGAATAACATGAAATGAAAATAAAATATATTTTTAAATGGGTAATATCATTTTATAATTTAAAGTTTGGACATCATTTAAAAGTTCTAATTTCTTTCACTTGACTTTGATTCATTCATCTTCAAAAACATAATTTATCTCAGTTCAAAGAGCGCTAATTCTAAAATGGGCAATTCAGTAAATGAAAAGATAAGGAAGCCCCACTTTGGATCCATAAATTCAGCAGGGATAATATGCTTTTATTCTAGCTTCTAAGAGATCCACATAACTTCAAGTTGTCTTTGAAAAATGGACAACTTGGTGGGGATTTTTGTACACTCACAGACTTGTACAATAACTACTCTGATTTCAGAACATTCTCAACACCCCAAACAAATCTGATACTCACTAGCAGTCACTCTCCATCTCCCACTATCCCCAGTCCCTCAGAACCACTAATGTGTACCCTGTCCCTAAAGATTTGCCATCTGTGGACATGCTCTGTGAAGGGAATCATACAAAATGTGGTCTTGTGTGCCTGGCGTTTTTCACAGAGCATAGTGTTTTTAAGGTTCATCCATATTGTAGTGTCTATCAGCACCTCATTTTTTTATTGCCAAATAATATTCCAGACTGTGGGTATACCAGATTTTGCTTATTCATTTATCAATGTTAGAAGTGAAAATGTTGAACATAGAGTTATAGGACCCAACAATTTCATTCCCAGGTAAATACCCAAGAGAATGTATTACATACCAGAGGCCAGGTGGACGAATTCATGCACTGGTGGGATCCCTCGGCCTGGCCTGTGGCTCTCTGAAATCTCCAAGAGGTCCCAGATTGCAAGAGGGTGCAGGCCAGGCTGAGGGACCCCATAGGTGCACGATGGGGGCTGGGGAGGGACCGCTCCAGGGTGTGTCTGGCCCCACCTCGCCCAGTCCCGATGGGCTAGGCCTCAGCAGCACCTGCCCCCTGGTGGTCAGTGCACATCATAACTACCGGTCGAATGTTCAAATGGTCATTCTTAGGTTGCTTAGGTGTTTATATATATAGATGTCCATGCAAAAACATGCATGCAATTGCTCATAGCAGCATTATGTATAACACAAAATGATAGACTAACTCAAATGCCCATCATCTTAGCACTGTTTCTTGTATAGAATTCCACACCCTCCTGTATTTACAATGCTGGATCTCTCTTATAGTTTCTGTATTTCATGTTTTCTTTCTGTACTCTATGTTATTACATATTCATCCCTGGACCACAGCTTTGTAGTATATTTTAGTGTCTGACAGGCAAACCCACCTATCTTGCTTCCCTTAGAAGTATCTAGGCCATTTGTGGGCTTTTGAATATTCATACTTATTTTAGAACTTGCTCTCCAAAGTTTATTTCAAACTTGAGTCAAAATTGCTTTCAAGCCACAATCAGAATGGCTCATGGTTAACACATTTTGAGTTTTGTTTTAAAAATTGAATCTAACCTCTGACTAGAGAACTTCTCTTTTGTGTTTTTTTTTCAAGTTATTATATAGAATCCTTGGCCAACTTCCATTTGATTTCTTCCTAAGAACACTGTATTTTTGTTGCTATGACAAGCGGGCATTTCTTAATTAGATTCTCTGTTTATTACTTTGTAGAGAAATACAATTTTTCTATTGATATTCTATCCAGCATCCATGATTCTCTTGGATTTTCTATGTAGGGAGCCATTTTATCTGCAAATAAAACAGTTTTGTTTTTCCTTTTCCAGTCTCTACCCTTTTTTAATTTTATTTATCCTGCGTTTACTGGTTGGAAGAAATCAGATTGTTTGAGCTATAAATTTTAGCACAATATGGGGTTGGGCTGTGATTTTGTGTAGCTTTTTCTTCTGTACCCGGAATTTTCTACCCGAGATTAGTAGTTCGATCTAGAGAGTTGGCCAGAGACCACTCAGTGGGTACACCCCCAGAGCAAGGCTAGGGATACACCTAGATGAGGAGGGGTAAGGCATAATTGCTGAACTTGGTAGAAAAACTATGAAACTCACCTTCAAGGGAAGCAACCATGCTATCTTGGATACAGTTTCATAAATATTATAACATAAAAATAATTTAAAATCATATAAAATAAAGCTAACTATCAGTGGGCAGATTCGTTGAACTTACAGTCCAATTCTTCACCAAAGAACACAACCGGGGACTGTCTCTGTCTAGCATGTCACAGGGTGATTTGGAAGAAGTTATAAACTGTGGATGATCCGGGAAGAAAGACCAAGCTGACTCTGGAGTCCTTGAGATTTCCTCATTTATTAAACCAGGTCACCTGAGCCTTGCATCTGGGAACCATTTGGTCCTGAACTCTTGTGGCATGACAGCTCCCTGGGGCAGTTTTCCTTGGCCTCCCAGGAGGCGCTGCTGTAGGAAACAGCACCGTGAGAACTTACTGCATGGTCTGCGGGTGAACACATCATGCCACTCTCACGTGAGACCCATGATGAGAAAGTTATATCAAGATAATTCTAGGGACAGTTTTTCTGCTTGGGGATATTTTCTCCTCAGTGACTCTGAGAATTAAACAAGCAACCCTCCGCAGCTCTCTTTCACTGTGTAGTCAGGAAGCTGAGAACCAAAATCTGGAACTTTCTCTGATTTTCATCCCTTCAGAAGCTCCTATTTACTTTCAACCACTTCCTCCCCTCCCTCAACACCGTAGGTACAGCTGGTTATTTTAATGCATACTTTCATTTTAGCATTGACGTTAGAATAATATGTTACCTTTAATTCTTAACAGACTAATTTCAGGTGGCTGCACGCATTCCCAACATAAGGCTCTGGAATCACCCAAGAGAACCATCATAGGAACCAGCCACAGGTGCTTCTGTCAATAATATCAATTGCATTATGTCCCTCTCCTGAAAAAAGCCTTCATAGCTCTCTTGGCTTATAGCAGAATGTCAACATTTATTGCTCAACATTGTCCACTATTGTACCTATAAATTCTTACCTCCATATGGTTCCTAGTGTGATTCCATTTCTAGAGAAATGGATGCTTTTATTTTTTGCCCTATGATGTACATTTATTTAGAAAATTACATGCTAATTCATGCTGTTTTATGCTTTTCTAAATTCATTTAGCCTCTGCCCATGCTTCAAAATCCAAATAAAAATCTGAGATTTAACTCAGCTGGCCGAGGAAAAAAATAATTACTTCTCTGACTTCCAATATTATTTATTACCTGAATCAGGTTTTAGCATGGATTTATTATAGCATAAACCTCCCTTTTGAGTGGCTGCCTAGATCAAAAGGGATTTTAGTCTGGTTACTCGTGTTGTTTCCTAACATATATGTACCTCCCTTTATCAGCTGTGCAGGAAAGAGTTAAGTTAACATGGCAGGGTTGAACTTTAAAAGGTCCTGTTTGCAGGGCTGGCCTGTGGTTGGCCTCTGGAAACTTGTTTCTCAGAATGGTCTCTCGGTTCCTACCGGATAAATTTGTTTCATTGTGCCTGGTTTGTTTGTCCAAACAATGTAATTTATGGTGTACACGTGGGCAGAGGGTGCCTATAGGACCAGCTCCTAATAAAAATCCTGAGCTCTGACTCTTGAACTGACCCCTGGGAGACACAGGGCAAAGGTGTTGCTGCATTTTCACTGCTGGAGAAAGCACACTTGGTGGGACACTTTTCATGCTGGAGGGGTGTGGGGCGCGGCTGCAGTGTTTTGGACAGGCTCAGGCCTTGGACTGAGGAGAGGGCACAGTCCTCTCATTGCCACGTGCAAGTCCCAGCTGGAGGGCAGAACCTTCCCAGCACAGTTATAGCCAACAGCTCTAGCTGTAAGCTTGAACCTGTGGTTCGAACACGTGGCCCCATGTGCCTGAGTGATAGAGTTCAGGTGCATATAGTTGAGTGGGACTGAAACCCACGAGAATGATGTAAACAACCTGATCATGCCCTTACTTTGCCTCGTGGCAGCATCTGCTATAAAATAAAGACACGGCTTGTGGGCACAGGCGCTGTCCATCAGAGGGGCAGCGTCCCACCGAGACCCAGCTTTCATTCTCTTGTCTGTCTTTTCTTCATTGCCCCCACTCAGGGCCACTGAACCAGGCTGAGCTGGCATGAGTATTGCCAGGGCCGTGCCGGCTCCCCACAGAGGGGAGAGGACATGGGACCTGGGTATGCATTTCTCCAGTCTCTGTTGGTTAGCAAACCTCAGGGACTCCTGGGTAAACACTGAAACTGCCCATATGAGGAGAACAAGGGGAGACTGAAGAAAGAGGGGGATGCCTATCAGGACCAGGGTGGCACCGACACCTGTGCTATCTGCCAGCAGCTGCCTCCTACGCTGCCCTTCCTAGGCCAAGGCCAGAGGGCAGCTCTGTCCAGAGTGGACTCCAAGCCTCATCCCTACTTCCCTAGGGAGCAGCAGCACAAGCCTTATTCATGGGCAACTACTGACGAATAGATCTCTGCATCCAGCAACCAGAATCTTAATGGTTTATACCAGCTGTGGGCAAACTACAGCCTGCAGGCAGGATCTGGCCCATTTGAAATGAATAAAACTAAAAAAAAAAATGACCGTACCCTTTTATGTAATGATGTTTACTTTGAATTTATATTACTTCACACAAACACTCCATCCATGCTTTTGTTCCGGCCCTCCGGTCCAGTTTAAGAACCCATTGTGGCCCTCGAGTCAAAAAGTTTGCCCACCCCTGGTTTATACAGAGGCCTTACCTGGGTTCAGCCATGTATCCTGTCCAGATGGCTTCCACAGCGCTCTGCTCCCTTGGGGCGGCGTCCTTGGGAGCAGTGCCCACTGCGGGGACAGTGGGCAGGCACACAGTGTAAGGACGCAGGGAGGGGGGGAACAGAGGAGCCTGTGATTTCGGGGTCCAGCTTGCAGGTGCCCTGTCTTCTAGATGACCATTCCAACAGTCCCTTTTTCCTTTGCTGATGCTGGTGCGCACTCTCTGTGTGGTGATAAAGCACAGCCCTGCTGCCCCTGGTACAAAGGACAGCTGTCCTGTGTGCACCTCTGGTGATTGTCCCAATGGGGGTTGATATCTGGGACCCTTGAGCACCACCTGACTGCTGTTAAAGTGACAGGCGAAGTGTAAACTAGGTCCCATCTCACAGTGACAAGGCAGGGCCTGGGAGGGGCACGTGAGCGGAAGAGCCACAGGACACTGCTTTGGCAGGAGGAAGGCGTGCAGACGAGGCTCACTTGCAGAGCAGGATGGAGAAAGCTGGGTGCGGAGCAAGGTAGGGGTGACAGCCGTGCTGACCCCTCTGGCTCCCCAGACAGCTCAGGACTGGCAGGCGCCAGGCACAAGGGGCAGCAATAACAGGAGAACCTGGAGGAGAACTTGGAGTAAAGAAGTGTAGCCGACGGGTCCTCCAGCCCCAGGCCTTTCACAAACACCAGGGGTCAGGTGCCTTCACCCAGGAAAAAGGAAAACCTCCAATAGAGACGTCCATAGTTTTAGGGATCCTGCGTCTTTGCTACTGTGTCCCCATTAGGGCGGCAGTTGACAAAGCACATATCCCGCGCCCCCGCCCCCCGCCCCAGTTACCACAAGTTTCTGAGCAGCATTTGACCCTTCAGAGTTATATACATGACTTCGCAATCCAGACATATCAGATACTGAGCAAAATTTACACCATGTGAGACCCCTACCGAAACAATTTTTAAAACTTGGCCCTTCTAGTTTTTATTAAATTCTCTCCTCCTCCAACTTAGCAGAGGCTACCGGCAGGGCATTATGCCCTGAACACAGCCCTCTGCAGAGCTGCCTGGACTGAGCTCAGCTGAGCAAAATGTGTTCCTCGGGCATTTACTTATTTACTTCACCTGCGTCTCAGAGTTCGACAATGGAGAAAACATTGTTTCTCTATTCCGTACGACAGGGAAAAAAGAAGCAAGCCTGATGAAGAAGATTAAATAAACGAAGTTAAGATGAGCTGAGGTGGGAGGAGGAAAACCCTGTTTAGGAGGCAGGGCTGCCCCCTCCCGTTGAGTCCCAGAGACACCTGTTCTCCTCTTATAAAGTTCCCCTGCTCTGGTCAGGCCAGCTCAGCAGGAGGGCTGAGCTCATTATGCACTGCCTGGCTTTCATTCTCAAAGGCATTTTAATTAGATTCAATCTCAGACCTACGCATCCAAATGTAGGCTTTTAGTTTTAAGTGATCAGAATCTAACACATTCATACGTACACAGCAGGCCCTGTCCCTGTCTCTGCCCCTCTGTCTCTATCTCTCCATATGTAGAATATATGAAATATATGGTTACAATGACATACAGTAATAGATACTCACTACTATACATAACCCCATGAGTTAATCACTAGCATTTCACTTTTGTTTGCTTCCATTTCTGTCTGTCCTCTGAGGGTCTCATAGATCATGAACTCTACTCTAAAGCCCAGAGCGAGGGCAACCTAAAAGAATTATTTTGTACCCTCACATTAGTCACAGCCTTTGTCCCACACCACTCTCCACATGAGTCCCGCAGGCCACTCTGACTTACTGTACACATAGCGTCCTGATCTGCTGCCAGTCTCAGCAGTGGGACCCGTCCTGCCCTTACAGCATCTTGTTGCCTTTTGGACTTGACACAGTGCATCAGTCTCCTCATTCTACATCGGCGCTCTCCGTCTTTCCTCTAGTCCAGCGGTTCTCAACTTGTGGGTCGCGACCCCTTTGGGGGTTGAACAACTCTTTCACAGGGGTCGCCTAAGACCATCCTGCATATCAGATATTTACATTACAATTCATAACAGTAGCAACATTACAGTTATGAAGTACCAACGAAAATAATTTTATGGTTGGGTCACAACATGAGGAACTGTATTTAAAGGGCCAGAAGGTTGAGAACCACTGCGAGTCTAGTCAAACCCCATTGCATCAGCTCCGGATCAATCCCTCACCTGGAGCCATTAGCCCCGAATCTTCCTGAACTCGCCACAGCGCCTGCTCCTCCTCCTTCCCCCAGAGAATCGTCTCTTCCTTAAAACGGGCTTAGCAAAACCAGCACTGCTCTGCTTGCCGGAACGTTGTGAGGATCAGTGCAAATGTATGTATTTTGGATGGTATATCAGGCAGCATTGGCATGGATTGTGATAGAAGTTTTAAAAATGCGCGCCACAGTGTATGAAGTCACTCTTTCAGGAAAATGTAGCCTGGAGCATAATGACTAAACGTAAGTGATGGTCAATTTAGGTGAGAAAATATTAAAACTTTGCTAAAAGAAGAAAAATTACGAATATTCTTAACAAGTCAGATATGATTTGAGAAGATAAAAGGTGTTCCCAGCACAAGATGTTAACTTGGCTCCTATTCATAGTGAGAAATAAAATAAATCTGACATCTTTTTCTTTCTTTAGGCAGTGTTGTTTGTTCCCTAGTACCCTGACATCATCCTGGTTGTTTTAAAACTGACATTTTAATTTAAATTTCTTGTGCACAAGTATATAAATAAGCTGAGCTTTCTAGTGCATACAGCATCACCACCATCCCCTCCCCATTTCAACTAGAATTGCTGCATTGACTCCTGTATAATTCCTAGCCATCTTGCCCATCTTTTAAATTCTTAAAATTATAGCTAGAAGCCTTGTGGTGACTTTTGCCAACACCTTAAGTGCCTAATTAATTGGGTTTGAAAAATTGTATCTAGACTGGACATTCAATTCATTTAATTAAAATTAATGAATATCCATGGGCTGCTAGTTCAGAGGTGAGTTCCTGCCAAAAGGAAAATATTCTTCTTTTTGGACCAAGCCCCTGTCACAGTCAGCAGATGATTGTAGAGCTCTTTATCACTGCCAGTGATTACTCCACACCAGGCCCCACTATTGCCCCAGGGATTTGGTAAAAATAAGTAACCATTTATTGGCCATAGCTTGACACCCCAGATGGTATATTTCAGGGTGCTACAATAATGCTCACTCTTCTTGCAGATAATGAAATACTTCTGGGCTGGCTGGAAAGATTTATTTGAAATTGTGGAAAATATATGTTTTGGGGAAAAACAGTGTTTTAAAAGCATGGATCTGAGAATGGAATTTTTGGACATTTTTAATTGCTTTTTTTGATATTCTTTGGAATCTAATCTTCACCGTTTAAAAATTACTCCTGTGGTTCTAATTGAAAACATTATTTAGTGGAAGAAAATATTGAAAATAAATAATTTAATTATAACCATTAATAATGTAATTGTACTGTTACTGAATTCTTAGCTAAATAGTAATGATTTTCAACTCTTACTTGGCATAGCAACAATATCTAAGTGGGTTTCAAGGGAGTATAAATAAATTTTTTAAATGGAAAAAAATGTATAGCATGGCATCCTCCCTTGCTGGACTATAAGACAAAATATATTAGAGGCACAAAATCCGTGCAAGGGCCTTGGCCCCGGCCCTGGCCGGCTGCCATGCCTGAGGGCCTCTGCCGCGCCCTCCCCTGCCCCTCCCCACCTCCAACCCCGCGGCTTTGTCTGGAAGAAAGACGTCTGGTCTAATTAGCATATTACACTATATATATATATATATATATATATATATATATATATATATATATATATATATTTTTTTTTTTTTTTTCTTTTCCCCATGGCTCCTATTTTGCACCTGGCTGTTGACCATTCACTTGCTGCTCAAATAAATAAAATGAAGAAAATGAGGTTGAATTTACCATTATGCTTATGAATTAAAGCACAGAGAAGCAAATGCATTCCCATTCCTAAATTTCTGAATGTTACAGATTTAAAGTGCATTAAGATAGACATGTTGGACTCCATCTAGTCTTGGAGCTGACTGTGAAGCCAATATGGAATCACTATGGGTGCAGTTGGGGGAGTGCCACTTGTCACATTAATCTAGAATTGCTTCTATTCTGAAGCAAACACCCAGACAGTGTCCTTAGCTTGTATGGTACATAACTGTCAAAGAGCTGTACTTGGATACCTACCAAGTGAAAAGCGTGAGCATAGCTATAGAAACACTCTCTCTGCTCTGAAGAATAAAGGCATATCATCTCATCAAAATTAAATAGAATTACATGGTTTTCACTAATGATGGTTTAATTAGTAGAAGCAGTTTCTTTAGAACAAGGGCATTTCACTTTGCATTCCTTTATCATACGCTGAAATTCATATTACAATATAATTCAATAATGCTAATAAGCCTTTGTAAAATTTGGTGAAAAATGTTGAGCTCTGTTCTAGTCGCACTTCTGTCCTTAACGTGTGTGGTTATCTGGAAGAAAACACTACATTTCCTCATTGTGACAAGTAGGAATTGAAGTTGCTGCCTTTCCATGGATACAATTGAAGATATTTTTGTTCCATCTTATTCAGGTGTAATCATGTTATTATTTTTAATTGGTTCAACATATATCAAACAAGCACCTATCTAGTTTTATGAGAAAATGTCCATGATTTCACAGTCACAAGGATCCTCTAGCAAGCATTATTTTATCATCTTTCTTATATAATCACCCTCTGCTACCGTCTTCTCTAGTATACAAGGACACATTAATACTCCCAAATCACCTCCCACTCTTCAAGGAGCAACCTTCCATGTGCTCTCTGTTCCTGACGCTCTTTGGAAAGTTCTCCACAGAATGTCCTTTTCTGTGGCCCCATCATTAGCTCCCTCAGTGGCCATACTCTTCCGCCTGTTTGTCACATTTGATGCTGCTACACACAGCAGTCAAGAGATGCTTTCCAATTCCTCATTATTTCTCAGATTTTCTTTCCTTTTGCCACAGTCTAACCATAAAACAGCCCATATTATCTTTTGCTTTAAAAAATGAGACCTAATAACCCAAAAGTCTTGTAAAAGTGAATGCAATGCCTACTTTGCTTAAATTGCTTACACCTCTCAACTGCATTTATCCAGTAATATTGACTGGGTATCCACTATGAGTATGGCACTGTACAAGGGTCTCTAGGCACAAGAATGATAAAATAGACACTAGCCCTGCTTTTCATGTGGGAAGGCATTTCTAGTCTTTTCCATTGTTATGGGAAATACATATTGATAGACATAATGGTCACACAATACATGTTACAGGTAGGTGCTCCTAAGGGAAGGGTCTCAGTTTTGTGGCAGCCCATCCGAGAGGAGCCTGACCTGATTGAACAAGCAGGATGTGAAAAGGGCCTGTGGTAGGAAGTAGCATGGTATGTTTTAGGGACTGACAAAAGAGGGTTTCTAAGTATGAAAGAGGGGAAATTACAAAATATGATGTTGCTCTGATTTATTAAGCAGCTGGACTTGCCATAGAAAATGATGTTCATCTATGTGTTTATTGGCAAACCGATTCAAACATCAGATCTCTAAAGATACCATTGTCTAGGGTATCTTCTCATCAGAGTGGACAATACACCTCTCTCATACCCCATTTGTTCTTATGAATATGGACGGTTGCCACTTATAAGATAAAAATAAAGCCTTTGGCTTGACAATTCCACAAGTTTCAAATTATCTATCTATCTATCTATCTATCTATCTATCTATCTATCTATCATCTATCTATCTATCTATCTATCTATCATCTATCTATCAATATCTAAATGTTAGTTTGATCAGTGTTTATGTTTAGGAGGCTGGGGAATCATGGATAAACTAGTGGACAGATAAATTAGGTATTAACAATAGTCTCACAACTACTGGTAATGTTTGTTTAAGCATAGACATAGTCTTTTCCTGTCCACCGAGTAAGACAGAATGAATGGGCATTTGGAGGACACAGGGAGCCATGGTTGTCTGGAGGAAGAGGCGCTGAAATGCTCTCCAATACCTCCTTCTACGATGGTCTTCAGAAGGTCTTAGCTCTTGATGATGCTTGTTGTGTAATGTTCCTCCTCACAGTGACCTAAGATTGGATTTTTTTCTCAGTTGCATCGCTCTTTCAGAGACTATAGGTTTAAGGCATCCATGTCCTTATTTCCTTAAGGAACTCCCAATTTATAGATATAATCAGTAATTCTGAATATATAATTATTGTAATCTTGACCAGGGTTTTCTTATCAGTAAAATGTTAGTAACAAAACTTTTCTTGAGTGAAAATATGGAACTTGCCTATTTATAGTATAAAATTTATTTACAAGGGTAATTGCAAATGTATCTTGGGAGTCTTGATACATGGTTAGTTCCAGTCCCCTAAATCAATCCATCAGTATTCAGGCTAAAGTCTGAAACACATAAACATGATTTCCACAAACAAACAAAAATTCTAACAGTGCTGTAAATAATAATCTGCTCTCTACGAGCCAAAGTAAATTTCTCATTGACAATAATCTTTCTAAACAATTTCCCCAGATGATGGAATATGCAAAAGAGCTTTTCTTATGCCAGTTTAATTCCTCTATATATTCTCAATTAATTATATATCCTAATATTTACACAGCACTTTATCGCTTGCAAAATGATTTCACACTTACTCATTTATTATCTCTTTTCAAATTAACAAAACTCCTTGGTAAGATAGGTGGGAATTATAATTCCAATTTGAGGGTGGCAGAAGCGATTCAGTGAAGTCAGTAATTTGCCCAACATCAAACAAAAAGTGATTTGCAGAGCTAATAAGAGTCATCAGCATTTACGAAGCAACAAACACAGCCTGGCCAGTAAGATAGGTGCTCTGTCACCCTTTGCCTGCAATGCAAGCATCAATCTTCCAAGGCAAGTAATGCTGCCACCAATTAAATGATATAAGAGCTGGGGTTAACTCAGCTAAGTGGCAGAGCTTAGAACTAAACTAAGAGCATTTCACGGTGTCATAAGATAGTTTCCTCTCATTCACATTAGCTTTTTTTTCTCCTCATTTAATAGTTATGCCAATGAATTTTTTATGATAGCAGAATAATTTGGGTTCATATTTTTCAGGTCAAATGATTAAACATAAAACAACTCGTAGTTGGTTCCTGGAGATTTTGGTGGATGGTGTCTTCTTTTAAAAAGTAACTCTTTTGAATAGTAATTTTCTGTCAAATTACCAATTTCGTCTCCTCCCCGCAGAGCAATTTAATAAGAGAGGCAGCACACGGCAGTGTTGACTTAGGTGCTGCAACATAAATTAGCTGTGAATGTCTAACTCACACTCCTGTTTATTAAATCTTTTCTTCAGACATTCCTTTTAGCTGAGATTTAAATAATGGAGAAGAGAAGAAATCCCATGGAAGTTTCATGGTCATCAGCATCCTCATCATCAAATGTTTCTAAGCACATCACAAAATTAAGAAGATAAAATTCCTTCTTCGTAAACGTAGTCTGGAAAGAGGTAAGTCTAAAGACGAAACATCCAGAATAAAGTTTACAAATAAAGTAAAGTTTTAAAGAATAATTTCAGCCCGAGTTGGTTTGGCTCAGTGGCTAGAGCGTCGGCCTGTGGACTGAAGGGTCCCGGGTTCAATTCTGGTCAAGGGCACATGCCCAGGTTGCAGGCTCGATCCCCAGTAGGGGCATTCGGGAGGCAGCCAATCAATGGTTCTCTCTCATCATTGATGTTTCTATCTCTTTCTCCCTCTCCCTTCCTCTCTGAAATCAATACAAATATATATTTTTAAAAAGAATATTTCAGTAAAGAAATATTGTGGAAATGTTTGAAGGTAAACATTACATTCAAGATGTATCAAAGTTGTATAATTGACAAATCAGTAGCAATTTTTAGGAACAGGTTTGACACTTATATTGAGTAAAAATAAATAAAACTATAGATAGTAGCAAAGACTAGATTTTATTTTCCCCTGAGGATCAGTCACACATATTGCATCTCCTGGATTTTTAAAGTAAGGTGCACAAAGGCTAAAAATGATCTTTTTGTTTTTCTTTCCATATCTTTGAGAAGGAGGTTTGTTAGGAAATATTACTTCAATTTTTGGTGTTAGTATGTTGATGTCATCACAAGATATATAGTGACATAAAACTAGATCACAAATTTGGGATTTTCAATTTGAAGGAATGAGTCACTCATGTGGGGATCCAAATGTAGTAAAAGCTTCAACAGCTAGAATTTACATCATACCAAAATATGATGTCATTTAGAACATTGGTCTTCAAGGACTTTTCCCATCTTAATTCCAATAAGCAGGAGGAAAACAAAGATAATTTATATATTTCCTAGTACCCTTGAATATTAATTTTGAAAAACTGTCCAATTTATGACTCTCATGTTCATATCTATTTAACCCATTATTCAAAAACACCTCCATAACTCATATTAAACAATAAGATTAGTGTTATCAATTCTGGCCAGTTTTGTTATTGCTTAGCTATGTGCACATTTTATTTCTTCATGTCGTGATTACCTCTTAATTCCTCTGGATTTGACTCTATTTCATGAAGCAAAATTAAGTTATTCCAGGCACAAGAGTTAATGGGGTCATTCTTCCACAAAGTCTGGAAAACTTAGTTAATATACAGGTTTCTGTATGTAGCACTGCCCTCTACTGGGTAAAGAAAAATCTGATGTCATTAATGGATTTCTAATTACTTAAGAGTAGGTTGGTAGAGAATATATGGAAAAAATAATCCAAATTTAACTACCCTGACATTTTTTAAGTTGAAGGAGCTGGAAAATATTATCAAAAAATATTAGAATCTTTGACATCTTTGTATAGACATTTTTACTTCTTTATATTCTTGTTTTGAACAAATAGATTCTTTGGTTTGACTGAGATCCTTAGATCCCTTTGGGGCTTAAACATATGAAAGATAACTGGTGCCTTGTATTATAAACTACCTATGTAATGATTAAATTAAAGCCAGTTTGGCATTAATTTCAAGAATTATTTATTTGAGCTGGTGCTCAGGAGGCAGGGAGAGAATACCTTTTGTTTATAACTTTATTTTGTGCAGAACTTCAGTTCTATTATGATCAGCATACTGGTACATTTGGATGGTGATAAAATATTGGTTGCTTTTAGATATCCTTTCTGTAAGATATCAGTGAGGGCCTGTGGAATATATTTCTTTTTTTCTCCTTATTCTGTTTCAATGTAGGGCAGAAGTATTAGAAATTAATACCATACCTGATTATGTTAATTACCTTTCAATCCAAAAGACAAATGCTCAATACCAGTATCAGTGTGCTCATAAACATAAATTCTAAGTAATATTGAATAACTAAGTTTTCCAGACTTTGTGGAAGAATGACCCCATTAACTCTTGTGCCTGAAATAACTTAATTTTGCTTCATGACATAGAATCATGAAGAAATAGTTGCATCAATAAGTTTTAAAACATGATTTGGACCAAACTGGGAGAAATTATGGTCAGCATTTTATGGGAGAACATTGAAAGGTGGCATGTAACACTTATGCAAGATATTTTTCTATATACTTTTAGTGATGTAAAATCTAATGAAGTTCATGTCTTTATCAATATCACATATAATATTCATATATGGTTGTCTCAACCAAACTTTCTGAAGATACAGAATGGCAGTCAGTTCTATATCATATTCCCTTTACAGGCACCTAAAATGATATTCTATGGTAATTGATAGGTATACAACACATTTTTAAAAACTAGTTGAACTAAGATAGAATTGACACCCTCTTGTGAAAACTGAGGATACAACATAGATATCCTCCATCTAAGAGCAAAGGAGCACCTTAGGGCGTGGCCAAGATTCTTGAATTTTAACAAGAATCATTATAAATAACTAGAATGAGGAGCACCTTTTGAAAGAATTACAGTTATATCATCTGGTCAGGAGTTGTGAAAGTATCACCCTTTGGAGGACAATGAGATGTTTGTTTAAACTCTTGCATTTTGAAATCTCATCGCATGGCTTTCTGTTGTCATTGAGAAATGAAAGTGAAACTTAGCTCAAATATGTTTGTCTAAATTTTATGGCAAGTGATTTATGAATGGCAATGCATTGATGTATTTATCTTTTCCTCTAAATTCTCAGTAAGTCTTTTACTCTCCACCCATATATTTAAAGATTCATTGTCTGATCCAGCTGGATTTTCCTAGAAATTATCTTAGTACATAAAAAAGTATTCAGCAATATTCCTGAATAAATGAATATCAGCAACTGCCATTATAATATGCTGATTTAGATGAGAAAAGGAATATTGATTCAGTATTAACAAGAAATCTCATGAATAAACTTGTAATCTATGAGATTTAGCTTTCTAAATTTAAATTGTATTTATGTGAATGATTATCATCCAAAACTCTTAAAAGTAATTACATCAATTCTTCTCAGAAAGAAAATATCATTATTATTGAGAGATACCATCAAAATAATCTCTTCTAAAATTGTAATTTGTATTTTAATTTGTTATATAAATAAAGGATAGCAGAATTAATTAACTTTTTTGAATAGAAAAATAAATAGTGTAGGCACAATGGCACATCGTCTAGTAGCTTGGACTTAGAAGACAGACACTCTGGAATCCAATCTCGGCAAGTGTAATAACCATGTGACTTCAGACAAGCAAATTAAACTTCTCAAATTTCAATTTCTCAACTGAAAACAGGGATACTAATATTGCCTACTTCATAGTATCATTGTGAACTCATATATCAAGTACTTAGACTAGCAACTAGCAAATGCTATCTATTATCTACAATAATAATATAATTATCATTACTGGTACAGTAGACTGCCTTCCCAGTAGTGAGAATTTAGCATTAATTGGCTTAGTAGGCACTTCTTTGTGGCACATATGTCTATCTGGTATAAATAACAGTTTGTTTCATTATTAACTAGATATGAATTATGAAGAATGTATCCCAGGGCTTTAATGACATCATTTACGCTTCTAATTAAGAAAAGTTGTATTGTAGCTTTTCAAGCATCTAAATTTTTATTGCTGTGTTTCTCCTTTGTCAAGCTTCTGTTCAGTGCATCTCAGGATTTTGAAATTCTCAACAATGATGTTTCACTGCCTCCCATTATGACTGACATTACCCATGGCCAAATGGAAAATCTGGAAGAACCAACTACTTGTGCACTATTAATACTTAAATAAAAACTTTTCCATAACATTATAAAGTACAATTAAACTGAAGTAATGTTTAAGATAGACTTAGATACATATTAGAGAACAAATTTTAAGGTTGACATTATATAAAGACCTCATATGAAATCATACATTAAATTATATTTATTCAAATAGTAATGATCTTCAATTTGATATTTTTAATTATCACCCAAGGATATGCTTATTTATTTATATATAGAGAGAGATAGGGGACACACAGAGAGAGAAACATGGATGTGAGAGAGAAACATCCACCTGTTGCCTCTTACGTGCGCCCCAGCCAAGGACCTAACCCAAAATCTAGTTATGTGCCCTGACTGGGAATGGAACAGCAACCTTTTGGTGTACAGGATGCTACTCCAACCACCCAGCCAGGACTTGAGATTTTTTTTTTTAAAAAAATTACTAACCTTATTTATATCAAATGCAAACTTTATCAATTCTTAAAAAAATTAAAGTTTTTCTAAGAACCAAGAACCTAACATTCCATTGTATGTACTTAGAGAAACCTGAGGGGGTGACTTTGTTTGTCCCATGCAAGCATACAGGTATCTTTCTCCTGATAGAAGGCAGCTGTTAGCTGATATGGCGAATGAGAGTTCACCCCTGAGGCTCACTGCGCTGGGCCTGCTGAATCTGGATTCTAATGCCTGGACCTCCACCCTCTGCACTGAGTCTGCACCGAGAACACTCCACAGCCATGTCTTCCTTTCACATTCTCAACCTTTCCTTTGCTTTTCCATTCCTTCTCTTTGCTTCTTATTGTGTTTCTTGGCAAATTGCAGCTACCTTCCTAGTCCCAATATGTTGAGACTTTGGCCATTTCACTGGTTGATTATGTAAGTCGGCAGGATGAATTCTCCTCAGCCAGCAAAGCCCAGGGAACTGGACTTCTGGCTGAGAGGCCTGTGAGGTGGTGCGTCCTCACAGGGAATGGCCAGTCACCTAGATGGCATTTTCTGTCTCATTGCAGCTTTCACCAGAAAGGTGGTCCCCTGGAAGGAAGATCCCTTGGCTATTGTTACAGAAAAATGGAGGTGGAGGGCAAGGGGTAAGTTCTTTATTCTCTTCATCTTCCCCCACATGATTTAATTTTCCACATTGTTCTGAGGCATAGGTATTGCAGATGCGTTTGCATTTTAGACTCCACATATGGGATTTTTGGAAGAAAGTAGTTTGAGGATGTGAAGCCTGATAAAAAGAGACCCAGGGACTTGTAGAAAGCTGGAGTAGATGTAAAAATGGGTGCAGGAGCCTGTGGTTTCCCAACACTCACCTTACAACTGCGTAGGCATCTGCTTCAGACATCCCAGCAGGTTCTATCTCTCAACAGTGGTACCTATGTTATTTCTTGTTCTCACTCTTCATATTGTCCTAATTTATATGCTTCTTTAAAAATATATATTTGTTTTGATTTCAGAAAGAAAGGGAGAGGGAGAGGGAAAGACAGATAGAAACATCAATGATGAGAGAAAATCATTGATTGGCTGCCTCCTACATGTCCCACACTGGGGACCGAGCCTGCAACCTGGGCTTGTGCCCTGACTGGGAATTGAACTGTGACCTCTTGGTTCATAGGTCGATGCTCAACCACTGAGCCATGCGGCTGGGCTACATGCTTCTTGATAGGAAATTACTCTTTTCTTTCTCTACGGCCTAATAGTATAGATTTCATAAGCTGTCAGCTCAATATTTTGTTGGTAGCATTTCATCTGGAAAACTTAAAATATCATTCCCCTCCCCCCAAAAAGAATAATTTATTTTGAAGTGGAGAATAAATATGTATCTTTGTGAAGTTGTTACAGAAATCAATATTAATAAATAAAATACAGCAATCGAAGGCATGTTCCTTCAAGAAACTGAATGATAATTCTCTAACTTTATTTCCTCAAGCCTTTCTCTACTACACAAATTGGAGAGCATATAAAATTTAGGTCAATTTACCTTCTGCTCACCAGGAATACAATTGCAAAGTTCTGTAACTTACAGAAAAAAACACACTTTCATATTTTCTTTAGGAATCTCTCAATTATAAACTTTTATACTTTCCAATTTGTGGTTGGAATCTCATTTTCTTTTTGTGTGATTTGAATATTTCCTCTGCTCTACAATTTATTTTCAAAAAAAGTTTTGGAAACAAAAGTTATATAAATATTTATAAGTAACATTACCAGTTTAAAGTATGTCTAACTAAGTAGTCACTACTTATCTCTCTATACAAAAGAGTAAAATGCAAATTGGCGGAACAACCAGAATGACTGCTTCACCAGTTGCTATGAGGCACACTGACCACCTTTTGGTCCTTCCCTCTGGCCAGCAGGCTCTGATCCCCCGATGGCGAAGGGGGACCTAGGGGTGGGTGGCGGTGGCTGCTGGCAGCTGGGGAAGATGGCCCTGATGATAGGCCAGGCCTAGGGACCATACCCGCGCACAAATTTCGTGCGCCAGGCCTCTAGTAAAAGTAATAAGAAAAGACAACTGTCACTTAGAAAAATACTAATATTTACAGCTTCATTATTATTAAATAAATTTTATTGGTTTAGACACCTCACATTTTCATTCAGCTACTCCTACAAAATGTTTTTGATTCAAACCATAGAAAGTGGAATTATTGTTCCAGTTTCATTGTATCATATTTTCAGACAAAAAAGAAGGAATATATTTGAAACACATCTAATTTTTTTAAAATACATTTTTATTGATTTCATTGAGGAAGGAAGAGGGAGAGAGAGAGAAGCATTCATGATGAGAGAGAATCATGGATTGGCTGCCTCCTGCAAGAGCTCCATTGGGGATTGAGCCCACAACCTGGACATGTGCCCTTGACCAGAATCGAACCTGGGACCTTTCAGTTCACAGGCTGATGCTCTATCCACTGAGATAAACTGACTAGGGCAAAACACATCTAATTTTATGTCTCCATTTATAAGATTAAAATGTCCATAAATATTAAAGCTTTTATATCCTGATATGGAATCTTATTTATTTTTTTGGTAATAAATACAGGTATTAAATGTTTTTAACAATAATGTTGGCTATTTTATACTAAAATGACTTTCTTAGCTGAAAAATAAGAACTCAGGTTAAACAATAATAAAGCTGTGAGCAATATAGAGTGACTGCTTGGGTATTCTAACTTTACAGCTTGTTTTGAATATGTTGGTGGGAAAGGTGTAATAAGTTTGAGATGTAATTTTTAATTTTGAGCAAGAAAGTGACAAATTACATGACCAGCTATGTCTCAGGCTTTTGCAAGAACATCCATTAAATAACACCAATAATTTTGATCTTAGAGCATTTTCTCATGAAATTGGAAGTTACGTTTAAAGTTTTCTTAAGTATAAATTTCATTCAAGTTATTATTTTGTTATTTCACCAAGAAAAATTGATTAAAAGAATGATCGATGGGATAAAAACGCAGTTTCACTTTAAGTTTTTTTAAAAATTGGGCAAGTATAAATGTGCTCTAATTGGCTACTCTGCAACTTCTCATTTATTTAGAGGACATGAAACGATAAACACATTTTCATTATTTACACCAAACCAAGATTTGCTCTACGTACCTTTAAATATTTAATCACAATGTTACTCTTCCTTGTGATATAATTGTGGACAATTTACAGAAATAGAAAGATTATCTTGTAAAAAATGACTTTTCCGAATTTTGGACAGTCAGGTTTAATTTAGGTATAATAATGATAATGTTTAGATTTATTAAACCTGCATTTAAAAAGTAATGTTAATAGGTATTTAAGGAAAATATAATTTTTACAATATATTTGGTGAACATTCAATTCAACAAAAGTAAGTCCTGGCTGGTGTGGCTCAGTTGGTGGGCTTCATCCCGTGCATGAAAGGTTGCTGGTTTGATTCCTGGTCAGGGCACATGCCTGGGTTTCAGGCTCCATCCCCAGTAGGGGGTATGTAGGAGGCAACCTATGTTTCACTCTCACATCAATGTTTCTCTCTCCCTCTCTCTCTCTCCCTTTCCTCTTCCTCTCTCTCCAGAAGAATCAATAAAAATATTTCAAAAACATTCAACAAAAGCTAACCAGCTTATTTACTGCATATATTTGTTTCACATATATTGCAGTGGAGCAAATTATTTCAAAGGTAGTTTAAAACAATACAAACTTGGTATTTTACATTTCTGGAGGTCGGAGGTTCTGCACGGGTCTCACTGGGCTAAAATCAAAGTGTCAGCAGGGCTATGTTCCTTCTGGAGGCTCCAAGGGAGAATTCACTCTGTGTTCCCAAGCTTCCTGGCATCCCACCTGCATTTTAGGGCACCTGCCTCTTCCTTCATCGTTAAAGGCAGGGTAGCAGGCAGGGAATCTTTTTCCAACGTCAAACCCCTTTCTACTTTCGCCTCTGCTTTAAAGGATCTTTGTGATTACCTTCAGCCCACCTGGGCAAGCCAGGACAATCTCTTTATTTTATGCTCAGCTGATTAGCAAGTCTAATGTTATCTACAACTGCAATTTCCCTTGCTCTCCAAGTAGCGTTCTCATAAACTCCAGGAATTAGTGTGTGGATATTTTATAGGGCCTTTACTAGTAAACAATTAGCTATTTTAATATGTTGTAATGATTTTTGTGCATTTTTGTGGGATGATTAGGTTATGTAATGCTTTTTTAAAAATTAAATTTATTGGGATGGCATTGGTCAACATGGACATGTTGGTTTCAGGTGTGGGTTTCTATGTTACAAGATTGGAATATTGCACCCTGTGCCTACCACCCAAAGTCAAATCTTCTCTTGTCTCCTTATATTAGGATCTCCTTCCCCCTCATCGCCTTCCCTCTGGCAACCACCACACCGCTGTTTGTGTCCATGTTTCATATCCCACATATGAGTGAAATCATAGGATTCTTGGGTTTTTCTGACCGACTTATTTTACTTAGCATAATGCTCTCAAGGTTCAGAGAGGACTGGATAAAGATGTGATACATGTAATGTTTATTAAGAATGTTTAACAAGAAAAGCTGACTTTTTCCCCTTCTCCTTTCTATACTTTTCTCCTTTTTCAAAAATAGTGTTGCCTTTTGAGACTTTCAGAAAAGTTGAGTCAAATCAATGTATCCTGTGTTCCAGATTTTCATCTGCTTTGTAGAAGAAAGCCCGCCGCCTTCATGAACAGGGCTCGCTGGGCAATTCCTCCCTAGTCATTCACTCACAAGATTTTCTCTGAACGCTGCTCTAGTCCAGCTTCCCTAGAAGCAGAGCTTGAGATGCTGATTCTCTTCTAAGTGATGTTCTGAGGGAGCGCTCTCAGAGGGCGGATGAGGGCAGTGCAACAGCTTAGCCAGAGGAGCTAGGCAAGAATGTGGTCTCAGCTGGAGGCTGGCTTCGCTCTAATCCCACAGAGCTCTGAACCTGACCGAAGGGCTCCTTATCCTACCTTGGTTGGTGCAGGGTGAGCAGATATGTGTACTGCGTGTCAGTCACCATTGGCCAAGCTCTACATGTGATGAGTGTGCAGCCTCTGAGGTGAGGGAGAGAAACCCCTTAGGTAAGGCGGCTGTTATCAGCCAACACTCACTGCAGGGAAATAACCTAATCAGTTCCATTGGATTCGACGCGGAAGGCTGGGGTGGAACAGATTTGGTGAGCTGGGCTGGGGACACAGTAGGTGTCACAGTATACTAGTACTTAAGCTCCTATCTAAAATATGCAGATTCAATTTAATACATTTGATGAACTGCAAATATGTACATATGTGTAATTGACAGAGAAACTACTGGGGTTATATTAAGTTTCCTAGGAAATGAAAAACAAAAGCAGATATCATAAAAAAAGAATTCCTACTTTAGATTTTTGGATTACCTAAGCTGTTTACCCTTGACATCAAGATACTGCATCTTGTGGAGAATCAATTTAAGGCCCTGAAAAGCACCAGCTACATTAAAAATTAAAAGTATCAGCATTCTAAGATTTTACCACTCCTTCCTGCTCACCCAGAAAGTTAATGAAATGTGGCAGCCTAGACATCTCAATAATGAATTAATTCTACATTAAGGATTAGCTGCGCGTGTTTCTAAAATTTATCAAACAAGGAGCAATTTGATAAAGGGGAAAAACATTTCATCTGAAGTTCAAAGGACCGAGTTTGAGCTCTGTTTCTGGAATTTATAAACTTGGCAAGTGAGTAAGCCTTGGTTTCTTCATCATTAATTAGAGGTAAGAATAACTGTGTTATCTTGCTCAATGTCCAATACTTTATAATAGTAGACATGATAAAAATGATTCTTCTAGACCAGTGATGGCGAACCTTTTGAGCTCGGCGTGTCAGCATTTTGAAAAACCCTAACTTAACTCTGGTGCCGTGTGACATACAGAAATTTTTTGACATTTGCAATCATAGTAAAACAAAGACTTATATTTTTGATATTTATTTTATATATTTAAATGCCATTTAACAAAGAAAAATCAACCAAAAAAATGAGTTCGCGTGTCATAGGTTCGCCATCGCTGTAGACCATATAAATTGATTTTTAAGAGAGAGGAAGGGAGAGGAAAAGAGAAAGAGAAACATTGATGTGAGAGTGAAACATGGATAGGCTGCCTCCTGGATGCCTTCTGCATGGAGTCGAAACCAGGCGTGTGCCCTAACTGGCAATCAAACAGGTGACCTCTAGGTGCCAGGGGAGATGCTCAACCAACTGAGCCACAGCAGGCAGGGCAGAAATGTTTCATTTTAACATATTTACTTTCCACAAAATGCCAAAGCATTTTATTTAAATATAGTACTTTTTAGTTACTAAAATATTGAGAACTCATTCATTTATTTGAATTTTATCTGAACTTTAGCAAGTACTGTTTGCAAGGTTGGCCCTTGACTGACATGTGAGAATTTGTATTTCTGGAGGGTTCTCACAATTCTCTAATAAGAATGATTCACTGGCCTAAACTGTTTATACAAATAATTGATTTATGCCAAAGGCCTGCTTTCTTTCTCAGAGTGTAATCATTTCATACATGCTGGGAAGATCATGTCTACAGGAACAACTCAAATACAAACCATGGGCACTGAGTTTGCCATGCACTTCCCTGGCAGGCAGCATTCCACATGTATCCTCAGAACTTGCTGTTGGGGGAATGAATCTCATCCTGTGAGACTCCACTGACTGAGGACTCTTGAAAGATTTGCCTGGTTTCCTCTAGACATCGCTGTATGCACCTTTTCTCTTTGCTGATTTTGCTTTATATCTTTTTGCTGTAATAAGTTACTGTTGTGAGTATGACTATATTCTGAGTCCTGGGGTCCTCCAAGAAAACCATTAACCTGGGAGGAGGGTTGGTCTTGGGGACCCCTGGCACAGCCCAAAATAATTTTTTATCTTAATAGCAGTGGGGTTGCCCAGCCAGTGTGGTTCAGTGATTGAGTGTTGACCAATGAACCAGGAGGTATGGTTCCATTCCCAGTCAGGGCACAAGCCTAGGCTGGTGTGGGCTCGATCCCCTCTGGGCATGCAGGAGGCAGCCTATCAAGGATTCTCTCTCATCATGGATGTTTCTATCTCTCTCCTTTCCCTTCCTCTCTCTGAAATTAATAAAGACATAAAAAAATAGGAGGGTGGTTTATGTGAGTGTATTAATTTATCAAAACTGATTGAATGGAAAACTCAAGAGCTGTGTATTACACTCTAAATTATCATGTGGAGAAAATGATCAATAAAAATATGATATTATGTTGGATGTTAATTTTTAGTTGTGTGCTCCATCAAAGGAAGAACTGTGGTGACATGACAAGGACAGCGCAACTGCGAAGAATTACAAAGACAGGTCATTGCTTCCTCTGTAGAATAACTGAAGTAGCTCTGGAAGGGACCTCTGCCATTTTTCAACCCAACCAAAGCATGGAAACGATAGCATTCTGGCAGTCCCCAGAGACTTGCGATTCTATGCGGCCCTGTGATTATTCAGAAAAACACTTAGCGCTACATTTGATTAAAAGGAATTTTCAAACTTTTTAGTTTTTAGGTGAAGAGAAGAGGGCTTAGGGATTGAAAGACATGGCCTGATTTGATTCAGACTTTCCCACTACTTTTCCAGCTGCCAGATGTTGGCATGTTGTCCCAGGCAAGCCAACCTTTCAAGTGGACTGGGCCTTGGTATCCCATGGGGAGCTATTTAGCTTTGTGGCATGAGATTCTTCTTCACAAATACTAAATTAAACTAAGAGACTATTTAGGATAGGCTGCACAAGAGTTTATACTAATAGGGATTTCAGTGGGACACAAAAAGGTTCTATCATCAAAGAAAACGGGAGTCTTTGCTGCAGCAATTCTCAGAGACAGCAGTGTGTTGGTATGAAACATGACCATTCAAGACAGAGAAAATAATTTAGTGTTTACCAAACCTTATTTGTAGATAAAACATTTCCCCCCCAGGAAATATTTCTCAAGTACAGAGTTATGTGGGTCCTGTTTGGACTATTTTTCTTGAAGAAAGATAACACATTCTGAAAGGAAAAAATAATTGGCCTTATTTCTGGTGTTATTAAAACTCAAAGCCTAAAATACATCATGTACATTTGAATAAAATGTTATATACTGAACTTAACAGTTACATAATAAAATTAGTATGCAAATTATTATGGTGAATTTTGTGCATTAAAAATTAGAAAGTTGAGTTAGTGCTCAATTAGAAAATTTATATTTATTGTTGAAAGTAAAACAGGTGTCCCCTTTTTCTCCCCATTGACTCCTTCTAGCCTGTTCCCTTCCCCTACCCCAGGCCTTCACCACACTATTGTCTATGTCCATGGGTTATACATATATGCATATATAAGTTATTTGGTTAGTCTCCTCCCACACACCCACCACCCACCTCTGCATTCCCTCTGAGATTCATTAGTGCTAACTTAAAAAAAATTTTTTTTTAGTACTCACCAGAGGACACATTTTTATTGATTTTAGAGAGAGATAGAGGAAGGGAGGGAGGGAGAGAGAGAGAGAGAGAGAGAAACATTGATCAGTTGCCTCCTGTACTCTCCCTGATCAGGGATCAAACCTGCAAACTGGTTATGTGCCCTAACCAGGAATCAAACCCGTGACACTTCAGTAAATAGGACAAAGCTGAGCCACACTGGCCAGGGCAAGTGCTAACTTTTAAAGTTAAGCAAAGGAATTGAGACTCTAAATTGTAATACAGAGTTGATTTTTCATTTTACTGATTTGTCTTAGGTTTAACAGTGAAGGGTAGAGGTAGGTTTTGGTAGTCCTGGAAACTTCTCTTTGGTGTGTATGGTTTAATGAGGAATATGCAGGTGTCAAATGGGTAACAATTAAGAGGTCTTTTCCTGCTGTCTTTGCTTAATTAGGCTGGTACATCCAGATGTTATCTACTGGTATGTAAGGAGTTTTACACACTACTGAGGAAGAACATGAATTTTACAGCATTTCTTAAGTGATGATTTTAATTTAAACCAGCTCCCTCCAACCCCACCAAATTGTTGTATAGAACATTGTTTCAGTATTTTACCAAATGGAAACCTCTAGAACCCAATCATTTTGTATAAACCCACATAAAAATTTATTAATCTAAAAACCAGCTCATCATCCATTATATCAATGGATGTTTGAACAAGACTCATGAAAATTCAGAGTTAGTGTTGTATATTAGACAAACAGAATAAATCGAGAAAAATAATTTTTTCTTCCTCAGAAAGCATCAAAAGTTAGTAAGAAATGACAGTACAGTCTACATTAGAAATGTAGTAACTTAGAGATGTCCTGCAAAGTAATGGCTGTAAACTACCATGTCTTAACATCATATGTTAGTCTTATGATCTTCGATGATCCCATGATAAAAGGAAACGGACCACATAACTTTTAAGCACATTGCTTATTTATGACACAGTGTATATTTTGAGCATAGTATTATCACAAATCTACTTTAATAATCATATTTATGTAATTCCTAAAGTTTCAAAGATGTATAGTTTTCATATTTTATTACTGCTTTTTAACTTTCAAAAAATAAGTTTACATAAATTTTCATGAAGGCGAGAGCTGTGGATTTCCAGGGATTTATAGAATGATTATGTCAGTGGATTTTAATGATCACAAAAAGGGGACGTGATGTGTAAAATTACCAAAATGTACCAATTTGGAGCTCACAGAAAACCATGCAATCTATGATATATGTTCAATTTACTAGTTCTTTCTAGAAACATGCAGATGCGTGTGACACAGTCATTGGCTTCATCTTTTTTTTTTTTTTTTTTTTTTTTTTAAATATATTTTATTGATTTTTTACAGAGAGGAAGGGAGAGAGATAGGGAGTTAGAAACATCGATGAGAGAGAATCATCGATCAGCTGCCTCCTGCACATCTCCTACTGGGGATGTGCCCGCAACCCAGGTACATGCCCTTGACCGGAATCGAACCTGGGACCTTTCAGTCCGCAGGCCAACGCTCTATCCACTGAGCCAAACCGGTTTCGGCGGCTTCATCTTTAAGGAATTGAAATACCTGAAGCTGATGATCCAGACACTGCCTAGGCAATGCTTAACTCCATTTAATAATTATGCATTGAGAAGTGATTATGTAATTTAGCAATTATGGAAATTAAGCTATCTTAATGATGAGACAGGTGATAGATGACTTTGGGTGACAGACTCATTACTGCCTAGCTTATAACTGCCTGTAGACAGCACAAATTTTCAACATGATACTCATCAGCTTCTTTTCCAAGCAATGAAACTTGCAATATACTTCTGCAGTTGGTTAGACATAAATTGAAACCCCACATGAGAAGGTAGACATAATCTCTCATTGCTTCTCAATACGGAAATAAGCTTGTATTCTTGTGAGAGAAACTCTTTCATCCAACATTCCATTTATTTGATAAGTTACAGTGATATCTATGGGCCTGCGATAGCCTGTCTGCTGCTTGGTGAAAACATCTCTACTACCTATTGGATGTGTAAGTCCTGGAGGTACTAGTCACTGCATGGGAAATGTACAAGATTACTGCTACCCAATAACCAGATTAGAGTTCTCTTCTGCCTAATACCTATGATGAATATTAATTCAGTCAAAAGATCCTAACCTAAAGAAGGAAAACGATTATGTTCGGAATAACTTCATATTAATCAACTGCACAATGTGGTTACAGGCACATAAAAATATTTTAAAAGAATGATGTAGTTAGGCAAACGTGTTGTGTTTAAATAAGAGTTTAAGACAATGCATCAGTCTTTTAACATCAGCAAAGTAGATCATAAAATCTTTACTCAAAATCTATGTAGCTATTCTTATCAGGGACAGTGACACATTGAAATGCATTATTGTGCACACATGCAATTGGATGATTACAGATGGGTCAAGAGCCAACTCCTCTGTAAAGGTGCATTTTCCTCTGTGCTCACATATTATGTGATGTATAATTTAAAATGTAGGACTTATTACACCAATTTTTGATTATTGGTTTGGCTGTTTTCCTCCATAATTACATTGTGAATTACTTAGAGAAAGCCATACTTCTAATATTTTGTTTGTTTGTTTGTATTTCAGCAACTAAAACAGTGCCTGGCACATAGAAGGTGGTATTTATTTATGTAAATAGAAAAATGGAAAGACAGATGGATAGTGATAAAAGGGTCAACTGTCCATTGCAATCATAAATATAGAAGCACCTAATAATAAGATTTTAAAAAATGTCTGGCCAAAGCGAAAGGGTTAAAGGTGTAGGTAGATGATAGATTGAAAGTTATTCAGCAAAACATTAGCAGATTGAATTCAGCAATATGTAAAAAGTTAATAGCATAATGATCAAGTCAATATTGTTTATCACTGAAATACAAGTTTGATATAAAATTTGAAAGTCAATGCAATTTACTTTGTTAAGAAAATAAAGAGGAGACATTGTAAAAATCATTTCCATAAATGTACAAAAGCATTTGAAAAAAACACTCATACTTCTTCATAATAATAAAACTCTCAGTTAACTACTGAAAACAGCAAACTTTCTGAATATAATAAAGGCCATAAGACATCCCAACGTCTAACATGATTAACAATAGTGGAGTATTTACCACTTGCTCTTAAAATAATAAACAAGGTAAATGCTTCCTCTTACCACTTAATGACCAATATTGTACTGGGTCTTAGCTATTACAATTCGGTAAGTAAACAAAATAAATGTTATAATGAGGAAAAGGGAAAAAAATAAAACTGTTTGTTTGCATATGACACAATTCTTTATGTAGACATTTCTAAGGAACCTGTAAAATAATTATTAGCACTAACTAGTAAGTTAAGGTATAAAGTTGCAGTATACGAAACTAGTATGTAAAAAATAATTTTTTTTGTAAACTAACAGCAAAAAATAGAATATAGAATTAAATAATCTGTTGCAAATGAAATAGTTTCAAAAACATAAAATGCTTAAGGAATAAAATTAACATTGTAAAATAAAAGTAATATAATACTGCTTATGGGAATTTTAAAAAGACTTAAAAAATTAAATAAGCTGTGTTCACAGATCAGAATATGCAATGTCATTTTTCTGCAATTTGATTCATTCAATGCACTCTCAATCAAAGGAGCAGTGAGGGTTTTTTTAGATATAAATGAGCTAAGTTTAAAGTTAATATGTAAATTCAAAAGGCCTGAATATCTCAAGCAATTTTAAAAATAACAGAGTTGAAGCCTTATACTATTTGACCTCACACTTATTTTGAAGCTGAAGTTATCGAGACTGTATTACTGGCATAATAAATGACAAATAAGTGAAATAGAAAAGAGAACTCAGAAATGGATCCAGACTTGTAATTTCATGGGTGTGTTTTTTGGGGGGTATTGTTTTTAGAATTTTTTAATTTACATATTGTTATTGATTTCAGAGAGGAAGGGAGAGAGTTGGAAAAATCAATGATGAGAATCATTGATAAGCTGCCTCCTGCACATCCCCTACTAGGGATCGAGCCCACAACTAGAGCATGTGCCCTTGACCACAATCGAACCTGGGACCCTTCAGTCCGCAAGCTGATGCTATATCCACTGAGCCAAACTGGCTATGACTAATTTTATGTTTTTAATATGAAAATGCCAAAGGAATTCAATGCGGGAGGGGTGGGGGTATTAAAATCTATTAAACAGCCGAAACTGGTTTGGCTCAGTGGATAGAGCGTCGACCTGCGGACTGAAAGGTCCCAGGTTTGATTCCGGTCAAGGGCATGTACCTGGGTTGCGGGCACATCCCCAATAGGAGATGTGCAGGAGGCAGCTGATCGATGTTTCTCTCTCATCGATGTTTCTAACTCTCTCTATCTCTCTCCCTTCCTCTCTGTAAAAAATCAATAAAATATATTTTTTAAAAAATAAAATCTATTAAACAAATTTGACTGAAAACATTTAGAAAATAAATGAACACTACTTTCCATAATAGATGAAAATACAAAAATAATAACCATTTAAAATGATTCCTAAATCTATCTATCTATTATCCATCTATCTATCTATCCAATCTATGTACATGTTGCTTCCACCAGAATGTTCAATCTATGACTAAAGAGACTTTGTCTCTAATTGAGGGCTGTATCCATACCTCCTAGAAGAGTGCTTGGTATCTAGGAGAAGCTAAATAAAATTTAAGTGGATATTGAATAAATGGTAGTTCACTTTTATATATCTTCATCTCAATGAACAATCTGTTTTCTCAACTCTTCATTTTGTGAAATGTACTAGTAGTTTTCAGCATAATATGAACAGGTAAGCAATACTGGTACATTTAAAAAAATACATGTAAAGAACATCATGCTCAGAAAATAGTAAGTGTACTGAGTATATAACACATTTCAAATTCTATTAGTAGCTATCTCTTGTTCTATAATAACTTTACCAACAACACAGTCAGAATCTCTCCTTGATCACATAAACACAGCTAACTCTAATTATCCAAGATGATGAGATATGAGAGTAGAATGAATTGAAATTCACAAGTGATTCCCTAGTCACATTTAGCTCAGTATATTAAATGTCTCTACTTCCTAACCTTTAACTAGAGCTGTTGGCAGTTAGGAAAGTATACCCACTGCTTTGAGCCCCTTCATCCTCAAGGAGCTGAGAAACTACGGAATGTGTAAATGACAAACAGGAGGAAAAGGTGTAACAGGGGCATTTGGGATCCACAGAAAATCTCTACATAATTAAATATGCAATAGAGTGAAAAAATTCATGTCATAAGACTTATTTTTAACCACCTTGTATTTCTGACACTTTGCTACAAACCTTAGCATTCTATCATTTAATGTTTTCACACTTTTCTACCCAGTTATTGTAAGTACTCTGGAGATTTCATAAAATCACGAGACATGACTCCATATAGATAACGGTGCATTAATTGTGTGAGAGATATTGGGGTATCTTTCAATTTATGGAGTCAAGTCGTCTTTATTTTAGTTTCTTTGAATTATATCATTTGGTCTTATTTATTTTGTATTCTTTAAGGACACAGTTAAGCATATATTGAACCTATTTTATTTGTGTGTTTCTTTGTATTTCACAGACTTTCTTATTCTCCTCTGCCAGGTCTTTTTCAAATGAAGCACCCTTTCTCCTTGTCACTCTTCCAATGTGACTAGAAGTTTTCTGACAGTTTTATATTTTGATTAGACGTCTTTCCTGAGCTCTGGCTTCTTATGTTAAAAATCCCTTTATGTGGTTTTATAATGTCCTACATGAGCCTTTGTTTTGAGCCTTGTTTACCGAGATCATTTTTATTATTGTTTGACTCTATGAGGATTTGATTAAGCAATCTGTCTGGCTCCCTGACAAAGTACACTTTTTCTTTCAAATGTGCCTTGATTTTTATTTTTTCTGTTCGCTATCATTTCTTCCTTACAGAATACCTATACTAAGCTTCAAGTCTAATTTCTGTTTCATTATTTGTATTTAAATGGGAGGGATTCTTATTAGAACAGATATCAAAAAATAAGAATGTACAGGAATGCCTGCAGGAAGGACCCGCGCCTTTCATGAAAACCTAGTATAATGTGAGTGTGTCTGCGTGATTGGTCAGGCTGAGGGCGCATGGGACAGAGAGATCATAGAGGCAGAGATATTGTCTGCTGTGTTCATTCATGACACCCAAAAGACGAATGCTTGGCACATAATGCGCATTCAAATAAGTATGTTTTGAGTGAATAAAGTGAGTTAGCTTTGGTACATTTCAGCTGACCAAGATTAGTAGTGCAGTGCTGTGCACAACCACCTGGGGTCTTCCTTGCCTTGTGGTTTGCAAAGTTGACTCATCCAGAGATTTCTAGACTCATACTCGCCTCCCTAAATATGCCATGCTATCCAACATGGTTCAGGGTAGGTCACATAGCATTCTCTCTATTCAGGTCTTGTCTCAAACAACGGTTCTTTGCTATTATCCTTCGGATGAGGATGAGGCCACCTACGGGGGAGCTCTCTGCTCTGAGATTTTACTGGATTCTCTAAGCCAGGGATCCTCTCTTTTGTCCTCTACTCCTTGCCCACATATTCAACACCCTCGGCAGTTCCCCAGAGATACTGTAGTTTTGGTTATAGGTTTCTCTCTTTTCCATTCCTTCTTAGTTTTCATTGTTTGCAGACAGGGGAAGGGTAAATATATTTTCTTTATTATCTTAAAGTTGTAACAACACCCATCTCTCCTACATTCTTTTTGGCATGTATCTCTATCATTTGAAAATGGTTTGAGATTATGTGGTTGTACATCCCAGTATCATAGGTATTGGAATTATAAATCTGATTGTATATATTGATAAGAGAGGAATGGCCTCAATAGCTAACTTGATTTAAATATTTTCAGCAAGTGTGTATTGAAATGAACGAACCCCAAAGGAACAGCATTGGAAACGTTGCCCCACATTACACTGCTGACTTACTCTTCCAGCCATCCTGAGCAAAATCAGAACTTAAATGAGATCATTAATGAGATTGCTCTAGTACCAAGTCTCTTGACAGCTTTTGCCTGCTGGGAAGTTTTCCAGGCTCAAATGCTCTAAGTAGTGGTGTCAGGTGTGAAACCATTGGGATTTCAGGCATTTGCTTAGTTTCTATGGGCCCAGAAAGGTCATTTGTCTATCTCACTACTGAAGATGTGTAGAGGATCATCTACTTATCTGAAAATCACAGTTATGATTGTTAATTGTTGTTGAAATAATTCCAACCTTATTGACTATACTTCTTTGTGACATTAAACAGCGGAGGAATTATCCTTAACCAGCAACACTGATGGTCTTTACTTCATACCGCTGAATGGAAACATGATTTTTAAGCTGTACTCTAACTTCTATCAAGTTGTATTTTAAAATGTTGAAAAAATTACTGGTTATGTGTGTTTGTGAAAACATTTAGCAAACGTAAGAAGTCAGATTATAAAGAGCCATGTGTAATAGAGGTTAAGTATTTTCTGATGACAATAAAAAAGTTAATAGTTTGAGGCTGGTCTCTACAATGACAGATTGGAAACTTGGAAAAAGATTGAACTCAAAGCAGTTTGTAGGATAGATAATTATAGAGTGGAAGATAAAATGAAGGTAAAAAGCTACTGTGGTCACATAACATATTCTGGCTCTGAGTTAAGCAGTGGCAATAGTCATCATGAAGAAAAAGAATAATGATGAGATCACTGGACAAGAAGGAAAATGCTGAGGGTTTGGTGGTGAAGTGAACAAAGGAGGTTAGAAAGTGAAGACTAAAATAATGTCCAAGTTTTGGGCTTGGTTACTAAAAATATAGTGGCACCACCAACAGCAGATATCACAATGGCAGAAGAATGGTGAACTCAGACTTAGGCTAATTAAGTTAGTGTTTCCAGGGGCACATTAGGTTGAAACTCTGCAACAACGAAGCACACATGTAGATGTGGGCTCTTGGGAAATACCGGGGTTGACTAAGAGATAGGTCACTTTGGGGTCAATGAAAACCAGAGGGGACTGCTGAGAGTGAGAAGAAAATGATCTAATGATGTAAGTGAAAGGAACTTGAGTATCTTTGTGGGGAAATAAAGCTCTTAATTCATATGAATATTTTCTAAAATAAAATTTAAGCATATATCTACTATTTACTAAAATTTGAACTCAAGTAGTTTGCAAGTAAGTAACCCTGATAAAATTGGTTAATAAATGTTCATAAATGCAATGTATTTTCAGAGGACAATATGACATTTGGGTAAACCCTGTCTGGCAAACATTGGGAAAAAGAAAATTATTTTTGGTGAAGGGAAGAATGGAAGCAAATAAACACAGACAGGAATTTATTGGAAATTGTTCCAGGATGATAAAATTTAATTGACTGTAGGTTTGCTAGAATAAAAGGGAAAAGGAAATAAAGATGGAAAAACAGATTTGGACAAAAAAAATGGAATTTAAACTTTGTTATTTAGACATTAATTAAACAATATATATTTTTGTTAAATATTATAAATTTAAATAATTGTGTAATTTATTCTGAAAATTATTTAACATTGTTTCACATGTAGGAGCAGAAAACCCTTTCTAGCATGCTATTTCATTCCATTTTAATACCACTATTTTAAAATCTTAGAATTGAGTTATAATCTAAATTCACTTACATAGAAATCTTACTTTGGCCAATATCATCATATTTATATTGAAAGGAGAATTCTGAATAGAGTTTTATTCCCCAGACATGGATTGGTTTAGTAGGGTAGATGGTATCATCAAGACCACTGAAGCGTCTCAAAAGCAATTTAACATGTTTAAGACACTGATGTTTTATCATGCAGAATAGAATACATCTTGGCTAGTTGTTCATTGTTTAACATTGAAATGCTGCATCACTTTTAGGAACTCCTCACACATTGTGTTTTAAAAACGCAATTCTATGTGAGCATATTTGAATAAATTGCTTATGTACTGTACTTCTGGAAAGAATAGTTATAATTCAAAGGGTGTCACATTTCCGTTCTGGAAGCAATGAAATGGGAGTCTTGATAGCATAGGTTGTTGCCCCATAGGCTCTTTTTGTCTACAGGTTGTCACTGTAGTTCTATAATTAGGTAATCTGAAAAAGCATGTCATTTTAGCACAGAGTATTAGACAGGCTGTATATTTGTTTGCACATTAAATCTTACATGATCTGAACAAAGCCTAAGGCACAACACTTGTGGGAAAAATACAATTGAACTCAATCAATGAAATGTTCTAAATGAATATAGACATGCATTTTTGAGTAGAATTAACATTTTACTTTAGATAACATCTATAAAATGAATAGAAAAAAATGTAAGCAGTTTGTTACTTAAGGTGTGTGATACAAGCTTCTTATTGCAGTGTATATAGGGTGTCCCAAACAAATGTATACACACTTTAATAGCTGATAACTCACTTAACTTTTATTCCTTTTCAATATTAATAAACACTAACTTTATAATCATTCAAGGTGTGTATACATTCTTTGGGATACTATATATATGTATATACATACATATATACATATCCCACATTCAAAGACTGTTAAGTCACATTGTTTACCCATATCTTCAGAAAAAAATCACTTCTACTGTTGTGGTAAACAACCTGCTTCCCTATTTATAATGGTCTGGTTCTCTAGCAACTTCAGCATGAAATTATAGCTAATTTGCCTACAAATGTAAGGTGGTCATAATAATCTGGCCACTCAGTGTATATATGTATACTAGAGGCCTGGTGCACAAAAATTTGTGCACTCGGGGAGGTGGGTGTCCTTCAGCCTGGCCTGTGTCCTCTTGCAGTCTGGGAACCCTTGGGGGATGACCACCTGCTGGCTTAGGCCTGCTTCCTGGGGGATTGGGCCTAAGCTGGCAATCAGAGATCCCTCTGGCAGCCAGGCAGCCCTTGGGGGATGTCCACTTGCCAGCGGGGAGCAGACCTAAGCTGCAGTCAGACATCCTTAGCGCTGCTGAGGAGGCAGGAGAGGCTCCTACCACCACCGCTGTACTGGCAGCCATCAGCCTGGCTTGTGGCTGAGCAGAGGTCCGCCATGTGGGAGTGCATGACCACCAGGGGGCAGCTCCTGCATTGAGCGTCTGCCCCCTGGTGGTCAGTGTGTGTCATAGTGACCAGTCATTCCCAGTCTTTCTGCTGTTAGGGTGAGTTTGCATATTACCCTTTTACTATACAGGATAGAGGCTTGGTGCATGGGTGGGGGCTGGCTGGTTTGCCTTGAAGGGTGTCCCGGATCAGGGTGGGGGTCCTGCTGGGGTGCCTGGCCAGCCTGGATGAGGGGCTGATGGCTGTTTTCAGGTCAACCACACCCCCTTTAGGGTGGGGGTCCCCACTGGGGTGCCTGGCCAGTCAGGGTGAGGGGCTGAGGGCTGTTTTCAGGCTGGCCAGCAATTCCTTTTTTTCTATTTTTTTTAATTCTGGGATTTATTTATCTTCTATAATTGAAACTTAGTTGCTTTCAGAGCTCAGAGCCAGGCCGCGGCAGGTGGGGAACCTTGGCTTCCTCCATCACTAGAGCAAGCAAGCCTCATGTTCGCTTCAGCTTCATGGCTGTTAGCAGCCATCTTTGTTGGCAGTTAATTTGCATATCACCCCGATTAGCCAATGGGAAGCATAGCGGAGGTATGTTTAATTACCCTTTTTGTCTTTTATTAGATAGGAGATATATATATATATATTCAAAAAAGAAAAAAAATATAAATAATTCTGATAATTTTCAAAAAATAATGCCATAATATTCTCAAGATGACTGTGTGCTATATGATAAACTTGTGCTGAAAAACACAAACATGTTCATTAAAGTCAGAAACAGAAAACTTTGCTTAATATCTAATAGTTAATAATATATTTATTTTACATTATTAAACATTAATCCATTATTTAAATTATTAAAATATTAGCAGCGAAATTTTGTTAGAAAAATAGGAGGTAAAATATTAAAATGGAATTATAAATGATATAAAATTCAAGAAATTGTACAAAATACTAACAAGTGATTTCAATGAATATATGGAAACAGATAACAAATAAAAATTATTAATATTTTTATCCCAGAACTAATCATTGGAAAGTGCCATAATGTTTTTCTATTTAAGCATCTTCTCGAGAGCAGCACAAAGTGAGCGTATGTCTCACAGTATGTGTAAAACATTTGTATAAGTGCTTTATGCTGAAAATAGATAATGCTATTAAAGTCTTTAAGCAATATGGGAGGATGCACCATCAGCAGAGAGAATCATCTACCACTCTCTGGGGATTTGGCTTACTAAAGTCATTAAAGATGCCATCATTTTTGAATGAGTCAGATAATTGTGTTTGGAGGAGTCCAATTTAGTTAATTTCATAATCATGAAAAACTTCCTTCCCTTCCCTTCTCTTTCTTCCCCCTTCTGGTCTTCCTCCTCCTCCCCTTCTCCTCTTTCTCTTCTTCCTCTTCTTTTAAACATCTATGATTGTTTAGTTGACTGGACCTCAGTTCTACCACATGCAGTTGTTTTGCAGGTGCTGGGACAGGTCCATGCACAGAGAAGTTAGAATAATAATTTATACTGAGTTTGCATCTGTAAATGTGAACTTCTTATCTAATTGGGGAAAAGGTCAATGTGTCTTGCTAAAGCTGTGCCGGCATGAGAAAGTGATGAGGTGTAGCAAATTTAAGCAAAAAACAAACAAACAAACAAACAACTATTTAAAACAGTTATGTTTCTCTTGAATAAATTATATTTACCAAAAAGCTTAACTTGTTATGTAATTTCTGAACTATTCAAATAGTTGCTTTACTTTGGAGTATATAAGTCTATGGAATAAATGCCTTTTATCTCTCACCCATTCACATGATCGAATATTATAATTAGGTGATACTTTAATTTTAAAAAAGCAAAATAATCAGGCATCTACCATTGATCTATTTATCCAAAGCCTAGATTATCGCTCAATCTTTGTTATAACTTGGCTATTTTTGCCCAGTATTTAGGGCTTATTATTTCATTAGGGGATGGTTACATGCCAATAATAATGCAGTAATGAATAGCTTCAAGGATCAATGTTAGCATTCTCTTAATGTAGTTAAAAGTCCCTCTCAAAGGCTTGTCTAGGAAAAGATTCACAGATAAATTATCTATTTTCTGGACAAAACTTGTTTCTTGTGATGGTACAGATTCAATAAATTATTGACATCACCTAAGGTAAGATTTCCAACATCAATCCTATTGATGACTGCTGGTGACAAAGAGGGTTAATGTCTTACTAGTCTAGAGATTTAAGGAAAGTCTAACTGCATTTGCTAACCTGTTCATCAGGAATAATCCCAGCATTTCCATGGAAGACTAAATGATAGCCCCAAAGACATCCACATCCTAATCTCTGGAACCTGTTACCCTCTACCACAAAAGGGATGTGACTAAGTATCTTGAGATGGGAAGATTATCCTTGATTATCCAAATGCAATAAAAAGTATCCTTAAAAGAGAGAGCCAGAGGTAGATTTGACTACAGCAGAGTAGGAGGCAGTGTAACTATAGCAACAGAAATTGTAGTGATGCAGCCAGGAGCCAAGGAATGTGGGCAGTTCTAGAAATGGAAGAAACCAGACCAGATTCTCCTCCAGAGCCTCTATTTGGACAGAACAAGCCTCATTAAGACCTTTATTTTAACCCAGTGAAACTGACTGCAGTCTTCTGGCCTTGGGAACTGTAACACAGAAATGTGTGTGTTTTAAACCACCAAGTTTTTGGTAATCTGTTAATGCATCTTTAGGAAACTAATATGATATCATTTTAAACTTCTTTCCCATTAAAAGTTGACAAAAGCCACTCTAAACTGGTGCAACTGGAAACACCCATGTGTAAAACACATGTGGTTATTCATATGTCTATAATTCATTTATTTTGATAATTTTGGCTTGGTGCTTGTTTAGTGCACTTAGGTTTTTTTAAACTTGTGTTTATTTCCTTTGTAATTTTCACGATGCAATCACCAACGTTACTTTATTGATCTGCAAGGCAAACAACTCACCTGGTTTTAAGCACAATTTGTTTTTTAAGTGACTCTGTACAGTTAAAATTATTTTAGTAATGCATTTATACTTAAGACATTATGCTCCAGAACAATGAAACCTCTTCTGCTTTTCAGAATACTTAAAAATTCAGAGAGGAGAGATCTCTGTTTTAAAATATGATTGACATTACACCATCCATATACGACTGGGAAAGTTTTACAAGGTTTGAAAGAAAGTACAATTCTTATATACCATTTTGGTAGCAGATTGCAGAGTAAATCTCTAATCACACTTATAGAAAATTCAGTGTATGTACATCAAAAACATTCACAAAACAATTTAGTAATTATGCAGAGCATAGAAATGCGTATGAATCAGCCTAAATGTGTACTTATTCTTGTTTTATAGACATTGCTGACTATGGAAAAGAATGTCAGCTAGCCTAGATTTAATTCCAGTTGAATTGAGTCACCTCAGTCTCTGAGCTACAGTTTTTCCCATAAAGTGGGAAGATTGGGCTGTATTATTCCGCTTGGCTGTAAAGATTCTGTGGATTTTATGGTCAAATTAATGATAAAATCTCTCTTTGGGATTGTTATCTCTAAACCCTACTGCCAGCTACAGACGGCTGGTTAGAATCAGCAAGGAACTACTCATTTGCATCCACAACCAAAACATACAACCCGACTGTTATTCTCAGTAACATGGATTAATAGTGTCTTTTCTTCTTTATAATTATACAACTAGTTAGTTATTGTCAAAGATGTTTAATGAATTTTAAAAGTTACATAAGAAAAAGAAGAAAATCTTTCTAAATGGGATTGTCTATATAAATGGCTTGCAATTATAATTGTTGAGAAAAACACACATACTCTTAATGACCCATGCATGTCTTTATGGGGTTATGGAGATACTTGTGATTTATCCATGTACAACCCAGAAATGAGAGAGCAATGGCAAGCTACCTGGCATGTATTATGTGATCTTTAGTGCTTTCAGCTCCTAAATAAAATACAAGTAAGTTTCCTGTGTGTACACATGTGCACATGATTATCTATGTGTGTGTGCAGAGATGTGTGTGCATGCAGGGGGTGGGAAGTAGAGGTGGTTAGCTTGTCTATAAAGGAATGTATGGGAAACTGGCCTCATATCCACATATGTCTGACAGGAGCTCTGATCTACATTTTCTCTTAGGGCTATGTATTGGATTTTATTTCTGATTACATGGAAATTTCAGTTCAAAGTAGAGTTGTTGTTGTTTTTTTTTTTTGGGGGGGGGGTGTTATTTTATACACATAATGCAAATCAACATTTTCACCGAATTTTAAAAGATGGAGGTTAGGCAGAGGGCTAGGGCATGCAGATGGAAAGAGAGAAGAGCCTTTATAGGAAATTAAATTTCAGTAATTAAGGAAACCTGAAAAGATAAGCTGCTGACAATTTCCCCACATAGAGGCACCTGAAAACATTAGACAGTTTAGTGTGGGCCCTTCACTATGCCAGCTGATAAGCTGCCCCTGCATGTTCACTGGCCCTGGTGGAATCAGATCTCCTGAAAAGTTGCACCAACAGTATATTAGAGTTTCCAATGCTATTTATTGAATAGACTGTCCTTTCCCCTATTGTGTATTCTTGGCAGTGTTGTCAAAGATTAGTTGATGGCAAATGTGTGGGTTAACCTTTTAAGCAGGAGGATACAATAATCAAATCTATGGTCAGGAAAGTTAATGTGGCTGCAATGTTGAAAGATGAGCACACATACACACACACCTACACTCACAGACACATACACATAATTAGGCTATCGAGCTTTGTAAAGGAAAGAAACAATATGTAATTTGACTTCATTTTACCAAACTTTGTTTGGATATAAGTGTAACTATGCATTGAGAATATTTGTTAAAATATTAAATGGTTGGATTGAGATAGAATGCCTTGAAACAAGTCAGTTAAAAACAATTCTAACAGTTCAGGAGAGACATAATAAAATCTGGAAATGGAATAGAGAGATATTTTAAATATACACTGTTTATGAATTAGTAGCTAAATATACATCAAAAGAAAGGCACACTTCCTCAAAGTGGATCAGAATTCTCCAACTTCATGTATTTATGAAATTATTCTGAGAAAAGGACGGCTCTACTCAGATTTCAAGGGGTGTAAGTTTTACCACTGTTTACACATTCATGGGATGAGTTTGAGGTCATGCTAGAAAAACAGTGGGCCTACAAGGTCAGACAACAGACAGATAAGATGGGATGACAAGGTAAAATAAGACCATGTTGAGGATTGTGTTTCCACGGAACTGGAGTGGGGTCAGGGTGAAGGGTCTCACAGATAAGTTTTCTTTGTGTAGCATTGTCTTCATCAGGATTGGTACTAAGAATAGCAATAAGAGGGGAGTCTAGATATGTTCCAGGCTTTTGTTAGGAAAAATCAATCATTTTTTGAAGTGATAAGGAACCAAGCACTGGTATTTAAAGTTCTTTTTTGAGCAAGAGAGAGCCATGATAGATGGAGGGAGACTTGGCTAAGAGAAAAATAAAACGAATAGAACTAATACTGGGTGGCAGGAAGAAATGCAAAGGGGTGAAGTCTGAACACACTGTAGAAGAGCAGGCATCATTTTTTCCCCCTGCTCTGATCCTGACAAAGAATGGAAGGATTGACAGTGTTATAGTCCAAAAAGACAGAGAGGCAGGTGAACATATTCTTAGCAGATGAGAAAATATCCCTTTAATAAATGGGGCAAAAGTAAGTACAATTTAAAAATTCATAAAACATGGAGGGCACTTTATTTTTAGATCATTCCAACAGCCATTCCAATATGGTAGACAGCATTGTGTACCAAAAGCTCAGATAAGATTCTGTGCCTGTCCCAGCATCACACGTAGTCAGGGGCACAGGTCCTGAGGGCAGAATACCTGGGATCCATTCTAACCACTTATGTGACCTGGTGGTGAATGACCCAATCTCTCTGCTCCTCACGATTCTAATTTACAAAATGGGGATATAGCGGTGTCTACCTCAAAAAGGGATAATCATGGTTGTTATACATAAAGCCCTTAGAACAGTGCCTATGTAGTCCTTGTCAAATAAGCATAAATAAAATGCATTGTGGAGACATTTTTATTCCAAATTCAAAGAATAAATTTATTTATTTTTTTTTTATAAGTAAAATCTATGTGCATTTTTTTTTTATTGCTTAAAGTATTACAAAGGGTATTACATATGTATCCATTTTATCCCCCCGCCCTAGACAGTCCCCTAGCCTCCCCTATCACCCAGTGTCTTATGTCCATTGGTTATGCTTATATGCATGCATACAAGTCCTTTAGTTGATCTCTTACCCCCCTACCTCCTGCCCCCCAACCCTCCCCGGCCTTCCCGCTGCAGTTTGACAATCTGTTTGAGGCAGCTCTGCCTCTGTATCTATTATTGTTCAAAAGTTTAGAATGGTCTCTATTGTCCATGAATGAGTGAGATCATGTGGTATTTTTCCTTTATTGACTGGCTTATTTCACTTAGCATAATGCTCTCCAGTTCCATCCATGACGTTGCAAATGGTAAGAGTTCCTTCCTTTTTACAGCAGCATAGTATTCCATCGTGTAGATGTACCACAGTTTTCTAATCCATTCATCTACTGATGGGCACTTAGGCTGTTTCCAGATCTTAGCTATGGTGAATTGTGCTGCTATGAACATAGGGGTGCATATATCCTTTCTGATTGGTGTTTCTGGTTTCTTGGGATATATTCCTAGAAGTGGGATCACAGGGTCAAATGGGAGTTCCATTTTCAGTTTTTTAAGGAAACTCCATACTGTCTTCCATAGTGGCTGCACCAGTCTGCATTCCCACCAGCAGTGCACAAGTGTTCCTTTTTCTCCACATCCTCTCCAGCACTTGTCGTTTGTTGATTTGTTGATGATAGCCAGTCTGACAGGTGTGAGATGGTACCTCATTGCTGTTTTGATTTGCATCTCTCGGATGATTAGTGACTTTGAGCATGTTTTCATATGTCTCTTGGCTTTCTGAATGTCCTCTTTTGAAAGGTGTCTATTTAGGTCCTTTGCCCATTTTTTGATTGGATTGTTTATCTTCCTTTTGTTAAGTTGTATGAGTTCCCTATAAATTTTGGAGATTAGGCCCTTATCAGATATGTCATTGGCAAATATGTTTTCCCACACAGTGGGTTTTCTCGTTGTTTTGTTGATGGTTTCTTTTGCTGTGCAGAAGCTTTTTATTTTGATGTAGTCCCATTTGTTCATTTTTTCTTTAGTTTCAAGTGCCCTAGGAGCTGTATCAGTGAAGAAATTGCTTCGGCATATGTCTGAGATTTTCTTGCCTTTGGATTCTTCTAGAATTTTTATGGTTTCCTGTCGTACATTTAAGTCCTTTATCCATTTTGAGTTTATTTTTGTGTATGGTGTAAGTTGGTGGTCTAGTTTCATTTTCTTGCATATATCTGTCCAATTTTCCCAACACCATTTATTGAAGAGACTATCTTGGCTCCATTGTATGTTCTTGCCTCCTTTGTCAAATATTAATTGAGCATATTGGTTCGGGCCGATTTCTGGGCTCTCTATTCTATTCCATTGATCTATATGCCTATTCTTGTGCCAGTACCAGGCAGTTTTGAGAACAGTGGCTTTGTAATACAACTTGATATCTGGTATTGAGATCCCACCTACTTTGTTCTTTTTCAGGATTGCTGCAGCTATTCGGGGTCTTCTTTTATTCCAGATGAATTTTTGGAAAGTTCGTTCTAGATCTCTGAAGTATGCTGTTGGTACTTTAATGGGAAGTGCGTTGAATTTATAGATTGCTTTGGGTAGTATGGACATTTTAATGATGTTGATTCTACCAATCCATGAACACGGTATGTTCTTCCATCTGTTTATGTCTTCCTCTATGTCTTTTTTCAACGTCCTGTAGTTTTCTGAGTAGAGGTCTTTTACCTCTTTAGTTAAGTTTATTCCTAGGTAGCTTAGTTTTTTCGGTGCAATGGTAAACGGGATTGTTTTTATAATCTCTCTTTCTGAAAGTTCACTATTGGTGTATAGAAATGCCTCAGATTTCTTGGGGTTAATTTTGTATCCTGCTACATTGCCAAATTCATGTATTAAGTCTAGTAGCTTTTTGATGGAATCTCTAGGGTTTTGTATGTATAATATCATGTCGTCTGCAAATAAGGACAGTTTTACTTCCTCTTTTCCAATTTGGATGCCTTTTATTTCTTCTTCTTGCCGAATTGCAATGGCTAACACTTCCAGTACTATGTTGAACAGGAGTGGTGAGAGGGGGCATCCCTGTCTTGTTCCTGTTCTTAGGGGAAATGGTGTTAGTTTTTGTCCGTTGAGTATGATGTTGGCTGTGGGCCTGTCATATATGGCTTTTATTATGTTGAGGTATGATCCTTCTACTCCCACCTTGCTGAGAGTTTTTATCAAAAATGGGTGTTGAATTTTGTCAAATGCTTTTTCTGCATCAATTGATATGACCATGTGGTTTTTTTCTTTCAATTTGTTTATGTGATGTATCACGTTTATTGATTTGCGGATATTGTACCATCCTTGCATCCCTGGGATAAATCCTACTTGGTCATGGTGTATGATCTTTCTGATGTACTGCTGGATCCGATTTGCTAAGATTTTGTTGAGGATTTTGGCATCTATGTTCATGAGGGATATTGGCCTGTAATTCTCTTTCATTGTGTTGTCTTTACCTGGTTTTGGTATTAGGGTGATGCTGGCTTCATAGAATGAGCTTGGAAGTGTTCCTTCCTCTTGAATTTTTTGTAGTAGTCTGAGGAGGATAGGTTTTAGTTCTTCCTTGAATGTTTGGTAAAACTCCCCTGTGAAGCCGTCTGGTCCTGGGCTTTTGTTTGATGGAAGCTTTTTGATGACTGCTTCAATTTCTTCCATAGTTATTGGCCTGTTGAGATTTTTAGATTCTTCCTGATTGAGTTTTGGAATGCTGTATTTTTCTAGGAATTTGTCCATTTCCTCCAGGTTGTCTAGTTTGTTGGAGTAAAGCTGTCCATAGTATTTTTTAACAATCATTTGTATTTCTGTGGGGTCTGTTGTTATTTCGCCTCTATCGTTTCTGATTTTATTTATTTGAGTCCTCTCTCTCTGCTTCTTGGTGAGTCTGGCTAGAGGTTTATCAATCTTGTTTATCCTTTCAAAGAACCAGCTCTTGGTTTCATTGATTTTCTGTATTGTTTTTTTGGTCTCTATGTCATTTATTTCTGCTCTAATCTTTATTATCTCCTTCCTTCTGCTCACTCTGGGGTTTTCTTGTTGCTCTCTTTCTAATTCTTTGAGTTGTAGAGTTAGATGATTTACTACCATTTTTTCTTGTTTTTTGAGATAGGCCTGTAGAGCTATAAACTTCCCTCTCAGGACTGCTTTCAATGTGTCCCATAGGTTTTGGATTGTTGTGTTTTCATTGTCATTAGTTTCCAGGATGTTTTTAATTTCTTCTTTGATCTCATTGGTAACCCAATCAATATTTAATAGCATGCTATTCAGCTTCCAGGTGTTTGAGTATTTTGGGTTGTTTTTATTGTAGTTTATTTCTAATATTATGCCATCGTGGTCTGCGAAGACGCTTTTTATGATTTCAATCTTCTTGAATTTGGGGATACTTTGCTTGTGACCCAATATGTGGTCTATTTTTGAATATGTCCCATGAGCACCTGAGAAGAACGTATATTCCCTGGCTTTGGGGTGAAGTGTTCTGAAGATGTCTATTAAGTCCATCTGATCTAGTGAGTCATTTAGGATTGCTGTATCTTTGCTGATTGTTTGTCTATAGGACTTATCCAGTTCTGTCAATGGTGTATTAAAGTCCCCTACTATGATTGTATTGTTGTCGATCTCTCCTTTGATATTTTCCAGGAGTTTTTTTATGAATTTGGGTGCTCCTACATTGGGTGCATATATGTTTACCAGGGTTATATCTTCTTGTTGTATTGATCCCTCTAGTATTATGAAGTGGCCTTCCTTATCTCTTGTTAAGGCCTTCACTTTGAGGTCTATTTTGTCCGATATAAGTATTGCTACCCCAGCTTTCTTTTCCTTTCCATTTGCCTGAAAGATATTTTTCCATCCTTTCACTTTCAGTCTGTGTGAGTCCCTTCTCATGAGGTGGGTTTCTTGTAGACAGCAGATGTATGGGTCATGTTTTTTTATCCATTCAGCCACTCGATGTCTTTTGGTTGGAGCATTTAGTCCGTTTACGTTTAAAGTTATTATTGAAAGGTACTTGTTTGTAGCCATTTCTTTTTTTGTGTGGCTGTTTTCTTTCTGAGCTTTTTGTTTCTTATTTTTATACCAGTCCCTTTAGCATTCCTTGCATTGCTGGCTTGGTGGTGACAAACTCCCTTAGTCTTTTTTTGTCTGTGAAGCTTCTTATTTCCCCTTCAAGTTTGAATGATAGCCTTGCTGGATAGAGTATTCTTGGATTCAGTCCTTTGCTTTGCATCACTTTGTAAATTTCAGTCCATTCTTTTCTGGCCTGATGTGTTTCTGTTGAGAAGTCATTTGACAATCTAATGGGAGATCCCTTATATGTAACTTTCCGTCTCTCTCTTGCAGCCTGTAAGATTCTCTCTTTGTCCTGAACATTTGCCATGGTGATTATGATGTGTCTTGGTGTGGGTCTTTTCGGGTTCACCTTGTTTGGGACTCTCTGGGCTTGTGTGACTTTTTTCTTCCCCACCTCAGGAAAGTTTTCTGATATTATTTCTTCGAGTAGGTTTTCTAATCCTTGTTCATCTTTCTGTTGTTCTGGTACTCCTATTATTCGTATGTTGTTTCGTTTCATGTTGTCCCAAAGCTCCCTTAGGCTCTCCTCCTGTCTTTTAATTTTTTTCTCCAATTGCAGTACATTTTGGGTGTGTTTTGCTTCCTTGTCTTCTAATTCACTAATTCGGTCCTCCGCTTCTCCTAGTCTACTGTTGATACTTTCAATGGAGTTTTTCATTGCAGCTATATCACTCTTCATTTCTTCTTGGGTCTTACTTAGGTTGTTGATTTTTCCATCTGTTTCTTCTAGCTTCTTCCATATGTTATCGATTTTTTCATCTGTTTCTTCTAGCTTCTTCCATATGTTATCGATTTTTTCATCTGTTTCTTCTTGCTTCTTGCAGAGGTTGTCGATTTTTTCCTCCATCCGGTTTATGCACTCTAGGATCCTTATTCTGAATTCTTTATCTGTCATGTTGCATGCCTCTGTATTACTTAGCTGCTTTTCTGGAGAGTCCTCCTTCTCTTTCCTTTGGGGGTTTCTTTGTCTACCCATGTTTGATCTCACTGACATATCTAGACGTTGAGTTGTTCAGTGGTTGCTCCCTTGGTGGCAGTGACTCCGTGGTCTGTGGTTGCTCTTCGGGCGGTTGCGGTAGCAGCTGCTCTTCAGTTGTCAGCAGCTCCTCTGGTGGGTGCTGTTCACAGCTGTGGTGGCTCTTCCGGCTGGTGGGGCGAGGTTTCACGTACAGCTGCTGTTCCTCAGCAGAGGATGAGGTGCTCAGGAGGTTGCTGTTGCTTGGATCTGCTGCGTTGATTTAAAGGCACAAAATACAACACAACAAGGCACCACGTACCAGGCACTATACACAAATATATTCACGATATTAATAACCCCAATTAAAGGTGACCACCTGAATTAAGAGAATTAGGGGATAAGGAAGAAGGAAGAGAAAAAGATAAAAGAGAAAAAGGAAAAGAAAAGTAGGGACCAAAAAAAGGGAGTGCAAAAATGAAATTGGGAAAAAGGAAGGGGGAAAATAAAAGCGAGAAAAGAAAAGAAAAAAAAAAAAAAGAGCGAAAAGAGAGAATGAAGTGGAAGAGGGAAGAGACTTTTTATATGAGGAGAATACTCCTATAGAACAGCCATTAATCCCAACAAATTCCAGCAACAGCTCCCTGGATATGAGTGCAAACTAGAAACAACCAATAATATAACGATGAAAATAGAATGGTGAACACCAATCCCAAAATAAAATAAAGAAAAAATAAAATGGCACTTTAAAAAAAATGGTAAAATGGTAGCAGTAATAATACTGGTTAAAAATAAGAAGGTAGTAATTAAAAGGGTAAAATCAGGTGATGGAAAAAGAAGAAAAGAAAGAAAAAAAAAAGAAAAAAAAAGAATGAAAAAAAAATTGGTTTCTTAGTTAAAAAGTGAAAAAAGAAAAAAAATTGCAGTAGTGAAGGTCCTTCGTTTCTTCTATTCTTCAGTGTGGCTTGCCTTAGACCTTCCAGGTATTCAGGAGAGTGTTGAGTTTCCCTGCGATATACTGTTCCTCTGTGTTGTAAACCACAGTCCTTATTTTAAAGCATGCTGCATTTATTTCCCAGACTGCCTTATTTTGTGTTTAGCAAAGAGTCAGTTTGTGGGTCAGCCTCTGGGTGGCAGTGTTCTGGGGTTGGCCTCTGAGGCTATAGGGCCTCTCTGTCCAGTGGAAGTTCACTGCCCAGAGCTGACTGCGTAATAGTTAGTTACCGGCGCTATGTTGTTGCTGGGATTGAAAATCCCCCTATAGGCCAGACCCTGTTAACTCCCAGGGACTGATCAGGTTATCTTAATCCTTGATCTCGTACAGGGTGGAATCTGGGTGTGGCTGTGCTCCTTGCCTGGGGACTGGGGGGAGGAGACTCCCTCTCAGGAGCGGGTGGCTGCCCCAGTCCAGGGCTCTGGGGTGTCTCAGCACTCAATTCACTACCACCTCTCCCGGCTCCCCCTCTTTCCCCAGTCTCTCCCCAGATTCCACTCCTCAGCACACTCTCCCTCTCTTCAGCACAGGTGAGTGTCTGTATCCGAAATGTCCCATGAACAGGGTTCAGTGAAAACAAACAAACAAATGCCGGCCGCGGAAACGGGGAAGGCTTGGTTTCTGTAAGCTTCTTCTCTTACCGGGACTGCATGGTCAGGTCAGCTCTTCAGGCTGCCCCCTTTAGGCTCAGTCCTCCGCGGTCACAGAACCCAGCTCTCAATTTCCCTGGCGGCGCCAGGAATCCCGCGGTTCTCCTTTCCCCCCCCGTCAGGGGCTGTGCCTGTCCCAAGGGACTCGGCTGTCTGCCACGCGGTCTCCCTCCGACTCTCTGGGCTCAGAGGTCTGGCAAACTTTCCTGCCCAAATCCCTGTTTTTTTTTTACCTTACCAGGGGAGTTCTGCTCTTCCGGGCTGTAAACCCTCTCACCAGCTGAGCAATTTCGCCTATTCGGTGTGAGTGTTACTAGCTTCAGCTGCTTGCTCCATTTGCTCCGGGACACGACCTGGGACACGTCTGCCTATATCGCCACCATCTTCTTAATCTCTCGAATAAATTTAAATATAAAGAGGAATCAACAAGGACTTCCCTTCTGTTCTAGAAATAACTTCAGTCCTGAGAAACCCCCAAATGTACTGACTTTTATTAGATCCTCCATCTTCTTGAGAATTACTGAAATCAGGATTGAACCTCGGGAACAGGATGGGTTCCGTATGTTAATTCTACTTTTTTCAAGATCCTTGAAATGGCATCCGGGTCCCATTCCTTCTTAAAACAAAAGAAATACTAGATGAGAGGATTGAGAAAGAACTGAGAAATAAAAACTGAAATACTATTTTGGCATGTTCTACCATGATTACTTTATTTCAAAACTCTTTCCATATCTCTATTAGAAGCGAAGAAGACTTCAGTTTAAATTAGATCCTAAGGGTTACGTAAAAATCAATAAAGAACTTCAGTGTGCAGAGAGCTTAAATTACTAATATTCTCTGGGACATGAAATTCATCACGATGTCTGCCCTACAGCAGAATTTGTTTGCTTAGAAATTATCAAAAACATATAAATTATGAAGATCTACTCCACAGAGACATACTGATCTTATCTTCAAAAATTCAAAGATTCTTGGAAGCAAAACACAAGGCAAAAAGTTCTTAACATACAGACATGAAATGAGCTATGGTGACTTAGGAAGATGTATAATTTTACAAGTGTTAAGGGCATATATTTTTACAAAGGAAAGCTTAAGATCACATTCAGTGATTAAAGTATATATAATACATTTAATCATTTGGGATTTCCCCTAGTACTAGGTATTCAGTGTAGTTCTAGGCCAAGTGTCTTTCATCTAACCTCGATGCTCTCACACCTCAGTACTTATGCATATATACATTTTAATTTTTTATTTATATAACTTAGAGCTAGTTTTATGATTCAAGACTTATTAGAGGACAAAATAATTTATCGTTTATCACAGTCTTTTATTTTCTAAGTGTAATTCCTCCACCAGCCACATCTCCAAAGAAACATTTATAGGGAGGAAAAAACGAAAGAGAGGAAAAATGATGAGGAAGTGGGTAAGACAAATTAGATGGTACTAAATAATCACGACATGGAAACATTGCTTTAATTTAAGGGCTCCTATGGGAGGCGAGTAAAGAAGGCTCCAGTCTAACTGCAGACTGTCTGCTTCGCCTGGGAGTTGGCTGACTTTCTCTGGTTGTCATTAGATTATTATCATTATTGTGTGCTTTAAAGTTCTCATTTTTGAAAACTGCTTTTATTTTCTTTACACAAAACGCATCTATGCCAATGCATTCAACACACTAAAGCAAGGGTTCTCAACTTGTGGGTCGCGGCCCCTTTGGGGGTCGAACGACCCTTTCACAGGGGTTGCCTAAGACCATCGGCGAAAATAACAATAAATCATTATTTTGAATTTGTTGGTTTGTTTAGCATTGCATACATAAGGTGCCCCCATGCCTTTTGTCCTCAGAGGGAGTCACTGCCATAAAATAGTGCTAGTAATTCCTGGCTATCATTTTGTAATTTGTATTACTATTAGCAACTTATAGTATTTTTCTGTGCCTTTAAAATTTACATGCAGTATGACAATGTACATAACCTTTTGCAATTTCTGAACTTAACTTCACATTTTAGTTATTTTTCCATGTTAGTACATATAGGTACAATTTATTTCCTTTTTGCTGTTACAGAATACTTCAGTGTTTGAAAATAATTATAACTAATACCTGAGAAGGAACTCTGCAGGTTCCCTCACTTGCTATAAAAAGCAAGCCTACCCCTAGACGGTTTTGCTCAGTGGACAGAGCCTTGGACCGTGGAATGAAGGGTCCTGGGAACGATTTTGGTCAAGGGCATATACCTCAGTTACAGGCTCAATCCCTGGTCGGGCCTGTGTGGGAGACAACCAATATGTGTGTCTTTCTCACATCAGTGTTTCTGTCTGTGGGTCTCTCCCTCTCCCTTCCACTTTCTCTAAAACAATCAATGGAAAAATATCCTCAGATGAGGATTAACAACAGCAATAAAAAATGCAGGGCTACAGTGAAGATGCGAGGATGAGTGTCCTCAGGCAAATGTAGTTTCTTTAGTCACACCACTGGATTGCTGAGTCTCAGAGTGTTTGCATTTTCAACGTTACTAAGAGTTGGCAAATGGCTCCAGGAGGTTTTATCAATTAATATTAGTGTTCTCATTTTCACCCTCACCAATTATAAGTTAGGTGTTGGATGTTAGTAAATGATGGGATAGCTCCTTTTCCTATTAATTTGCCTTTCTCTAATTACTAGTGAAGATCAAGAACTGTTTCTGTAACAGTTGGTGATTCAGGTTTTCCGTGTTCATTTCAGTGAGTGACATCACCATCCATCTCGAGTACCAGCTAGAAATCCAGAAGCCATTCTTGGCCCTTCTACCTCCCTCATTGATCTTCACTCTCTTGATTCTGTTTCTCAGACGTGTTTCTTATCTGCTCACTGACTGGTATCTCCATCAACATCCTTTTCAAGTCAACACCCTTGATCTATATACAACTAGTGGTCTCCCAGCCCCCAATATTACCTCCGTACTTTCTATTATCCATCCACACGTCATCTCATGGAAAAAATCACTTTTACTCAGGAAGAGTTTGCAATACAGTTTATCTAGGCCCGTGGTCGGCAAATCGCGGCTCAAGAGCCACATGCGGCTTTTTGGCCCCTTGGGTGTGGCTCTTCCACAAAATACCACGTGCGGGAACGCAAGCACAGTGCGATTGAAACTTCCTGGCCCAAGTGCGGAAGTCGGTTTTCGGCCTGGGCGAGTCTGTTTTGCAGAAGTACTGTTGATATTTGGTTCTGTTGACTAATGAGTTTGCTGAACACTGATTCTAGGCCAAAAGTCAGCTCATCTGGGCCAGAGGTTCTCATATAAAATTAATAGATTATTCTAATGGATTGTGAACAAACACTTTAGTTATCAAACAATCAGATTTGTTGTAAGAATGTAGTGTCACTATGGTTACCAATCCTATATGATTAGATCACAAATAATGACAGTCTGCTCCCCACCTTGAAAATCCTGCCTTAAACTGCTTAACCAGTCCCCCAAGATATAAAAATAACTCCACTTATGTTCCCCTAACAGACACTACTGATATCTGTTAATAAGATGCTGCAGTGTCTAATGAACTTGATTTTATAAGTTACACACATATCAAGATACGCATATGTATTTATATATATGTATATTATTTTGGAGTTCTTTTTGATGAGTCATGAGTGAAAAATCATATCTGGGTCAGAAGCTCATATTAGCAGTCCTCTATATGCAATCTATATGTCCATTTTAGACAGCTCCTTTCTTTTGCCTATCAAAATGTTTAAGAAATTCTCTTCATTAATGTTACCCTGAAAAATAAAAAAAATTAGATAACGTTCATAGACAAAATAAACTTCTTAAGAATTTGATGGGATCATTGTAGTACAAGGTAGAGCTTTCCTTGAGAGGTGTGTAGGGTTTATAGAAGTGCCACTGGAGAAGAGCAGCGATGGCTGCTGGTGACCTTCTTTTCTACTTTTACTCTGTCTTCACTTGCCGCCTATTATTAAGAAGGTCTGACCACATAAAGGCACATGGGGAGACTAGTACCCCCAAAGGAGACTTCGGTAGCCTGCTCAGGTCTTAAATTATAAAGGTGAGGAGGCATTTGGTATTCATAGAAGATTATCAGAGGTGACTAGGCTGCCTGCCAGCAGTGTGCTTTGTACTGTTCCCTTCAGTACCTGAGGATGACTAAGAATTCTTGATCATAGCCACCAATTCAAGGGAGTGGCACCAAGGCTTTGATTGATTTCATGTGAAGTGCCAGTTACTTGACAAGTCATGGTAAATAGGAGTGAACTTTCAAACTTTTAAATTATTCAAGTGTAGGAAATTATAAGTTCTCAAATTATAACTAATCCAAATATTTTATTCTACTCAGAGGAACCTTTCTGCATGGAAGGGCTATTACTCACTGTGGTCGCATAAGGTAGGCTTTAGCAGGTACTTGTGTATGTTCAGAAGAACCATTTGAAAGGAAATTTCAGAAGATGTCTTATCCTTGAGGCAAACATAAGAGAGCCTACACCAGAGGTTCTCAACCTGTGGGTCGCGACCCCTTTGGCGGTTGAACTTTCATAGGGGTCGCCTAAGACCATCCTGTATATCAGATATTTACATTACGATTCATAACAGTATCAACATTACAGTTATGAAGTAGCAACGAAAATAATTTTATGGTTGGGTCACAACATGAGGAACTGTATTTAAAGGGCCAGAAGGTTGAGAACCACTGGCCTACACAGTCACCGCTTTTCACAATTAAATTGGTGATCTTTTCGGGGCTGACAATTCTGATAATCTAAAGGGCATCACAACAGGAACTCCTTTAACACCCGTGAGACTGTTGTGAGTTGAGCATCATAAAATTCAGCTATAGTCAGTTGAATTACTAACAGCAACTTCTAAAAATAGGATGTGATGTTATATTTATTCAAAATCTGTCATTTTGATTTTCAATTCTGTCTGAAGACCCAGATTTTAAATCTATATGAACATTAGACATTAGGCACTTACAATTTGTTCTTTTTTCACTAGATTAATGATTTATTACAAAGGGTATGAAAGGACACTAATCAATAGCCAAATGAAGAGATACAGAGGGCAAGGTCCTGAACTAGGAAGCGTCTGTCCTCATGGAGCTTGGGGCCTGGAACACAGGCATGTGAAAGCATACTGGGTCCCCAGCATGGCAGGTCTCTGAAAAAGCATGTATTCTTTCTAATCTAATAGAATTTCCAGACGATTGTGGCATCTTTTGACTTATCCCAAAAGAAATAATACACAGGCAAAAAGTAAGTTCGAGATCATTTTGAATCTATTTACAGATCATATCTTGACCTAAATATAAAGTCTGTTTTGATATACTATCACATACACTTCTTAAGATAATAAAGAAACTTTATTTCCTAACTAATACAAAATTAAAATTTCTTTTAAGACATGAGGACTATGTAATGCTTATAACTGGGGACTTTATCTCAAGTGGAATATTTAGAAGGACATAAATAGCATATGCCCTCATTCAAATAGCAAAATTTCCACAAAATGATGATGATGATGATGGAGATAAAGATGATAAGAATTAATTATTCTCCTCAGGGACTATATAAGGGTGTAAAAGGTCTCAGACTGATTGTTCAGTTACAACCCTCCACCAAGGCACCTGGCAAGCCTATGCAGTCAGAGGGAGCTGAAATCCACCACACAATCTTCAGACCAAACCAAGGGACTCAGCTCCAGGGGCATCACCCAGGAAGAAGGGACTCCCCTGTGAAACTGCAGTAGTGGCCCTGGGGGTGAGCATTAACCTACCCATCCATGGGCAATTGGCCTTGAACTAGAGCAGGAGAGGTGAGGTTAGGGCTGCAATTTATGGCGTAAGGGGAAAGCACAAAATCATTAGAGTGTTTTATTACACTCTTTGAAATGCTTCTCTTTCATTTCTCTATTAAAAAATAATGTCCTAATATATGTGATATGCATCAAAGGACATATTATTGAATACTGAACGGCAGCTGTTCACAAATAAATTACAGTCCAGCTAAGATAACAGTACACTTGTTCACAGTTTAGGTGAATCTCCTTAAGCCCTGAATTTAGGGGTATAAATTCAGGGCTTAGGGAGTACACGACAAGGGAACAGCCTTCTGAGGTGCTGCAGATATTCCTGAAGGTGGCATAGGGAATCAAAGTGTTCAGGAGATGAGTTGTAGAATTAAATGGAAAGATCTTCTGAAACAAGCAGAATAAGTAAAATCTGGATACCGTGGTGAACAAGGGCCACGGGAGAAATCCTGATTGGTGTTCTGGGTAGGTAATCATTGTTGGAGCAGGAGCTGGTGCAGGCAGGAAGTACTGGATGACTTTTCCAGTTACACACTCAATGTGTTAGATAAATTCCCTATTTTTATAGGCACAGGTTTAAAAATGTCAAATATCTTACTATTAGATAAGTTAACAAATGGAACATGAAGCACATGGTAGGAATTTAGAAAAGTTTCCTTGACTTTCATCTAAAACACGATGCTTCCCCAAAATGTTGCTCACTGGGAGACATTTGCAAAAGACTGGAAACATTCTGTTTGTCTCAACTGGGGAAGGGGCACTACTGGCATCTACTAGGTAGAAGGTAAAGGTGACAGTGTTTCCTGAATTCAACAAAATCCCAGTTGGAGATATCTATGAATTCTGTGAAGTCTTTCTTCCTTTTAATGGAGAAAGACTTCACAGAGTTCTTTATCCATTAATATTCTGCAATTTAGTGGTAACCTTTCTGACTTTGTAATCATTATACAGAAAAGCCCTTAACATTTAGATAAAATATTCAACAATTGCTTAATAGTGACTACATATATAGGTTTTTACTCTGATTCATCATTTCCTGATCAGTGTTTTTTTTTTTCATGATTGAAGTACCAACATTTCATTAGCTAAATGTTAGCTAATCATATGGAACTGGTCTTTGAAAAACATGCATATCAGTGATCTTTGCCTTTCTATAATATTGCTGGAAATTCCTAGTGACGAAACCCAAGTTCAACAGATAGTTCATGCTTTTAAAGTGATGTCCAAACATGAAAAATTTATTTAGATCAATATAATATAATTAAGTTAACCAGGCACACAAAATCTAAAAACTTAGCATACATATAAAAAATGTTGTTATTTGAAAATAATGAATAAATTGTATTCCAATTTAGATTCACTATTTTGGATTAACAGTGACTTACTATGAAAACAATTTTGGAAATGAAGTATATATTTTTATGCTCACCTGAAAAAATATATAAGGACTCAAGAAAGAGTCCTCCCTAAATTCTACTAAGCACTGTGATCCTCCATTTTGGTAGAACTTTGATTTAACCCAATAATAACTTGATTATTGTGAAAAACCTATGTGTGGTAAACTAGGAAGAATAGCTTGGACAATCCATTTAAATTACATCAGTTTTAGAATATGACCCTCAAGTGACAGAAATGATAAAAAAAAAAAGTCATTTAGAAAAGGAAAACTATAAGAGAATCAGTGTGGACAGTTCTCAGCTGTAGGTCGATGTGCCAAATATGATAATTGCAGTTATTGTAGTGAAATAAATGGTTTAGAAAATAATCGCTCTTAGGGAAATTCTGGAAACTGTCCTAAAGCTGGCAATGGGAGATATCAAAAGATTCAGAGAAGCTAAGAATTTAGAAGAAAAAAAGTTTAGATATAAGATATATAGGTAGTAAGTATACCATAATATTGTTATTACTATGCATTAGTTTAATATTCACTTATCGGACCTGCTATTCATTATGGAGGAAAGCCCAGAATTGAATAGTTGAGTGGATCTTTAAAACTTACATTAGAGCCAAGTCCTGTCTCTGTAATTATTTTCTTCATATTTGGCAAAAAATTGGCCAACATATTTATAATATATAAATGTGTTAATAAATCATCTTTAACAAATGTCTCCTCTTTGCATTTAAGTGAAACACACGTTGAGGTTACTCCACTGTACATTGACAATTTCACCTGCTCTCACGTGTCCTTTATATCAGAGAAGCTAGAGCTTCTGGTGGAATTCTCAGAAAACTTTAAAATGTTGAGACACACAATGACAGAGTGCTCCCGACACACACCAGCGTGCTGAGGATACAGAGGAACACCACTGCATCAGCACACTCACATCCCGCCCTTCCCAGGCAAATGGTTGGTGACAAACACCCTTCAGTCATTTGGGTATTTCATATGGTAATTGTTTTCTAATCAGAGACTTCAGCTATAGTTGCCTCGAAGGCACATGAGGATGGTTCATATTTAATTAAAGTAATGATCAAAAATGACCAGAATTTGTAATAAACACATGACACAGAAAAACATTCATTTAAATATATCTGGCTGATTTAACTTGAGGAAATCTTTAATACATTTCATTTGAGAGAAGCCTTGACTAGGGATAATAATTGTTAACATAAATAATACAAGGCTTTGCTGAAAACCTTTTCATAAATGAGATAAAGAGGAGTCGAAAACATATATGATCTGGTGTCCGGAGAACAGCAGTGAATTAAAGTGCTGTTAGAAATCAGCTGGGTGGGCTAAGAGTATCTTTTAGATTTGTCCGTGTATCACGGCTTTGGGTTGATCTCTAATTTATTGAAAACAGGATACATTCTCACCAAAAATTAACTAAGAAGCTTTTTTTACTCCCCCCAATAATAAAAAAACAATAAAAGAATCTAGAGTCTAGAGCAGGGGTGGGCAACCCCTGGCACGCGTGCCAAACATGGCACGCCAGTAACTTTTGCTGGCACACGAAACCCTCTCTTGTAATCTTCCATTTACAATTTTTTTCTTAATATCGACTTTTTTATTTTTCAGATAAATTCAGTGTAGGTGTATCTTAGATAAATAAATTATTTTACATAACAAGTTATCTTAAAGACCATAGACATGGATTGACGAGAGAGGGGAAGAGCAATTTCTATGCCTCTGCCTTAACTCTCCCTGCCTTCCTAGATCCGACCAGTGTTTTGGTTTCATCCACATACGCTTGTGAATCTTGGTTCTCAGTGATGAATTTTAAGTCTCGTAATAGGAGTAGCCTGACGGATGAAAGTAGTAGCTCGTGCATATCTCTGAAGGTCACGAAATATAAACCTGATGTAAAATCTCTGTCATCATGATGCAGCAGCAACAGTCCCACTGATAATATCAAATAGTCATAAAGTTTTCTGTCGGACAATCAGTGTACATGTATACATTAAAAAATAAATGTATTTTTCATCATCATATACTGTGTTTTTGTCCCTCAGATGAATTTTATTATTTCTTCAAGGTTCTTCACATACGTACACCTGAAGAGATATTAGGCGTAACATGTTCTCAAAAATTTAGGGTTGGCATGCAGAAGAATTTTGAGTCAGAGATTTTGCTGGTTTTGGCACGCACTCACAAAAAGGTTGCCCACCCCTGGTCTAGAGTAAGGAACAAAGATTGGTAAGGAAGAAAGTAAAATGCTATTCTTTCTTCTACTCTCTTTGTCATCTCCATTACAACTATATCTAAAAATATCCACTATATTTATTCATTATATTTAACTAGAGGCACTGGTGGGGTCTGGCTGGCCGGCCCTGATTGGAGCTGATTGGGCTGGGCTGGTGGGGGGGTGGGTGGAGGGGGAGAAGGGTTGGCAGGAAGGGTTGGCAGGCCGGCCCCACCCCCTGATCAAACTTCCGGTGGAACTCAGGTTGAGGGGACAATTTGCATATTACTCTTTTATTATATAGGATAAGCTAGATACCTTTTTGATTTTAGAGAAATAATTATACCATAAATATGCCTTTTATGTAGCCATATTTCATGGTCATGAATACAAAAATTAAGTACTTTCCTTCACATTAGCACTGAAAATCCTTAGTGTACAAATTGCAACCTCATTTATTTCAATATCATGTTAGTTATTCGACTAATGTATTTCTTTTTTTTCAAATTCATAAAAGCTTTGTTGTTTTTTTAATCTTTATTGTTGAGAGTATTACTGATGTCCCTTTTTTTTCTCCCCAGTGCCTCCCTCCACCCAGTTCCCACCCACTCCAGGCCTTCACCATCCTATTGTCTGTGGCCATGGGCAATGCATATATGCATATAAGTTCTTTGGTTAATCTCTTCTCGCCCCATTCCCCCCCACCCCCTACCCCGCCCCCGAGATTCCTCCATCTGTTCCATGTTTTCATGCCTCTGGTTCTATTTTATTCATCAGTTTATTTTGTTCATTAGATTTCACATATAATTTCTTATATAATCTGTAATTCTGGAGTGACTGAAAAAATTGTGTTTTAAAAAAGTATCTCTCTCTCTCTCTCTCTCTCTCTCTCTCTCTCTCTCACCCTTCCTCACTCTTTCTCACCCTCCCTCTCTCTTTCTCCTTTCCCTCACACTTTGCTGATTAAAAAACGGCTGCCTTTCCTGACAGATTGGCAAGGTGTCAGAGTCCTGATGAATTGTTGAAGTCCTCAATATGGTTGCAATGTAAGTGGGAGGAAACATAGAAACCCTTGGGAAAACTGAATGGAATACAAAGTAAGTAATGCTGCATCCATGTTATAAAAATGGAATAGAAAGAGAATATATGAAATCTTTTTTAATAGAAGTAATTACTTGAAATAGCAATCATAGTGGAAACTGGTAGAAATGAATACTTTATATGCAATACACAGTCCTCCACATCATGTGTGTAGTCAACCAAAGATCGCTAAAACAGTTCACAAATTGAAATATAGGCACTTCTGGGGTAGAATTGAGATGGGATCTGATGCTAGTATATCTAATAAATCTTTCAAGGTGAAGGGTAAATCTCTTTAACTTTGAAATTACTGTAATAGTTGAGTTTATAAAGTTACTACTGCACTGAATACTGGGGCAACCCATCTACTCCCATGTATATCCTTTATTTTAAGAAAAAAAAAAGAGAAAGAAATGATTTATTGCTTTAAAATTGGTTCAAAGTTCATAGTCAATTTCTCCCTTAAATTTGAATGCAGCAATATACTAGGGAGTTCTTTGTAATTGCTAAGGTACAATGCTAACATTTGATGGCAGTTATTATAATTATATCTGATTCTGGAATGTGAGAGAATTTTTATTGCCAGTGAAAATTATTGTAACAGTTTGCAAATGTAAGAGAATATCAAATAATTACATTGTTATACATAACCTTGATATCCTTTATGTCTTTTGGTGGCAAATATGTATTATTTCACCTTTTCAGGTCTATCAATGCATGTATAATTGATAAAGCAATTTTAGAAGCCTTATGTGGAAAACTGAACATCTATAAAATGTATGTTTCTCTACTTTCTGCATCTCTTTTCTTCCTTTTTTTTTCCAATATTCAACCTTGCTTAGAAATTGGGTTGGCCAGGCACCAGTGAGTAAAGGTTTCCTCTATTGCAAGAGCACTGCTCTCAGGACATCCTTGAGCTGTGTCCCCTTCTGTGTCCAGTCAGGCAGTGGCCTAGGCCCTCATGTGCTACCAAGGCAGGTCTATTCTTCACAGGCAAACCTCAGGCTGTATTGTGAGAAGGCAGAGGCTTTTTAGAGAGGAAAAAATGTAATTCTCAGGTGGCTATCATGCTCTTCAGATATGTTTGAACTCTTATTTGCAAGGCAGCAAGATTAAATACCTCTAGATAAGCCCGGCCTGCGTAGCTCAGTGGTTGAGCATTGATTTATGAACTAGAAGGTCATTGTTCGATTCCCGGTCAGGGCACATGCCTGGGTTGTGGGCTTGATCTCCAGTGTGGGGTATGCAGGAGGTGGCCAATCAACAATTCTCTCTCATCATTGATGTTTCTATTTATCTCTCCCTATCCCTTCCTCTCTGAAATCAATAAAAAATATATTTTTTAAAAATAGCTAGAGAGAAGGCTCCCTAAAATAATCCACTAGCAGGGTCACATCCTCACTCTTATCTTCACCCAAAAGGGTTAACTCTCATGAGTTACCTTCAGTACTGGATTCAGAGGTGAAGCAGAATAATCATTATACAGGCTGCTTGCCCGGAGCCAGGCTCCACAATTTCTATTTTAATTAAACTGTTCATCCATTTATTCAACTTCTATAGTTTTTTGGGGTATGCTACTGATCCAAGAAAAATAACTTGATCCAGTGCATTGCATTCTACCTTGGAAAGATAGGAAAAATACAATAAGCAAAATAAACAAGAAAAACATATAGCGAATCAGAAGGGATATGTGCCAAGGGAAATAGAGAACAAGAGACATGGGAGGAACTATTTATAAATGGGATGGTCGGTGTAAGCCTCATTGAGAAGAAGACATTTGAGTTTTTCCCTAGTTCTGTTTTGACCCTGTCTGGTGACCTCTGTAGTAACTCCCTTATTCAGGAGAGGATATAGTTAATCTGTGCTAACAGAATATACCTGTTATAAAGGAATCTGTGTAAAATATGTTTATTTCATAGCTTTTTCTTTTCTTTCATTCATTTTTCATAAGAATATTTGTGTTCAGTTAAACCCATAGGTTTGCAAATGGAAAATATCATTGAGCATTTATATTGGGGGAAATGGTATCATACTAATGGGTAAATTACATACGTGTTGCCTAAGAGTTTGATCCAGAGACTGGATTTATATTAAGTATAAATTATATCCCCCCCTTAAAACTTGTTAGATGACTATAACAAAAATTCTTTCTACATGCAATGCATTTCAATTTTAAGGACCTTCTTTTATTTGAAGTTATTGGTAGCAACTCAGAACAGCTTTAGGAATGAAGAAAATGAAAATAACGCACCCCCCCACCCCCCCAAAAAAACAACCAAAAGCTGGGTCAGTCCTTTCCTTTGTTCTATCTGTTTAAAAGCACGTCTGTTATATTTTTCTGTAAATGCTTATCACTCCTTATGCCAACGCTTGTCTAATCCACAAAGTTTATATTCATATACATCATTCCCCAATGCTCCTTCCCTGTTTTAGTTACCCTTGGCCTATACCTTGGCCTTCTGCTGCCTGTCTCAATAAATTCTGAACGTAAGCATTTACCTGCAGCAAATGCAAATGGTTCCCCCAGAAATATGGCATCCAATAAAAACCAAAGCCAAGGGAAATAAAAAGGTGAGGTTGGGCATAATTTTCTCATCACAGCCTCCCTCACTTTTTCCTTTGGCCTTAGATACTATTGATCTCTGTCTGTTTTTATAGCTAGATTAATTCTGCTATTTCAATGAGTCTGAATTTTCAGAATCAGATCATTAGGATGAATTTAAGAAATGCTAACCTCTACAAAGATTGTGAGGGGGGAAATGTTAAAAAGATGGGAAAAAATTGAGGATGGCAGACCAAGAAAATGCCTTAGAGACAGGAGGATCTTAATAAGCCTTCTAATTTTGTAAAGAGGAAGGTGGAGAAAGAACAGTTAAGCTTGTATCTGTCCAATGTTGGCTGTCAAATCCTCTGTTTCCCTTCAACAGAACTGCAGGTCCAAGGCCAATTGTATCCCAAGTCAGCAGAAGAATGAGAAATCCTAGACTAAGCACTGAATAATTCAGATTAAAATCAGAATTTCTAATGTTGAAACTTTGACTATCCATCCACCAGCAGCTGAGTGTTAGAATTCTAACCTTTGCCAATTCCCTGCTTTTAAAATAGTGAATGCGTGACTTTTGTCCCTATTACCTAAATCATTTCCATGTGTCCCCACATAATGCCCTTTAGAACATGGGCCCTGACTTTCTCACAAATTTGCATGGCCTGTAGAAGGACCCTTGGTTCTCATTTCCCATAACTGAATCATACCACTTCCCTAGACTCTCAAATGTTGGCAATCTAACCATCTGGTTTGGGAGTTCACTCCTCTAAGAAAGACTTCCCACTTCTGTGGATCTCCCTCTGGCCAGCACTAGCCCTCCCAGAAGTGGGTGTGGCTCTGCACTACCAGCTAAGGAAATGCCGTAAATGACATATAGCCTACAGACAGTTATCATAGAGAAATATATCTTTGAGTTTGAAGATCCTCCTGAAAGGTGTTGTCTATAATTGCCTAACTTAATGATCATGTTCTGCCTATATCATGTTCAAATTCAACCTCAAAGTCATATGTAGTTGATTGTGAGGGAGAAGCAGGGGGTGTGAAAAGCCAGGATGTGAAACTGACATTTTCAAAAGGCAGAAAAAGAATGAAAGATATTGTGAAAACAGGACCATTGCATCCTTCATATTTGACTAATTGCTTCTCTTACTTCTCCAGACCTGCCTTCCTCATATTCAGGTCCCAAAATGGTTTTCCTTAAGATCATAATTGTGATAGCAAGTCTTATTTTGTAGATGATATTTATTTTTTAAAATATTCCACCACAGTATTGTACAAGAGTTAGTCATATAACTGCTCTTTCTAAGTTACATGAAATATAAATGGGGGAAAAAACCTATTATCTCAAGCATCATGCAAACGTAAAATATAAAATCTCATTATATTGAAGAACATAGATGTAATGCAAACCAACTTACATATTTGAAATGTAATTATTTTGGATAGAGCAATTTTAATATTTACTGTGGAGATGGTAACCTATATTTTCTACTTTTCCTTTCTTGCTACATTTCTTCCATATTTCTCCTTAGCAAATCAAAAGGCAAAGGTGCCGGGAGCCGGTCCATGCTTGCTGTTTCAAGGGACCTGGCATATATGGCATACTGTTCTTAATATGTTTGCTCACCTTCTTGGCACTATGTGTTTTAACCAAGGTCTCTGAGAAAGGTTGTTTTCCCCAGGTAGGGATTTTCCCCTGAAGTTAGGGAGGGAATAAAACCCCTCAACTAAGTGCCAGGCGGGTAATTAATCCCTTTAACTACGAACAATCATGCTTAAACTACATAATCTTTTCTCCCTGGAATGGAGATAAGAAACGCCCTAACCTTTGTAATAGAGATTGATAGGATTGAATCAACTGGTATAAATACAGTTGTAACAAGACAAAAACACTCAGAACTTAGAACAGAATCAAGAAGACAGAACCTACACGGAGCCTAGAGACAGAAGAACTTCGCTGGAGAGAGCATGCCGGAGGATCCTGGAGAGGGACTGGCCTCGGAGCCTAGAGACAGAGCCTAGCGGGAGAACATGGCAAGGGATCCTGGACTGAACCTGACTACAGAGATTGGCAGGAGAACCTGACTGGAACCTGGACACTGAACCTGACTGGAGAGCCTGGACAGAACCAGTCTGGAGAACCTAGCTACAGAACCTGGCTATGATGATCACCTGAACGCTGCCTCCATGTCATTCCTTCTTCACCGACTCCGTCCACGCCTTTGGGGACCCCTGGACCTGCTGGGGTTGGACCCCGGCACAAAGGGAAAACATTATAGGAAACAGTGGCACTGTTTTAAAATAATGCCAACATTTTAAAATATTGGAAAATGCAATAATTATTTTTATTTTAAAAACTTGAAAATTGGCAGATATCATTATTGTCATAGAATATACCCATGTAGAACAAAATATATGTATTATATATAAACTATATTGATTTTTCAACTCTTTAAAGCTTGCATAATTAAAATACTAATTAGCAATGGGAATGTACTGCAACTATATACACCAAGATAGATAAATATTTTAAACTTAATATTGAACAAAAGAAGCTAAGCCCAAAAGTGAACCTATCATACGCCATTTATAAGAAGGTAAAAAACATGCAAAAGGTACTTAGGGTCTAGAAGTTAAGATAATTGTTGCCTTGTGGGTAGGAGTAATGCCCAGAAGTGTAGGTGTGTGTCTGGTATTATGATAATTTTTCATTTCTTGATCTGGGTGCTGGTATCATGGGTCTGTTTACTCTGGGAAAGTTGGTTGAGCCATATTCAAGTGATACACACACAGATGCTCCAAAGGCTATAAATGCAGGAGTTGCTTTATATAAAATACAACTGACAATCACCTAGCTATGGCTTTAATTTCATCAAAATTATGGCATAAATTCTGTTCATTGAATGTCTCATGAATTTATTTGGATTACTGGGAAAAAGGAAAACAATTATTTTTATTTCTTTTTCTCCCTACCTATCAAAAGCAATAACAAAGAGAAGAGAAAAGAAAAAGTAAAAAATAAAAATGACTTTTTTAATTGTTATGATTTTATAGAGAAACAAAATTAGTAAGCATAGCAGCCAACAGCATTTTCATTGTTTGAAATGCCTTTTAGTCTTATAAAATGTGGCTTAGTGCTCAAGAAAATGAAAGAGTCAAAGCAATGACTAATCCAGAATTTTTTCTCAGGCAGTTATTCTGTTACCACAGAGGAGTATTGCCTGGCTCTTGAAAGCTTATATATTGCAACTTTATGGTGAAGCATTGCAAACTTTTTATATTTAAATGAACATTATCTCAGCCCCCAAGCCTAAAATATGTGTGGGCCATAAGTCAGCTTTCAAAGTGCTGACAGGAAACATAATGCCTCAATTACTGCTTTCTCTCTAAAAGTTTAAGTAAAAATAGATTTCTCAGAAAGACTTTAATTATTTACACAAAATTTTATGATTTAGGTTTATATTGGCCAATCACTACCGTGTTAATATAATGATTTAGGCATGTAGAGAAGAACGACATTTCAGCAGGTTAATTCTGCTAGTGAAACTTACGAGACTAATAATACTTATTGAGGGAAACAATAAGACAGTGGATGTACATAGCAAGGAACCTTCTTAATTTTTACCTAAGTGGATGGAATACATTCCGTAGGCAGTATATTATTTATATACTCTTTTGGGGGAAGATGACTGATACAGTATTTAATTAAACAATAAATTGTGCAGAAAAAAACCACACACTCAAAAACAGAACTCTGGTCTGTGTTTACAGTGGGCGATATGAATGCTATTTCCAACTGCTCACTGTGTGGGCGTTTAGAGCTCAGGTGATTTCCTGGACCCCGGCTGCGCACCTGAGATATTAGGAATATGTACCAAATTGTCTGCAAGTTTCCCTCCAGTTCCTATCTCCCAGCCCTTGGTAACCACCACTCTACTCTCTGTCTGTACAAGTTTGGATTTTTTAGATTCAACATATATGTGATATTATTATAGTCTTCAGCAATATGCTCTATGATCCTGTGATTGAAGCCTTGAGCATAAATTAAGTGCATTGTAAAATTTTCTACATTTCCACATTTTTTCTTTCATACATGGCTCTGAATTTTCCAATGTGTATAAACTACACATTTATTAAACACAAATATCTAGTTTGAAGTCCTTAGACTTTAAAACCCTTAATCTTAAAACTTTGGAGAGGCCCTTGAATTACTCTCCTGACTCTTTAGGACAAAGAAGAAACAATGCATTATGATTCATTTTAAAAACAAGAAGACTTATGCACAAAATTAATCAAATCAATATTGAAATCCCCATACAGAATAAGGTAAATGTGATTTCTTTTGGTCTGTGAGATAAAAAGCATGATTCAAATGGAACTATGTTCTTCATTATATGTATGGTGACATTTACCTACAAGATATATATTTTTCCAAACCTTTATTGATAGACAGTAGTTATTTAATAGAAAGATTATTAATCTTTATATAAATACTCCAGATAATGAAATAGCTTAATAAATCATGATATTGATAAAAATCAGTCATTCATCCAAGAGATTAAAAAGGAAAAATGGAATGAAGTAGAATGAAATTAATGTTTCAGTTTCTCCATCTTAGTGATGGCAAAGCTAGGCAATCAAATAAGAAGGATGTATTTTCAATCACTTTTTTGTTAGTCGAAATATATAACTTACAAGAATATTAGATTCCAGACAGCAATATAGTAATAGGAATTGATATAAATATTCATGTTCTTTATGAATACAATTATTTTATTATGACACTATTATTTTATGTGAATATAAAAACCTGAGCTAGTGATAACTTTTTCGCAAAGTAATCTGACAAAAATGTTCCTATGAAAAAGGATAATTGTAATACAATATTTAATCTAGTTTAGATACTGGTTTGTACAGATTCATTTATCTGTTATTCTATGTAAAATATTTAAATATTTATCATTTTGATCTTAGCTGCATTTGTCTGCTCCCTATTCTAAGGTAAGGGGATATTTTTCTTCTTTTAAAATTATGTGTTGTTTTGTGTCAGTTAACTATTGTTGAATAATTGACTACCCCCCCCCCCAAACTTAGAAGCTCCAAACAGTAAAAAGTTATTATTTCATATGTATCTACTGGTATATTGCTGTGATGGTCTTATGATTGGGCTGAGTTGTCATGCTTCCGTGTTGGTTTTCTGGGATCTAGCTGGTCTGGGAGACCTAGACTGGGTCTACTTGACTGTGCCCAGCTCCACATGGTCCCTCAGGTTCAGGAGGTCAGCCCAGCTTGCTTCTCATATGGGCGGGGCTTTACGAAAAATAGCAGAATCATCATCTAAGGCCTAAGGCAGGTCACAGAGTTGGCCCAGATTCAAAGGGAAGAATTCCAAAGTCATGTTACCAATGGTGAGAGGGCAGAGGAAGCATCACTTTTTGCTAGCAAGCTAACACTTTCTGTATGTCTTATTTATGTAACCAATTACAAATTGTTCAAAAGGAATTTCTTGAAAGATAATCGCCATTGGTACTGGAGAAGACTTAAACCATTATTTTACTATTTTACTTATTGTTGATTCTTGCAGTTGCCAATTAGACAATGTCTTTTAAGCATTTTATATTACAACTAGGGGCCCGGTGCACGAAATTCGTGCACTGGGTGTGTGTGTGTGTGTGTGTGTGTGTGGGGGGGGGGTGTCCCTCAGCCCAGCCTGCCCCCTCTCACATACTGGGAGCCCTCAGGCGTTGACCCCCATCACCCTCCAATCGCAGGATCGGCCCCTTGCCCAGGCCTGACGCCTCTGCCAGAGGCGTAGACCCCCATCACCCTCCGATTGCCTGATCGGCCCCTTGCCCAGGCCTGACGCCTCCGCCAGAGGTGTCAGGCTTGGACAGGGGACCCCCATCTCCCCCCGATCACTGGCTCTGGCCCCCGCCCAGGCCTGAGGCTTCTGGCCCAGGAATCATGCCTGGGCAGGGGACCCCCATCTCCCTCTGATCACTTGCTCCACCCCCTGACCAAGCCTGACGCCTCTGACCCAGGCTTCAGGCCTGGGCAAGGGGACCATCATATCCCCCCAATCCCCGGCTCCGCCCCCCACCCAGGCCTGATGCCTCGGCCAGAGGAGTTGACCCTCATCACCCTCTGATCACCCATCACCGGATCGGCCCCTTGACCAGGCCTGAGGCCTCCGGCAGAGGTGTCAGGCCTGGGCAGGGGACCCCCAGCTCCCCGCAATCTCCTGCTCCGCCCCTGCCCAGGCCTAACACCTCTGGCTGAGGCGTCCGGCCCGGGCAGCGGGGACCCGCAGCTGCAGCGGCCCCGCGATCGTGGGCTCCGCTTTAGGCCCAGGCAAGGGACCCCTAGCTCCCGGGACTGCCAGCTTCGACTGCGTCCAGCTCCCATCGCTGGCTCCACCCCTACTTCCTGCTATCACTGGCCAGGGCGGCAAAGGCGCCTGATTCTCCGATCATGGCTGGGGGGCAGGGCAAAGGCGGCCCCAGGGCCGCCTTTGCCCTGCCCCCCAGCTCTTAGCTCCCCCCTGGGTTTCTGATCACTGTCAGTGCAGGGGGCTTCTTCCTGCTTTCCCTTTCGCCTCCCTGCATTGTGCCTACATATGCAAGTTAACCGCCATCTTGTTGACAGTTAACTGCCAATCTTAGTTTGCAGTTAATTTGCATATAGCCCTGATTAGCCAATGAAAAGGGTATCGTCGTACGCCAATTACCATTTTTCTCTTTTATTAGTGTAGATTATGTATATGTTATTTTTTAGCAGCTGTAACCTAATACACTATATGGACACAGATGACACCTCATCTAGTTTACATTCAGTGTGTTCAGTTTACCAGGGAGACATAAAGATACAAGAAAGAAATACATCATGGTTTTCTAAATGCTTTGTAAAATCCACTATGAAAACCATGGATGAAGGGTCATTGAGGTCTTTCAGTGTGAGTTAGGGAACACCTCCTATAGACGGGGAGGCCTGAAGAGATGGCCACGACTTCGTCATCCAGAAGGGGAAGTATAGGTAGGTGTGCCAAGTCCGGGAGGCAGGAGGATGTTTTGCATGGGACCTGTAAATAAATTAGTAGAGCCAGGAGAGGTTAGAGTTGCAGAGTTAGCAGGGTGTAGATGGTGGAGGACCTTGTAGGCCCTAGTCAGGTGTATGGACTTCTGTTAAGAGAGTTGTTAAATCCATAAGTCACTCAAACTCCAATTGTGGCTTCACAGATTCCTAAGTGCATCAGGAAATCTTGTCATTTCATATTCCATCATGCCTCATTTTTTTTTCTTTCTGCCAAAGTATTTGCTAATCTGACTTCAGATTCTAAGAAAGTGATTGGGCCATTTTCCCTTCTTTTGTTTTGTTTTCTCTTTTCTCTTCCCTCTTTCCTTAGCTTCCTCCCTCCATCTCTCATCAGCAAATTTGTGTTTTGAGAGAAGTAGGAGAGTGCATTAGATAATACAGTCAGAGACAGATAAAAAGAAGTGATGGCATCAGTTTTTCACTTTCCAATTCCAGATTCACATAGCTTGGATTACATATTTTCTAGTTCTACAATATTATAAAATCATCTATCTGTTTAAACAATATATATGTGTGTGTGTGTGTGTGTGTGTGTGTGTGTGTGTGTTTTCCTGAATGAGCTAATTTAGTCATAAGCCAACCCATACATATATTAGCATTTTAGCTTTAGAAGCTTCTGCTTTAAGTCTACCAGTAGGAATACCATTTCTGAAATGTTTCCCCCAAAATATTTCCTTTTAAATTATTTTCTACATTCTTTGGTAGCTATGATCAGTACTACTGGATATGACTTCCTTCAAGCCATTCTATTTTTCAGTTCTTAATATGACCTTTGGTTACAAGGGCACCTGCTCCACAGACTGACATATTGGTAAGGAGCACTGTAGCAGGTGAAACACCAAGCATAACTACGCCACGTTTTGAACACAAGCTTCCTGCTCAGCTTTCCATTCTGCAAACACATGTTTGGTCTAAAGGTCAAAAATGGTACCACAGGGATTTTTGATTATATTACCCTGATTCCCTGGCAATGAATCACTGTCTTTCCAAAGCTACAGAAGCAGAGGCTCTAAAATAAATTTAGTCATTACTCTTTATGATATTACCTTCACTTTTTTGCCTGTCTGGCAAAATGCCTGATATTGGCTGACATTGGAAAAGAGCTTTTCAATTCTGCCTTGGAAGAAAAGGGAGAGGGAGAAATCAAATAAAATAAACAAACTGCAATGGGTTTCAAAATACTTCTTTCTATTTTCTATTATTTGCCAATGACTGATTTTCTAGAGCACTGATCATGCCTCCTTAAAAAGCTCAAATCAGTGTTCCTATACAATTTCGTTTGTTAATCAACCCATTTATTCATTTGTTGAGAAAGATGGCATTGACATACTTCTTCATTTCTTCAGGATAAATCATTTATTTGCTTTAAGAAATATTTTAGCCAGAGAGAAGCAACTCCCAGCATCACAGTTCATCTGTTTTTAAAATGCTTATCTTTAAGAAATCTAAGTGTGGCAAATTTTTTGAGAACATGTGAGGGATTGGCACATAATGCAGTATCTAAAAAAATCATATTATGTGAAGTGTGTGTATTTACTACATTTATGCTTAGAAGAGCAGTTTTGTTTTATTTTTGTGTTTCTTTATCATTTGAACTTGTAAATTTAGTTTATTAATATAATTGCAAAATGACTTTATTATCTACAGATAGAAGAATAGTTACTTACAATACTCAGAGTATTCCTGCATGAGCTAATTTAGTCATAAGCCAAACAGATCTTTATAAATGTATTTGTTCATTCTCTCATAATTCAAATGAGTTATTTTCATGGATAGTACCTTTTTGGCATTAATATTAAGCTAAATATTAACCTTTTATGATACTTAAAATATTTTTTAAAAATATATTCTATTGATTTTTCACAGAGAGGAAGGGAGAAGGATAGAGAGTTAGAAACATCGATGAGAGAGAAACATCGATCAGCTGCCTCCTGCACACCCCCCACTGGGGATGTGCCCGCAACCAAGGTACATGCCCTTGACCGGAATCGAACCTAACCCTTGAGTCCGCAGGCCAACGCTCTATCCACTGAGCCAAACCGGTTAGGGCGATACTTAAAATACTTTAAAATAATACACTGATATAAAACTATTTCTTGTAAATATTTATATCACATTTCAATTGTATACTTTATTTGACTATATTGCCATTATTAAGAAAATGACAAAGCAAAATTAATGTTTCCCTTTGTCTTAGCCACTTGGATTATATTAGCATATTATCTAACCCAGAAAAATTTCTAACAGCCTTGCATTCTGATGTGTCACAAGTAACACGAGTTTTTGAAGGTTTGGATAACAGGAGTATCTGAAAAGCTGTTTTGAAATATGCCATGATAAGTAGTAAGGACTGGTTTTTAATGAAACTGGCATTATCCAGTCAAAATTTTCAACCGCCATGGAATGACTTCAATTATAGGTGACAACTTCCTTTTACATTCTGGATGCCAGTAGCTCTTTAAAATTGGACTCCCCCTCTACATGCATTATACCTGCGAGTAGAGATTTCTCTTATTTTTACACTATTTTTTTCTCTTATAGAATACTTGGAGATCCCACCAAGAATTCACCCACCTGACCTGACTCACATGCGATTTGGATATGATCACACAGAGGCATGTGCCTTCCACTGGCTCCCTGAAATTAGGTTGCAGAATTAAGCAGCTCTGACCGACATTGATGCCTGGCTTGATAAAGCAGTTTATTACCACCGACCCTTGAACAACACTGAGGTTAGGGGCACCTCACCGTCAAAAATCCCCGTGCACCATTGGACTCATCCAAACCTAATTATAGTCAGCCCTGTCGTATTCGCGGATTTGTGAAAGCAGTATTATCAACCTGTGGCTGGGAGTCCACGGCTTAGAAACTGCAGCTGCGAAACCCAAAATACGGTTTTTGATCCGCGGTTTGTGGAATCTAGCGATGCGAATCCCAGGGATGCACGGGCAGCTCTGCTGGCTGGAAACCAATCCGCCTATATGCCGACCTGCACCGTTCAAACCTGTGTTGTTCAACTCAAGCGTAGTTTCCTTCCAAAAAGCGGCCTCCATCGGGAGGGCAAGGAGACGATGGAGAAAGAGGACGACAAAGACTCCAGACTGGTAGGTGGCAGGGTTGATAAGCAACGGACTGAAGTGGGAGGCTTGTCTTGGGAGCGCCCAGAGGGTAGCTTTCTGCACCCACCCGCCAAACGTGAACTGTTACACACCCTGCCTATTGTGAGGAACACCGCGGTGAACGTGCGGGTGCATGTGTCTTCCATTCAGAGTGTGGGGTTTCTCTGGCTCCATATGGAGGCCGTAGCAGGATTGCGTCACATAGACCGTCAGGTGATCCCAGTAGCACCTGGTTCTCTCAGGCTGCAGCTTTGAAAGCTGCTGCCTCTGTGGGGACAGTGGATAGAATGCACCTTCCAAGGACAGGGGAGGGAGGGAGGCGCCCCCTTTCCTAGGGCTCAGCTCAGCTCAGCGTCATCAGGAGTTCAGACCTCCGCCAGGATGTCCTCAAGCCCTCCTCCTGTTTCCTTCGCTTCTCGAGTGAAAGAAACCGCCTTTCCAGCAATTAGTCACAATGCAAAATCGGTACATTCCCTCTGAAAACTGCTGTTTCAGTGACTGTGTTACTCTGAAACTTCAAAGTATAATTTCCAACATTTTGGATTAAAAATTGATTAAACTTTGATTATTTGGAACCAAAGTAATTAGTCACAAAGCAACATTTTGCTTATTTTTCTTGTCTCTTTAAAAACATAGTAAATTGTAAATAAGAGGGTAATGTGATATGTTAGTTATATATGTTGAATATCCTATATAATGAAAGGCTAATATGCAAATTGACCAAACAGTGGAACCATTGGTCGCTATGACATGCACTGACCACTAGGGGGGCAGATGCTCAATGCAGGAGCTGCCCCTTGTGGTCAGTGCGCTCCCACAGGGGGAGTGCTGCTCAGCCAGAAGCTGGGCTCACAGCAGCTGTGGCGGGAGCCTCTCCGGCCTCCATGGCAGTGCTAAGGAACCCTTGGGGGATGTCCGCCCACTGGCTTAGAGGGCGCAGGCCCAGCTGAGCTCCCCCTCCCCCAGTGCATGAATGTTGTGCACCAGGCCTCTAGTAATATATATTGAATAATGTGATATATTAGTTATAGTATGTTAAGTTAGAATATTTTAAAGCTAATGTTATATTACATGTTTATGTAACTTAACATGCATATGCATATCATAATTAACAAAAATTAAGTAAATAATTAAAAATACATAATAACAAAGAGGAATGAAATACTCAGGAGGGAATTGTTCTTAGACAGAAACAGTGCATATCATCAGTGTATCCTTCCTAGACAACAAATATTTTTAGTGGAACACTCTTATTTCCTAAGAACCCATTAACTTATTGTGCTTTTGGTTTGGATTTTGTTATGGCCTTGAGTTGTTTTTAATAAAAGTTCTAACTTTAATCACAGATAAAATTTGTAATAATGCTGGTTTTCTTCAGATGAAGAGTGCTAACATTAACAATGTAAACAAGACTGCACCTCTTGCTTGTCTGAGATACCTATGACTGTACTCAACTATTGACATAATAGTAACTCTCCTCTGATAACGCTTGTTGTTATTGCCTTTCTAAAATCCCTGTTTTACAAGTGGCTGCTGGGTGGTGCCTCCTCAAGACACTTGTTACTGGGAGTCATGGCACTCTTAAGGAGGGATGCTAAATTAAGTAGCTATGTAGAACATTTTTATTTTTCTGTATTTTGAATTAGCTCAATAAGGCAAGGAAATTTATTTTCACCACTGCCATAATTTTAATACAAATGTTTCAGCTATATTATATTTTATAATTGACATAAATATATCCTCATCATAATGCATGTGCACACTCTAGCACAGTATTTGTTAGTGATTTGATTTTTAAGAAAATTTTGTTTCTACAAATAAAATACACGTGTAAGTGTTGAAAATCTTAACACATACTTCATAAAAGTTTGGAAAGTTTGGGAAACTTAGAAAATGCCTTCACTGGTCTTAATATCTTCTCCTCAGGGTACCTGACTCCATATAGTTTGGTTGTGTTTCATGTGACAATAAGGAATTATATTTTCCCCCATTCTTTTTTTTTAATATATGTTTTTTATTGATATTTTACAGAGAGGAAGGGAGAGGGATAGAGAGTTAGAAACATTGATGAGAGAGAAACATCCATCAGCTGCCTCCTGCACACCCCCTGCTGGGAATGTGCCCGCAACTAAGGTACATGCCTTTGACCAGAATCGAACCTGGCACCCTTCAGTCCGCAGGCCGACGCTCTATCCACTGAGCCAAACCGGTTAAGGCTAGTTTCCTCCATTCTGATCTTGTCTTATCTCAATAGGTTGTCAACATTATTCTTTTGTTATTGCTTTAAAAATCCTGCTACAGCTTATAAATCAGAAATTAAATCTCATGGGAGAAACAACAAAAAAGACCAGTTTCTCAGAATGTTATCAGGAAAGGTTGTGACAGGTTGATGGTTGGGATAGGAAGTAGGACCGTGGGCTCAGGCTCAGGCTCAGATGACATTGCCTCTGAAGCAGAAGACATCTCATGTTCTGAGATGACTGAGCCATGGCTTCCAGATTTCTGCTGAAACAGATGGTTTCTTAAGATGAACTGCTGAATCAAAAGATCAGGGGAATAAGAATTAGTTATGTAGGTCAAGATGAAACTAAAGAGGAAAAGTTTAACTGCACTTATTTGCCTTGAAATATTGCTGATATTGTTTTAATGTTCTATTTTCTGGTAGGACTGTGAAAAAAACTTAAAAAAAAAATCTAGCCTTCAGCTTTAAAGGATTTACTTGGGAAAATGGGAATGACACACTTTTTAAAGGTGACTTTTCTAACTGATCACTCAGAATTCATGAAAACTTACCTTAGGGAAATTGTATATGTAGTATAAATGAACAAATAATTGCTAAAAGGTATAATTCTTTTGAAAATACGAATTAGATCCATAATTATTATCTAACAACTGTTAACTATTCATCTAAGTGATTTTTTGATTCCTTTAATTTTATGACAAAATACTTATTTGCATAGGGAAACAACAATCAAATTTTCAACCATGGCCATGCCAGAGATGTAATATTCAAAATAAAATGCCATTTGATTAGATATGACATCCCACAATTGAGGAAATAAAGGCTGGGTTTCATACATGGAAATTATGTCTGCAAGTTCCTCCTATTAAAAGGGTGTGTTGCTACTCTGGATTTACAGAATTCAGCCCCACAGGAAATAGAGAATGCCATTTCTTGGCAAGTACATCATTGAACTTGGAGATTCAGGTTTCCATCCTTGGAATGATGACAAGAAAAGGACAATGAAGTTATATTTTGCAGGAAAAACATGCTGAGTAAATAACTCTAATGCTTTAAAAGTGTCTAGATTATTTTATAGTTCTAGTTTTGTTAACTGTACCACAAGAATAATGTTTTATATTAATCATTACCATAGGTGACCCTATACAAATAAAATAGGCAAAATAGAACATATTATCAACTTAATATTTCTGAATTAAAAAACAACAACACTATTTAATGAAGTCTATTTCATAATGTTTGGCCACTACAAGGTCCTAGGAAATAAATCTGCTATCTGGCATTCTGCCTCACCACACATTTTGGCTGTAGAAGCACAAAAGTAGGCAAAAAAGAGCTTATATTTTTCAAAATCAGAGATAATCAATTATAGAAACTTCTTGTAGGCCATGAAAATTAGAGCCTTCACACAGCCCTAAATTTTGAGATTTACCTTCTAAGATAGAAACATCTTTTTCATTAAAGAAAAAAACTCATTATATTATCACATACCTGGTAGAAGCTGGCAAACATCTGAGATAAACCATAGAATTTTCAATCCTACCAAAACTTTTAAACCTGCAAAAATCGTATGCCTAGTGGAAGGATTATCATTTATGACTTCATTTTATTATGCCTGTTAGAGGCTTAATTTAACTTGATAGAGTTAAATTGGGCACTGATTATATTTCATTATCTGTTATTCAATGAAGAGGGTGGAGGGAGAAACTTCTGTTTTATTAAGTAGGAGATTCAAGGATAACACTATTTTTTCCTCTTCATTCAAGAGAGTCCATTGATAGCTACATATTTATATCTGATAGTGAATATTCTTGACTTACTTTTAAATGGATATTTGCATTTAACAGTGTACCTACATATAAACTTCACTGCATTTTGATTACTCAGCAATTTTTTCCTAAGTGTCAGTTATGGCTCCACACTGTCTTGGGGATTGTGAAATGCCAGTGAACCAAGCAAACACATATCCCCACTCTAAAGGAACTTGAATTTTAGCAGCAGGGAATGAACGGAAGCAACAAACAAAGAACTATACTTATAATAAACATGCAAACAATCTGGTATGTTATTTGGTGAAATGATACTGAGGAAAGGAGATGAGGAGCAGCACAGATGGGACATGAGTGCAGTGGCATAGGAGGGTGGAATGTGACGCTATTAAATCGAGTGATCTGGGTAAGCTTTGTTGACAAGTAATACTTGAACAAAAATTGAAGGAGAGGAGGGCTTTCACCATGTGGCTACCTGGGTGCAGAATAATTCAGGAAAAAGAAATAGCTGGTTATAAATGAGGAACATGATAGGACTTTTAAATGCAAAGCATGGTCAACAGTGTGGATGGAGTAATGTGAGCAAGAGGATCGTAACTGGAAGAGGAGATCAGAGACATCTCAGAAAGCAAAAACTCTGAGGGAAACTGAGGGTCACAGTTCACTGTCTTCTTAAAGGTATCTTTCCTGCTGACTTAAGAAAATACCGGTGACGCCCTAGCTGGTTTAGCTCAGTGGATAGAGCATCGGCCTGTGGACTGAAAAGTACTGGGTTCAATTCCGGCCAAGGGCACATGCCTGGATTGCAAGCTGATCCCCAGTAGGGGCTGTGCAGAAGGCAGCCAATCACTGATTCTCTCTCATCATTGATGTTCCTATCTCTTCCTCCCTCTCCCTTCCTCTCTTAAATCAATAAAGAAATATATTTTAAAAAAAGAAAAAAGAAAAAAGAAAATACCGGTGGGGCCCAGCCGGTGTGGCTCAGTGGTTGAGCTTCAACCTATGAACCAGGAGATCAAGGTTTGATTCCAATTCAGGGTACATGCCTGGGTTGCAGGCTCCATCCCCAGTAGAAGGAGTGTAGGAGGCAGCCAATCAATGATTCTCATCATTGATGTTTCTATTTCTTTCTTCCTTTCCCTCTCCCTTCCTCTCTGAAATCAATAAAAATAGATCTAAAGAAAATATGTTAGGGCAGAGCAGGAAGAACTTTTAGGAAACAATTACAGTAATCCAGGTGTTGAGTGATGTGGTATGAACCAAGATGGTAGCACTGCAAAAAAAAAAAAAAGGTCATATGTGAGGGAAAAGTCCTTGGGAGCACAGACTGTGTGACAATTTTTCTTTAGCATCAGTACAGGGTTATTTTCTACATCCTGTATTAATGGTCTGAAGGAAGGCATCACATATGCAGCTTCATATATTTTACATTTTTGAAACTATCCATATAGAGTTAGCATGTCTCCACTAGATAAATTCTCTTATTTTACTTTGATTATGAACAATGTACCTAATTTAAACTTCAAGTTTCTAATCATCTCAGTGATTTCTACTATCATTGAAGTTTTTAAAGAAGGCAATTAGGGACAAATACAAGAAAGTATGCTGTGAATGGTTACATGATGAAAAGTATAGAGAACTTCAAGTGGGAAACCATTTGATTTGTGGAAGTGAGGCAGTTACAGTGTGTCTGGAAAGATGTGAACATTTGGCTAGGTGAATTCCAATCCTTTAGTCCAGATCCTGCTTAAGGTATTCCAAAAGAAGGAAGATTTCTTTATAATTAAAATATCCTCACATGAAGATATTTTTTCCATTGATTTTTAGAGAGAGTAGAAGGGAGAGGGAGAGACAGAGAGAAACATCGATGTGAGATTGACACATCGATTGTTTGCCTCCTGCATGTCCCCAACCAAGGCTGGGAGTCTGCAATCAAGGTAGGTGCCTTTGACTGGAATCTAACCCGGGACCCTTCAGTTTGCAGGTATCCACTGAGCCAAACTGGGTAGGGTGGGATTCTATTTTCAAATGACTATTGTGATAACTGATTTTTTATTAACGATGTAATATTGGGCTCCAAGAAATTAACTGCTAATTTTTATATTAATTTATTTTAAATGCTTGGGACTTGTTACTATTGAATTGTATTTTATATATAAAGACTAATCTCCTTACTGCCACTCCTCCATTAGTTAAAGAAATATATTTTTTGAGCTCTGTCAAAATGTAGAGATGATCTAGTTCATCCAGCTCATGTTTGTAGAAGAAAAGAGCTTTCAAGAAGAGGGTGGGTGGCTCTCAGCCTAGTTTCCAGTTGATTGAGTCAGAGCTGAGCATAGAACCAATGGTCTCTGAATTCCTGAGTCCTCCCCTCATTCAGCCTTCCATTTAGGCCCACCCTTGGTGTTCCTTCAGAGATTTTAAAATGTGAACATAACTGAACAAACTCTAAAGTAGTGTAAAAACCACAAATTATTTTTTTAACTAATAACTGTGCCTTAGCAGAGATTTATATTTGGCACAAGGTTGGCATTAAAAAATACACTTTGAAACCTAATTTTATTCTTTTTAAATATGGCTTTTGTTGGGCCTTGTTTTAATGAATAAATAGTTCGTAACTATTTATTGATGGTTTAAGTAGTGCTTCCTAGACAATATTAATGTGAAATTGCATGTGAAACTTTTAAGGAGCTTGAAAACTTATTGTTTGAATTATAAATAGTACTTTTCAATAAACATTTAAAATATAATTGTAACTAGAGTCTTACTGACACTTGAAATTTTCCTACAAAGATGGCATTATCAAGCTTCATTTTCATGAAAAAACAATTAAAGTCAAAGTAATCGTGTACATTTTGCAAAGTAATATAGTCCAGTAGATTAGACCTATATTGTAGACCCACTTGTTGTGGCTCAGATAAGCATTGTCCTCCTTAATACTCCCCTGCCCCCACTTTAAATTAAATCTCACCTTTTGCTTTTCTGTAGACTGATATTTAAGTACAGCTTGCCTTTGTCTTAATAAAGTAAAAATATCAAATCAATGAAAACTCAATTGATAAACTAGGTTACTTTTTAAAGTTATGTGTTCTAAATTTTCCAGCTCTAGGAATGAGTAGGTACAGGATACATTAGGGAGATGATGAAAACAATGCAAACAAATGATAATTCCATTTATTTGCAAGGCCATTGCCCCAAAATCTGAATCACAATGAACTTTTCAAGGTAAAAACTTATTTTCTCAAAATTTTCAATTCAGTGTTTTCTATGGAGTTGAAGATAAGATTTTCATTTTTATTTTAACAAAGCTTTGCATCGTTTTACTACAGCAAAAGTTGAAATATTATCAGCACTATAACAATGAAAATATTACTATTTTCAATACACTCTAGCAGTTGTCTGGATATATCACTTGTATGGTTGAATAATTTTAAAATAGGATGTTAAAAATTCATTTAGATGTCTTCAATAAAACATCTCGGCGATTCACTTAGAGAATGGAAAATTCATATAATTACAATTTTAATCAATCAACAGTTACTAGTTGAGCCTCACAATAAAAATAACCTCCATTTCTATAATTTTTGACAGTCAAGATAGATACTTTCTCGTTAAATCATACCAATTCTTGGGATTAGCAAGATGAGCACTACATTTTATAGATAAAAGCATCCTTAGAATGAACAATGTTACATATACATTTCAAACCAATTAGGGGTTTTTACCTGCTATTAACCCATTGTGTAATTCAGCACTAGAATAATCCTTATGTAAATCACTAATTTCAAGATTAATATATATATATATATATATATATATATATATATATATATATATATATATATATAATTGATTTCAGAGAGGAAGGGAGAGGGAAAGATAGAAACATCAACGATGAGAGAGAATCATTGATCCAGCTGCCTTCTGCACACCCCACACTGGGGATTCAGCCCGCAACTGGGCATGTGCCTGACTGGGAATCTAACCTTGACCTCCTGGTTCATAGGTTGATGCTCAACCACTGAGCAATATTGGCCAGACAACATTTTTTTTTTAATCCAATGACTGAGTTGACACTACCACACATGAAGCAATCATATAAAAAGAATAGATTTCACTAGTGGTTTTACTGACCAGGGAAGGCTTAACACAAGATGCAAAGCTTTAGGCTGTGTATGCCCTACACATTCTCAAAGGAACCTTTGGGTATTTGTCTAGCTCACATTGATCTCACTCTCCACCACATTACTTGAACTTTAACATTGCAGTCATCACCTTCTTTGTTATATATGTGATTGAGTCTGAACTCAAGTTGTTAAGGTTCTAGAAGGCCAGAGTTGTTATCTATTTCAGCCCTATATCTCCTATAATACCTATCAAGTGGTCCTCAACAAATGTTTGCTGAATTTTAAAAAATATATAGGAGTTGGATAGGCGGGGTCTGTCCTGATTTCAATGGGGGGACAGAAGTAATATATTCGAGCACCTATTGTGTGTCAGGCACTTGGCAAAGCACTTTTCAATCCTTTAAGATAAAAATCATTTAAGATATATATTATAATCATTCATATATTTACAAATGAGTAATTTGAAACTCTGCAACATTAAGGAGATTTTCTGTAGATTATACGTGACAGAATCAGAAAGCAGTCCAGTTTTATCCATTTCCAAACCACCTGCTGTTTTGCAGTTCCTAGCAATGCCTTCCTAGTTATCTTTCAGTAACAAATGGTAACTCATATTCCAAGTGGGAACATTGTATTTGTGATTCTAGTTAGAAGTGTAGGGATCTCATGTCAACTGTTTTCACACAATTCTGGGCTTGACTCAGGTTTTCACTTAGAACTTCACACCAAGTTCAGCAACAAATCATCCTGTCTTTATGAATATATTTCCTTCCATGCATTTACCACAGTCTAGTTCTTGCTCTCAGAATTAAGGAATGATATCGTGAGTGCCCTGAGCATAGTCTTCAAGTTTAACTCTCATTTATCAATTAACTAGATAAAGAATGGCAAGTCAACTTCCCTCCCTCCCTCCCTCCCTCCCTCCCTCCCTCCCTCCCTCCCTCCCTCCCTTCCTTCCTTCCTTCCTTCCTTCCTTCCTTCCTTCCTTCCTTCCTTCCTTCTTTTCTCCCTTCTTTTTTTCTTTCCTTCCTTCTTTATTTTAGTGAGAGATATATTTTCCAGGCAGTCACCTACCTAGTGCTCCAAATACAGTACAAAATCTTGAGAAGTCAATGATTTAGAAGGAAACTTGATTAAAACTATAACTTAGAATTTTTCATATATTTATTCATAGACATTTAGTTTTTACAATATTCCAGGCAAGTTACTTATACATGTAGCTATAAGCTGTGAGATGATGACTGCTCTGGGCAACTAGTAATATTGTGAAGTTGCTATTGTGTAGATATACAAGTATTTACAATAGAATTATAGCAAAAAGAAGAGACTTATACAATATTTAATGAAATCAAGTTTTGATTGCCTGAAATATCCCCCCCTTCCTCCACAACCATATTCAAAAAATACTCCCGCATCATGCCCTGACTGGTGTGGCTCAGTGCACCAAAAGGTTGCAGTTCGAATCCAGGTCAGAGCACATGCCAGGGTTGCAGGCCGATTCCCAGTAGAGGCCATGCAGCAGGCAGCCTATTAATGTTTCTCTCTCACATCAATGTTTCTCTTTCTCTTCCTCTCTCTCTCAAATCAATAAAAACATATTTTAAAAAATACTACCCTATCAGTTTCTTTGTGACTGTGATGTCACTGTGCTTCTATTTATAACCAGCAACTCTTGCATTTGAAAGGTGTCTTCTGATATGTGGCAGATGTTCAGTAAGCATATGTTCACCAGATCTGATATGGATGACAGATGTACTTGAAGGAGTTTGAAGGATTTAAAGAAAGTAGCTTAATTTGAATAACAAAGGAGATTGCACTGAGGCTAAAGGAAATGTAAACAATTCTTGCTTTACTCAGCTTTATCACAATGCAAACTACAACACAACATACTTCTCACAACCTTTGCATACTCATCAAAGTTTTCAAGTTCTGAACCAAAAAGTGCATATAACCTAATTTCTGCAAATGCATATATTAAATAATTTCTCTAATGGATTCATGTTATTTTAGCAGTAAAAATGGTTAACTTTCTGCCGAAACCGGTTTGGCTCAGTGGATAGAGCGTCGGCCTGCGGACTGAAAGGTCCCAGGTTCGATTCCGGTCAAGGGCATGTACCTGGGTTGCGGGCATATCCCCAGTAGGAGATGTGCAGGAGGCAGCTGATCGATGTTTCTCTCTCATCGATGTTTCTAACTCTCTATCTCTCTCCCTTCCTCTCTGTAAAAAATCAATACAATATATTAAAAAAATGGTTAACTTTCTACTTAAATAATAAGTGGATGCCATTTAGGGGAAAACTTTGATTTTCTTTTAGTAGGGAATCCAAATATAAATGATAATGAAAAGTGAGGAAATTTTCATGTTTCTCTCTAGTGATCACATGAGAGAGAAAGATGGGTGATAGAGGATTTCATTCTGTAAAAGCTGGCAGACAGATAAGTGTGAAAGTATAATCTTTGGCTTTAAGATTCTCAAGACTATATATCTTTTATTTTTTTCTTCCTCTTTAAAAAAAGTATTCCAAGCCACTTTATATCTTGTTGCATATTCTACCCACTCAAGAACAAAATTAAAGTTTGTGAAGACAAATAAAAAGGTATTATTTGACATCTTGGATTTTTGATGTTAATTATTGATAACAGCAAATTATTGATGTTATTTGATATATCATTGCATTCCTCCTGGAATCCTCTAGAAACAAAGCAATATTTCTTTTGGTGTTTGAATGGAACAAAACATTATGCATAGAGCTGTGCCTCTAATTGCAGGATGTTTACCATCCCTGGGACTTCTGCAAACTCCACCCCCTGAAACACCTGCCTCCCATAATTGCAGGCACAATAAAAAATGCTGCTCCCCTCCTTCAAACACCCCTAGAAACTCAGTCTTTCTCCAGGTTGAAAACTACTTGAATAGAAAAAGGGGTTGTATGTAAAGAAAATGACTGATTCCCATCTCAATTAAGGTTTTCTGGTTGGAAGTGGTAGGTGGTGTTTGTTTGTTTGTTTTGCTTTCCCATTCAAGCAACAAAACCCAAATCAGGCTACCTGAGGGGTGAGATAATGAAAATGTATTTATCAGAACTACTGGAACTCTCCTAAAAGACTGAAGCAGGGTTAGACATGAATAATTCCCTAGAGTTTTGGGGCCTTCTTACTATATTTGTTGATGCTTCATAAGATGATCTGTCCCCAAAGTAGTTACCTGGGTTTCCCTTATATTTCAACTCCCCAGCAGAGAGTGTGGTTGGTTCGGTTTTGGCCATGAGCATCTCACTTAGTTCTCTGAGCTGGAGAACCAGGGGCGAGTTCAGGTTGGGCCACTGACGAAGTATTGCAGTATGTTGCCTTATAACTACTTCAAGTCTACTGCAACCAGACATATTTTACTGAGCTTTCCCAACATTTTAAATTGTTTGACCTGGGTATCAATATTTAAAAAACAGAAGGTTCTAAGTAAGCAGTTGAATCCCACTTGGAAAACTCACTAATCAATCAATATTATCTTTTTCTTCTCACGTGTCCACAAATGACTTAAGTCAAGAGAAGTTGGCCTTTTGATGGGGTAACCCCTTCAAGTGTGCCAGATAATGAACTCCAGTCTTTTAAGTTACTTACCTGGTCCTGCCAACATGTGCTACTTCTACCTGTGTTAGTGAAGAGGTTCTTAGAAGTATCATTCTCCTGGGATGGACAAAGGAGTTCTTTACGAGGAACTCGTTATACATTTCATATATAAAGAACAATGCAAATTAAGAAAAGTAAAAAAGAAAGTGCAAATGCGATGTATGCAATGTGTAGTTTTAAGCTTTTCCTGTTTTTATTATGTCTCTAGATTTTAAAAATTAACAACCTATTCTACATGTAGAAGGGAAAGGAAAATACATTGATTTTGAAGCTATAGCCACGTGCTTTTTAAAATGCAAGTGGATTTCTGGAATGTGCTGACTACCCTGGTTTGGGCAACTTCTCTTCTGCTCATTAGCTATTTTACATAAAGTAACATGAGAGTCCCGGCTGTACCTATTAATTCATTAGAGAACTGATTGCATTTTCATTTTCACCATTTTAAGGTGCCACATGCATATTTATTCCTCATAAACATGCCTTCACTTGCTTGCTACACTTCAGCTTTCATTTTAAACAAAAATACTGATTTTTTTCTCCCTTTTGGATATATTTAAACTTGCTGTTTGCTAGAATCACCAACGTAGAATGATTTTTGCTGCTATTGCTTTTTCCACCAAATTTGAACAGTTAATGAAGATATTTTTTGATAAACGGATCTTTTGGATATATCTATTTCTAAATGAAATAGAAATTCTTGAAAATTTACCCTGCAATTCAGAAGAATTAGTGGTAAGTTTCTATCAATTCAGTAACAGTTATATTCAATAAAGATTTTCCTGCCTGGCTGGCGTGGGTCAGTGAGTGGTTGAGCATCACTCTATGAACCAGGAGGTTATGGTTCTATTCCCAATTGGGGTACATGCTCAGGTTGCAGGCTCGAACCCCTGTGGGGGGCATGCAGGAGGCAGCCCATCAATGATTCTCTCTCATCATTGATTTTCTGTCTCTCTCTCCCTCTCCCTTCCTCTGCGAAATCAATAATATATATTAAAAATATTTTCCTAAGGATAGAAAGATATGAAGACATGTTCCCATTAGGGTTAAGAAAAGGGAGTTAAAACTGACACCTAAATTTGGTATATCCCACTGAAAATCTGAATAAGCTTACCATTTAAAAGTTTCCTCTTACTGATGCATAGTGCTAATACTCCTTTACATATCTCAAAACAGTGTTTAAGTTGTAGCATATACTAAACCCATGAAGTATTCTATTGGTTAAGCAAGTTAGTAGAAATATGGTTTAAAATAATAGCACAATCATAGTCCCAGAATTAATTCTGAGGAGTGGAATAATGGGCAGCATGCATGCAACCTTTGTTTTCTTCTTTACCATTTATAGGCACAGAATTGATTATGCCCATAAAATTGTTTTGTCTACTCCTAATAAACATTAATAATTCACCTCGTAATATACACTGAGTCCTTGAGTTAACCTCAGATGTGAGGTGAGCAGGGAAAGATACCAAACATGCCAGGACCTAGAAACAGTGCTGACTGTGATCTCTAGCTGGTAAGAGGTCCTTTTCCATGGAATCTTGCAATGAGTCTCTATTCATCTTTCAACCACTGAAGTGGCATAAACAGTATAATGATGAACATAAAATGAGCTTTCCATTTGTATTAGTTATCTATTGTTGTATAACAAACATCTTTACAATAAATACGTATATTACACCATGGAGAAGGGGCCTTTCACTTGTGAACATACCTAGCAAAGAAGGCAGAATTTATGTCTAATTTCATGCCCATATTTAACCTTGCAAGCTAGATGTTTGGCTGAAACTTGATAAATGCAAGGTACTGTTTTGGTAGTGTCAGCCTTGGCTGACTTCTCCACGTGGCCTGAATAGCCTTCCTGTCCTCTGGCAGGGAGACATTCAGGGTCATGACCTGACTTAAATAAAAAGATTTCTCTTATAATTCAATCTGTATGTGTAAGATTCGAGTCTGACTACCCAGATCGCATGTAAATACATTGTAAAATACATTTACCTTTTCAAGACTGATTAATACATTTTTTTCAAATTTCAGATACACCTAGTTTACTGCGATTCAGGGAAATAATATAGGCTGAGCAATGCAGTTATTAAAAAATGCAGATAAAGCACTACCACTTAACACCTTCCTACACTGGTTAAACTTTGAAATATTAATCAAAGCACATTAAGCACTGAATCTGGAGTGTATGGAGGAACAAAAGAGATCTCTGCAGTTGATTGAAAGAAAAAGAGTCTAGCACTAGGGACCTGTAATCACAGTGGCTCAGGCTGTAAGATGCTGATCATTGCCATAGCAACAGCCCGTGTTTTGTTACATCATGGAAATAAGGAGTGTGAGAGTTATGAGTGCAAAATCCCATCTAGAGGATAAATACAAAGCTATTATAGGAAAGGGAAATAAAAGATGTAGTCACAGGTAAAGATGAGCATTTTGTAAAGGGTGATAACGAAAGTGCATGAAGATAAATGAGCAGCTCATGAAAATTTGATTCTATTTTTATATCAAGGCTTTCATTTATAATGATTTTTAATCACTGTCTTCTTTTTTTTCTATTTCTTTCTTTCAATAAGGCACAATAGAATGTAACTTCAAAAGTTCAACTTTTTACCTATTTTATTTTCTTAGACATAATATGTACTACAGCCAATTTAAAGAAAAAATATTACATGTTTAATTCTTTATATTATAAAAATTGCACTATTATCCAAATATTTGTCTGCATTTATAATGTGGGGAAATATAATATATGTTCAATGTATGTGTTCTAATTATATGTACATGTATCCCAATATTATGAAGCATATGATAAACTTAAGTATGTTGATACATTATTAAGCACAGAGCTCATTTTCATAGCAGACCTACATTTGCTCAAAGCCTTAGTACATTCAGAATGGTACTTTCCATAATGACTGAGCAGGTCCAGGTGGACAAATGTTGCCACAGAGAGCAATGATAAAATCTGAACGTGATATAATACACAGCTGTCTGAACAGAAGCAGGCCAGTGTGGAGCGCGGATTCTGAGAGACATTGTGCAGTGAGTTTGTTTCCATTGTTTCTTGTCCAGGAGTAGTGGGCTCACATGGAGCTGGGAAATGGGCATGGTAGAAGGCCAGCATCTTTCTCGCCTCAGGGTCACATTTAGAGGTCAGGGTAATTCAGTCACATTGAATATGGGGCAAGATACTTAGCACAACGACTGGTAATTTCTCTGAAAGGCCAGAGAAGGGATCTCAGATTTCTGTCTGACTACATTATGGTTGATCTTTGAACCACACCTGAGTGGAGCAGACTCAGAGACAACAGGTCAGAACTGAGGCCAGAGCTACTGTCCAAGAAACAATTTCCATTTTGTGGTGAACCAAGTTAATTGCCTGCTAAAAAAAAAAAAGAAACATTACTTATAGAGAATAGTAATAGATTTCAGAGTTTCCACATCTTAACATTCATAATATCTAGGACACTGTCAAAGATAATTTTCAAAAAAGAAAAAGGTAAAATTATGAGCCTTATACAGGTACAAAAATGAACATATGTAAAATATTTTATTTTATTCACTCGTCAAGGAAGGGACCAGGTAGATGTTACAACTAGTTCCAAAGATATATATCAGGAATATTGTAATGAGTGTTCCCAAATGGAGGCAACACTTTTTTCTTTCTACAGCAAGGAAGAAAGTCAATTGAACTCTCAACAGATAGAATAGAATTTGTAGATCTATAAATTACCCCAAATTTGCAGAATTATAAAATAGCTCAATGACGAAAAACTAGAGTCAGAATATAACCTGGAGAATGTCTTCTAGACAATTTGTAGTTTTCCATTGAAATACAATTTTTTTTCTAAACATAGGAAACAATTTCCTAACATGAAAAGGGTCAAGAAATTACGTAGCATTCTCAATTGAAAATACAATGAAATGAAATCAGTCTGGAGATGGCCCAAAGGTGGAATTAGAAAATCAGGATTTTGAGAGCTGTGATTAATTACTCAGAAAGGTAAAGGAAACTTAGCTTTCAAGAAAATGTATGAAAACAGGAAGTCTCTTATCAGAGAATTAGAAACAATAAAAAAAGGAACAAAAATTCTAGGACTGAAAATTTAAGTAACTGAAATAAAGTAAAAATAATTGGATGGATTTAACAGGTGAAGGGAAACAGGAGAGAAAAAAATTCAAGGTATGTGCTCTGAATATAGAGGAATTAAATTAGAGATCAAGTAATCTCTATGAACACAAAAATATCTGGAAAATAAAAATACACTTTTGAATAATGAAAAGTTCAATTAAAATATTTCCAAGTAATTGAAAATAAAAAGATTTGTGGTATTTGGCTAACAGAGTGGTTAGAGGTGAAATGAATTTTTTGGACTGGAACCCAGATTCTTTGTCCGCTGGAGTAGAAGAATGAATCCACTGACAGAGATGGTATAGCAAAGGTGGAGATTTATTAAAGAACAAGTACAGACTCCCACATAGGGAGGGGGAAGAGTCTCATAGAATGGACTCCCTTGTGGGGAGGGGGAAAGGGTCCCACTGAGTTATTTTTCCCTATGGCTTATAAAGGCTGCAGATCCTGGTGCCTTGATATTGAAAGGGCAAGGGCTATGCCCTCCATCTTACCCCGGATCTTCCATTTTTGGGCAGCAGCCTTAGCCATGTGCTGGGCAAGGAGCTTTTTCCCAGAAGCCCAAGCCTCTGCTAGCCACACCCAGGATTTCTTTAAACTAACCAATGACAATCAAGGGACGTGCGAGCCATAGATATGACCACATCCTGTGTAACAAGACACCGACTTGCGCCCGGCCAATTGGCAGGGCCCACAGTCCTCTCTCCTCCCCTTACTCCAACCCGCCTATTAAACCCCTCTTCCCACGGGCTCTCTCGGCCGCTTGCCACTGCGTCGGCGAGTCTGGCTGACGCGGGGGAGGGGGGGGGGCAAACTAGTTTGAATAAAGACTCTCTGCTTCTTTTGCGTCAGACTCGGCTGGCTCCCTGGTGGTCTATTGGGGACCTTGAAATCTGGGCATAACAATATCTCTCTGATTGGTCACTATTCCCTTGGACTATAGTAACTCCCCTTCCTTCCTTATTGTTTTCCTATTCCCTTTGGGATTTCTTCTCCTTCTGGATGAAGGGCTTCCTTCCCTTTATTTTGTAAATGTAGACCATTGGCTGTTCCCAGCTTCCTCATTCTATGGAAATGTACCTGTTGCAGCTTTCCAGCTCCCCTTTTCTATGGAAATATACCTTCTGTTGCTCTGCAGCCCTGTGCTTCTTCCATGGTCCCCTTAATTTCCAAAATTTCCTAAAACCTGTCTTTTTCACCCCCAAAAGTTCCTGTTTCAGAGGTAAATTTATAACTTTAAATATTTATATTAAAAAAACAAGAGAAATCTCATATAATGATCTAATCTTTTATCTCCAGAAACTAGAAAAAGGACTAATTAATTCTCAAGAAAGCTGAAAGAAGGAAATAATAAATATATTAGCTAAAGCAAAAAAAAAAGTGAGCAATTAGGAAAACCCAAGAAATACAAAGTTATGAAAGATCAATAAAATTGATAAAATTATAGCTGAACTGACTATGAAGAAAACACAAATTATATCTAATTCATGTATGTTATAACATCAGTTAAATTCCTACAGATATTAAAATGATAACAAGGTAATATTATCAAAATATTATGATAACAAATTTGACAACTTTGGACATATTCTTTGAAACATAAAAATTACCACAACAAAACCTTGAAAAAGTGAATATATGAATTGACCTGCATCAAATTTAGAAATAGAATATATAACTAAACACCTTCCACAAAGAAACTTCAGGTTCAGGTGGCTCTAAGGATAAATTCTACCAATGGTTAAAGAATAAATAGTACCAAACCTACATGAAATCTTGAAAAACAGGAGGAATAAATACAACTGGCTAATAAAAAAATTTTAAAAATACAGATTGGAAGGGAAGAGGTAAAATTGCCTTTATTAGTAGATGACTTCTATAGTAATAAAAGCCTAATATGCTAACTAGACCGGCTGTCCTTCCAGATGAAGCTTGGGCTGTGAGGGAAGCCTGGGCCCCGGGTGCCAGAGGGAAGCCGGTGCTGGCAGCTGGGGCAAGAAAGGCCTACTATTGCACGGATTTTGTTCATCAGGCCTCTAGTGATTATATAAAAACCTAAAGGACCTACAAAGAAAATGTACCGTAGGTCCTCAGGTTACGTCTGAGATATGTTCCTACATAATGCGATTTTTGCTGTAAGTCGGAACCCACCTACATAGGCACCTACGTCACTCATGTGGAGCACATACACAGCAGTAATGAAGTGAATTCAGAACAGTCTACATTTATCAAAACTCAACAAACAGCACACATTCTAAGGGTGTGTTGTCTAGTAATTATACTTCAATAAACTGGATTTTTAGAAATCTTTGCATTTTTATGATGTGGATGCTGAAACATATATAATTAATTGTAACATTAAACACCAAAATTTATGCCTTACATTATGGAAATTGTTGAGAGAAGTTGAATTTGTACTAAATGATTATAAATGAGAAGATCTAAAACTTATTTCAAAATGACTACTTAATATATGAAATCACTTTTAACATTCATTCCACCATTTTAATTATGTTTATCTGAAAGCAAACATTCTGCATAAATTACAAGTATACCAAAAAGTGGTACCAGTATATTTCATAGATAACATTTTGATTCTACCACATTCAATCCAGAAATGCATATTAATCATCATAACATACTAAAACTCATTTATTTGCTGTTCTCTGTTTTACTTAAAATGAATAAAGTTAATGCGGAAAAATATTTCAGTACCAAACGCAGAGTCCAGTTTTCATACAACTGTCTTGTGGGAATGACTGTCATAATTCAGCAAATCTAATAAAAGTTGCATAGGGTTTATTGTCAGAAAAATCTTATCTGGATCCTGACTCTATTTACATATTGATCTAAGAAGAATTGTTTTCATGCATAAAAACTGAGTTTGTAACAGTAAAATCCCCAAAAATTATTTATTGAGGAATTAACTTTCGCTACTATAAGAAATTATGTTATAACTTAAAACAACAAAAATTATTATCTTAGAGTTCTGGACAGCAGAAATTTAAAATCAGTCTCACCACACTATAGTCAGTGTGTCAGTAGGGCTGGAGGCTCTAGGGAAGAATACTTTTCCTGTCTTTTCAGCTTTAAGAGTCCACCTGTGCTGTGGCTGACCAGCAGACCCTGAGCAACGGATGAATGGACTACTCTGATACATGATTCTGTGAAAGAGAGGGCTAAGGGACTGCTTGGCTATAGCAATCAAGCAGCCCCATTCACCTGCCTCCTTAGGCTTTTATTGTAACAACAGCTTGAACTAAAATTAACTATTAGATACTATCAGTAGGGTAAGCATCCTTGAGAAAGCAGATGTTTCTACAAGATCGTGTCTAAAGACTAAACATAGAGATTCCAGTAAAACACCCAGGGGCTCAAACTTGCTTGTAGAAGTCAAGGCAGGGCTGCTGCCTTCAGCAAGGTCCCCCTAGAGCAGTGGTTCTCAACCTTCTAGCCCTTTAAATACAGTTCCTCATATTGTGACCCAACCATAAAATTATTTTCGTTGCTACTTCATAACTGTAATGTTGCTACTGTTATGAATCGTAATGTAAATATCTGACATGCAAGATGGTCTTAGGCGACCCCTATGAAAGGGTCGTTCGACTGCCAAAGGGGTTGTGACCCACAGGTTGAGAACCACTGCCCTAGAGGCCCCTGACCTTTTGGAGAACCTCCTTACAGACTTTCCAAACAAGTCCCGTGCTTTCCCACACACCTGCCTTCCTGCTGGCCTCTTCCTCCATTTTCAAATCAGGGGCATAGCCTCTTCAGATCTCTTACTCTGACCTTCCTCCTATAAAATCCCAGGGGGTCACACAGAGCTCAGTGGGATAATCCAGGATCATCTCCCCAGCCCCAAATCCTTAACTATCTGATATACAATTTTTTTTTGTGTGTGTCATATAGGACATATTCACAAGTTCTGAAAAGTGGGACACGAGCATTTTTGGAGGGGCTGTCATTCATCCTGCCACAATTGGCAACCCTGAATTTGTGCTATCAACTGGGCTTTCCATGGTAACTAAGAAAGGCTGGGCTCCCTGACTGGACTTCAAGTCTAGTAGGAATTTTGATAAATGTTAGCAAGGTGATATAGGACAAAATGCAATTTATATGAAAAAAAATACACACTTAAATAGTTACTAATATTTTCACAAAGGAAAATGAATGAAGTATAATAAATATATTTTAGATAGTTCACATTAAGAAGTTAGTAGTAATTAGGAAATTGAAAATTATTATTAAAGTATTTCAGTAAAAATTATATGACAAGTTGTGATCAACAGCAAAGGAGGAATGCCATGTCAGTAGCAATTTTTGTACTTTTAAAAATTGACATTGAAGAAGAGAAGTAAGTGCACCAAAATTAATGTATTTGATAGGTTTTTTAGCACTTTCTTTCTGGCCATATTTATTTTATTCTTCACTCAAAAATTGATGTATGAACATAGATCCACACTTTGATGGATAATTGTGCTGGGAGAGAAGCAGATTTGTTATTTAGTACCCTGGACTTTTAGCATGAGATTGACCAGGGTCAAGGCCTTTTATTGCTGTGATCTTTCTAGAGCGAAAGTCCTTTCTGATGTTCTCAGTGAAGAACATGGAACAAGATGTTAAAACCCAATGAAGTATCAATTAGCTGATGAGTACATGTAATTGAGGTTGTCATGGTGATGGTACTGGCAAAGAGGAAAGCTGAGTCCCCGGAAGTGCCACTGCCACAGCCCATCAGCATTTTAGTTAAGCCATGATCTGAAGACCTTGCCTTCAGTATTGTGCATGGCGGTTTCCTTTGCCAGATATATATTTTTTGGACAGGATCCATGTTTTCAGTTAACATTATAAAATATATAGGATAGGGATAATACTGTTTTCTTATGTTGTGATTTCTCTTAAGAGAAAAACTAAATAAATCCACGAAATTTAAGGGTTATTTTAACAAGTTATTTTCAAAATATTTTTGTAACCAATGACGAATTTTACAACTATTATTTTGGAAAAGTTGATGATATATGAAATTTATTCTACTTTTCCAGTTGGTTTTGAATATATTAAGCAGCCTAATAACATTGTACTATGATGTCTGATAGCCCAAGTAAGAATTCAAGTATACTTTTTCCTATAACTTATGCTAAAAATTTCAAATATACAGAAAAGTTGAATGAATAGTTTAATGAGCATCCTTGGATCCTTTATACCAAAATTATTTAAATTTCATATTATTTCTTGTTCTTTTAGATAAATATATGTAATCATATTTTTCTCTGATGAACCATTTGAGAATGTTGTAGACATAATACACTTCACTGCTAAGTACTATAGTATGAGTTTTCAAAGAACAAGGATGCTCTCTGATATTACAATAGTATAATGAACACATTAAAAGAATTTAGCACTGATAACATTTTCAAATTGCTCAATTTCCTGATAGGTTTTATAGCATTGTTTTAATACAAAATTCGTTTTAAATATGCACTATATTAAGGTTTCATCTTTCTTTAACTTTTTAAAATCTAGAGTAATGCTCCAGGCCTCTTTATTTTCCCCATAGCATTGATAATTTGGAAGAACCTAGGTCAGTTGTCAGACAATTGCTTTTGTCTGTTTCCTCGTGATTAGATTCACATGATGTGCGTTTGTGCCAACACTTGGTGATAATCAGTTGGATCACATGGTTTTCTTTATTGTTTAAGTCCACTTTGTGATGAATAATCTACAGGTTTTATTGATGGTAGCCAGTCTGGCAGGTGTGAGGTGTTACCTCATTGTGGTTTTAATTTGCATTTCTGATGAATAGTGACCTGAGCATCTTTAGTTCTTTCTTCCTTACCCTGTTTTCCACAGAGTATCTCCTTGCCCCATCTGCCCCCAAATGGACTCTCAAGCTGGCTTTGCTGGATTTGGGTGTTTGGAGTGTTCTCTGCCTCCTGCTTAACGTTATTGTGTTACCCGAATGATGGCCGATGTTCTTCCATGGATTGTGTCTCACGAAATTGAAGAATAAAAATCACAGACCAGAAGATTTGAGCAAAAGTGTGGACATTTACTGTAAGTGGATACAAACTCCCCACACAGGGATGGGTCCCATTAATGGGTTGCCACTAAGGCTCACTGGTCTAGGGGTTTTATATTTACCCAAAGCCTGTTCTTTATCTACCCGGGTCACTTTCTGATTGGTTCCTCTATCTTCTTTGTCCAGCAACAATTTTAAGATCCAGCTGGTGCTCCCCCTCTTTTTTCCCTCTTCCTCCCTATCTCTTGCAACCTTTTGCACGTGTAAGATAAACATTCTTGTCTTGTGGCATTCTGCTTTTCCGCAAGACCAGCATTTCTGTGGTTCTGCTACAGGCACCTCCCCCCGACACCAGAGGAGAGTTACTGGACAGGACAGCCCCCTGAGCCAGTGGGGGAGGGCTGTCCCCAGCCTTGCTCTTTGTCTTCTCATATAAATGAATTTATATGAGAGACCCTGACTGTGTTGTGAAAATCCAATTTATTAAAGCAATTAAAGCATGCATCTTTATTGAAAAAGCAAAGCAAAGCAAGCAATTTGTATTGTGGCTCAAGAAGCACAGACGGGCTCTCGGCTAATCTGAAGAGCGGGCTGGGTGGGGGTCGGAGGCATCATACACCCTCCTGTCCATAGGCTTCAAAATTCCTCTGCTGACTGTTTTGATACAGATTCATGCTCAAGGTTCCTTTTTTACTTTGTTGTGGCTTTCCCAGAATTCACGAAAAAACACCTGGCAACTTTATCTTGCCAAGCCTTGAGACTGCTGGCTTCTCTGCTTAGGGCAGTGGTTCTCAACCTTGGCTGCACATTAGAATCACCTGGAAATCTTTTTTAAATCCTGATTTCTGGGCCTCTTCCTCCGGAAATTCTGTTTCTTTGTGATGGGGTGAGGCCACAACATTAGTAACAGAGAAACAGAATTTCCGGAGGATGAGACCCAGAAATCAGAATTTTAAAAAGATTCCCAGGTGATTCTAATGTGCAGCCAAGGTTGAGAACTACTGGCTTAGGGGGTAAAAAGGTCCGGTTTCCTTTCCTTTTTCCCCTCCCTTTCTGCATTCTCTCATCAAGTAGGTTTTGGTTTTTTTTAACCATTTGCTCTGGTGTCCTTGGCTGGGGAAGATAATGGTTTGTTAGTTACAAGCTGGCTGCAAATTGCCCACGTTGTTTGGTCTTGTTTTAACTTTCCTGTCTCAGTTTCCCTATTCTTCCTGCAACAGTTTTAGCTGGCTCCAAAGGTCACGCCCTTATTTCCTCCTTCCTTTCACCCCTTGCCCTGCTTGCCTAATCCTGTTTCTAACGCCTCTCAATTGGACTTGATTAAAACAAATTTTAATTAGTTTCGTTGGGTGGATCATCTTTATTTGTTCTGGATAATTTTTTGGAGTTGAGAGATTTTTATTTAGGCTATTTGATTGGGGTGAGTTACGTATGTTCTTAACACCTTATTTATAATTACTATGATTTTTAATAGTAATTAGTGCTTTATGTAACAGAAAAAAAAACATTTTCAGTTCATTATCTTATTTAATACCCATAAGAAAACTTTGATAGTCTTTATTTTATTGTTATTTCTTTCATTCCTTACCCGAGGATATTTTTCCATTGATTTTTCCAAGGGTGGAAGAGAGAGGGAATGACAGAGAGAAATATTGCTGTGAGAGAAACACATTGATTGGTTCCCTCTTTCACCAGCCCTGATCAGGACCCGGGCTGGGGAGGAGCCTGCAACCAAGGAAAGTGCCTTTGATCAGAATCAAACCCAGGACTCTTTGGTATGCAGGCCGATGCTTGATCCACTGAGCCAAACCGGCTAGGGCTAATATTCTTAATATTTTTTAAAAAATGAGGAACTTGTGAATCAATAAGCTTAAATGACTTGCCCTAAGAGGCAGTTACTGAGGGAAACTCAGTAATTCAGAGTTTATTGTCGAAGGGATTATAGTGGTCTAGCTCTGAGTTATACATAAAGCCACATGTAACTCAGGTCCTGCATCCAGAGGTGAAGCATTTTGATTAGTGGCTCTGATTTAAGTAAATTTATGTAAAACTCTCTAGTTAGTTTAAAACAGTAAATCAATTCATTATTTCAAGTATTTACTGAGTTTATATTATGGGTTTAATCACATTTTATGATATTTCTGAATTTTTCAATATAGTATTATTAAAGAGAAAATCACAGACCCTACAGGGCCTCAGTTGAGTTAAAGCTCATGATCCCAAACCAGATTTAGTACCTGATCCAATTGCTTGCTGTTTCAGCCTTTCCTAGAAACATAATCTTAACCAACCAGTGTGGAATTTTCTGAACACCTAAGAGGTAATCTGTCACTTGGGCCCTCTCCATCCCGCTAGAAATAAGAGGCTATTTGCATGGTAAAACCCCCTACCCTTTTCCTTCCTCGCAAAAGACATCCTGATCTAAAAACAATCCTTTCTTATCTTTGGTTAATAGCTCCCTTGCCCCACTCTCCTTTCTATAAAACCTCCCATTTTATACAACCTCTCTGAATGTCCTTCTAGTTGCTAAGTGGGATGAAGCTTGATTCATGACTTGTTTAAAAAAGCCAATTAGATCTTCAGTTACTAAGCTGAATTGTGTTACTTAAAAAAAAAATTTAAATATATTTTTATTGATTTCAGAGAGGAAGGGAAGAGGGAGAGAGAGATAGAAACATCAATGATGAGAGAGATTCACTGATCTGCTGCCTCCTGCATGCCCCCTACTGGGGATCGAGCCTGCAACCTAGGCATATGCCCTTGATCAGAATCGAACCTGGGACCCTTCAGTCGGCAGGCAGACGCTTTAGCCACTGAGCCAAACCAGGTAGGGCTGAATTGTGTTCTTTAACAGTCATCTGGCCCCACATACTCTTTAAAAAAAAGTCTTATTAGAAAGGCTTCTATTTAATTTGGCTTAATTTTGTAATATGATTGGAATTCTTGTTGCACTGTTTCTTCCTACAAATTTCTTAGCTGCACCCTGGTAAGAATATATTAGTTCTATGAAGTATTTATAAGATTATTTTACCTAAATGGAATTTCTGTTTTTTTATATATCCAGTCATTGAAATTGTTGGTATTATTAATCAAACTCTATAATTATGTTTTAATTTAATATGTTCTTATGATTGTTACAGTAACAAAGAGATTTTAATCCTCACACTAAAACCCAATATTTTCAGCCAACTTTATGATTATTGTAGATAAAAGTTGAACTCAGTTTTAGATATAATCTTGGCTTAATTGAAATTGGTGAGTACTGTTGTTGTTCTTTAAATTATAAAGGCACAAAACATTTATTTGCATTGTTTTCTGCTATGTATTTCAACAGGGTTGGCTTTATATAAATGTAAGACAAAGAAACATTTATCTTTACATATTTATTTTCCCCTTCCATCAGATCTTTCTATGTAGTACTGCAGTGCCTACTACAGTTTTCTAAGAATTCCCCATTTTATAGATTCTTGTTGAAATGTTGCTAAACTACTAATCACTGGGGCAGGGGTGGAGGCGATCTTTCCCTACATCTCCAAAAAACAATGCTCTGAGACACCAACTGGTTCTCCTAAATTCAACTCAATTATGACACTGTTTATCTGGAGATAGAGTCAGATCCGACATGCTAAGGGTTCAGCCCGACAAGCCTGTGCACCCACTCCACCCCAGCACTTCAGACTGACTGGCCAGGAATCCAAGTTTCCTGTGACTCCCTCCTTTGGTTTGATGAATTTGCTAGAGCTGCTCATGGAACTCAGAAACATTTACCTAGTAGAGTACCAGTGTATTATCAAAGGGTGTTATTCAGAAACAGCCAGATGGAAGCGATGACTATGGCAAAGTATAGGGAAAGAGTTTGGAACATCCATACTTTTATGAGCAAGCCACCCTCTCCAAATCTCCACATGTTACCAGAGGCAACATCATGACATAAACATGATTGTTTAAATCATTGTTCATTTGCAGTTGATCTACCACTAGCCCCCCTCCCCTGATTGGTTTTTCTGGCAACCTTCCCCCTTTCGTAGGTGCATTACAAAAGTCACCTCATAAATAATAATAATAAAAAAATACTCCTTTATGACTCACTTCACTTAGGAAATTCCAAGGGTTTCAGACGCTCTGAGATAGAACTGGGAATGAGGAGCAAATATCTATTTCTTATTACTAATCACAATATCATAGTGCAAAATAGGCAAATCTTAATGACTGAAAGTATTGAAAGCCTAAACATAAATTGTGAAGCTTTCCCACTGCTTTTCTTATGGGTGGATGAATGAAAAGGAGTGTTTTCCAGGGCCACTCTACTATTAGACAGTGAATGTCGGAAGTTCAGAAACAGGAGCTTTGACTAAACTTAGGACTAATGCTGCAGACTGGGCTGTTGGATGAGATTGTCGAGTAAATGAGTAGATTAATCTAGTCTGCTTCTTTATTGAGTGGGACTGTCTTCTAATATTTCATGAGAAAATGATACTTTTTTCTGTTTTAACAGTCTCAATAATACTAATGAGACCTGAAATCTGCCAACTTTTCATGTGGAATTCAACGTAAATTAATAGTAATGACTCTATTTCCATTTTATTCACTTGTTAATTATCCTTTCAATCACAGTTTTGAAATAATTTTTTTCTTTTCTAACAGATGGCTGAAACATCTGTATTTGACCATTTTATTGTATCTGATATGCAGTGTAAAGTGTGTATGCTATCCAAATTGAATGTTACCACTCAATAAAAAAGTTTTCTATTAACAAATTTCTTTGAGTGTTATGAAAAGGATCCTATTAAGTTTCAATAACCTTCAGTTTGCTTCGACTTTTCTTTATATGATTTTATATACTGATATTTTCATTAATCTAAAAATATGGCTTAGTTTTGAATTCCAAATCTCCATATATCTGAAAGAATATTTATTTTATTTGGGGGGGTATACAAGGAATGTATTTTCATTTTGTTTAGGAAATTAAATTCAACAGAATCAATAACAAAATGTGGGATATGTCCCAAGAATGAATGACTGAAAGTGTATAGAGGGTACAATCTCTCAAGGAACTATTCTGAAAGGTTCATAGACTGAAATGATCATGAATCAAGTCAAAATTTTTGTCAGAGACCAAGTGAATCAGGTGATAAAATCTTCATCAAAACAGCTGATTAGGAGATGATGCAGCAGAGTGGGCAGCTGACATAACATTCAAAGCTGGGGACAAAGTTTAGGAAAAAGTAAGGGAGAAGGGTTTGGAAATGGCAATGAAGAGAAACAGAGATATCTACTTTACCTCTATGCCAAATAGAAGGAGGTATGGAAGACAAAACATCTCTTGCTTGAGGGGACTGCAGGGGACTCAGTGGCTGTGGAGACGAGTCCAATTTTAGTTAAACATGAAGCCAAAGAGAAGCAGTTGAGAATAGAGAATGTTTTGTTGATGATAAACAGTGAGTTTCAGAGGACACTTTGGAAGGGTTTTGGGACCTATATGGAAAGATAGGCTAAGGAAAGTGAAACAGAAAAGTGTAGAAGCATAGGAGAATTGCAGTGTAGGAGATGAGAGCTTATCTGGTGTCCTGGACTTATCATCATGATGCCCATGTGATTATGATAAATCTGCAAGGTCTGTTTATGACACATGAGATGAAGAGACTGTGATTGTTGAGGAAAGTGTGCAATGGGGATTTTCCTGGACCATGGAAAATACCATTGCTTTCTTATTCTTCCTGCCAGTAATGCAAACCTCGGAAAACGGCATATTTAGAGCTCTTGAATCTAGAATATGTGGTCTCTGCACCACCAGCAACATCAGCAGCAACACCTGGAAACATCTTAGAAATGTAAATTCTTGAGTTTCAAACCAGACCTACTATATAAGAAGCTCTGGGGTGAGGCCAAGTCATCTGTGTCTTAAAAGTACTTTAGGTGATACTGGTGCCCGCAAAGAGTTGTTTGAGAACAGGTATCTTAAAGCACAAGTTCCTAAAGCGACAGTTCTCTTATACTTGATTTATACCAATGGTGGTCTGGAGGCCAGTGTTCATGGCAGAACAGTCTGATTCTAGTAGCTCTATTCTTAGCCAACATACAGTATTTCCTCACAACTTAGTTTGTTATACAATACTAGAGGCCCAGTGCATGAAATTTGTGCACTCAGGGCGGTGGGGGGGCGGTGGGTAGAGGGGCCTTCAGCTCAGTCTGGGCCCTCTTGCAGTCCGGGAGCCCTCAGGGGATGTCCAACTGATGGCTTAGGTCTGCTCCCCGCAGGGACCCCACCAGTGCATGATCAGGGCCAGGGAGGGATGCGGGAGTTTGGCCAGCTGGAGGGACTGCAGGAGGGCTCCAGGGTGTGTCCAACCCATCTTGCTCAGTCCCTATCGGCTGGACCCCAGCAGCAAGCTAACCTACCAGTCGGAGTGTCTGCCCCCTGGTGGTCAGTGCACATCATAGCGAGCAGTTGAGTGGCCTTAGCATATCATTAGCATATTACACTTCGATTGGTAGAACGGCCAACTGAACAACCGGACACTTAGTATATTAGACTTTTATTATATAGGACTAGGGGCCCGGTGCACAAAATTCGTGCACTGGGTGTGTGTGTGGGGGGAGTGTCCCTCAGCCCAGCCTGCCCCCTCTCACATACTGGGAGCCCTCAGGCGTTGACCCCCATCACCCTCTGATTGCCTGATCGGCCCCTTGCCCAGGCCGGACGCCTCTGGCTGAGGCGTCCGGCCCGGGCAGGGGACCCACAGCTGCAGCGGCCCCGCGATCGTGGGCTTCGCTTTAGGCCCAGGCAAGGGACCCTTAGCTCCTGGGACTGCCAGCTTCGACCTTGCCCAGCTCCCATTGCTGGCTCCACCCCTACTTCCTGCTATCTCTGGCCAGGGCGGCAAAGGCGCCTGATTCTCCGATCATGGCTGGGGGGCAGGGCAAAGGCGGCCCCAGGGCCGCCTTTGCCCTGCCCCCCAGCTCTTAGCTCCCCCCTGGGTTTCTGATCACTGTCAGTGGCAGGGGGCTTCTTCCTGCTTTCCCTTTCGCCTCCCTGCATTGTGCCTACATATGCAAATTAACCGCCATCTTGTTGGCAGTTAACTGCCAATGTTAGTTGGCAGTTAATTTGCATATAGCCCTGATTAGCCAATGAAAAGGGTAGCTCGTACGCCAATTACCATTTTTCTCTTTTATTAGTGTTGATAGTAAAGATTTTCAATGATACTCCTACAGGAACAGGGTCAAAACTCAGGAAATTCATCCAGAAAATAAACAATGGAAATTAAATTCAACATATTTCCCTTACCTCATTTTCAATAATCTTATTTATTACTACTATTATTTTAATTTTATATATACTGAACTTTTTCCTGTCTCAGGAAGTTCTTTCATTTGCTATTAATTTTGCCTAAAAATTCATAGTCTGCTCTTTTCCACTTTCATGTATTAGTTTAAAATTTACCTCCTCAGGCATGTTTCTGTTGGCCATTTAAAAATGCCCCTTTAATTTTCACCCAAGCACCCCATTAATTTTCTTTACCATTTGTATTATCAGGTGTAATGAATTATGTTGTTTAACTATTGTGGCATCATGGAGAAAATGTCTTCTATTTTTTTCTACACAGGGTTTTTGAACTAATTTTGCTGAAATGGGCTCCTGGGCTAAGAATAAGTTTCTAATTATTTCTCCTGAAAATAAAAAAATAATTTACAACTCTAGAAATTGGGAAAACTCCCACCTTTCAAGGAGGAATGACAACAGGGATATTGGAGATACATGATTTACTGAACTCTTGGAGAGTTGTATTCCTATTCTAAAGAACTGGAGGGAGGACCCAGCCCCATTACATTTCCAAGGAGACCCCAATAGGAGAGGAAAAGAGCCGCTGTCTCCCTCCCCATTGTGAGTGGAGATAACTCATTTCACCCCATCCCTTGCTTATGGTACAGACATCAGATTTTTATGCATAGGACATTTGACCTTGCTTTTATTGTGTTACCCAGGATAAGAATGTCAGTGTGGGGAAACATGTGGTCATTTTTTAAAGTAAATAATTATCTGTGTCGATTCAGAGCACTTCACATGCACAACAGGCCAAAATTAATAGATATGCATATTAAAAGCCCAACACATATATGGCTGGTTAATGCTGGGAAATATCAAAGTGTGTATGTGTCCATGATTCTCTGGGTGTATTTGAATGTGCATGTGTGTTCATATGAACTTGGAGACTTAGTCATTATTTCTCTCTGGTGATACATATCATTATCCAGGGTATTTTTTTTTTTTACCAGTTTTTGCCCCTTGTTGCCAAATAAATTGCTTGATTTTCATCCTGTTTGTTTTTTTGTTCATTTATTTGTCATAAAGCTGCAATGTCTGCATGTCCGTGTGTTTCTTAGCCCCAGATCTGCAATTATGAATGGCAGGCTCCTGCATAGGAAAGCAGTCACATGTGCATTTTCCATTACTTTGCCCTTCAGCATAATGTTCAGCACCATTAGACTACTGGCATATATTTAGCCAATAAATACCCTTCCAGAAATGAAAATGTTGGCCAATTAAGTAAGGGCAATCAAGATTTTGCAGCTTTCCACAACATCTTTTAAGTATGTCCTCCCACTACATCTGTGTTACTATTGTTACGTGCTATGAGTAGAGTCAACTATAGATTCAGTGATGTCCACATGTCCTGTCCTCTCCTTCCCTGCTCAGTTCTTTTATGGAGTCAATCCATCTCATATTTGGTCCTTTTCTGTTCCTGCTGACTTCTATTTTTCCAGCATTATGTCTTTTCCAAGGAACCGGACTTTTCATGATGTGCCCAAAGTAGGACAGCTTCACTTCCATCATTTTTACCACCAGCAAAGTTTGGGGCTAAAGTACACCGATAGACACCTGTTAATTATATCTACCTACTTGCACTTACAAACTAACTCTATAAATCCATGAAAAGTCATTGATGGATATTTAGAATGTTTGTAGTTTAGCCTTACATTTGTGAGGCTTTTGGTTATTAATCCCATTCAATATATACTTGATGGTATTTCAGATTGAGATCAATTAGGCAAATGAAAGATACATCTGATTCTATGTGGAATTTACAATATCCTAATGATTCCTAAGGCAAAAAAAATAATAATAATAATAAAACTGTCTACACTCTGTAGTTACTGGCAAATTTTTATATCTCATCATTTTTTGGCAAAATTGTTTTCACCTCCTTTGAGACTTAACTCATATAGCACATTACAACACCACATCTCATTATTCACTTAAATTTATAGTACTTTTTTTTTTTTTACCAAGATTATATAATTATTTTCATATATTTTTCACTTTATGGATAATAGATTTTTCCCCCTCATAGTGATGCCTATCTCATGGCAATTGCTGTTGGATTTGTGTTCCATTTTTCATGTGTTTTATTGGCAAACACTTTAAAATTGTTTCATCAAATATAAATTACAATGATTAATTTAATGCAGCATACAAAGTGAAGACAGAATAATCATTTGCATTAAAAACCTACCATTTTAGTAATTCAACACATGGGCATCATAATTTGATGAGTATTCACATTGTTTTTAATCTTATTGTGGGAAAATTCCTTGTACAAAACAAAAGTAAGATAATTCTGCCATTATAAAAGAATAAATGAAAAACTTACCCAGATCCAGAGAACACAAAAGAAATGGAGCAAAGTAAAATAGGCCATGTTCAATTCAAGTTAAAAATAATCATAAAAATATTCACTTAGTATTTTTGAAAACACTAGTTTTAGATGAATAAAAATTTAAGGAAATGAACCTAAAACTAAGATTTTTTAAATCTGTTAGTTTTCCAGATACATACTAAATGTAGATTAGATTTTTTTCCTTAAAAGAAAAACAATCAGATGATGGATTTTATGTAATTATATTTATTTCCTATAAATTATCATTATTACCTATAATTTGGAAATAATAACTATAAAATGAAGCTACTGCATCAAAGTATTAGTCAGTTTCTTCCTAGAAACAGCATCAGTTGTGTACTAATATGTTAAGAGATTTAAGGACTGTGAATAGGAGAGACCAAAATTCACAGGGCAAACTGTCAGGTGGAAGATGTAGGTAAGAGCTGAAGTTTTGAGTCTGAAAACTGGAAACTGTAGCAGAATTTCTATTTTGCAATGTGGAGGCCACATTTCTTTTTCAAGAAGCCTTCACTTTTGCTCTTAAGGCCTCAGCTGATTGGATGAGGCCCATGGACATTATGGAAGGCAATATGCTTTATTTTATTTATTTTTAAATATAATTTTTATTGATTTTAGAGAGGAAGGGAGAGGGAGAGAAATAGAAACATCAATGATGAAAGAGAATCATTGATTGGCTGACTTATGCATGCTCCACACTTGGGATCAAGCCCATAGCCGGGGCATATGCCCTGACCGGTAATCGAACCATGGCCTCCTGCTTCATAGGTCAACGCTCAACCACTGAACCACGCCAGCTGGGCAATAATATGCTTTATTTCAGGGGTCCTTAAACTATGGCCCGCGGGCCACATGCAAATACAGATATTGTATTTGTTCCCGTTTTGTTTTTTTACTTCAAAATAAGATATGTGCAGTGTGCATAGGAATTTGTTCATAGCTTTTTTTTTTAACTATAGTCCGGCCCTCCAACAGTCTGAGGAACAGTGAACTGGCCCCCTGTTTAAAAAGTTTGAGGACCCCTGCTTTATTTAAAGTTAACTGATTGTATATGTTAATCATGTCTAAAAAAAATCTTTATAAAAACATGTAGACAAATGTTTGATCAAACATTTTGTCACCACAATTTAGTCAAGTTAACACAAAATTAACTATCACTACCAGTAACTAAGATTTCACGTGACAGAAGCCCTAAATTCAAATGACTTGAATAGTAAGTGCTGGGGTCCAACCCCAGCAGGTCCAGGGGTCCCCAAAGGTGTGGACGGAGTCAGCAAAGAAGGAATGACACGGAGGCAGCCTTCAGGTGATCATCATAGCCGGGTTCTCTTGTCAGGGTCTCCAGCCAAGTTCTGTTCAGGATCTCCAGTGAAGTTCTGGTTCGGATCTCCAGAGAGGTTCTGTGTCCATGTTCTCTTGCTAGGTTCTCCAGGTTCTCCAGCCAGGTTCTGTAGCCATGTTCCCTCGCTAGGTTCTCCAGCCAGGTTCTGTCCCAGTTCTCCAGCCAGGTTCAGTCACCAGGTTCTAGTTAGGTTCTCTTGCCAATTTCTGTAGTCAGGTTCAGTCCAGGATCTTTTGCCAGGTTCTCTCGCTAGGTTCTGTCTCTAGGTTCTGAGGCCAGTTTCTGTCCAGAATCTTTTGCCATGTTCTCTCCAGCGAAGTTCTTCTGTCTCTAGAGAACGTTCTGTGTAGGTTCTGTGCCTAGGTTCTGTCTCTCTTGGTTCTGTCTTCTAAGTTCTGTCTATTTCTGTCTTGTTACATGTGTATTTATACCAGTTGATTCAATCCTATCCATCTCTATTACAAAGGTTAGGGCGTTTCTTATCTCCATTCCAGGGAGTAAAGATTATGTAGCTTAAGCATGATTGTTCTTAGTTAAAGTGATTAATTACCCGCCTGGCACTTAGTTGAGGGGTTTTATTCCCTCCCTAACTTCAGGGGAAAATCCCTACCTGGGGAAACAACCTTTCTCAGAGAGGAGACCTTGGTTAAAACACATAGTGCCAAGAAGGTGATCAAACATTTTAAGAACAGTATGCCATATATGCCAGGTCCTTTGAAACAGCAAGGATGGACCGGTTCCCGGCAAGTAAGAAAACTTATTACCTCACATCAAGAAAATCCAACGTGACCCCAGTGTTGATAGAACCAGATTCTTTCTGTCCCTTCAATCTGTTGTTTTCCATGCTGATGTTATTCTCAAACCTACAGTAATGTAGCTACAGCACTTTGAAGCCTTGCATCCCAGAGACAGAAGAGAAAAACTGTTTCTTTTTGTCTCTTTCTTAAGGTAAAGAAATGCTTTTCCAAAAATCCTACCATCTAACTTCTCCACACAGCTCAGTAGACAGAATAAAATCACTTCTTCATTTCTGGTCTACACTCTCAAGTCTAAACCTTGCTTAGACTGACCATGCTGAGAAATAGAGATTTTTGAGTCAACCACAAAATTTGCCACAACCAATTATACTTTATCTACGAGTATTTCTTCATATTTCTATGGGGTTATGCCTATTCTATTTGCAGATCTTGCTGCTGCTAAAAAAAAGTTCCTGGTAACTGTACAGATATGCATTTAGAATCTTGCACTTTCTCCTGCTTACAGATCATTTTTACCAGGAAGTGACATAGCTTCCTGAAATTCAGCATTTGTAAGACAAGCTCTTAATCCTCTCTCTCTTATTATAACTTTTATTTAGTGACTAGAGCATTCATCCACTGAATCTACAGAGAAAACTTACAGTCAACACAGGTATCCTATTTTCCCATACCTACATCCAATTGCCTACAAAATTTAGGTTGTTTTACTACATACTCTTGGCTGAGACTCCTCTTCTCCATTCCAGTGGTCACATCACTGATACAGACTTTTTGATTCAAACCTTGAATAGGTATCATTTTTCCAGCATCTGTCTAACCAGAGGCCTTCCATGTTTGAACTACACTACTGCCAAAGCTACTCTTCTAAAATTCAAATGTGGTCATCATGATAACCTACGCCAAACTCCTCAACAGAAACTTTAGCTGATGGATTAAAATTTTAAATACTTTATATATAGTACATATAGTATATGTTATATATACTATATAACATATATATGTATGTATACTATATAACTATATATATGTATGTATATATTCTTTGCAGTCTTTTAACATTACCAACTCTTTTACATAAAATGGTGCCCGGTACACAGAAAATGCTACTTATCATTTGTTAACAAGCATGATTTGTCCTAGCTCTTGACTCTTTCCTACACAAATCTTCATTCCAATATTGTTTCTCATGTCTCCTAGCTGCCAATCATTCGAAGTCCCTTCTTGATCTTGGTTTGTTGACATGGTCGAATGGATATAATTCTAGCTTAGTCCCTCCTCTAAAAGACTCCTAACCTGCTTTGTATGACTATGAATGCACTAACATACATTTGAGGTGATTCTGTTTTTTAATGTTTTAAATAGTTTTGTTATACACGGAAGCGATATCTTATTTCTGATGAAATGATCACGGTTGCGATGATAAAGGAGGTTGTAATTTAAGCAGTTTGAATGTCCTTAGCAAATGATTTCTCCGACTCTCTCCTTCATCCAGCTGCAGCCAAGCGTCCCATTGCACTCTGCCCTTGGCCTTCGGAGGATGCTTTGCTCCAGGTGATTATCGTTTGGCTTCCTACAAGCTGTGTCCCTTTGCAGTCAGAGGCTGTGACGCACAAACCTGAATGGCTAACGTTGGCAATTGGGGTCCCAGGAGATGCTGGAAAAATGAGCAATGGATAACAATAGTTAAAACCTCTCTTTCTCTTCAGGGTGTGGGCAATTTTTTCTAATAATTCTAGTGCCCTACTCAATCCCAAAGGGAAAGGCACTTCCTTACTTAAATATGTAGCATTGCAATATAAAGAAACAGAGAATAGATATTTGCAACACAATAAATAGCAGATGGGTATCAGAACATAGAATAGCTAATTCTTAAATAAGTGATGTATGTGGTGATTTGAAATATGTATTCAAGAGACAGAGGAATAAAAGCCTCTTTTATAGAGCTACTTTCTCAATTATATGGCCAGTTGTAAATTCCTTTTTCATCTTCACCAATCTCCTAATTGAATATAGAATTCGTTGAGAAACAGAATTATGCGAAGTTTGTGATTACTCTCACAATTAATACATTTTTGCAAAGATACTTTAAATATTGCTCTATTACTTAAGACAAAATTAGTTGCTTTCATGAGAGAATTGGGAAAAAATTGGACCATTTTCATTATTGATTTATTACATGTAATTTTGGGGCTATTGACAAAATATGCTGTTTATGATTGGACCAGAATATGATCTTCACCTTTTAATTCATGCTGTTGCAGGTTTGAAAAAAACGGAATTGTGATTTGTGATTTTGCTGAGTATATACAATTTTTTGCTTAATGTAAAAACTTAAAAATACACTAGAAGATTTTCTATTGTTTATCCCTGAAAATAGCCTTTGGTAATTAGGTGTATAATATATATGGTATTCTATATATTTTTAGCAATTACAGTTTTTCCTTTAATAGGGAGCAATTTTCAGTGTCAGAATGCATATGTCTGCCTTGTAATTTCAGTGGCTACTAAGTGTTCCATTGGATGAAGCACTGAATTCCAAACCAGCTCCCAGCTCTGGAATGCTCAGGCTGTTTTGAATTTTTTATGTTTTAAATTAAGTTTCATCACATGTCCTTAAAAGTACGTGCCCTGAGGCAGATATTCTGAAAATTATATTGTGAAATCAAAGCATCTGCACATTTCCAAATTTTATACATCCCCGATTATTCTCTGGATAGGTTTTGCCTTTTACACATTTCTCCAAGGAGCAACTTGAAATTCAGACCTGCACACATTGCAACCAACATGATACATGCAGACAAAAATCCCTTTGAACACTTCATGTTTACTTTGAAATAACTGTATTTTAGTACCGTATATAGGTTGTCCCTAATTTACATAGAATTTTTAAAAAGGTCACTGTAAAGTGCTATTTGGGGAGGAAGGGGTGAAATTAATAATTAATTTGTTCATATAATGCACTTAACCTAATGTTCTCTGCTTATGTTTTTATATCATTCTGCAGAACCTATTTTTACTCATATCTAAGCCAGTGTATTCAAAGTAGACTGAATTTTGCAAAAGTGAATAATAGAAGGTGGGTAAATCTCTCTTCTATGGCTATCCATATGCATTATGACACTGAAAATTGCTCCCTATTAAAGGAAAAACTGTAATTGCTAAAAATATATAGAATACCATATATATTATACACCTAATTACCAAAGGCTATTTTCAGGGATAAACAATTTTAAATGCACAACTTCCTAGGTCATTTCTGTAATTCTTTCTGTGATTCTGTTTTACTCTTCTAAAATCTCAAATACCACAGCTGGTTTCATGCTGAACATATATTGTTCTGCTCATTGACCGTAAAACAGTAACTAATTTGTTGATGTCAGTTTGCTGATGGAGGGAAAACAAGGCACTTGAACTCAAGTCCACTAAAGAGTAAATGACTTATGCAGGACTAAGTCTGTTGGGAGAGTTACTTTTGACAACAAGTGACTTAAATATATCTGAGAACTGGAACAAACTGAAGAATATTGAATTGAGTCACAAATAACCCATGTTAGACTATTCGGATAAATTATTTTTAATACTTTTAAATTAAGGGATAACAGACCTGCGGTAGAGTATATTCAGTATGCTAATCTGAAGTGTACAGTCCATGATTATGTACACAGGTAACTACTAACCAGATTAAGATACAGAACACATTGCTCTGGCCAGTGTGGTGTGGCTCAGTTGGTTGGGCATCATCCTGGCCTGTGCATCAAGAGGTTGCTGGTTCGATTGGATGTTGATGTATTGCTCTTACATTGATGTTTCTCTCTCTCCCTATCCCTTCCTCTCTCTCTAATAAGGAATATAAAAACCTTAAAAATAAATAAATAGATAGATAGGTGCCTGTTATTTATAGTTGTCATAGCTTCTGTGCAATGATAAACTCAGCCTCTGGGGTTCATATAGTCATCTCTTCAGTTGCAGTTAAGTAAACTTCATGCCATGAGTTTAATTGCCTTTTGAAATATATTCCAAAGACAACACTATGACTCGGTACTAAAGAAAAATTATTATGTACAGAAAGAGAGCCGTGGACAAATATTTCTCAGTGACAAATATTCTTTGGAGGAAGAATATCCATTGTGGTGGTTCTTTTTTATTTGGTATTTTTAATTTTTGTCTATGAATGACATAGATAAGTGATAAAAATCACTGTCTAAATAATTATGAAAGAGCTCTTTTAATAAGAACAAAACTAAAGCTAAATTATCAGGAAACATTGTGGCCATAGTTTGTCTTAGATTTTTTTCTCCTTAATGCTACATAAAATAATGATGCTCTGTAAAATATATGGCGTCTTAAATTCAATGAGTTACAGTGTTGCTCTCTGTTCTTTTAAGTTGTTTATGCGTTTTAGTGCTTTGTACATTTCCCCACCCTACTCCCTCAGGACCAGTTGGGCTGTTGTCTTTGTAAAGAAATGTGGGCTCTCCGTTTGGGAATGCGAGTGTCTCTGTTCTCTAGATAGAGGTCATTTAGCAAGCTGAGGACTGTCTGTAAGCAGCATTTATAGAATGAAAAATTGGAGGAAATGGGAAACGTAATGACAATCTTCCCCATTTGCTGTTTTTCTGGATTCACCTTGCCCATTTTCAGTAATTGTTTCAGTTACTATCGCAAACTTTTTTTGCTGACTTCAACTATATGTCATTCATTTTCTGCAGTCAGTACTTAACAACTGCAAAGGATCAAAGTTCATGTTTTGGGCTTATATTTCCCTGATGTATTTTAAAGTCACGTTGCTGTTTTTCTACTTTTACAGCAGGCCTCATGATTTTTCTCCTTATGTTGGGCCATGGAGTGTGTCCTCCCCACATGGTCTGCACAGCTGGCAACCACTGTCGGAAATGTCTTCCTAATGTTTACCTACATCAGACCCAGTGTGCTCATCAAGTAGACTTTTATTAATACCTCCCCTATATTTTTTAATGTAAATCATAAAAACAGTTTGACTTGCTGAACTCTATATAAAACTATTGAGAACACATATCCAGTTTTCGCACTTAATTATTTTTCTGTAAAGAAATTGACACTTCAGCCAAGCCGGTGTGGCTCAGTGGTTGACCATCGACCTATGAACCAGGAGGTCACAGTTCGATTCCTGGTCAGGGCACATGCCTGAGTTGAGGGCTCAGTCTCCAGTGTGGGATGTACAGAAGGCAGCTGATCAATGATTCTCATCACTGATGTTTCTATCTCTCTGTCACTCTCCCTTCTTCTCTAAAATCAGTAAAAATATATTTAAAAATAAGAAATTGCCCGAACCAATATGCTCAATTAATATTTGACAAAGGAGGAAAGAACATACAATGGAGCCAAGATAGTCTCTTCAATAAATGGTGTTGGGAAAATTGGACAGATATATGCAAGAAAATGAAACTAGACCACCAACTTACACCATACACAAAAATAAACTCAAAATGGATAAAGGACTTAAATGTACGACAGGAAACCATAAAAATTCTAGAAGAATCCAAAGGCAACAGAATCTCAGACATATGCCGAAGCAATTTCTTCACTGATACAGCTCCTAGGGCACTTGAAACGAAAGAGAAAATGAACAAATGGGACTACATCAAAATAAAAAGCTTCTGCACAGCAAAAGAAACCATCAACAAAACAACGAGAAAACCCACTGTGTGGGAAAACATATTTGCCAATGACATATCTGATAAGGGCCTAATCTCCAAAATTTATAGGGAACTCATACAACTTAACAAAAGGAAGATAAACAATCCAATCAAAAAATGGGCAAAGGACCTAAATAGACACCTTTCAAAAGAGGACATTCAGAAAGCCAAGAGACATATGAAAACATGCTCAAAGTCACTAATCATCCGAGAGATGCAAATCAAAACAACAATGAGGTACCATCTCACACCTGTCAGACTGGCTATCATCAACAAATCAACAAACGACAAGTGCTGGAGAGGATGTGGAGAAAAAGGAACACTTGTGCACTGCTGGTGGGAATGCAGACTGGTGCAGCCACGATGGAAGACAGTATGGAGTTTCCTCAAAAAACTGAAAATGGAACTCCCATTTGACCCTGTGATCCCACTTCTAGGAATATATCCCAAGAAACCAGAAACACCAATCAGAAAGGATATATGCACCCCTATGTTCATAGCAGCACAATTCACCATGGCTAAGATCTGGAAACAGCCTAAGTGCCCATCAGTAGATGAATGGATTAGAAAACTGTGGTACATCTACACGATGGAATACTATGCTGCTCTAAAAAGGAAGGAACTCTTACCATTGCAACGGCATGGATGGAACTGGAGAGCATTATGCTAAGTGAAATAAGCCAGTCAATGAAGGAAAAATACCACATGATCTCACTCATTCATGGATAATAGAGACCATTATAAACTTTTGAACAATAATAGATACAGAGGCAGAGCTGCCTCAAACAGATTGTCAAACTGCAGCGGGAAGGCCGGGGAGGGTGGGTGCAGGAGGTAGGGGGGTAAGAGATCAACTAAAGGACTTGTATGCATGCATATAAGCATAACCAATGGACATAAGACACCGGGGGATAGGGGAGGCTAGGGGACTGTCTAGGGCAGGGGGGAAAAATGGACACATATGTAATACCCTTTGTAATACTTTAAGCAATAAATAAAAAAAATAAAAAAAAGAAATTGACACTTCAGCCCAGAAACTATATTTCAGTATATTTCCTGAGAAGACAAAGATACTTTTCATGTTCAAAAAAGTAAACTAGCATACATTGGGCCTCATTATTGTTCTTTGGTGGGTGTTTTGTAATAGAAGATATTTAGCTCTTTAATAATTATATGTTGAGGGATGTATGTTATCCCTAACCTTTATAATTGATCTACACATAAGATGCAGATTTGGGGTGAAAGCAGATGCAAAATTATAATGAGAAATTATCTCTCTGTCCATTCTCTTCTCCTGCACAGTGTCACCTAAATGAAGTATTTTATGCTAAGATGTCTAACTTTTGTATACTCCATATAATCTTATTATTACTATTAGCTTGAATCATTATCAATTGCAGTTTATGTCGGTTAAGGATGATCACAAATGACAATTTCACATGGTTCAACATAATACTTAGGAATAAAAATTAAATTGTATAAAAAGTACCATAAAGAAATGATAAAACCAATGTTTTAATTATCACAGTGAACCAGAAAGCAAATAAGGGACACTTTGTTGTTCATATTGATGCATTATTATTATTGGATTTTATACCCATAACATAAAATGGCAATATATTTACATATATAAATAACTTATTAGTAATTAGTTAATGCCCCTAAACTAAATGTCTATATAACCAAATATTTCCTGCCAGAGTTGAGTATCTCTGACACTGGAAAATTCCCTTACTCTCGAGTGCTAAAATGTGATAATAAGACCCTACTTTACTTACTGGGTGTTGAGAGTGGATAATGGGGGTCACAAAAGGAAATAAATCTAAGAAATATTATGTAACTCAGTGGACTATTATATTATACTTTACAGTTTGTTTAAAGACATTTGAAAAAAATCAAGTATGTGATTTTTTTTATTTTTCAAAAAAGTTTGAGGCTGGAAGAAAAAGCAACCCCATCAAAACTGCTCGATGTGTCCACAACACCCAGGCAGACTCAGGGGACACAGGGGCACTTCTCTAAGAACTGAGTAAGCTTGTGAAGGGCCGTTTTTAGCCTGGTTTTGTGTGCAGGAGAAATTGTCAAGAAGAGTGTATCTGAACAATGTGAGTTCACTAGGGGTTAAGACCTGGCAGATTTCAAAGCAGAGAGGGGCAGGCATGGTGAGAGAGACATTTTCCCAACCTATGCATAACTGAGAAGTACCACTTCCATCAGCTGTGGAAATTGAAGTGAGTGAAGTTGTGTCATTCTGGCAGATCTCAAATATGTATCAGGTTTGTGTTGGCGAAACCTGCACTGGATTCATAGAGCAAAATACCTGGACTCTCTTGATACAACTGCACTGGAGAGTTGGTCTAGAACAACCAGAGTTTGGCATCTATTCTTCCAGATTACAGGACAAAAGCAACCTCTGTGATGAGGGGAAATACACTCAAAAGCGGGGGATAAAGGTACCTGCTGTGGAGGCTTGACGGACGTATCGCTGCAGAGATGCTGGACCTGGTAATGTTTCCCCTTGGACAATCTATAATGATAAAAGCGCAATATGCTAATTAGACCGGACAGCCAAATGACCTTCCAGACAAAGCCGGGGCTGCGAGGGCCTAGGCAACCCGCCGTGGCTGCGAGGGTCAAGCCCCCTTGCACGAATTTTGTGCATGGGGCCTCTAGTTGTAATTATAATTAGTCTTGATCACTGTGTATGTCCCAGGTTTTGCTAAAAGTTGTTTCACTGTTTTATGTTCTTTAATCCTCACAACAATTCGATCATCATCATGATTTTGGTGCTTTGATGTCCCTTCGATAAACGAGTAACTTGTATTTCAGAGCAGTGAGTAAACTTCTTAAGACCACACAGCATGGTAAGCACCAGAATGTGGTTTCAAACCTGGGCAATCTGACTCCAGAGGCAGGACCCTCAACCCTGGTGTCAGACTTCTCCTTTCTGACTTCCCGTACCAGTTCCATCCACATATTCTAACGGTAGCATACCATCTAAAATTGTTCTTTTCTTAGTGTTTCCTTCCTTTTCTATGAACACTAATGGCTCATGATTATCACCAAGGCAAGCAAGGGAGGCTGGGAGAAGTCTCCCACAACCACTGTACCAAGTCATTTGCTGAGATTTGTGGTGAAGAGTAGTGTTCACTTAGGACACCGTGTCCCTGTGACCCCCAGTGTTGACCACCAGCACAGTGTGGCACATGGTGGGAGAAGATACGACAGACAGAACAGATTGGAGGGTGAGTGACGTCTTGGGAATGTTCTTGAAACAAGCTGTCCCTCACCCCCACCAATGCCTGAAACAGACAAGTAGCTTTACATGGCTTGAAAGTTTCCTAATGAAAAAAAAAGGACAGGTACAATGTCAAACTACCAAAAATACAGTCATGTATGTATCTTAATTTACTTCTTCAGTTTAAATTACTTGATAGCGTGTGAACTAAGCTGACATATAATGCATATTTAGTGACTAAAAACAAGTTTTTTCAGTTCTTAATAGTCCTCAGGACAAACTATACATAGCAGAATATCAAATTTGTTATTAAATTTCACATCTTGTAATGCATACTCCTTCCTCCAGCAGCTTAACAAGAGATTTTTATAGTTTCCTTCTGCATGTGAAGCTTATCCAGTATAACAAAAGCAACTCTCTTACTTGACAATCCACAAAAGGGCATTCCAAGACTGAGATCCCGTGTGTGAGAATGTCTCAGCGTGTGTGAAAGAAGAATGAATTTCTTGGCTGCACTAGGTGTTCTCAGGAACTATCACTTTTCTTGGCTGTTAAATGCTTCTAACTGATTCGTGTCACCAGTGTAAGTCATCCAAAGCCGTAACAGCGATCTTAGCACATGGCATGCCTGGGAGATATTTTTAACCTGACACCCCCCACTACCCCCACCACAGGAACAATCCAATAACAGGTGCCTGTTCCTTCAACATTTTCAACAGCCCCCTGATACCAGTAAGGCTTTTCATTTTAGTTTTTGTGTAATTTTTTAGTTGGAAGGATTTGATTCCTAATCTGCCAGACACTCAGGAATGTTACTCAGGTTGTCTTTTAGATTTTTTTGTCTCCAGTGACTCACTCAGGTCCTCTGGAGCCTGTGTTGTGCTTCTTTATGCATTGTGTAACTTTTATATTATAGGGTACTATTTTATAGGAACAGCTCCCTGTGCCAATTTATGTCTATATTTACTCTCCTATTAATTCATTTTTTTCTAACACTATACTCTTAATTGGTGGTGGAGAGATTGCCTAAATTCAAGGGTTAGATATTAACTACATGAGTATTATCTAGGTAAACTAGTTAAACTTCCCCTCAGTTTCTATCCAATGCTAAATGCAGCTGTGTTGGTAAACTTCCTTTGGGTTATCATCTAAGGATATTATAAAGCTAAAATAGTTATTAAGCCAACTTAGATATTGTATATTGATATTGGCAAGATCCAGACTCTTCTTTTTTTCTTTTTTTTCTTTATTAAATTTTTGATCCTTAAAGAGAGAGGAGGGATGGGAGGGAGGGAGAGGGAGAGAGAGAAAGATAGAAACATTCTCTTATTTATGCATTCACTGGTTGCTCCTTGCATGTGCCCCAACCAGGGATTGAACCCACAACCTTGATGTATTAAGACGATGCTCTAACCAGCTGGGCTACTGGTCAGGGCTCCTTTCTTTTTAATAGCTGTAAGAAATCAATTTTGACTATATGAATACTGTGATTAAATTCAACTATTTTTTAACATACAAAAAAGATTAGTGAGCAAAGCCTATGCCCCAGTCGCCTGTCTGGGAGAATCAGAATTCAGCAGTAAGCCCAAGAGATGAAAACACTTGCCTTCACGCAGTTCAGTAACAGAAATTTTCTTTCCTACAAGTAAAGGGACTGTGTTAAATGTTTGTAATATGCCTGCCCATAGGCAAATATTGATAAATAATATAATTAAATTTCTGGAGGGAAACAAAATAATCAGACGTATAAAGATTACAGAAGCTATCAAGAAATATCATTACTTACCTAAGAGTATCACCATATGGCAGGTTTGTAGCCATCCATATTGAGAGTAAGTTTATTTTTGTTAAGAATTAATTTTAATCATAGATAGGATGCTTGTCCATTTTTAAAGTTGCAGTAAAACAGAGGAATGTAATGACTGCTGGATAATATTTTGAAATAATATTTAATAGGTTTGCATTCTCAGTAATTACTTTTAAAGCACAAATCCTCTTCTATTATAATTAGGTAAGAAAATTTTAGGTTTCTCAAAAAGTGCTGACTACCTAAACCTTGCACCAAATTTATGGCAGAGCACATACATGACTATGGGTTTACCTGGCTGCAGTAGTGCCTGCTGAATGTATTTGGCAAGATGGCTGAGTTATGTTCACTGATTCATGTAGTACCAAGGAAACTATATCCAGATATAAAAATTACTAATGAGACTTACTAGATAGTTGGTAGCTGTATTACAAGGCTAACCCTCTTGTGGCTGAGGATGAGTGTGTGTGTGTGTGTGTGTGTATGTGTGTGTGTGTTGTGTGAGTGTGTGTGTATGTGGCAGGGTGGGGGGGACGGAGGGGGAAGAGGTGGTACAGTCTGGAACTTACACCTGATATTTTTCACAAACTTGCGATGAAACTATTATTTGGGTGTGTGCTCTTTTTCTGCTTTGCATCTTTTACTGTTAAATAAAGTGATTTGTAGAGCACATTATATCACATAAAACCTTTCTAATTTCAAACCAAGGTCCAATGGCTAATGTCAGTGGATATGTAGCTGGCAAGAAGCCCCCCTCCACCCCAACTAACCAGAGCCATTTTACTGATCTAGGAAAATAAGATGCTACAACGCAAATAGAAATTAGCAGATGGTATCTACAATAAGAAAACAATAGGCTATGAGAATTAAAACCCAGCTAATCAAAAATTCTCTACAAACACTAATCACAATAAAGAAAAAATTTTGACAAACTCTCTGAACCTGAATTAATTATCCTTAACTAAGCAATTGCAGGCATGATAAAATTCCCTATTTAGAAGTGTTAAGAAACTAGGGAATTAAATGAAAACAACAAAATAAATAAAATATCAGAAAAAACATAAAATGAAAATTAAACCAATAAATTAATTGAAGAAAGATTGATTTAATAATAGAATAACAAAGTGGAGTAAAATTAAAATATGTATATTATTTTGGACAAAAATACAAAATTACTAAAGGGAAATTAGATTTCACCAAAAATAATAATAATGGCACTGAAAAAATAAAGAAAACAAAAATTTTTAAAGATTTAAAATGGATCAGAAAAGAAATTCTATCTCTAGAAGATAGGACAAGAATTCATTATATTTTAATGAAACTTTGATGATGAAAAAACAATGCTACATAAAAACTTTTAATACTCTAATCCAAAAATTATTTCTGGAAATAAAAGAAGACCTGAATTTTTAAAGGGTCACTATGTACCTGGAAAAATTGACCTAAAGCTTTCAAAATCAAGACATACTATGAAAAAATGTTAATAACAAATGTAAATACTCAAGGCCTTAGGCAAAAAAAAACCAAGTCAGCTACAGTGGAATGAAAATCTATTTGGCATTGGACTTAAATATACAAATCAGAGAAACGTCAGCATTTTCAATAAAATAAAGGAAAGAAAGTGTGAAGAGAGATTTTATATCCAGCCAAGCTGTAATCCAAAATTCAAGGCTAGAAAAGTTTTCAATATGCAAAAAAATCAGAGAACATTCATTTATGAAAAATACCACATAACTCACTCAGAGATTGGTTTATCCAATCAAAAATTAAAATGGATAATTTCCAAAAGTATTGATGGAGAGAATTGAATATATAAAATTGTAGATCTCATACTTAGACAAACATGGATTCATTTGTGAAAAGACAATATGCATAACAACACAGAAATATTACAGTGTAAAAACTGTGATGAGTAAAGTAAACAAAAAGAAAAATTAATGTAAATTTATTCATTGTCACAGTTTTAGTAAGTGGGAGTCAAATAAATCACATGGTACTGAAACACAATATTAGATGCCACAGTAAGGGAAAAGGGACTGAAGTCTTTGTAACTGCATTGGTATACATACAGAACCTTTGAACAAAATACAGACATCCCTTAAGACTCAATAGAAAGCAGAATAGCTAAGTAAATTCAAGGCTTGATTATTAAAAAAAAATCACATGAACAAAAATATCTTGTTAGAGTAAGAACAATCAAATTAATTATAGAAATAAATGTGGATGAGCTTCATCCAAGCATTAAAATATCAGAAATTTCCAATCAGCCTGCAAAACACAACCTCTAAAATGCTGTATATAAGAGATAACCCTAAAATGAAGGGGATCAGAAAGGGAAAAAGAATAAGGGGATACAAAGAAAACTGGAAATAGACAGCAGGGATTTTAATTCTCATATCAGGAAAAATTCAGACTGACACGCATTAAATGCTACAAGATTCAGAAGCCATCTTGTTATTGGAAAAATGCGTGGATTGCCTTTCTCCTTTGCTAGTGGGAGTGGATTCTTGGGGTACCGCTAAAATGATTTCTGGAGGTCCCCATGGGAGGTTGTGATGTGGTATAAAGCTTTGTTTGCATGGAATTATATCCCTTGGTTTGCAATGTCCCGTTTCCCTTAAAATCCAGTCCTGGAAGATGCATAGCTGGGGATTCAGTAGAGCTAGAAGCACAGCCAGAGCTTCCGTTCCATGTTGGAGCGGGGTCCCGCATAGCATTAGGCTAGTTGCAGTCTAGGCTCCGAGGCCAGTCCCTCTCCAGGATCCTCCGGCATGTTCTCTCCAGCAAAGTTCTTCTGTCTCTAGGCTCCGTGTAGGTTCTGTCTTCTTGATTCTGTTCTAAGTTCTGAGTGTTTCTGTCTTGTTACAACTGTATTTATACCAGTTGATTCAATCCTATCAATCTCTATTACAAAGGTTAGGGCGTGTCTTATCTCCATTCCAGGGAGAAAAGATTATGTAGTTTAAGCATGATTGTTCGTAGTTAAATGGATTAATTACCCACCTGGCACTTAGTTGAGGGGTTTTATTCCCTCCCTAACTTCAGGGGAAAATCCCTACCTGGGGAAAACAACCTTTCTCAGAGACCTTGGTTAAAACACATAGTGCCAAGAAGGTGAGCAAACATATTAAGAACAGTATGCCATATATGCCAGGTCCCTTGAAACAGCAAGCATGGACCGGCTCCCGGCATGAGATCATTGTGTGTGAGGTCCACATGGCTGCCATGTGGATGAAGGCAGGAGCCTGAGAGCCCTGTAAGTCAGGAGTCGAGGGTGAGCAAGCAAGAGCAAACCAGGGGAGCCAGCTCCTTGTTTAGAAGATTAAATATCTTAAATCTTCCTGTGCTTGCAGTGGCCAGGCCTACTCTGGCCAATGACCTGTTTCCAGAATATACCTTCCCTGTGTCACCCCAGATTTTACTGGGCATGCCCCTAAAACTGTAGTTTCCCAGAGAGTTAAACTGCAGCTTCCTGGCAATGCTGCACAAATGGCATGCCTAGGAAAACTCAGCTTTCTTGCACCTTCTTGACAGGAAGTAGCTTTGCAACTTGGAAAGTTGGGTTCTTACCCACCCATAGAGACCTACAGGTAGGAGCCCTATCTCCTTGATGATTACATTTCAAAGGGTCTGTGATAAAGACATTCCTGGGATGTAGAAGAGGAAGACTTTATAATTATGATTTTTCTAAAGTTAAGTACTAAGGAAAGGGAGGTCAGGCTGGCTGCGGGGAACATTAAGGCAGGCTTAGTTACCACTTAGATATCTATCAAATTGATTTGCATACAGAAGGCAAAGGGTCATCCAGGAACCTTTTAATCTCAGTGGGGTGTATTCTAAGCATGAAAACAATTGCAAAGTAATATTGAATTTTTCTTAGCTGCTTTGTTATTAGTACTGTTATGGAAATAGTGATTTTGATACAAATTTGGGTTCACTGTAAGATTGAGAAAGTGGTAACTAACTGCAAAACGTGTGTAGTAGGTGGCAGTTGAATCCTGGGGTGAGATGAGGCAGTAATCAAGGATATCATTGGGAAAATTGGGGAAGTTTTGACAATATATCAGTGTTAAGTTCCTTGTACTTGATGACTGTATTTTGGTTATGTAAAAGGAAGTCCTTGTTTTTTTTAAAACATCTTGAAATATTTATTTGTGAAATGACATGGTCTGAAGAATATATTCTTCAATTTTCAGAATTGTGAATGAGAGAGAGAGAACATAAATTTGCCAATGCTAATAATGCTAATAATCCGGTAAATCTAGGTAAAATGGTAGCCATTTTACTATTCTTTTAACTCCTTTGTAACATTGAAATTTTTCAAAACCATAAGTAGAGAAAATAAGTTAGCACATTACAGACAAAACTGCTGAAATAATTATTTTCTAAAGTAAAATGACAAAAACAGCTTATTTAGATACTGTTCTTCCAGGTTTAGTAAAACAGATACATAACCAAAAAATGGAACTCAAGTCTTTTGAGTTGTAAAATAGGCTCTTAAAACTCATAGCGGAGATGTTGGTCTTAAAGAAAAAGGCTCTCTTGCTGGAGAGAATATTTTGATTTTGGGAAACTCCTCATTGAGTTTTCACTATATTTGATTCCTAAATGCTATGATTTTGATACATACATGTTGTGCCCTAAAGCACAAGTGTCATATTTTGGGTTGCCCAACTTTATTGATGCTTGGAGCACCAATACTAATGTAGATATACACTTATCTATAAACAATACGCATATTTCATAGTATTATATTATTTACATTGACATTTTCATACCAAAAATACAATTATAAAGAAAATAATAGAAAAATTGGAGTAAAAGTTCACATGGGGTTCATTTTCAGTGTCCTGTTTTGGAGACTAAATGCTAGCTTTGGAAATACTATGCAACAATGAGGGACTTTGGTTCACAGCTCCAAGTGAGGAAAACTTAAGAGGCTGGCAAAGTATAGAGAACTGGGAGAAGCAGCCATAGATTTAATTACTGATGGGAGTTTCTGAAGGCACTCACTCAGGACAGAACTTTGAGGGGGCAGATTAGACAAAGAAACACCAAGTTCTTTTGGCGGAATAACAGAGTGCTCAGTCTCCTGCCTCTCTTCAGCTGGTATAACCAACAGGCAACAAGGGGTAATTCCCAGAAGCCCCAAGTCCCATCCTGAGCCAGAAAGTATAATAACTATGAAGAAGTCAGCAATATGGCGGCAGTGGCTTAGGGGATCCATGTGGATGGATGAAACACAGTGCCCAGGGTCCAAGGATTGCAGCCAACAGTCCAATAAATGTGAACAGGGACTCACAGAGGAGTTTACTAGTCAGTTTTCATTTTCTTTTTTTTTTTTTAATATATTTTATTGATTTTTTACAGAGAAGAAGGGAGAGAGAGAGTTAGAAACATCGATGAGAGAGAAACATCGATCAGCTGCCTCCTGCACATCTCCTACTGGGGATGTGCCCGCAACCCAGGTACATGCCCTTGACCGGAATCGAACCTGGGACCTTTCGGTCTGCAGGCCGACGCTCTATCCACTGAGCCAAACCGGTTTCGGCCAGTTTTCATTTTCAATGGAAAGAATTTCACTATCAAAGAACAATTCACCAAGTTTTCCTGGAGTCAAAGAAGTAATTTTTCTGTTAGCAGGCAGAACAAAATTAGAAGTTAATATTAAATTTTTATAATATAGTTACATTGTGGATGATTAAAATTGTGAAAAATCCCCATCTGCTACCCAAAGAAAATTAATATTTTCTTTACTCCTACAACCAGAAAAAATCATCAGTGATTTCATGAGAACATTCCTCCACTTGTTGGAATAATAAAAACAAATGTCTTACATATATACATCAAAAACATAGTATTTGATAAATATTTACAAGTGCCTACTTGTTCATGACTCTGTTCTAAGTGTTGGAGATCCTGTGGTAACAAGATTAGAAAAATAATTCCTGCCCTGTGTTCTAGCAGATTTGTTAAGCAAACTTCAAGAGTACTGCTTCAATTCAATTGTTAAATATGTTTTGACAAATGAAGGGCAGCACATATTTAAACTTCTTAGTCTCAGGCAATTTCTTATTAATATTGGGACTATATTGCTTCTCTAAGCAGAATATTATGGTACATCTCCTGCATTCTCTTCATCCATCTTAAGAAAAAAAATTCCGGGATGTTCAGGAATTGCTCCTGTCAGAGGATACTGCAGATAGGTGGAGGTGGGAAGGGTACCAGCATGGAGTTGGCAATCCAAGCTTTGGCCAGTTTAATACCATGTTCAATTAAATACCATGTTTAAGTACATGATTACTCTGGTTACCATGGACATGGAATGCCTTGGTTTGTTGACATTTTATTTAAACATTTTAAATGTACTATGTTTGACCTACATTCTGATTTTCCAAATGGTTGAACTTATGTTAAAAATCACGGATAAAAAATTAGATTTAAATAATTCTTAAAGTGACTAATTATCAAAAAAAATAAATAACAAGGCTTTTATATAATTCTATAGTAAAGCTTCTGATTTATACAAGATGAACTTGAAGAATCAAATTAAAAGAAAATATATTTAAGTACAGATTATATTGAATAACCAAGGAAAATCACCAACTTATCTATATATATAAAATCCTAATATGCAAATAGACCAAACAGCAGAACAACCAAACAACCAGTCGCTGTGACGTGCACTGACCACCAGGGGGCATATGCAGAACATGGCGGGCGTCAACAGTAGGTGGCAGAGAGTGGAATATGGTGGCGTTGGCTGTGGCAGAATGGTGGAGCAGGTGAGTGGGGGCGCCAGACCAAGGTGGGGCGACGGTCGCTGTCATTGGGGTGAGCCAGTGCTGGTTACTGAAAATTCTTTGCTCCTGTGCACCGCTGTCCCGCCTGATGCTTACACCTGCTGCAGGTGCTGGCCCCACTTGCACCCATTGCTGGCACCTGGCACCAACCCCAATAGCTCGGCATCATCAGCGGGTGTGAGCAGTAGCTGCTGCCCCAATTGCCCCTGAGAGCTTCTCCACCTCCCCCTGCTCCTGAGGGGCGATTGGGGCAGCAGCCGCAGCTTGCACCTGCTGATGGCGCTGGCTCTGCTTGTACCCGCTGCTGGCGCCAGCCCCAATCACTCTGCACTATTAGCGGGTAAGAGGGCTGGTGCCATCAGTGAGTGGGAGTGGCGGCAGGAGCAGGGCTGCTGGCAGAGAGGGGACCTGGGGCCGCAGTGGGAGGGGCCAGGTGGGGGTGTGGGGGATGGGCTGAGACCCACCCCTGTGCCCACTGCAGCCTTTCGGTCCACAGTTCCTTCCAAGGTGCACAAATTCATGCACTAGGCCCCTAGTATTATATAAATAGACATCTTGAATAATTCACATAAGGCTTCTTTAAGACAACAATAATATGAAAAGAGGAAAAGGGCTAAATGCAAATAGATCATCTATGTGTTCTCATGGAGGAATTATGTTCAACAGTGGAATATATCAAGTTCTAAATGTCTGTCAGTTTCAGGCAGAAATTACACACTAGCTATAAGCAACCCTTTGGAGACCTGTCAAATTAATTCAAAGTAATTTTAATATTATGTTGATTCAAGTTCCTTTCAAATTTGTATATCCTGTTCTTTGCTGCTCCTAATTTATTTTATGGATTTTTAATGTGAGTTATTAACTATTTTTCTTGGCAAACAATATCCTTTTGCTCACATTCCATTGTTTTATCATAATTTTAAGTTCTTGGTTTATTGATTTATTGCTTTATATTTTTATTAAGTTCTATTTTAAAAAGACTTAAGGGAGTTTTCTTCTGTTTCTTGAAGTTAACTTTCAGATTTTGTTACTTATCAGACATTTGCATCCTATGTTCCTTTGAAAAATTGGTACCCATGTGTGCATATGTATGGAGGAATGTATTTATCGTAAGGTTATATGGCTGATTACCACCTTTTCTTTATATTTCAATCATGCTTAATTTGGGCAGCTTGTAAACCTCCTAATTTGTTCTGACATAGTTTGAGTGAATTCTACTTAGTAGCTTTCCAATCTTAACTTTATTTTATTTCTTTTTATTAATTAATTCAATTATTCATTAAAGAGAATGGATTTGAGACATTCTTACTCTGCTTTGAGTGTCAGTCAGTGCTAACTCTGGAGAATCAGTGATGACACAGAAGAAAAAAACAAGTTAAATAGATCATATATTAGCTAGTGAAAAGACCAAAGGGAAAAGTAAAGAAAGAAAATGAGACTTAATTTTATTTGATTTTTGAAATGATAAATTTCCTATGAAACATCAGAAAACATCTAACATTTGCCTCAAATTAGGTCTTATTTTGAAAATTATTATTTTGGCACAAGATTTGCAATGTAGAAATAGATTTCCCTTTACAGGTATATGCAGCGAAAAAATTTTACTTCAAAATGGAAGAATACGTGGTCCCACTGAAACTTCCTCACACAGCTTTATCTAATCTTAATTAAATATACAAATATAACATAAATTTATTGAATATTTTATCAGTTATACAATGGAAAAAATGAAGCAAAAGATTAATTTTTAGTAATTTTTGAGCTTATTTTGCTACAAAAGGGAAGATTTTTTTTTAAAATCCCTCAGCCATCTGAGTCAATATTCTAAATAGATGAAAGTTGAACTTTCAGTAAATTTGGTACATTTATTTGCATGTCGGGTTTTCAAAGCATGAGGTGACTTTTTTTTTTTTTTTTTAACAAAGATCAGCTGTTCTTCAACTTCTGTTACTATTATCAATGTGTCCCATCATAGAGCCAATGCGTTTTTTTTCAAGGTACATTGCCACTGTACTCTAAATTCTTCTTAAAGATTATTTCTGGTCCAACCATCTCTGCACACAGTATGAATCCCTACTATGTGAAAGGAACTCTATTGAGTGTTGATTTAGCAAACGGACATACATAGAGAGCATCTCTCAGTACTCTGCTGGATGTTTAAATACGATGTTGGGAATGGAAACTTAGTTCCTGCCTCATAGAATGTACAGAGTACTTTGGTAGATAGACACTCAGACATAATGCCTAACAAATTAAAGGCTATGAAAATTAAAAGGTGTCCTAATTCAGTCAATAATGCCAAACAGAAGTAAGATAAATCCCTGAACTCAACAATCGCATCCATCGTTGGAAATATTTCTAAAGAAGACTTGTTTATAGAAATGTTGGTGCCATTTAGAGAGACAGAAAGTACAAGAAGATGACAGGGGAATGTTGTATGGAAAATTACCTAGTACCCTCTCATATATACTAAGCAAGCTATTCTAGAGATCATGGAACAGACTAGAGTAAGATGCTAACAATACATGCTTTATTTAATTCATTTCTTAGAGCAAAGCGAGGAGAAGAAGATGGGGTGAGTTAACAACCTTACCCTAGGGTGTAAGAAAATGGAAAGATTATGTTACCTGAATTCCATGTTATGAAATATTCTTAGGTCCTGTCTCTCTTGGTGCACCAATTATTCCTCAATGATGTTGAGATGATAAGGAACATAATTAAGGTTAAAGAAGGGATTTTGTAGGCAAATTGCATCTGGAGCCCATCTGTTTTCCACCATGCACATTTACCAAAGTTGCTGCTCAGTGAGCCTAATGAATAGCTCTAAGTGTCATCTGAGCTTCTTGGCAGAACATGAGGCATGAGAGAGACTATGCCAGATTAAAAATATTGTGAAGGCAGGATACTGGGTCACTGGGATGTGGGAAAGCAGCATACAGAAGGTGGAGTTGGCTTTTTCGTAGTACATAGAGAGGATCTTATTATATTATCTTATGGAGAGAGAAATGATGGGGATGATGCATTTTAATTTTTTTATATTTGGTAAGAAACAGTTGAGGAAATATCAATCTGATTATTTGTGTTTTCTTTGACGTAGAATGCCAAGAGTTTTGTTTCCCTGCCTGTAAAATGTATTGATTAGTGGTGAGGGTCCTGCTCAGAATAGTGATTATGAATTTAGGTATTACCATTCATTCTGTGAGTGTGTGAGAATCACAATTGTATAAAATTTTATTGTATAAAACTGGGTGTGAGAATCGATTCAATCACTGGCTTTTCTAGAATGGAAATATTGTCAGAAAACATGAATGAATACAGATGAATTAAATTATCCTCAACAGAGTGATGAGATTATAGCTATGGAATCTAAGTTAGAGACTAAAATTAATAGGGTAAAAAGATTTGTAAAAATTGAATGGGTTAATTGGCTCATGGTCTTAAAAATTTCAAATCCAAAATAGTTTAGAGGATGAAAATTTTCAGAAAGTAACTAAAAATAGGTTCTGAATTCAGTGCAGTAGAAAGTCATTAGAGATTAGGATAATATAAAAGTGATAAATCAGTGTGCTGGTGAGTCATGCAGGTAGAATCCATGCAGGATATGGCATGCTTTGTGATAGGGATTGATTTTTGGAAGTGAAAATAACCTTGAATTCTTTGGAATAACTTATTAGGTCATGATGTACTGTACTCCTAAAAGTCGCTTCTTTTTATTATTGGAGGATTGCACGGGTGAAATTACTCCATTGCTGGTGGGAGTGGGGTTCTTACGATATCTTGAGAAAAATAATTTTCTAAGACTTGCACGGTAGAATGAGATGTGGTAGGAAGGTTTATTCCCATGAAATTATATCTCTTGGGTTGCAAAGTTCCATTTCCCTTAAACCAGACCTGGAAAATATACAGCCGGGGCTTTAGTAGAGCTAAAAGCAAAACCACTGTCCAAAGTTTCTGTTCCATGACCAAAGCATCAGGCTGGTTGTAATCCATTAGTCCAGTGTGTGTGAGTCCCAGATGGTCATGAGCCATGTGGGTGAATGCAGGGGAGCAGGCCCCTTACAAGAGAACCAGGAGGGCAAGAGGGCTAAGAGGGAGAACTCCCTTTGTTCAGGAGTTTCTGTGTCTCAGATTCTGTGACCTTGCAGTGGCCACACCTACTCTGGCCAGTGCCCTGCTCCCGAAGATATGACTGCCAGCCAAGCACCTTCCCATGTTACCCAGACCTTACTGGGCATGCAGCTGTTGTCCAGTCCCTTCCCACAGAGATCTGCTGGGAACAGACCTGGAGAGTGTTAAACTGCAGCTTCCTGGCAAAGCTGTAAAAATGGCATGCCTATTTTATCTGGCCTTCCATTACTCCTTTCCTGTTAATTAATAAACAGGTTATTGACTATTGAGATATATATACTGATATTGATATACCCAAATATTGGTATATATTAGTATACCAAATATTGTGTTTTTCCTTTTTTTTTCATAAATGATACTGGTTTGTAATCAGTTAATACTTTATTTGTATTTCTTTTCTTTTTTGAAATGTCTAGTGTCAGTTCTATATTGGCTCCATAAAGTGAAATGGTTTCCCTCCTCTTCCTATTCAGTTTGCATAAATTGGTCTTATTTCTTTTTTTAAATGCTTTACAGAATTCACAATTGCAATCATATGTGCCTGTAGTTTCATTTGTAGGAAATTTTAAAAAAATCAAATTCAATTAAAAAAAAGGGTAAGGCTATTCTTATCTTTTGCTCATCTTCTGTCTGCTTTCATGAGCTGTTTTTTAAACACGTTTGTCCATTTCGTCCAGCTTGTTCATCAAGTTTGGTATCATAATGTTATTTATAATTATTCTTTCCATGTCTGTGGTATCTATGGTAGTAACCTCCTCTTTTATTTCTAATATTTATAATTTATTCTATCTCTCTTGATTAGTCTAGCTAGGATTTTTATAGACTTTATTGGTCTTTTCAAACTGTTTTTTAAAAAATTTATGTATTTTTTTCTAACTTACTGGTCTTTGCTCTTACTTTTCTTTCCTCTACTTAATTTGGGTTTATTTTGCTCCACTTTTCTATGTTCTTAAGATGGAAGCTTAGATAACTTATTTAAGACTTTCAGTTCTAATTTAAGTATTTAAAGTGATCAATACCCTAAAAAGTATGGTTTTAGCTGAATTCAACATCTTTCTGAAAGGTTAACATGGTTGGCTAGCAGGGTGGTGCATGTGGGTAGGTTAAATAGCCATCTCAGAGGATGATGAAGAACATTTTAAATTATTTAAAGAAAGGGGTTGGGGGAAGGGATATCCAAAGAGAAGGGCTACACAGCACCAGGCCAAGGGGACATTGGATCGATGATGGCAGCACCCAGAAGCTGAAGTTTCACCCTTATATGCAGTCCCTGGTGGGAAACTGTTGTTGTCAGTGGGTCTGGGGGCCAAGCTGGTGGGCTTGGAATGTGGAGGGAATGCAGATGTGCGATCAGGTGTCTTTAGGATCATTTCCATTCCTTACATGGTCTGACTCCTGGTGTCCAGCAAATCTTTCCTGGTCTTTTGTTCTCTGGTGGCGGGTAGCTTACAAATGGCCATTAAGGATTGTATTGCCCTACAGTCCTAACACTTTCTGTATGTTACATTTGAATTGTCATTGAGTTTGTAACATTTTCTAACCCCTTGTTTTATGTCTTCACCAATGATGCATTATTTAGAAATGCATTTTAAAATTTCCAATTATTTGAGGTTTTTCTAAATATCTTCAATATTTTTGTTCAGAGAACATACTGTTTTAACCCTAATATTTTTTTAAAATTCTTATTTTATGGCTCATTGTGTGGTCCATCTTTGTGAACATACCATATAAATATGAAAAGTGACTGTATTCTACAATTGGGAGGTGCAGTGTTTCATAAACATTTCTCTCACATTCCTGTCTCAGCATTCAGTAAGAATACACCACCAACAGGGATAACTCTAGGTAATGGTTTTCTTTATCAGAAGGTGTGGGCGAAGTATTAGAGAACATTTTTGCATGGCACAAGTATTATCGTAAATTTTACTGCTGAAACCAAATGATTACTTACATTAAAATTCTGTTTTAATAGGTGTAAATTATTCTTTTTCATTAGAAAAATCGTATAATTAAGAGCAATTAAAGTGATGAAAATATCAATCAAACCTATGAGGGTCAAAGGAAAAATGCCCAATGCAGGTTAATCCTCTAGGTTGCTCTTGTCCTCTATATGTCTCTCCTGAACCATCACAGGCTCACGGGGAGGGTGAGAACACACACAGAACCGAAAGGAGACCAGTCTGCTTTCCTCTGAGAGTAAGACATTTGTGACAGGTCTGCAAAGTTTTATTTTACTATCAAATTTCAACTTTATCTACTTTTGCCACACCCTGTATTGGTTGAATGAATGAACTCAGGGTAGTTGATTGAAGGACACAATTTTTCATCATCATGAAGTTGTGTGTATACTGAAGCTTTTTGGAAATATTTTTTCCTGTTAAGTAAAGGCAAAAAATAATCAGCCCATTTTAAATTTACATTTTACCAAATAATATAATTCAAAGCATACACCGAATTTAGATGATGAAAGTAATTTAGTCATTCTAATCTTAGTCTCTATAAAATAAAGTTTTCATTCTGAGTTGGGCTCTGCATGTATATGAAGGAAAAGATGATCAGATACCATAAATTAAAATCACATTCCAGCAGAACATTCTATTTTGGAATCACATCATATTTCTTTCTGAAATGGTTTTTAGAGTTGTCATTGAATATGTATGTTACACAACCGGAATAGCCTCTTTATGATTTAGCGGAACAAAAGCTTGCTATGGATCAACTTGTTGTTTATTTAATGTTTTATTGTGATCTTAGTTTATTATAACACTCTATAAAATGTATTTATTTTCTAACTGTTGTAAATAAAAGGTAGTTTGTGCTTGCATCTCACATACAGATAAGTTACAATTGGAATCTCACTCAAAGACATTTTGTGCATATAAGTAGGAAATTATTAAAACTTATTGGAAACTTCAGCTTTAACTGTTAACATAATCAGAAATCTATATATATAAAAGGCTAAGCAACCAGCTGACTGGCTGACTGGCTGACCAACTGGTAGCTATGATGTGCATTGACCACCAGGGGGCAGATGCTCAACACAGCAATTGCTAACAGTAAAAACTACATCTATATGTTTTTTTTCTATTTGGTTAAAAAGAATACATTTCATTAAATGACAATTCCCCTTGCATTTATGTTTTAGGAAAGAGCATCTAGTCTCTGACCCCAAGAGAAAACAGTTTGTCTTCTTCCTGTAGCCTCAGGGAAAACCTTTTCTCAGAGGTATTAGGTCCACCGTAAATTCACTCAAACATCCCAAAGATTATCTCATCAAATATTGCATGCAAGTATCCAAGTTACAGTTCCTATATCTCCTGAGATAGTCAGTCATATTCTATCCCTAATTTAATTTAACTTACATTGCTTATACTCTGTCATGTATGGGAACATCCTATATAATAAAAGCCTAATATGCTAAGTGTCCAGTCAACCAGTCAGCCATTCAACCAATCAAAGCATAATATGCTAATGATATGCTAAAGCTGCTCAGCCACTCACTGTGAGTGCACTGACCACCAAGGGGCAGACAGTTGACCAGTCGACCAGTCACTATGATGTACACTGACCACTAGGGGGTAGACGCTCCGACTAGTAGGTTAGCTTGCTGCTGGGGTCTGACTGATCAGGATTGAGTAAGATGTGCTGGACACTCCTTGGAGCCCTCCTGCAGTCCTTTCCCTACTGGCCAACTTCCTGCATCCCTTCCCGACCCCAATCATGCACCGGTGGGGCCCCTTGGCCTGGCCTGTGCCCTCTCACAATCTGGGACCCCTTGGGATGTGTCGGAGAGGTGGTTTCGGCCCAATCCCATAGGCCAAGCTAAGGGATGAATTCGTGCACCAGTTGTCTAGTCTTTAATAATAAGAGACAATAATGAAATAACAATCAGTAAACATCTACTATCTAGTCAAATTGCAGCCTTTATTCAGCACCTCATAAATGTTATTGTATTTACTTTCACTAAAATATGTGGGCAATAGTAACTGATAAGTAGGGATAAAGGAATTAAGTAATTCAAAGGGCAAGCAGTTCTTAAGTGCTTAATTGAATCTAATTGCTCTCCTTCACTATGCTAATGAACCCCCCCTGCTCTGCCCCTGAAGTTCACTCAATCAACACAAATCTGAATGCCTCACCCTTGCTGAGCTCACATGCTAATGAGCTGCCCCAAGAATCAGAAGAGTTGATCCATGTAAATTGGCAACCCAGTTGTGGATGAGAATTAGTATGAACTTTGGGTTTCAATCCACTTCATCATTGGAAAGAGAAAAGATGGTGGAACACCTGCCCAAGTGTACTTCGCTCCTTTTGAGAGATTTAGGGAGAACAAAGCAAGTCTAAGTGTCTTGCCTTTCTTATAAGCATTGGTTCCACTCATCTGTACTGGTTCCAAATGGATGCCTTCTGTCATCCAGCTTCAATGGAAAGTGAAAAGCTATGAGGAAATCTAAAGAACATGAAAACTCCAAATTGAACTAGTAAGAAGAGAGAAAGTATTCATTTAGAAGATTTTCTACCTGAGAGCAGACTTTTAGCAAACTCTTGCTTTTCTTTTTCGTCTTGACAAAACAGCAGTTGCATCACAGCAAAAAAGTTTAGCTCAGCTGTTGTCGCTGGGGAGTCCTTTGCTTCACCACTTGTGGGTGGAAGTGAGCTTCTTGGGGTGCCACAGGAACAAGAACTTCCTGAGGGCCCGATGGGAGGATGGAAAGCTTTATTTTTGTGGAATTCAACCCCTGAGTTTCCAAGATCCGAGCTCCCTCCGTCCTGCCATGGGAAAAGTCCCATTTTTTCTTCAGCGGCGGTAGGGTTAAAACCATTGCCTAGAGTTTCCACTCCATATTTGCACAGTCCAGTCCAGCATGTGGTCAGGTTAGCTTGTGTTCCCAGCTGCAGTACAATGCATGTATGGTCCAGGTGGCCATGGGCCATGTGGCTTCTAGGGCCACATTGCTATGGGGGAGCACAGGTGAGTACAAGGAAGCAGGGGGAAAGCAAAAGGAACAAAAAAAAATTCCTTTGTCTGGAGACTATGTATTCCCAATGTTTGTGGGCTTGTCTGGGGGTCCACCCTTCTAGCCAATGATCTTTGTTCCAGGTTAGACTGACAGACAAACACAGTCCCTAAGTCACCCCAACTTCACTGTGCATTTGCCCGTCTCCCTTCCCCAGTGATCTGCAGGGAATGGATTCGTGGTTTCCCAGGGAGTGTGAAACTTCAGCTTCCTGGTGAAGCTGCCCAGATAACCAGGCTTATAATGTCTGGCCTCACTTATGCTCTCTTTCTATTTTGATATTTGCTAGCTAGTTACGATGGAAACAAACCAGTTCTTTGTGTGATATCTCCAGGTAATTTTTTTCAATTGTTTTCTTCTTTGGATACCACAAATTTGGGAAGTAGTCAGTACTTTGTATCATTTACAAAAATAATCATCTAAAGGAAGATTTTAAATACTCTAAAGGTCCAAAAAATAAGGGGTTACTACCTTATGGATATATTAGAGCAGCATTTTGGTTAAAATGAAAGAAAGAAATTCATATTCTAGTTTCTTTAACAAGCCTACATTTTGTAAGTTGGAAGAGTTTGAATAATTTACTTTCTTACAGCCCAAATATTCATAAATATATATCATTAATAAAACTGTCTTATTAAATTAACCTTTTGATTATTTATTCCATCTTTAGAATGTTTTACATAAATAAGTTTAAATGTGAGAATTACGTAGCCTAATTTGATTTGTAATTTGAGTTTGCTGATAAATTCAACAGTTTTTACTTATTGCTGTGTGTTTATTTTCATGTTAGATCCTGAAAAACAAAACAAAACGGTAGTAAGAAAAGTTCCCTAAACTAAAAATGCTTGAATTATAGTGAGAGAGGTGAAACTCAATAGGCAAAATACAATGTTCTGGGTGTATATAAGATGGGTTTTAAGTTTTACATCAAGCATATTCAAGTAATTTAGGACCTTATAAAAATCCATCATAGAATACATTTTTTTTGGGGGGGGTATCACATTTTTTTGGCTAGAAGAATTATGTTGAGAGGTAGGTTTTATATGGGGGCCATTCTTCAATTGCTAACAATGGCAAGCACAGACTCTTCCAACTTGTGTTACTATCCAGAGATTCAGTCTTGAAGAGAGTGTGGTTGTGAAGAATGTAGAGCGTGAGTGTTCTTCAATAGCTACATGCCATTAACTGAAACTTCACAACAATTACTGCTAATATATAGAGAAAGAGGATTTAGAACCCCCAGTTTCACTCCAGTTTCACTCGAATTTGATAGAGCGAGACCCCCATGCCACTCCATCTGCACTACTTGGTGTGTGTTGTGTGGGAAAGCTCATTGTAGCAATGTCTCTGCTCCTTATCACAGTGAATAATGAGATGAAAGTGAAGACAGAGACGACATAAAAGGAAAAATAACATGAAGTTACTGAAAACAATGTGAAAAATGACAGAAGATCAATTCTAGGGAGAATTAAAGAGGTGTAGGGTCTGTAGCTACCACAGGGTGGGATTAAAATTGTATACAATTTGGCTTTGGTGGATTATGCATGTTGTGAGGCTTCTGTGGCACTTGCATAACAGTTGGACATGGTCACAGACAATACACGGAGTTCTACTTGTGTTGATAGGGACTCCTGGTCCTCACATTCAGAACACAGGACTCGAAATTCTTTATAGCATTCTACAGAGCCTTAAATCAGCTTCAGTTCAACCAGGGGGTAATAAGAACGTTTAAAGACCAATATCATTCATACAATAAATTGTGGCACTTTCATTCAAAGAAATACTATTGCAACTATTGATAATGATATGGTAGAGCATGTTTATTTAATAACTAGAGGCCCAGCGTGCACGAAATTGTGCGCGGTTAGGGTCCCTAGGCCTAGCCTGGCCTCCGTTGCATGGCCTCTGCTGCCCTGCGATGCTATGTGAAGCTCCCCACCCCAGGATGCTCCGCAATGCTCACAGCCCCTCGACTGCTCCATGAGGCTCCCCCCGCCCTTTGACTGCTCCACGAAGCTTGCTTCTGCCCCGTGAAGCTCGCCACTGGATGCTATGCTAAACTTCCCCCACCCTGCTGCTACTCCGTGAAGCTTCCCCCACCCTGCAACTGCTTTGTGAAACTCGCTGCTGCCCCGGCGACTGCTCTGCTAAGCTCACCGCCACCCCATGAAGCAGCCGCCACCACCGCTCAACAGTCCCCAGTCCTGCCCCGCTGCCAGCCCCCCTCATGGTGAGAGGCTCAGGGGCCGGGGGACCGAGAGGTGCTCCATGCACTTCATGGTGGCCGGTCACCCATTTGGTCATGACGACACCTAGCCCTTTATATATATTAGGATGATAGTACTTAGAAAATGAGCATAAATTATTATGATGTCAAAAAAGGAAGACAATGTGAAACGTGTGTTGTTTTGTTTCATTGGCATACCATGTGTGCACATATAACATGAAAGACCATGCCCCAAAAGGAAAGCCGTACTGATCTCTGTATGGGAGGTCACAGGTTCTTTTCACTTTATTTATGTTCATAGGTGTTTTGTAATGTTTTTACAATGAGCATCTATTACGTCAAGAGAAAGAATAATGGAAACAACAACAAGGGTGAAGAGAATCAGTTCTGCTGTGTCTGTCAGTTTTTTAACTTCTGATCTGAGGTTTCCAAGAGAGAAAAGCTAGTCACTTTCTCTTTAACAGCCAAGTAGCAAAGTGGCATTAGTGTCAGCAGCCAAATTAAGGTGTGAAAATAGCAGCCTTCCCCCTTCCCTTTTCCCTCTTTAATTATACTGCTCAAGTTTGGTGCTGCTCATATCCTCTGTACCCTCCCACCCTCACTTGGAATCGCATATACCAGTCCATGATGCTAAGCATCATTCAGTAGCTACCAAAGGAGAAACAGTTTCTCATTGTTGCCTCTGGAATGCTGACATCCAGGAAGAATGATCATGCAGGCTAGTGGCCTATATATGGCTGTAGGTGTGCCATTCAGGTCCAGAATAGTAAGGAGAAAGCAAGCACTTTAAATGCTATTAAAGATTTTGGGAAAATTTTAAGAGCTAACTTGTCTATAGAAATATTTAATTTATCGTGGGAGAACAAGTGAAATTAAGAAAACAATCTAAAGTGGAATTAAAAATTAAGAATCCTGCCCTGACTGGTTTGGCTCAATGGATAGAGCATCGGCCTGCGGACTGAAGGGTCCCGGGTTTTATTCCGGTCAGGGGCATTTACCTTGGTTGCGGCACAACCCCAGTGGGGGGCGTGCAGGAGGCAGCTGATCGATGTTTCTCTCTTATCGATGTTTCTAACTCTCTATCCTTTTCCCTTCCTCTCGGTGAAAAATCAATAAAATATATTTTTTTAAAATTAAGAATCCCTGTGGGGTAAACACTAATGTAGATATAGGGATATTGCATTTAGTTTTCTTCTTTGTTTTAATTAAACTCATCCAGGCTTTATCCCCAATGAACCCAGCATTTTAAAAAACTGAGGGTAAAATATCAAGTTTAGAAGTTATCACTTTTTGATTAGACACTAAATAAATTTTCTGTATTTTCTGACACTGTGTGATATTTTCTTTTGAAAAATAGTAAGTTATTTTTTAAGACATATGAAAGCTGTTGCACTGATAAATTAGGAATCTGTTTTGAAAAGATGAATGATGTAATTTTTTCTAAGTTGTGCTTATATAAATCTTTGATTTCATTGATTTATGTTCATGGAGACGTTTCTTGGGAATAAAATTCCTCAACTAAGTACTGGTAGCATTTGAAGTATCTTGAGGATCCTAAATGAGATTTTAGTAAAGACTGTGAGGGAAGTTCCCACATTTGGGGAAGAAATGGAGAGATGATTATTACAGCAATGTTCTGGTTGTCTGGCTCTATGTGTCTGTCATAGTATTGTTGAATATGAATTGAAGAGGGACATCCTATTACATTAAAGTGTTACACAATTCTTTATCTCACTTGAGGTTTATGTAGTCTTAATTCAGTATTTATTTTCTAATTTATTTCATTAACGTATTAGTTAATTAAAACATGCAGATAATGGATTATTCACACCCCCCTACATAATTGTGGCTATCATTTATAGTATCTCATTTAATCTTTATGTCCATTTAGAGTTTTATAAAGAGAAATTGGTGAAATTAATTTATTTGCAATTTTGCACAGCTAGTTAATGGACGAATTAAAACTACAGTTCACATTAGTCTGATCTTGAGCCACATCTACTGTCTGTGGACTGTTGAAATTTTAAAATTTTTGATCTATGTAATATTCTTGGAATACAAAACATTTTGAAATCATTAGTGGAAATTTAGAAAAGCCTCTTCCACATTCTAATTATTTATGTTTCTCGTTTTTTTAATACCCTGTATGGACTGTTATCTGTTCTCCAGGTGATAATGAACAGAAACTCTCTTAACCCTCAACAAAAGAAAAATCCCCTGTGTATGTGTATCTATCTGTATCTGTTCATCTATCTATTCATCTATTTATGTATACACACACACACACACTCTCACGCGCATGCAAGTATATACTGATACCCACGCATCTATACTAATAAAAGGGTAGGTAATATGCAAATTGGTCAGGACGCCCTCACAGTAACAACCGAACAGCAGGCTGTGTGGGGCGACAAGGCCGGCAGGGGGGTTAGTGAGGGACGACCAAATGACTGAACAGCAGGCTGCGTGGGTGACCAGGCCAGCAGGGAGGGGCAGTGAGGGACAACCAGGCTGGCAGAGGGGGGCAGTTAGGGGTGACCAAACGACTGAACAGCAGGCTGTGTGGGGCAACCATGCTGGCAGGGGGGCTGTGAGGGGCAACCAGGCCAGCAGGGAGGGCAGTTGGGTGTGACCAGGCCAGAAGGGGGGGCATTTGGGGCAACCAGGCCGGCAGGGGGGCCAGTTAGGGGTGATCAGGCTGGCAGCGGGGGCAGTAAGAGGCAACCAGGTCGGCGGACCCTTTAATACAGTTCCTCATGTTGTGGTGACCCCCAATTTCATTGTTATAAATTGAACGTAATTAAAGCATAGTGATTAATCACAGAAACAATATGTAATTATATATGTGTTTTCCGATGGTCTTAGGCGACCCCTGTGAAAGGGTCGTTGGAGTCCCAAAGGGGTCGCGACCCACAGGTTGAGAACCGCTGCTTTAGCTGCATCCTCAGAAGTCATATAGTATTACTTCTGCACTGTAGTTATAAGAGCACCCAGATTTAAGGGGCGAGTGATGCCATCTGGGTGGTGAAGTGCTTGCAAGTAAAATTAGAGCTTTTGCCACTTGTTCTGATTGAGCTTTAAGTAAGGCAATAAAAGCAGCTGTTTCCACAGACAACCTAAGATTGACTTTATGTTCAACTGGATCAGTCTGGTAAAAATCAAGTTCTCCCTGGGTACACATCTAGAAGTGTATATATTTTAAAGGTAAGTAGTTGAAAGTTGCATCTTTATCCTCCTAACAGTATATGTTGTACTTCTTTAAGGAACATACCTGGTGGGCTATAAGAATTTTATTTCTGCAAATGTGAGTTAATTTTTTTTTTTTTGAGACAACATTGAACTGATTTCAAACTGGTTTCATTATGCTCTGCTTGGCGCCTGACACACTGCCTTGCACACCTGGGTGCTTAATAATGTGATTCGATTATGAATTCCTATTAGAAACCCTTTATGTGATTCAAAATATTTCACTGTATGATTTTGGTGCAGCATTTGAGTAAAGTCTTTTTATTTTCTTTTATTCACTTAATAAATATTTATTGGGGATTCCCAAGGTCAGAGTTTTAAATTATGAGCTTTGGTAGCTGAACAGCAGGAATCTAAAAAATACCTAATCATTTAAAAATTATATAAGGTCCAGGATAGGTGATATAATGTGAAACTGTTTATTCAACTTAAGTATATGCAAGGCTGTGCATACAGGCCCTGCCCTTGTCCTTCGAGAGAAGGAACTGGTTGTTTATGTCACTTTGGAATGTACAGTGGTCACTTCTGCAGGCACTGCTGCGCAGATGGCCAGATGTCTCCTGTGAATGTCCTCCCTGCTCAGGGAGTCAGTCTATGGAGATTCTCTGGTCACTTTTATGATTTATATGTGCATTGTAATAATCTGAAATACATGGTTAGAATACAAAATGATTGCAATCCCTGGGACAACTTTAATTTTTCTTTCATTTACCTATTTAAAATGGATTTGGGCAGCAAAGTGGAACTAAGAAGACTATGAGAGAAGCTTTTTGTAGTTAAATAACCACTTCCCATGCTCTTTTAAATACACACTTCTCCAGGATCACACAGAGACCGGTTCCGCTGAGGTCCTTGGCAGTGGCAGGACTGCTGTCCATGATTCTCCATTCGGTGGTTACTTTTCTAAACACCTAGAGCATGAACCTGAGAGCGATAAGGTTACCTTTCTTTAACTATAGAATGACCATTTCCATTTTCACGGTCTCACTCAGAGGCTCAGTCTCTCTCCACTCCCCCTAGTGTGATGTTGAATTCTTAGTACAATGTCAACCTCTCCTCTTCCTCCAAAGGTCGCTAAGTTGTCAGCATCTGCGCATATAGACAGTCTCCTCTTGGTGAACAGCGTCCTGCTGCCCTGGCCTCAGGACAGGGGCTATGGGAAGGGCTATTCGGCCATGTGATGCCAGGTGTACTGGCCATTTATTTTACCTAAGCTGATATGCGAAAAACGGTGTTCACTCCTTCTACCATCCTATTCTCTGTTTTTTCCAACTACAAAACTATATTTTTTGCTTGTTTTCTTCATAATTTATTGTCCTAGAAGAACATTATTGTGGATAGCTGAGAGTATAGGTACTGCTTTGAAGCAATTCTGTGTCCTCCTTTGAAGTGTACATTGCTTTTTAAATGACCTATATGTTTTTTAGTGGTAGAATATTGATACCACTGGAAATTAAGTGACATTATTAGTATTCCTTTTCCTGGGTTGAAATGATTTCTCCCATTAATTTAAATATACTTTCTTTTTATTGCCACTCGCTTGAATTGCTTTTTGGGTACAAGCAAAGTTCAAATCTGTTTGATTTTGTAATGATTCACTTCAACCTGAATTTATAGGATTAGAACCTGGATTTTATAGTTTAATTAATTTGTAAAAAGTGAAACTTGAGCTGTTGTTCCCGTGTGTTGAATTCTCTATTGATGTAGTAAGCAACGTGCATAACCTGACAAGATATCCAGCCTTTGATGGGAACATATAGTCTTTGGAGAAATTAACCAGACTAAAGGGTTGGTATTAGAATAATGATAAACTTGGGGGGAAATGGGTGTACTGACATTTAAGACATGAAAAAGAGGCTATAGTAATATTTATCTCTTGCACTTAATAAATTATCATAATATGAAAAATTATCTGTAGCACAGGAATTTGCTCATTCCTTTCATCATTTTCTGGGTCCACCTGTCCACCTGTTTTTAATCCTTCCAATGGACAAGCCAATTGTTTCTAATTGGTTTTAGCCTTTCAGACTATATTGAAGCAAACATATGCCACTGACCTCCATACAGAATTCTTTACACTTATTACAGAATATTTTGAAATAATTTGCAATAAATATAACAGAGATCTAAATTACTTTTTAATGGTTTAGAATTGGAAAGGAAACTGTATTGACTCATTGACTATGTATAACTCCCAGAGATGGTTGGTTGTTGTGGGGGGAGCAGTGTTGAGGACAGTGGAGGGATTGAACAAAAAGAGAGAGAGAGACCTCATGGACATGGACACCAGTGTGGTGATTGTGAAATAAGATTTTTTAGGGGTGAAATAGGCAGGTTTAGGAATTTTTAAAATTAAGGTGGTCCGTGGAAGAAACACAGGGCTACAGAGTTGCAAAAGGTTACATTTCCATAAGGCAGGGAAGTTGGGAGAGGCAGAAGTTACATTTCCATGAGATAAGGGAACTGGGGAATAGCAAAAGGTACACATTTACAGAATAAAGGGAAGGAGAAGGAAAGCCCAGAGGGAATAGGAGAACAATGAGGGAGGAGGGCCTCACGTGTCCCATGTGAGGTTTTGACCTTTGATCTCAGGAGTTACTATAGTGACCAAATCAAAGGAGAATAGCGACCAATGAGAGGGGATAGCAAGGAACAAAAAAACTGCAGCCTTTATAAACCTTGGAAAAAGGAGCTCGGTGGGACTCTTTCTCCTTCCCCATGTGGGAGTCTGTGCTTGTCCTTCAATAAACTTCCACCTTTGCTATACCATCTTCTGTCTGTGGTTTCATTCTTGACTTCAATGGACAAAGAGCCTGGGGAAGCCATCCTGCCCAGGGGGAACGCCGCGTGTTCCAGTCCAAAATTCTCATATCAATTGTGAGGCGGGAGTAGGCAGGGAGGTGGAAGAGGGCATAGATGTGATAAATGGTGATGGAAAAAAATAAAATAAAATAAAATAAAATAAAATAAAATAATAATAATTCACTCTTAAGAGGTAATGTCAGCCCTAGCTGGTTTGGCTCAGTGGATAGATAGTTGGCCTATGGACTGAAGGGTCCTGGGTTTGATTCTGGTCAAGGGCACATGTTGGGTTGTTGGCTCGATCCCCACTAGGGGGCCTGCAGGAGGCAGCTGATCAATGATTCTCATCATTGATATTTCTATCTCTCCCTCTCCCTTCCTTTCTCAAATCAATAAAAAATATATTTTTTAAAAAAGAGGTAATGTGAGACAAAACAAGTCATCCCAAAATAAAAAAATTAAATCTAACCCAAAATAAAAAATTAAATCTAAAATCCTACTGTTGTGGCAATGGCCCAGGAGAAGGACAGCCAGGACCCAGAGGAATCAGGAAAGTAAACCTTTATTACATAGCTCTTCTAGTTCAGGGAACTCTGATCCCAAGCCTGAACTGCCAGTGTGGGAGGTTTTGATATGTATATCTTCTTGTGGCAGGCCCCTGGCAGTAGGCTTTGCAGCTCCACCCAAGTCAATCAGAATGGGGCAGTAAGATTACTGTTTAACTAGATACTGAACGAGGCTATAAGCCCCCAAAGTTGCCCTCCTATTTTCCTTTTCACTACCCTTCTCCCCAAAGAGAAATTAATGTGCCAGAGTGTAAACTGATATTTTTCCCCACACAGTCTGTTTTCTTTAAACTGTTTAATGTTGTTTTATAAATAGTCATAACTGCTAGGAAATATGCTAAGAAATTTTGTGCATGTATACATTATGTGTAAATAATTTATTAAGTTAATTTTCCCAATGCCAACTTTTAGACAACAGTAACAGTTTTAAACTGTTCTAAAAGGTATTGAACAATCCAATAACCTGGAAAGTTTCCTGCAGCTTTTATTTTACCCTTAGCTTCCATGTATGAGAGAGTAACTTGTTTATGCCCAAGGAATATCGGAGAACAACAGTGTTCTCTTGTCCCTTAGTTAACTCAAAATCAGCAACTTCTGTGAAAGGTGCAAGTAAGTAAATTGCAGCAATTAGGGTTGCCATGAGGTGTGAAGTTGAAGGAAATGTTCAAATTTGATCTTAAAGAGTGGATAACAAGTCAAGCAACATTTTAGGATGTTATGGTTCATCGTTTTTATCTCTACTCCAAAATTAGAATAAAATCTACAAAGCGATGGCAGAAAATATGTCCAATAGCTTTTTTTTTAATATTGTAAAATATCTTTTTAACATTATGAAGTTTCCTAAGAAATATTAATTAGGTAAATTAAGCCCACTGTATAAGGACTGAATGACTGATTTTATTCTTTCTACTTTTTTTTTTAACATCACAAACCAAAACATGATACCACATAGCAAAATGAGATTTAGAAAGAAGTAGCATGTGTTTTAGAGGGGCATCGTAGCATCTTTGAATTAATGTCCTTCTTTATCCTGAATTGGGTGTTGTCTTCATTGGTGTGGATTTATACTTGAAATAACAATAAATATTAGTGTTATACTAATATTAAATAAACAACATTACATATTAGTATTTATATAAGATATAAGATCTGCATTTTAAGTAAGTTTGCATACATTAACTTTGTTATATTCAGAGTGTGAGCACTGAACTTAATAATAAAATATATATTTTAACTTGACCCATAATAGCATAGTGATTGTCGTTTTGTTTCCTTTAGGCTAACTTGTGTCAGGTATGGTTCTGAGCACATTAACTCCTCAAACCCACTGAGCACTGTGAGAAGCAGACCGTGGCAATCACCTCATTAGAAATGAAACTGATCCAGTCCCAGAAAGATAAGTATCACATGATCTCACTCATTTGTGGCATATAATGAACAACATAAACTGTTGAACAAAAATAGATCCAAAGACAGAGAAGCATCGAATAGACCTTCAAACCTCAGAGGGAGGGCAGGGAAAGGTGGGAGAGGAGGTAAGAGATCAACCAAAAGACTTGTATGCATGTACATAAGCATAACCAATGGACACAGTCAGTATGGGGATGAGGGCTTGCGCTGGAGGTGGGCGTGGGCAGGGAGAGGTTAATGGGGGGAAAAGGAGACTTATATAATATTTTCAACAATAAATAACTAAAATAAAAAGAAATGAAACAGAGGCAGAGAAAGACATTTATTTGCTTGCTTAAAGCCACACAAATCAGTGGCAAAACTGTGATCTGAACCCAGGCTACCCCGCTCCGGGGTCTCTGCTCTTTACACTAAACAGGGCCGCATCTCAGATTGTAGGATAGTTATAGCTACAATTTTGTAGTTCCTATTAGAAGTGAGAAAATGTGATTTCTCTGCAATATCTCACTTAATCCTCACAGAAAACATGCAAGATAAGGAAAGTAGTTTACCCTCCTTGAAGATGAGAAATTGCTGTTTCGGAATGCTGAATAACTTTCCCACTTGCCCACTGGTAACAAGTGTAGATGAGGATGTGGAGAAATTAGATCCTTTGTACACTGTTGGTGGAAATGTATTGGTGTAGCTGCTTATGGACAGCATATGGAGGTTCCCCAGAAAACCGAAAAAGGAACTCCCATATGAGCCAGGGAGCAATCCCACTCTTGTATATGCATCTGAAGGAGTCTCTATCTTGAAGAAATATCTGCATCCCATGTTCATTGTAGCTGTGGAAGCTAAAAAAATATTAATACTTTTTCTCCCAACTTCTACATTATTCTAGGCTGGGCTGTTAATCAAATTAACAGAATCAGATTAACAGGAGAAAATCAGTATAATACATGCACATGGGGAATTCACATAGACACGAAAATTCCAAAGCAGCATTGGGTATATCAGATGTTTTTAGACAAAGGAGAAAACGGGGAAATGGAATATTAGATTTCAGAAGTAAGATTGGGCTGTTTAGTTTAGTGAGAGGGCAACATACATGGCAAGGCCACTCTTGCTAGGGGACTCAGAAACAGTGGGACCAAACTTACCAGACTTAATTCAAATCAGGCTGAAGTGACATCCTAAGATCTCCTTCTAGAAGCACGTATCTCTGTCTAAATCTCTTGGGCAGGAAGGAGGGGAAGGGTCAAAGGTTCTCTCTGAGTCCTGTTTCTTAACAAACAACTTAAAATTAATAATACCCCCAAAAAGGCAGCTTTGGGGTGGCAAATCTTTGGTTCCATTCACAGCATTACGTCCATTGACAGGAGAATTTGATGAAATGTAAGTCAGCCTCAAAAAGAAGGAAATTCTACCTTTTGTGACAACATGAATGGATCTGGAAGATATTACACTACGTAAAATAAGTTAGTCACAGAATGACAAGCACTGCACGGTTCTGCTTACATGAGCAATCTAAATTACTCAAACTTATACAAGCAGAAAATAGAACGGTGGTTACCAGGGAATCTGAGCGGGGTGAAATGGGGAGTTGTTCAATGAGTATAAAGTTACCATTATTCAAGGTGAATACTTTCTAGAGATCTGTACAACAGAGCGCCTATAGATAACAATATGGTCATATGCACTTATACTTTTGTTAAGAGGGTAGATCTCATGTTCAATGTTCTTAACACACACATACACACACAGACAAAAAGAAAATAAACAGCAAAAAACAAAACCAAAATGGACACAAGTGAACTTTCAGAGCCAATGGATGTTTATTGCCTTGATTGTGGTGATGGCATCATGGATATATACATATGTCCAAATTCATAAAGTTGTATACATATATAAATTATACCTCAATAAAGCAGTAAAATGGAAAAGCTGTAAACTGCTTTTAAATAAATTTTCAGTTCCAAAATATCCTATATAATAAAAACCTAATATGCAAATCAACTGAATGGCCTAACAACTGGTGGAACGACCAGTTGCTATGATGCGCACTGACCACCAGGGGGGCAGACACTCATTGCAGGGGCTGCACCCAGCCCACAGGCCCCAGGCCAACCAAGGCAGGTGCCAGCAGGGGACCCCACAGAGGAAGGCGACTGGTGGCACCGGGGATGGGGCCGGTTAATAGGTGGCACCAGGCTGGCCTAGGTGGGTGCCAGCAGGGGCCCCCTGATCATCCTGCCAGTTGCCCCACAGATTGGCCCTGATTGCTGGCCAGGCCTAGGGACCCTACCTGTGCATGAATTTTGTGCACTGAGCCTCCAGTTAAAATATAAACAAGTGTTTAAGTTTGTCCGAGCTGGTGGTCAGGGAAAGACACAGCAGACTGACTCTTGTTTATCTTTTCAAACATCTGCCATCCATGTCTATGAAGACTGACAGATGAGAGATACATAAAAGGAGAAAGAGGTCAACATACTGCAGTGCAAACTTACAACCTAGCCAAGCCGATAGCTCAATGTTTGAGCATTGAGCCCGGAACCAAGAGGCCACTGGTTTGATTCCTGGTCAGAGCACATGCCTGGATTGAGGGCTCGATCCCCTGTGGGGGAGGGGGTGCGGGAGGCGGCCGTCTGATGATAATGTTTCTCTCTCTATCCCTCTCCCTCTTCTCTCTCTAAAAAATCAATTTAAAAAATATATTTTTTTGAAAAACGACCACCATACACATTTTGCAATGAGCAATACAGATTGCTTAAATATCCCACACTAAACATAAAGGGTGTAAGCTAAAGGAAAGAGTTTTGGTAAGTTGTTCAGGACAGCAAAACAGAATTTTAATTGATGGCTGCTCAGTTTCATTTCCCAAGACCATTCCCATGTGTTTGTTTGCTTGTTTCCAATCAAAGTTGAATGTGTGTCAGAGAAGAAACTGTCATGCTTATTCATATCTGCTCTGAAGATCCAAAGCAAAGTGAGGAAAACAGTGTAAGCAAAAGGCCAGTGAAAAAATTCTCAGGAGGGGACTTTCACTAAGATGCGCGTAAGGACTTACGTATAGAGAAATATTGCTTCATAATTTTAGTGAAATGACAAACAACATATTTTTCTTAAAACAAAAACAAGAGAGATCTGATTCAGATGAAAGAGTTCAAAAAAACACATAGAACAACAGAAGGAGAGAAAAATTGAGCACTGACTTAAAATAGAAAGAGATAGTAAATCCTTCACAAAGTGAAAGCTCTCCTGAAACAACATAAGGGCATAATCATGACAGATGACACTGTCAGCGATATGATAACAAGGGAAATGAAATTCTATTTCTTGTAGAAAGAACAAGAATATGAGGCAATTGTGCAGAGCTCGGTGACTATGGGCCAAAAGAAAAGGGGTCCAAATGGTGATACTGAACTCCAAGCATTAGAAAATGTCATCATATATCATCATATATTCAAACCTATAATGGGGAAAAACCTTCCTGAAATAGGGCAGACTTTAATGTGAAGATCAGAAGTCTTATCATGTGGCAGGAGGTGTGGGTGGTTGATTGAGGGATGGGAAGGTATGTTCTGAAACAGACCTTCAATAAGAAGCCATATCGCCCGGCCAGCATGGCTCAGTGGATGAGCATCTATCTATGAGGCAGGAGGTTCCTGGTCGATTCCCAGTTAGAGCACATGCCTAGGTTGCAGGCTCGATCCCCAGTAGGGGGTGTGCAGGAGGCCGCCAATCAATGATTCTCTCTCATCATTGATGTTTCTGTCTCTCTCTCCCTCTCCCTTCCTCTCTGAAATCAATAAAAATATATTAAAAATAAAAAGAAGCCATATCATGGCTAGACTGTAAGGAATCCAAACTTTTAGAGAAATATTGGTATGGCCTCAGATTTTTTCAAAATAGCTTTTAATACTAAAAGATTAGAGATATGTGTACAAGTTTTGAAGAAAGTATGTCCAAAGAGGTTTATATTCTTAACTATAAAGTCAAAAGATATATCCTGAACTTTTTAAAATTTTAGAGGACACTTAATAAAGAATATTTTTAAAATTTATCTTCAGTATTATAGGTATCCCCACATGTCCCCCCATTGACCCCCTCCACCCCAATCCTACACCTCTGCCCTCCCCCCTCCAGCTTCACTGCCCTGTTGTCTGTATCCATTGCCTGTGCATGTATGCATGTAACTTCTTTGGTTAATATTTTCCTACCTCCCACCTCCTTCCCTCTGAGGTTTGTCAGTCTGTCCCATTTTTCCATGTCTCTGGATCTATTTTGTTTGTGAGTTTATTTTGTTCATTAGATTCTACATATAAATGATAAAATGTGATACTTGTTTTTCTCTGATTGGCTTATTTTACTTGGCTTAATACTTTCCAGGTCCCTCCAGGCTGTCTCAAAGGGTAAGAGATCTTTCTTTTTTTCTTTTTCTTTTTCTTTTTTTACAACTGCATCGTATTCCATTGTGTGAATGTACCACAGCTTTTTTATCCACTCATCTACTGTTGGGCACTCGGGCTATTTCCAGATATTAGCAATTATAAATAACACTGCTATGAACATGATGGTGCATATATTGTTTCTAATTAATTTAAGTTATAAATTATAAAATGACTAATGAAAAACATTACATTTTTATATAGAGAATTACAGTTAAATAATTATAAGAAATATTTTTATATAGTAAAATATTAAGGCTGCAAATAATGACAATAAACTAATGACATAAAGTTTTGAAGTAAAAAAAATCTCAAAAGAAATATAATTGCAAACAGGGAGCTGGTCACTAAACAGTGCCTAAATTAAAGTCAGAAAAGATTCCCGTCTCTTGATGTTTTTCATAATTGATTTTTCCCTTGACTCTAAAGCAGTGGTTCTCAACCTTCTGGCCCTTTAAATACAGTTCCTCATGTTGTGACCCAACCATAAAATTATTTTCATTGCTACTTCATAACTGTAATGTTTCTACTGTTATGAATCATAATGTAAATATCTGATATGCAGGATGGTCTTAGGTGACCCCTGTGAAAGGGTCGTTCAACCGCCAAAGGAGTCGCGACCCACAGGTTGAGAACCACTGCTTTAAAGGGATCTCCTCATAACTAACATTACATTTTATTAAGACTAAGAAACTATTAATTATGAGCTGCATCATTATTTTATATAGTATGAATAAATAAATAAAGATTGTGAATAAACTATGACACATGAATAAGATGTCTGTGATGGTATGAGGCATTCTGATTTCAAAGAGCTTAGACTGGGGAAACTCAGATACCTTTAATTGTTGCAACATAATGTGTCTTTTGTTTAAGAAGCATTTATTGAAGTTCAAACATTCCTTAATTTACCATAATATCTACATATTATATTATACTAGAGGCCCGGTGCATGAAATTCGTGCACAGGGGGGCAGGGTGTGTCCCTCAGCTCAGCCTGCACCCTCTCCAATCTGGAACCCCAGTGGGATCAGGACTAAACGGGCAGTCAGACATCCCTCTCACAATCCAGTGGTTGCTGGCTCCCAACCACTTGCCTGCCTGCCTGATCACTCCCTACCCACTCCACTGCCAGCCTGATTGATGCCTAACTGCTACCCTGACGTCCAATTGCCTCTAACTGCCCTCCCCTACTGGCCTGGTCACACCTAACTGCCCTGCCTTGCCAGACTGGTCACCCTTAACTGCCCTCCCTTGCCAGCCTGGTCATCCCTAAATGCCCTACCCTGCTGGCCTGGTCACCCCCAACTGCCCTCCCCTGTTCCCCTGGCCACCCCTAAATGCTCTCCCTTGCCAGCCTGGTCGCCCCCAACTGCCCTCTCCTGCTGGCCTGATTGCCCACAACTGCCTCCCTTGCCAGCCATCATGTGGTGGCCATCTTTGACCACAGGGGGGTGGGCCATCTAGTGTGTTGGAATGATGTTCAATTTGCATATTGCATATTACCCTTTTATTAGATAGGATTTATGTAACCTTTAAGTTTAAGGTCTTTATTTTAAAACTAGAGGCCAATGCACAAATTTTGTGCAAGAGTAGGCCTTCCTTCCCCCAGCTGCTAGCACTGGCTTCCCCCTGGCACCCAGGACCCGGGCTTCCCTTGTAGCCCTGGCTTCATCCAGAAGGTTTCTGGAAGGATGTCTGATCTAATTAGCATATTACACTTTTATTATTATAGATGATATATACTTTTATTTTAATGTAATAAATATTACATTTATTCATATATTTAAATGTTTAAATATACCTTTATATTTCTCTTTCACTGTGTCTTTTTCTCCTTTGTGTATTCATTCTTCTATCCATCTATCCCCACATATATCTCTATCGATAGAAGTATTTAATTGGTTTCATCACATAGTAACTAAGATTTATTGTGATTATATTTAATGCGTGTGTGTGCGTGTGTGTGTGTGTGTGTGTGTGTGTGTGTGTGTGTCCTTTTCTCTTTGGTCCTATTCTTGAAATTTTTGTATAGACATCTATCAAATTTGCAAACTATCATTATTCTGAGAGAAATTGCTTTCTATCTAGGAATAACAATGCAAAAAATTTCTTGTTATTTTTCTAAGAAGAAATTGTTGCATTATCTACCAATTGCAGAGAGTTACTCTGATTTCAATAGCTGTGATCCTGCATATTTGGTTTGGTTTCCAGGCAATTTCTTTACCTCTTTTTGCCTCATAGCATTTTTGAGAAGTCAAATATATAGATATATGTGTTATATAACACACATAAATATACACACATACACATACACAAATATATAAATAAACATTTCTTTTACTGTACTATATTTGGGAAATTGCTTCAGAATAATTTACAGAAAACTGAAAAGAAGTAGCTGAGTATATAGTATTTTCAGGCAGCTGAAATCCTGGTGGGTATTTTTATTGGTTTTTCTTCTTGCCAATAGATTGAGTTGCTCAGTCACATGGTAGATATGAGGGTTTCTGGTCCAGGCTAATCAATCCATTTCTTGCTTAAAGAAATACTTGTCATGTGATTGTTTTCATTGATAGGTGACTTATACTGATTCTATAAGTAATAATAAAGTTTTGATCACAAGTAAATAAACCAATGATCAAGTAATCCTTAGTCTACATAATTAAATTAAAAATTGAACCAAACCAAGGGTAGCTTGGAGGAGCATAGAAATCTAACTCCGCCAATTTTTAAAAGTGTGTTACTGGAGAATGTATTTAACTTCTCAAAACTGTATTCTTTTCATTTATGAAGAATAGTTTTTGTGATGAATAAATGATAAAGTGTATGAAGGCATTAGCAACATTATATGTCTGATCTATAAATACTTAAAAAGCACTATGTATTATATAGCATATGTTATGCATATACCAACTTCTGTCTAAATGAATCAACAACAATATACATTCTCCATTAAAGTAGCACTATGAACAGAAAGAAAGGAAGGACAACAAAACTACTCTGGGAGAGGACCTTTGTGAGATGCCAGGGACTGCAATAGAGTCCTCACCTTGAAAATAATGGAGTTGTAGAAGGAGTAGAGACTGCCCCAGCCGGCGACTGGACCCAAGGTATCACTGTGTTAGGGACACAGTTCAACCAGCCCTGTAGAATTTGTAGCACCCAAGTTTCTAACTTAGAACCACCCCTGAACTGTGGGACTCATACAAGCTGGAGAATATAACTATGAAACAATCAGAGTAGAAATAGCATCCTCAAAGTTATCTTCAAATATAAATAAAAAACCTCTCCCTTCATATTTGTATGTACACAGAAAACTAACAATATGTAACACAGACAACAAACAGCCTAATTTTGAAAGGAATAAAGAAATTGAATGTATCAGTGAAGACTTGAAATAGGTATATTTATAATCCACAAATAGAAAATGGGGAAAAAATAGTACCTAAAGTGGAATAGAATCTATGAAACAAAACCAGAATAATCTGTTAGGATATCTAGGCAATAATAATGGCAGGAAAAACAAAACAAACAAATAATGACAACTCTGACACTTCATTTTTATTCACTAATCTTCTGATATATAATAAAAACAATGTTCTTTGCACCTGTTGATTATGGCATTGATTTACTTATAAGTGAAGTTCATGGCAGGTGGTCTTCACTTACGTGCCTTAGAAATTTGGGAAATTTACTTAATCTCTACCACTTCAATCACCTAATTTCAATATTTTTAAAAATAGTAACGCAGTGGGGAGCATTGAAGATTAATCAGCTAGTGCAGTTTATTTCATAGTTAACCCACAATATTAACTTTGATTACTGATTGACAATGTTTAGCCTTGAAGTGAGCCCTCTAATTTAGTCCTTCTGTATTTATTATTTTGATGAACAATGAACTCGTTATGGGTAGTTGCATTTTTCTTTGTTTGTGTTTATACCCATCACCAAGACAATTTTTCCCTCATGAAGGAAAATGAAATGATTAAATACCAAGTTCAAATCCCTGAGTGACACCCTCTTCTGTAAGCTAGTATATCTTCCACTGGTTTTAGAAAATATTCTTGATTACACAAGGTAGAAGTTTGCTCAAAGAGTTGTGCAGCTGTTCTTTATATCTGTTGTGTTTTATTTACTCCTAACTGTATTACACTCCTACCTGCTAGCAAAGAAATGGGTGAATAACTTAACTGTTGCTAAATCATGTTGATTTAATTGACAAGTGAAAGGAAAATCATAAAGGAATCCTATATAATAAAAGAGAAATATGCAAATTAGCCGCCCCTCTGCTATGTGCAAGCCACGCCCACCAGCCACGCCCACCAGCCAATCTGAGTGATATGCAAATTAACCCAACAAAGATGGCGGGCCTGTGGGCAGTGCACATGTGCACAGGCGCCTGAGCTGCTGGGGGCAGGTGTCCCACACCACCCTGCCCCAGCCAATCCTGGCCGGTGGGCAGCGCGCACAGGGGCAGAGCGGCTGGGGTTGGGCGGGGCAGGACGCCTGGCTTCCTCCCAGCCCTGGCTGCTCCAAGACTGGTGCATAGCGTGTGGAGGCAAGGAGACCCAGGCCATTCTGAGCCTGTGGGCAGTGCGCAGAGAGCCTCTGGGCATGGGAGGTAGGCTGGTGGAGGGCGACCTGTACTCCCCACATGGCAGCGGTGGCAGCCGTGAGTGCATCAAGTGGGAGTCTGCTGGCCGAGCTGAAGTAGCACCTGCAGGCCATCAGCGCCAAGGAGTGGCTGCACAAGTCCTGCCTCCTGGCCCAGAAGGTGCGGGATCGCAGGGACAGCCACTGTGGCGGGCCAGATTGATGTCCTCCTGGCCATACCACGGGGGTTTGCGGATCTGAGAAGCCACAGGCCTCCAGTGCGCAAATGCTTTCCTCCCCCCATTGCGTGTGAACATCCCCCAGCGAGCTGTCACCCTGGTGTGCCTGCAACAGTCCAGTCACAGACCAAGGTGCGCACAAGTTCCCCCTGCCCCTCAGCCACACTTCCACCAACCCCAGCATGCCTAAGTCCGCCACAGGATGTACACACATCCCCTCCGACACGCTCATGTCCTTTGGAGAGTGTCTGGGTGTTCTGGGTGCTGAGGGTGGGCGCCTGTGAGATGACAGTGAGAGGGCGGGGTGGTGATGTCCTGTTCCCGCGGAGGCCAGTGCAGCGATGAGATCACCTCTGTGAGGCAGGAGCAGGTGCAGACAGACACAGCTGGTGGGTGCAGGTGGCCCTCGCTGAGGTGCCTTTGGTCAGCGTTCAAGATCAAGAACCCAGAGGTGGTGAGGAATTCTGTCCTCTCAGTGAAACAGTGGGATAGTTGGGGCGACTGCAGAGGAGGAATGTGCACTTTGGATGCCAGCACCCATGAGCGAAGGCCGCCCTGACTGAGCCTCGCTTGCTTGGGGCCTTGCACACTCCTGCCGGGAAGCGGGTGACAGGACATGCTTTTCTGAGTTAATGAGAGAAAACATTAATTCTCCCGCTGCCCACAAAGGTGGAAAATGAACTGGGGAGATATGCAGGGAGTGAGCGAGGTTCCCTGTCTAGGGGTTCCAAATCCACTGTTGGTTCCTTTCACCACTGACTAGAGATATACAGAGTGTCTCCCCAAAATGTATACACACTTTGAATGCCTACTAATTCCAATGGTTTTAAGCATGAGAAGAAAGAAACAACAATGGTGCTGTTATCTGTTAAAAGTGTGGGCACAAACAGGCAGTTGGACATTCCCGGAGGAGTCCCGGATTGGAGAGGGTGCAGGCCAGATTGAGGGGCCCCTTCCCCCCCCCCCACCCCAGTGCACAAATTTTGTGCACTGGGCTACTAGTATTGTATAAAAATTTCCCAGAATCTGAAATATTCTAATTTCTTTTATTCTTTCAGTCTACATTTGGAATTTTACATATTTCTTGGGCATAAAAAATGATTAGGACATAGCCCTTGGAAGCCCTACTTACCAGACCATCATTGTGAAATCTAAAAATGTCCAACATATATATAGTATTTTTCATTGTTATTTGATTCAATAGTTCTTTGGACACAGCTTTACAAAATTGAAGCAAATGTATTTGTGGAATGATGTATCTACTTCAAATATTATTTTTATTATTTCATATAAAATAAGTTGCAGCATCTATACAGGGTTTGAGATCTAAACATTTTGCAATAAATATATGCTGTATGCTTTATTTTTTCACACCTATTTTGAATATTCAAGGCAAAAATATAAACAGGAAAATTTTAATTATTTCTCAACAGCAGATTTATGTATTTGACTGCCAATGGGCTGGTTTGGATATATTTTGAATTATTAATTACCATTTACATATTGATGGTCTTTAATATCATAACTAAGAGAGAAAATATAAGTTATATAGATAGATAGATATCATATTATTAGAAAATGTTTATATACTAGTATATATCCTATATAATGAAAGGCTAATATGCAAATTGTCCCCTCGACCAGGAATTCGACCAGGGGTGGGGCTGGCCAGCCAACCACCTGCAGCCCCGCCCCAAAGCCATCCGTGTCCCCTCCCCCCAGCTGGCCCTGCCCCCAATGAGCCCCCCCCCCCCCCCCGATCAGGGGCAGGGCCAGCCAGCCAACCTCCTGCCTCTCCTCCCCCTGGCTGGTCCGGCCCGATTGGACCCCACCTGTGGACGAATTCATGCACCGGCCCTCTAGTATAAATAAGTATATATATAACCCTTACATTCTGCTTAAATATGTGTACTAGTTTGGTAGGGCTGCTTTACCAAAGTAACACACTTGGGGGCTTGAAGCAATAGAAACAATAGAAATTGGAGTCTAGATGTCTAAAATCAAGTGTCAGGAGGGCCGTGCTTCATCTGAGGGTTCCAGGGGAAGAGCCTTTCTTGTCTCTCCAGCTTTTGGTGTTTCCTACATTCTTGGGCATTCCTTGGCTTTAGCTGCATCACTTTCCTAAAATGCTTATCTTCTCCCTGAGTACTTTCATATCATTTTCCTTCTGTGCCTGTTTTTTGTTGTTGTTTTGCCCCATTTTTTCCTTTTTATAAGGACACCATTCATATTGAATTAAGGTCCATACTAATAGCCTCTTTATAACTTGACTAGAGGGCTGGTGCACAAATTCGTGCACAGGTGGGGTCCAGCCAGCCCGTCCCAATTGGGCCAGGCCAGCTCGGGGGAGGGATCGCGAGTGGTTGGCTGGCTGACCCCGCCCCCTGGTCGAACTCCCTGTCAAGGGGACAATTTGCATATTAGCCTTTTATTATATAGGATTACCTCTGTAAAGACCAGCGGTTCTCAACCTTGGCTGCACATTAGAATCACCTGGGAATCTTTTTAAAATCCTGATTTCTGGGCTTCATCCTCTGTAAATTCTGTTTCTTTTTTATGGGGTGAGGCCACAACGTTAGTAACAAAGAAACAGAATTTCCGGAGGATGAGGCTCAGAAATCAGGATTTTAAAAAGATTTCCAGGTGATTCTAGTGTGCAGCCAAGGTTGAGAGCCACTGGTAAAGACGCTGTTTCCAAATAACTACATCCTGAGGTACTGGGGCTTTGGATTTCCACATATCTTTGTGGGGTGACATATTTCAACCCGTAACAGTGTGTTTATTTTAAAAAGTTACCTTTGAGCTGCTGTACAGTGTACTTCCTTGTATAAATGAAGTTCGTAACCAAGATCAATATGTTTCATCTTCTAACCAAATTTAATGTTTAAAGAAATTTTCAGATGTGCCAAAATCTTGAAAACATTCACATTTTTTTAAGAATAGGCTATGGTTTTATTTTTGTTAGTTTCCTCTTTGAAATATGAACTGAACACAAAACTTGTTTTCAGATTAGATTTTTGATGATTGGTTCAGCAGAATAAATTCTGCATACTTTGTAGGAAGGGAACGTATTTATGCTTAAATTTTCATCACGAATGGAAGAGAGTCGATTCCTTCGGGGGACTTTAACATTATGTTAATGTGTCCCAACTACAGCATTGAGAATAGGATGCTTAAAGGACATCTGTTGTCTGGAGGTCTTATTCCCAACGGAGGAGTCATGCCAGCGGGGGACGATATCCATTAAAGTGGAAGGTCTTTTCTCCAAAATGGCCATCCTCACAAAAACCCATAACCTCACTGTAATCATGAGAAGACCTCAGACAAATACATACTGAGAAACATTCCACAAAATACCTGACCAGAAATCTTCAAAGCCATTAAGTGACTCCTCAAAGTCAATAAAACCAGGAAAATGAGAAACTGTCACAGCCAAGAGGAAGCTGAGGAGACATGCAACTAATGCAATGAAGTACGCAGGATGGGGTCCTGGAAGGAAAAGGGACGTGAGGGAAAAACCAGGGACCTCTGAGTCAATTTGTTAATAACAACGCATCAATACCATGCTAATGTAAGCGGCTATCAATAGGGGAAACTGTGTGGTATACAGGAACTCTATACTATCTATACAACTTTTTCACAAATGTAAAGGGATTCTAAGATAAAAAGTTCATTTTAATAAAAAATGGAAGATGACACTGACACCTGGCAATATTCGGCTTCTCATGCTGATAAAAGGGTTACTAAATTGAATACAGAAATAAATCCAATCTTATCAAAGAAAAATATGGTTGCTACTACACAATGAGAGTAAGGAGGCATACGTTGGGAATGTAAGATTTCCTCTGCGACACCTCATAGTTCTCCCATGACTTGGATGACAATCAGTGGAAAATTATCCTATATAGTAAAAGCCTAATATGCAAATCGACCAAATGGCAGAATAACTGGTTGGTGGGAGGCGAGGCTGGTAAGTGGGCTGCACCAGGCCAGAAAAGGCGGGTGGGCAGAGGGAGGGGACAGTAAGAGGGGGGGTGGTGGCGACCCGTGGTGGCAGAGGGGCAATCAAGGGTGGGGTCGGCTGTTCACTGGCCAGTGCCATCCCCCCATTGGCCCGCTGGTTGACTCCTGCAGAGTGAGGCCAGACTTCGGCTTAGGGGAGGGGGCCTAAGCTGTCAATTGGACATCCCTGAGGGCTCCTGGTCTGTGAGAGGGTGCAGGCCTGGCTGAGAGACTCTCTCGAGTGTACAAATTTTTGTGCACTGGGCCTCTAGTCGTTATATAAAAGAGCCAGGGCTGGACTGCTAATGGCTCAAAACTTTTATACATGATGATAATATGGCTCACCCCACCAAAGAACCACAACCAGCCAAGTTGCTTGCAGACGGTGAAGAAATAAAGTATGGACAATGAAAGGACAAAGTAGTAGAAGCTATATCCATGTGACCATTGTGGAAATGAAGATTGTAATAGTTATGCTATAGTTCCTTATTCTGATATGAATATATTAGAATAGGGTTAACACATTTTCCTCCTCCTCCTATACATCTGTCATCTCACTATTCAGAAGTGTGAATAGTCAGTCATCTTATATCTCAGTATTTGGGCTACATCATATTAAAGGTGTATAACTCAGCTAAAAGTGGAGTGAACCTCACATACAGGTGGACAGTGTAGCAGTGTATTCCCTTTGGGGAGCAGTGAGACCGTTTTCCTGTATGAGAAAAAGCAGAACCACTGCAGGTGAAAGCATGATTTTATTTACTTGAAAACTGTGTGCTTAAAAGGAGTGTGCACAGATGCCAAGACAAGAGGTTGACTGTGGTAGCATTGAACTGTGCCAACAGAGCTTTGTTTCCCAGAATTATCTTTATTGTATGTACTGGGTTAGAGAAAGCTGTGCAGGATTTGAAGGCAAAACTGGAGCAGCAGTCCTTATGGTGTGAAGATTACTGTGAGACACAGAGGGGCTGTTACTCACACACATCCTCTGATCTACTGGCTCATTAGTCCAACCAGGTGCTCTGCCTCCAGGTTCTCCACAGCCGGAGCCAGGCACCTGTGTGCAGGCCGCCAGCTTTTTCTGCAGATCAAGGTTGGAGGCACTGCCAGACTGACACAGGTTCTCTTTTGTTCTTGAGGGGTCTGGTGTGTCCTCAGGAGTTTGAATTTGTCTTTGCTGTTCCCTGCTGCACATCCAGCTGTTTTCTTGGCCCCAGCCTCACCACCACAGTGTGTAAGGATTAATCACCACAACCAATGCCCTATTGCATGTCACTGACAGTTCTGCTTCTCTGATCACCCTCTAAGTAATATAAACACACACACACACACACACACACACACACACACACACACAGTAAAGCTATGAGGGGGCAGAAATTCAGGCTGTGTCTACGAATAGAGTCGATGGATGGACTAGAATGGGAAGCCAGGCAACAAGCATGAGGGACACTAATCAGAAAGGTAATCTGGAGAAGGAGGCTGATACTCCCTCGCCTGCACCCCAGCGCTGCTTGGAGAAGCTGCGGTTAGCAGGTGTATTGGCTTAAGAAGTAAAGCTGCTACCACTGGTTGCAGAGTCAAGGAGGTGACTCAGGGAGATAGTACCACCTTGAGGAGATGGAGAGCACCAAGGAACAGAGATGAAGATGCCAACTCACCCCAATAGGCAGTGGTGCCTTCCTCAATCTACTCAAACACAGGAAAGAAGATTCTGGGATCAATAGCATTTGTACTCAAAGACATTCTCAAACTAAAAGTAAAAAAAAGCAAACCTCACTAATAACTTGAAGAAAAGCTGGAACCTGAAACAGCTGTAAGCTTTTAGCAACAGAATGACTAATTAATCCAGGACTGCTCAGGAACAATCCCAAAGCATTTAGAGATTGAAAATAAATGTGTGTAGAGACAATGGTCATGATCTAATTTCCCCCAAAATACCATTTTTATAAAATAGAAAAAAAAATTATGTCAAAACTTAAAACACTATTGTCAACAAATTAAGAATGAAAACAATATAATACACAGGATGAAAAGCAGAGTGAAAAAGGCTTAGCTTAGCAAAGGGAATATGAATTGGATTCATAATGAAATTTTCATTAGATATGCTGAATGTGGGATGACAAAGCAACATAATGTTGAAAAAATTAATTTAAACTAGATTCCTCTGCCCCACCATTTTATAATTTGTGGCAAAAGACAAATGAAAACATTTTTTTTTTGGATATTCAGAGGTTCACAAATTTTTACTAACTAGAGGACCTCTATGAAAGAATGATTTGAAAATAGTTTTAAGGAAATTTTCATCTGAAAGAAATACTAGTACTGAAGGAGTAATACTAATAGTAATACAATTATACTTAAGTATATGTCCAAATAATCATTTCATATTTTTAAAAAATCTAAGATAAAAATCCAGGTAATCTCAAAATGGGAAGTGGTAGGGGAGAAAAGTGAAAATATGCTAAAATTATTTTCTTATTCAGAGGTAACATGCAGATACCAGGAACAAGCCTCCTCCAACTTTTATTTGCATTTTAATTCCAGACTATGCTTAAGATATATGTTTAAATGTGAGATGAAGAGAAACAAAGAGCATTTGCTCCAAATATCAAAAACATAATAAGGAAAAAGTACACTAGAAAGCACAACTAGAGAACATGAACTAAGATAATGGAAATACAATCAGGCAAATCAATATAATGATAAGAATGAATTGGAAATAATCTCCATGGTTCAAACAACCAAGCAAACAACCTGTGCAATGTTCTATTTACAGGTATAGCATTTAAAGGAGAAACATTAGAAAGTTTGAAAATACCGGAAGGGAACTAACTCTGGGTTAAAGAAGTATAGGGTAGATTGGGCCCTGATCATGGAAAAGACATTTCACCTGCGGGGTTTGCCCTGGGATGGGGGCATTCTGGTCTCAGAGAAATCAGCTGTGCCTGCACCATGGAGAAAGTCCTGCTGCTGTAACTTCCTTTCCCTCCAAGCGGCGAGGCATCCGCCATGGAGTGGAGGTAGGCTGAATGTCTTTGGGGAGGGCTGTGCAGACAAGGTGGCCCTTGCTTAGGGGATTGAGATGACACTGCATGATTTGGTGGCTGGCACCCTCAAAACAAGAGCAAGATTGGGTGGCTGGTCAGACTATGAGCCTCTCTCACTGAGGGTGCCTCTGTAGAAATTTGCTTCAGCAAGTGTTCCTAAACTTGGCCAGTTTGCAGCAGCATCCTGAATGCAAGGGCATGTAAGAGTAAAGAATTAAGAGATTCCACTTGTAAACAGAAGTCATTAGTGAAGTAGCTCTTGAAAGGGAGGCTTGTTCCTGGTGGCAACAGGGGATGAGGTTAACTACATGCCCCCACGCACTCACACACACCTACACCTGTGACAAACTGAAAATACGCTCACCACATCCTCCCACAGTGCAGAGAGCGCCAGCAACAAACATGACTACATTTATGAAATTGGAAAAGACAATTGAGGGATGAGGGATTTCCTCTTAAGGCACATTCTAATAGTGTCTCCTTTAGAATCACAGACTTCAGATATAGACAGCAGGGTGGGAATCCTGGATCTAACATTGACTAAATTTTAATATTTGTATGCAAAATTCCCATAAGGATGCTATCTAATTCATGGGGTCATTGTGATGATTAGATCAGTTAACCTAAGTAATTTGCCTAGCCTTACGTTTGGCTCAGTTAATGTCCAATAAGTGTTATAATAATTAGTCTTTTCCCCTATTTGACTGTTTGCCAGAATAAGAAATAACAAAGAAACACACATATAACCAAAATATGGCATAATTTTAATAGGAACTTCTGTTCAACAAATGATAGATATGTATATGTAAAAGGGCAGGTAGGGAGACAAATAGATCTATATATATAGATATTCATGCTAGGTATAGATGGCATATGTTGTCTCATGAGAAGTTTTTCACCAGAACACATTTATTTATAATTCCATTTCTTATTAGACAAGAAAATGTATAGATTCGTTTTTGTATATGCTCTAATATGCCAGTCTGAATAATAATAACAGTAATAATAATAAGCTTTCAAAACAAACTACATCTCAAAAATTTTACATTTATTAAGAAAAAAATGGACTCTTATAAAGTCTAGCTTAGAAAGCAATGCCTTAAGTAGTTTGCTTATAAAGGTTCTACGGAGCCAGATTTAATTTTCTTACTAGAAGTAAATATAATATGCCTATCAGAGATAATTTTTTTACCAGATGCATTTCCTGGGATGACAAATACCAAATGCTTCTCTCTCCCTCTCTCTCTCTCTCTCTCTCTCTCTCTCTCTCTCTCTCTCTCTCTCTCTCTCTCTCTCTCTCTCTCTCTCTCCCCCTCTCCTTCCTTTTACCTCTCTTCCTCTTGCTTCTTTCTTTAAAAATATATAGACTTTTAAAAGAATATTTTACATTTTTTTCCTAGTAAAAAAGGGGGGAAGACTCTGATATCTGAAGTGGATAGCAAATCCTTCTTCCGTTTTTAAACTTTACTTGAAGTTTAAACACAGAGAAATGAGAAAAATCTTAACAGCTCAGTGAATTACCACAAAGCGAACTCACCTGTAACCAAGAGCTGGTCACAACATTGAACCTTTTTGCACTGGGAGGAGCCTCTTGTGTCTCCTCCAGTCATTAACTCTTCACTCCTTCAAAAGAAAATAGCTATCATTAATTCTTCACGTAATTATCACTAATTCCTACCTGTTTATGACTTGAAGTAAATTAAAACATAAAACTGGAATTGTTTTGTGTCTCGCTTCTTAGCCACAGATTTTGAGATTTTTAAAATTGTTTCATATAGCTATTGTTTGCTCTTCAAATCCTTACTTGTAGGCAATTCATTACCACACCGATTAACCTTTTAATTGTTCCCAGCGTTTGGCTGTTAAGAATAATTAAGGTCTGAACATTCTGGTAAGAGTCAGATGTACTCATGCATGCATTTCTGTTGAAAATACTAGTATACTGAAGAGTGGAATTGCTGAGTCACAACGTGTTTATGTTCAATTTTAGGATACATGTATGAACTGCCCCTCAGTCATCCAACCTGTTTGTACCAATGGTCCTGGCAGCGGACATGTAGAATCGTTTTCTCCTTCCACGGCCTGGGCAGCTCAAGGTATAGGAAACAACTTTTTACCTTTCACCATATCAGAGGGTATATAATGATAACTCCTGTAGAATTTATTGATAGCATTTGGGTTAAATCATTATCGGACATTGAGTTCATAATTTTTTGGTTCACTTCCCTGTTCAAGTTCCTTGCATTTATTTCTGTTGGGTTGTCTGTGTTTTAAGAAGTTATCCTGCAGTGTTTTGATTATTCTGGTCATAAGTCATTTTTCAGTGAATGTCCTGTAAATATATTGTGGCTTGCCTTTTCAATCTGTTTAAAATAATTTTTTTTGATGCAGAGAGAATTTCCTATTAGAGGTAGATTAATTTGTCAATATTTTTCTCTGTATTGTTAATGTTCCTTGTGTTAAATCATTTATTGACCAAGCTCATAAGTTATTCCCTTATAATACTTAAAATTATGTATATACACATAGTTCTTTTCTAATTCTTTTATCGGGATTTTGTATCAAGTGTTTGCTAGAAAAAAGAGCTATTTGTAATTTCTGTTTTCCTATTTCTTGAAGAGATGTCTAAGATTGACATGATTAATTTCTGAAATGAACAGTTGAATTCATTAACAAAATCAACTGGACCATGAATTTGTTTGTGGGAAGTTATTTAATTATATACTCGATAAATTATTCGTTTTTCAAATTTTATTGATTTAATGTCCATAGGATCTGCAGTGAAGTCTCCCTTAATTCCTGAAATTGATTTCTACTTTTATATATTTCTCGCAATTGATCTTGCCAAAAAATTATGAAGTTTATTTGTCTTTTTCAAAAACCAGTATTTCTTTGGTTGAGCTCCTTAAATTTATTTTCTTCTGTTACTTTTATTAGTATTATCTTTCTTTTTATTTCATGTGGATGCAATGTTTTATTTTCATTAACAGAAGGATGTGTAGCTAATTTTTTAGCTTCTTTGCTTATTCAGTGAATGCATTTAAGACTGTAAAATGTTCTTTAAGTATGGCTTTGCATCCTACAAGTGTTAATAATTATATTTCACTTATCATTTAGTAAAGCATGTTACCACTTTTCATTGTGATTTCTTCCTGGAACAATGAATTATTTTGACCTCTATATTTCTTAATTTATAATCTATAAATTTTTCCAATTATTGAATTGTTATATATATAATTTAGCTATATATCACTAGCTAACTTGGTGGTGGTATGTATGAGAACATAGTTAATATGATTTTAATCTTTTAAACTTGGTGACATTTAATTGAATATATGACCAAATTTTGAACTTTTCTATTTACTTAATTCTTATTGCACTGACTAGAAATTCCAGTACATGAGTTTAAATTGCTCCTTTTGTGAAGATCAATTGACTATATTTGCATGGGCCTCTTTCTAAGCATTATATTTTGTTTCATTGACCTATTTATCTGTTATTTTTGCCAGTATCATTCTGTCTTGATACAGATTTATAGGATATCTTGAATTTGGATAGTGTGCATCCCCTGCATTTGTTTGCTTCTTTAGTATTATGTTGGTATTCTGGGTCTTTTGCCTCTTTATATAAATTTAGGATCAGTTTATTGATATCTACAAAACAACTTGTAGGGATGTCAGTTAGGAAACACTGAAACAATAGATCAAGTTGCATGGATCAGCATCTTAACAACATTGTTTTCCTATCAATGAACATAGAATATATTTCTATTTACTTAGATCTTCTTTTATTTCTATTATCAGAGTTTTGGAGTTTTCCTCATACAGACGCTGTATGTATTTTATTACATTTGCACATAAATATTTAGGGGGGTGCTAATACAAATGATAATTTGTGTTTTTAGTTTCAAATTCCAAAAGTCCATTTCTGACATTTAAAAAAGCAACTGACTTGTATATATCAACCTTGCATACTATAACTAGTATACTAGTGTATTGCAGCTGTTAAACTAGGCTTGCCCATCAGAAATAAATTCCACTGGGTCGTGGTGTATAATTTTTTTTTAAACATTCCTGGATTCAATTTGCTAATATTTTGTTGAGAATTTTTGCATCTATGTTTGTGAGAAAAGTTGGACTGGAAAATTAGCAAGAAACAGTATTTCCCCAAAAATATTTTAAGAAGCATTGCCTACTTTATAGAACTACTAAAATTATTGTTAGAATGTATTAAAACCTGTTAATGCAATAGTTTACTATATTTTACAAGCTAGCTATTCGATAAGTATTCATTGTGACATATTCTCATATTGTATGTAGTAACAGCCTTGAGTGTCCCATTTCTGAAAATAGAGAAAAACTAGCTACCCGCTGTTCAAGTAAGAATTCCCAAAGTGTGTTAGAGACAGGTTTATATAATCTCTAAATTTTCTTCCAGTTCAATTGCTTTATGTACCAAAAGATCAGGTCTAGGCAGTTGTGTCATTGCTTTTTCTTTCATTTATTCTCAAGTGACAAAATTTGCCTTTCTATTACTGAGATTCCTATACATGGTAACTGCATATGTAAGCTTCAATAATAGCACATCATTATGTTTTTTTGTTTTGTTTTCCAGTAAGGACATTCATAGTTTGACAACATTTCAATTAGTTCTCCATAGAGTGATCCAATTGTTTTCACTTTTCTAATGAGAAAAGCCACAGGTGAAATTGTTAGGTGATCTTGATTTGTATATAGATGGCTGGGAGCAAGAATAGGCGTGGGTCAGGGAACCAATCACTTCACTCTTTCCTCTTCATAACTCTCAAACTATGGAAATTTCTGACCTCTAATAAGAAAATGTACAAATCAGTGTTTGTTGGGAATAATTTTAAATCGGTTTCACCTTTGGATTATTGTTTTCCAGAGGCTTATGTCTTCCAATTACATTCTTCTAATTTTATTCTGAATTACTATTGTTGCTTCACGCTTCAATGTTTTTGTTTTTTTTCTTACTGTTTTAAAAATGAATCCAACTTTTGCCCTCTGTACCAGGAACAATAATGAAATACATAATCAGTGTAATGCTTTATATTATCCCAAAGGGACTTTTTTCCTGATTAAAAATTAAAGGTAACAATAATAGTTTTAATGTTTTCTTTGAGTAGAAATATTTTTCTATATTGGATCTCAGTCATAATGATTAAGTGTGGCTAGTGTCTGTTATAAATGAACTGCTTTAGAATAATTGAAATAGCAGTGAGGTTTAGAAGACTAAGTTTAGGCTCTGTGTTCTGAAGAAGGTCAAATTTTACATGTAACAAAGTTTTTTGATGTGGACTTAAACTGTATATCCATGAACTAATCAGAAATTTTTATGGGCATCCCGTGTGTGCACAGCACAGTGGAAGGCATGCTGAAGGGCATAAGTTATAAAAGGCATCATCTAGCCCTAACTGGTCTGGCTCAGTGGATAGAGCATTGGCCTGTGGACCGAAGGGTCCTGGGTTCAATTCTGGTCAAGGGCACATGCCCAGGTGTGGACTCCCGTAATTTTGGCTTTACAAGTCAAGTGCAGTAAAGTTGCCAAATCTCCTGAACTATGGTGTTGGCACTCTCTCTAAAAAGAGCTGTTATCTGCTCTAAAATTACAAATTGTATTTCAATTTCATAACTTGATATCCTCTTAATTTTGCATGACCTAGTTATTTTCTGGATTTTGCCTAACTCTAAATTTCTATGATAAAATATAATGCCACATAGCTATGTCTAAATGTTAAAACTAGATGAAATAGTCAATATACCTTTATGTGTGTTGTATCATATTAATTTAATTATTAAGGAATTCAGTGATGCACCTTTACCTTGGGTCCAATTCATGACTTCTGCACAAGATACAATGTTGTTGAAGGAAGTGTAGCAACTGTGGACATGATTGTGTGTCACCTTGTTGAATATTAAACAGCTGCATTGATGTTGTCAGTGTTTCAAATGGCTGCAAATCATATGCTTTTATAAAACTGCAGACCTATGTTCCCATTTTGCAACTCTGATAAACAAGCCAGGAATTTAAAATGAGTATCAGTAAGTTATGAGTCTAGGTTGTAAATATTCCAATACTCAGGCTAATGAAAGTGAGTAAGTTCATGGGAAAGGCATCAACTTTTGTCTTTGGAAATCATTGGCTGCAGATTTGCCTACTGCCGAGCTTTCTGGTAATGTTTGACATATTTTACATTTCCTCTCTTTAGTCACTTGAGGAAGCCAAGAAAGTCTCTATGTAGAGTCCTGAGAGGCTAAAACAATCCAAATTTGGATGTAATTTTTACTACAGCTATGGAAAGGGAGAAATGCACAGATGAATAATTAGAGAAGTGAGAATTTACTCTATCTGCATATTAATATAATGCTTGACAGGCCAGAGATTTATCTAGTTTTGTAAAAGAATCAAGAATTATTTTTGAATTCTCATCTACTCCTCAGCTTTGGATCTTCTTTGATTTTTCTCTCCAAAATAATTTTTAAATTTTAATATTTGATCTAGTTTTGAAAATGACCACATTGGAAATCTAGTCACTTGTGGGCAGAGTATTAGAATGAATCTTTTATTTCTCCAAAGCGCAGTTTATGCAATTTGCGCTAGTAGAAATGTAGTTGCTCTGAAAACTATCATTTGTATTGTGTTGATATTTTAGAAGTACAGCTTTTTAAAAGTAGTCTTTTTAGCTCTAAGAGCATTATTTATCAGGGGCATGACTCCAATTCAATTAATAGAATTGTGGGTTTTGCTTGTGTAGGAGCCATAATAATATTACTTTTAACATTCATAGCCTTAGTATTACTTTGTAATATTTTGGCTTATAACGAAGTTAGAGGGAAATAATCAAGGGCCTGATGACCTTGCTTCAGCTCTTATTTCCACTATTTAGTATCTGAATGACCTTTGGGAAGCCCATGGCTTTCTCCAAGAGAATGTTGACCTGCTGATCAAATGAGATTAAAATGACTTTTAACTATCTTTTTATCTCCAAAACCAGGTCTTAGTATGTGATAATGCATGCACAACTCTGCTCAAACCTGTTGGCCATATTACAAACTTAAGACAATTCCAGTTCCAATGACTACATATGAAGTTTACAGGACACGTGAAAAAAGAATTATGATCTAAGCCATAGTAGTTGCTCTAAAATGTGCCTTTTAGAACGTGTTGGTCACATAAAAGAATCTTGATAATTTTGGTAGGTCAAACAATTGTCTGTGGCATTGTGTAGCCCTGGAAGTCATATCCATTCCTCAGGATGATAAACATGGAGAATTACTCATGGGACCTTTTCATGTGATAAGCCTGCCAGAAACTCACATGATTTATACTTTTGTTTATTGGACTGGAATCAATCAGTTACCCAGTTTAAACAGCAAATGAGGCTGAGAAGTTTAGTCTAGCTTCTATGTACAGGAAGGATAGACAGTTTTGTTTGATGAGACATCAGTGAGAGTCATAGTCTGGTAACAAATACCATTTCGTCCTTCTTTCTACTCCTAAGGGCTACACCTCATTCCTATATCCAACCACAGATCAAAGGTTTTGAAGGATGCAAATCCTTTTCATTGGCCCCAGTTATGGATCTTCCAAGTCTAGTGACCTATAAACTAAAGATTTAAACTATGAGCCCTCCCCCACCTTTATTCTTATAAACCCAACACAGACTATTAAAGCAGGGGCAGTGTAATTGAACTAATTTTTTTTATTTTTTGTAGTTCCTGGCCTGTTGGGTTCCAGCCCCAGCAGGTCCAGGGGTTCCCCAAGGTGTGGACAGAGTCGGCGAAGAATGTTTTCACGGAGACAGCGTTCCGAACTCTCTAGCTCTCTAGCTCTCTTTAGTCTCCATGGATCTTCCTGTGCCTGGCTGAGGCCACAGAGAAAGATCCCCACGCAAGCTGAGCCTTTATTTTTATAGTCAGAGGTCAACAAGGTAGTGGTTACCAAAGTTACACTGTTCTTGTGAGTTTCACTTGTTTACACTGTTCTTGTGAGTTTGTGAGTTTCACTTGTTTTTGTTCTTGTTCTTGCTGCACTTCCCTCAGCCCATTAGCTTCCCAGGTAAGATCTAGGGAGCGTCATAAAGTCAAGCCTAATTATGCTTAAGAGGACTGTGCCCTCTAAGCTGGGACTTGTGACTTTGCCAACAGGTCAGTCTGAGGTTTAACCCTATAGCGGCTCCTCACACTGGCCCAATAGTTTTTCTCTCTACATACAGGCATCTATCATGAGGTTATTAAAAATAACGGCATTAAGTGAAAGAGCATGTCACAGCCTGAATATTAATAAGCCTGTGTCATGCAAAGCTGCTTGTAACTTATTTCATTCTTTTGCAGTATAGAGGCAATCCGTTTTTCCAACACTTCAAAGCCCTAAATTACTATCCTGTTTACTTTCATTTCTTCATATAAATAGACTCATTCTCTTCCGAGTTTATCTTTTCTTGTAACCCTTGCTAAAAGCAGAGAGTAAAAGCCAGAACGCATTATTACCCCACAACTCTGCAGCATTTTCACCTCCGTTTAAGCTCAGTGGCCTGCCTTTTGCAGGTGCTTATTTTGCTAAATATTTTTGTGCTGCTGCATAACATCATTTCTACCCACCAATATCTTTTAAATTATTCCCCAGGTGTAATTGGGAAAAACCTCTTAAGCAGGCACCAGGAGATTTGCCAGAAATTTCAACATGAACATTTCCCTGTAAAACAGGCTTTACCTAAATTGTCTGCACACCTGACTTATTCCCATGTCAGTGCTTCCTGGAAGCATACAGAGGAGGTCACAGCTTAATGAAAGGTGACTTGTCCTTCAATCCCTGAAGTCTGAGAATCATTTAAAGGCAAAGTCCTCTGGACAGCTGAGAGAGAAGTCAAACCTCTCTGTTTGCAGGCCTGCATGTCAGAATGTGTTGGCATCCCCTTAGTTCCATATCAGTCCCTTCAAGGATCAATTGGACGGAGATTTCCTGGAGGTACCCTGCCTCAGGCATTAGCATCCCATTCTAATTATTTTTATTATCCAGGTCACCATCATCAACAGAATCTGCTGAAGGGTAGTGTTACTTTGGGCTTAGGTAACGTAGACATTCTGGCTGTTTTAGTGATAACACTATTCAACTCCTGCTATTATTCCTCTAACCCTGCATTCTTAAACATGGTACCTAAAAATAAATACACACAGTCTTGTGTATTTATAAAATAAATTTGCTCCTGAATGACATTTTGGCATTTCTAGTCTAATTGTGACTCATAAAAAGTTAGTCAATGCATATCATTAGGACTTTGTGAAGGTTATTTCATATTTTTTTGCCTAGATTTAATCTGGTGACCAACCCCCAATCCTACTTACTTTAGGGCTTTCTTCCATTCTATGAAGTTAGTCATTTGCGCAAAGAGTGCATTGGGTCCTGAATCAATCAATCTATCATCTATCATCTATCTACCTACCCTCCTATAATTTTTAAATAGCTTTATTGCACAATCAATTACGAAGGCCATGAAGTCCTATAATTTGCTCTCTGTAAGCTGGAGAACCAAGAAAGCCAGTGGTTTAATTCAGTCCAAGCCTGAAGGCCTGGAAACTATAGGAGCAAATGTTATAAGTCTTGGTCTGAGTCCAAAGGCCCAAGAACTAGGAGTGCTGCTGTCCCAGGGCAGAGGTTGTATGTTCCAGCTCAATAGAGAGAGTGAATTCACCCATGCTTAGCCTTTTGTTCTATTTCATCCCTCAACAGATTGGAAAGGGCAATTTTCTTTATCCAGTCTAGCAATTCAAATGTTAATCTCTTCCAAAAACACTTAAATCAACATGCCCAGAGATCATGTTTTACCAGGTGTGTGGCCATCCTTAGCCCACTGAGGCTGGCACATTAAAAATAACCATCAAAACTACTTAGATACATAGGAGAATCAAAGCATGCACCACTGCCCATATATTCTGTTTACCTGTGCACAAATTCCACTTCAGTTACCTCCTCTAGCATAGTCATAATAATGTAAGGATGACTATCACTTCATTTATTCATACTTATACTAGAGGTTCATGCACTGGGCGGGGGGTGTTCCTCAGTCCAGCCTGCACCCTCTCCAATCTGATATCCCTCTCACAATCCAGGACTGCTGGCTCCTAACCACTCTGCTGCCAGCCTGATAGCCTCCTCACTGCTCCCCTGCTAGCCTGATCGTCCCAACTGCCCTCCCCTGACAGCCCGATCACCTCCAACTGCCCTCCTCTGTGGGGCTCAGGGGACAGGGGACTGAGGCTGGATGAGGCAAGAGGTGCATGCCATGCCGCTCCCAGCAGGGCTGAGGGGACTGGGTGCTGCCATCTTGTGGCTGTGGGCACCGCCAGCTTGTGAGGGTGTGACAGTCAATTAGCATAGTCCTGCTTTATTAGATAGGATTATGCCTTCATTTCTAACTATTGTTAATCAAGACATGTTCTTTTTTTTTGGGGGGGGGGGCTGACCTTTTTTTTTAATTAAATCTTTATTGTTCAGATTATTACATTTGTTCCTCTTTTTCCCCCCCATAACTCCCCTCCTCACAGTTCCCACCCCACCCTCCACCCTCACTCCCCACCCACTGTCCTCATCCATAGGTGCACGATTTTTGTCCAGTCTCTTCCCCCATCCCCCACACTCCTCTCCCCCCCGCCAAGAATAGTCAGTCCATTCCCTTTCTATGTCCCTGATTCTATTATAATCACCAGTTCATTCTGTTCATCAGATTATTTATTCACTTGATTCTTAGATTCACTTGTTGATAGATGCATATTTGTTGTTCATAATTTGTATCTTTACCTTTTTCTTCCTCTTCCTCTTCTTAAAGGATACCTTTCAGCATTTCATATAATCCTGGTTTGGTGGTGATGAACTCCTTTAGCTTTTCCTTATCTGTGAAGCTCTTTATCTGACCTTCAATTCTGAATGATAGCTTTGCTGGATAAAGTAATCTTGGTTGTAGGTTCTTGGTATTCATCACTTTGAATATTTCTTGCCACTCCCTTCTGGCCTGCAAAGTTTCTGTTGAGAAATCAGGTGACAATCGTATGGGTATTCCCTTGTAGGTAACTGAGTTTCTTTCTCTTGCTGCTTTTAAGATTCTCTCTTTGTTTTTGCTCTTGGCATTTTAATTATGATGTGTCTTGGTGTGGTCCTCTTTGGATTCCTTTTGTTTGGGGTTCTCTGCGCTTCCTGGACTTGTAAGTCTATTTCTTTCACCAGGTGGGGGAAGTTTTCTGTCATTATTTCTTCAAATAGGTTTTCAATATCTTGCTCTCGCTCATCTTCTGGCACCCCTATAATTCTGATGTTGGTATGCTTGAAGCTGTCCCAGAGGCTCCTTACACTATCTTTGTATTTTCGGATTCTTTTTTCATTTTGCTTTTCCGTTTGGGTGTTTTTTGCTTCTTCGCATTTCAAATCTTTGACTTGATTCTTGCGCTCCTCTGGTCTGCTGTTGGGAGTCTGTATAATATTCTTTATTTCAGTCAGTGTATCCTTAATTTCTAGTTGGTCCTTTATGACAACATCGAGGGTCTCATTAGATTTCTTGAGGATCTCACTTTATTTATTGGCAGTCTCACCAGTCTTTTCGAGGGCCTTACTAAATTTATTGGCAGCTTCTAGACAGTTCTTGAGAGACCTTAAAAAGTGTGGTTTTGAACTCTATATCCAGCATTTTGCTTTCCTTCATTTCTGTCATTTGTGTCCTGTTTCTTTGTCTCCGCATTTTTTATGCTTTCTTGGTGCACCCCCTAGTGGTCTTTGTGCGCAGTCTTTTTGTAGTTAAGCCTTGATTGTTGTAGGTAACACTGGGGGGGATTTGTCCTCCAGGCCAACTGGCTGTGAGAATCAGCTATGTCTGCAATGGGAGAACTTCTGTCCTCTAGGGAGGTGCTAATCTAGCCTTTGCCCGAGGCTATCCAGCAAATGCCTCTGTGCAGGGCTTGGGCAGGGCAGGTCCCAGGGGATCAACAGGGCGGGTGGAGCGAGTAGTTATGGCTGCTCTCAGTCCTGTCCCCAGAGGCTCTGCCTCTAAGTGTCCCAGCAACCGCTGCAAGTATCTCGGAGAGAAAGCTGCCCTCGAGTTCCTACCAATGCTAGACAGTCCCGCTTCTCCCGTTTGAGTCTGGGTCCCCAGAGAGTCGCCTGGAACTGGAGCCAATAGCCTGAGACTCCCTCCTGATTGAAAAAGACAACCGTGTCCTTAGCCGCCAGCCTGCTCCACACACACCTCCGCACCTTTGTATTTTACTTCTGCGCCGCACCTCCACTGAGTCTCGGTATGCTTTTCTCTTTCCTTCTAGTTGTAGAATTTCCCCTCAGCCAGCCTTCTTGTGGTTCTGGGTGATGTCCGTTCCATCTTTTAGTTGTATTTTTGAAGTGGTTGTGTGAGGCAGCAATCTCCGGTGTTTACCTATGCCGCCATCCTGGTTTCCCTCCAAGACATGTTCTTCTTGAGTGAAAAACGGCCATTTGCATTTCACTGATGGAATGCATTTTAGTCATCAAAATATAAAATATGAACACATTTAACACAGCTTGTTTTCAACATACAAAGATACAGATATAAGTATAGCTATATGCATATCTCAATATGTTCTTTAGTATTTAAAGAGAAATTTATTTTTCTAAAATTTTTAGTCAACATAAGATTAGAATGCATGCAGTGTAAAAGTCCTCAAAACACTAGTTGTTGTTCAGATGTAAATAGGTCATATTTTTCTTCTCTGAAAACCAATTCCCAATATATATTTTAAAATCCTGCAATAATAATAACTTAATACCATAATAAAATAAGGAAATGAGGTAAAACCAAGATTGATAATTTTGTTCATATATTATTTATGGCAGTTGCTATTATAGCAAAAAAAAAAAAAAAAAACTAGTCCTAAAAATTACACCAAAAATAAAACAACCTACAAAACACAATAAAACAATTTGTATAACCAGAATTTGGAAATTATCAATTAAATTATTCTACATAAAGATAAAAAAATATTATATGGCTGTTAAATGCTTACAAATGACTTTGACATGCAAACTAAAATGAATTATGATTCAAAAATATTTATGTTTATTAATTTTCAAAAATAAAACATAAAAGATACATATAAAATATTAGCATTTTATTTCAGGGATGGTAAAATTACATTATGTCTTAACTTTTTCCTCTATATATTTCATATATCTGCAATAAACTTGTACTTTGTATTCAAAACCAACAAACCTTACTAAAATAATTTATTTGTATGTATAAACAGGGAATTAAAAAGCAGTTTTCTTTTCCCCCCCTCTAATATGGGTTGTTGTTGTTTTCCACAGCTTGCCTATACAAGAGAAAGCTATAGCTTACACACTGTTTTCTCATGTCATTGGACAGGCAAGAAAATTCATGTGAAATAACTTAGCATCCCTGTCTTCTCAAATGAGCTGAGGCTCCCTGCAAGTATCCACATTGAGGGGCCTCACAGTGTGAAGGATGAGAGAAGTGCATCTGTCCCATTGAGTGCCGGGGTCCAACCCCAGCAGGTCCAGGGGTTCCCAAAGGTGTAGACGGAGTCGGCGAAGAAGGAAGGACACAGAGACAGTGTTCAGTTGATCAGCATGGTTGGGTTCTCTTGCCTGGTTCTACTGCCAGGTTCTGTAGGTTCTGTCTTCTTGGCTCTGTTCTGAGTTCTGTCTCTCGCTGTCTTCTGAATTCTGTGTTCTAATTTCTGTGTGTTTCTGTCTTGTTACAACTGTATTTATACCAGTTGATTCAATCCTATCAATCTCTATTACAAAGGTTAGGGCGTTTCTTATCTCCATTCCAGGGAGAAAAGATTATGTAGTTTAAGCATGATTGTTTGTAGTTAAAGGGATTAATTACCCGCCTGGCACTTAGTTGAGGGGTTTTATTCCCTCCCTAACTTCAGGGGAAAATCCCTACCTGGGGATTCAACCTTTCTCGGAGAGGTGACCTTGGTTAAAACACAGCACCAAGAAGGTGAGCAAACATGTTAAGAACCGTATGCCATATATGCCAGGTCCCTTGAAACAGCAAGGATGGACTGGCTCCCAGCAATTGAGAATGCAAGCTCCCCCTGGAGCAGTGGTTTCTCAGCAGTCCCCGGCCTGCCGGTTTGGGGGCACCAACTTACTGCTTTGAACTGTATTATTTTTTTATCCCATTTCTGCTAATATTTCTGAGATTCCTGGCTCTTTGGGTCATCCCTCATATAAAACCTTAAATACATTACAGAGTGAAATCTTTGAAGAATATATGGTCAAAAGCAAAACCAAGAAAATTTAATACCAAAAATTATATTGACACTCTTATTTATTAAATTAAATGCATTTTATAAGTAAATTCATGCAAGATAAATGTCCCAATTGTCATAACAGTCTTAAAAAATAAGCTAAAATATGTATCTATTCTCAGTAATAATATAACTTCCCTGTTTACACATTTAAATAATTTTGAGTATTAGTTAAATCTCTGTCCTCTTTCCATGTAAAACTCTAAAATAATTTTTTTCTTAATGTACAATTAGAAGAGAAAACTTTATAATCTAAACAGGAATAAAATCCATTGTTTTAATATCTCCACTCAGAAATAGTTTTTAAGTTAGAGAAAAAAAAAGATATAAATTACTTCTTGAAATTGTAATTTACAACAATAATGACATGAAGAAAGTGAACATAAATGGAATGAGGGTGGTTTTTATTTTTTATTTTTACTTATTTCTCTATTTTGGGAGAGTGGGAATCCAAGTGGGAAGAAAACCACACCAATGGAAAGAAATAGCTGTTTTCTACAAAGCAGGAGGCTCAGAAACAGCAAACTGACATTGTGCTGTGTATTTTTATTTCAGGCATTCAAAACATAATGCACAAAGTCCTCCTAATATATTTTATTGTTTCCCGTGGAGGGTTAGGATCTTATTTATCATTTAATGCTTCAAGTAAAACTAATTGAATTCACAGTCTGAATTAAAAAGCATGGAAAAAAAGCTTGATACTTCTTAGCATTTGAATCAACTGTACTTTCATTTTCTCAAGAAAGTGTTAAAGAATGATAAAAATAAATGAATTGTTCCTCTTATTAGATCCCTGAAGACACTAGATTCATAATCAATCAATGATTTCCTATGTACCAGAACATCTTACTTCTGCCATTAAGATACTATTTTAAGGTGGGGGTGAAAGTAAATTGGATTATTAAGTTATATGGTTGAAATTAATCAAGATTTTCATTATCTGTGGCATTGTACTGATTTTTCTATGCCTCATTTATCTTTCTGCCCTATTTTAACTAAACTTACATCTACACATGCACACACAGTATTGGTTGAGTTGGAAAAGCAACATTGAATTAGATACTTTTGAAAATTATAATGCACTGGTATTGTTTTGTTCTCAGCATATTCAGGTTTATATTGTATTCTGGACCATAATAATTAAAGTAAACATTGTAATGACAGAAAAATTTAAAGGGTTTAAAGTCAAAGTGTACCACATTTAAATCTTTAAATACAGTAATTACTTCAAATCTGCATGACATAAGCTGATTATGCAAAACATGAAATAGAGGATTTTTTTATGTTAATGACAATAATATGGACAAAGCAGTATGCATTAAGAGAAAGGAGCAAGCAGATTAGCCTCCCTGACATTTTATCTGTTACATGATTAATATTTTCAATAAGATCAGCTTAATTTAGAAATATTTTGAAAGACAGAGCTTTAGATGTAAGTGCTAGCACAATGGGTCAGCAGAGGTATAATCCTCATGAAGACACAGTATTGTAGAGCTTCCCCATGACAGCTGTCAGCACTGTGAAAGCTTTAAGATCTCTCCACATATGTGACAGCCTGGCTTGTCTAAGCAGTTCTAAGTTGTGCATAGAACATAGAAACGTATCTTCATCAGCATAATGAGTTTTCTCTTGAAATGACATGTTTGTAAAGGATGAATAAGAGACACTGGCTGTTAAAATTGACCAGCATATAGGATAGTATGATACATGTTTAGCATTTGTTACCTTTATTACCCAAGTAGAATCCCGGTGCACGAATTCATGCACCAGTGGGGTCCCTCCGCCTGGCCTGTGGGATTGGGCTAAAACCGGCTCTCCAACATCCCCCAAGGGTCCTGGATTGTGAGAGGATGAAGGCCAGGCAGAGGGACCTCACCAGTGCACAATTGGGGCCGGGGAGGGATGTGGGAGGTTGGCCAGCCTGGGAGGGACCGAGGGAGGGCTCCAGGGTGAGTCTGACCCTTCTCACTCAGTCCTGATCAGCTGAACCCCAGCAGCAAGCTAACCTACCGGTTGGAGCATCTTCCCCCTGGTGGTTAGTGCACATCATAGCAACTGGTTGACTGTCTGCCTCCTTGTGTTCAGTGCACGTCATAGCGAGCAGTTGAGCGGCCTTAGCATATCATTAGCATATTACACTTTGATTGGTTGAAAGGCCGACCGGATGACCAGACACTTAGCATATTAGGCTTTTATTATATAGGATATAGTAGGTACCATTGTAATGTTAGGACATGTGGTGGGTTTAGATTTTGGCACTCTTCTTACATGCAAATAGGTTTTTCAAAGTCTCCAATAAAGTAATGATTGCTGTTGCAAACATTGGTGAAGGCAAATCTTTTTTTTTCTAAGTTTACATTCATAAGTGAAAATAATATTCGGTTTGCAGTTTTAATTCCTAATGCCTAGATTACTGACATTATCCATGTTTTTATTGGTTTTAGACGTTTTGCTATGAAATAATAAAGTACACAATATCAGATTGAACCATAAATTATTGCCCTTTTGATGATCAGCAATTATTTACTGTTTAAACTGATACAGCTGAAAATAAGAGTTTTGTAATGGCCAATCCCAGTCTCTCCTACATGGCCTCACGTCGCTTGCAGAGTTGATTATAATTCTTCTTGTCACAGTTTCTTCACTGAGCTTCCAGGACCCTATTCACAAGATTTCCCACCACTTCTCACATTTTTCCTGTTCAGTCTCTCAGGAATATTCTTCCATCTCTAAGCATTTACCTTTGACCTGTTCCGCCTTAGCCTTCTCTTTACACGTATTTTCTTGCTGATCTTATGTAGCACCAAGGCTTTTAGCTTTTACTTCAGCCAGAGCTGTGTGAGAACTCCAGACTAATATATGCAAGTGCCTATTTGCTTTCTCTTTCTGTTTCTAATTCACCTGTCAAATTTACTGTTTCAAAACTGGTATTCCGACCAACTTGACTCCAAACCTGCTCCAATTGCAGTGTTTCTCATCTCAGTGGTTGGCAACTCCAGGCTGAAAATATACAGGCAGTCAATTTTTCTCTTTCTCATTCTTCACATTCTATTAGGCAACAAATCCGGTTGTCCCCACTTTCAACACAGTAAAAATGCCAGCTGGTTCTCACCACCTCCATTGCCATCACTGGAAATGTATCCTTGTCCTCTCTAACCCTGGTCCTCCAATAGCCTCGGAGTGTCCTCTCCGTTCCTCCCCTTCCTCACCACAATGTGTTCTCATAATAGAAGCCTGAGTAATTCTTTCTGAATGCAAATTGAGCCATGTCACTCTTCTACTTGAAGCACTCCAATGGTTCCTCATTACCTCAAAAAATAAAAGACAATGAGCTTACAGTGGTATGCCTGTAGAACCTACATAATTCTCTCCCCTTGCACCCTCTCATAATATTTTCACCTTGTTCTCACTTTTTACTAACCTTTCTTCGTCTCAACTCTGCAGAAGCCACACTGGCTCCTTTCTGTCCCTTGAAAAATACAAAAGGCATATCTCTGCCTTAAGAGTTGGCACGGGTTGTTTGCTCTGCCTGAAACGTATGTCCTCCAGATTATAATGTTGGGATGATGTTTTCACCTACTTGAAGTTTTTGTTCAAATGCCAACTTCCTGATGAGGCCACCATGCAAATTCATCAGAATCCCTCTGCCATGCCCCATGTCTATTTCTCATGCCTTTCTAATAAACACTTCTCTCACTAAGATATGGAAAAACTTGATCTTTCACAATTCAAATATGTTCATTTAACATATTCATTCAGATTGAGCAATCATTCATTCTCTACTTTCTGCTGTCAGTGGCAAAGATTTCCTTTTTGCTTAACTGCTAACTTTCCCCCAGGAAACTAGAATAAATAATAAGTATTTTCATTCCTAGGGTCTCTTTGAACTTTTGAGGGGAAAAACCTGAGAAGTGGGAGAAAATGGGAAAGAAAAATTGGGGATTTCATTGATAATGGCATGTGAAGAGAGATGAAGATTGCACTCTGGGGAGACTTCTGTTACATTTGGTGTTTCCTTTGTTGCCTGAAATGCCAGGAGCAAAGTCTGTGTTTCCCTGGTGGATGTCGGACTAGACAGAGTTGCAGCCTTTCTTGGACACAGAGACAGTGGCTGAAATCAGCAAAGTTTATATGTTTCTTCTACTTTAACAGGACAGTGCATGTTTGTGAATACACAGCATCTCTGTTAGTATAGCCTTTCACTATGTTTTGTTTTATTACCAGTAGGTTGAAGAAGTGCCAAGTATTGCATTTGATAAAATTGTTTTAAGAATGATTTGGAGGCCGAGGAGAACATTAACTTCTAGAGATTTCCCTTTGCCTCTGTCATGCACTTCTCAGGGAAATTAGCAGCTGTTGCCCGGACCCCAATTTCAGAAACGGAGATTTCAGTTTGGGAGGAGAGAAAGTTCATCTTTATTTCTGGGGTGTAGTTTTTAGGCAACACCCCTCCCCCCCACTAAGATGCAGGCTGTTTAGCAAAGCCCCAAGTTGGTTGTCTCTGAATTTCTGCTTCTTTATTCCTAATCCCACAAAACTCTCAATCATGCTGCTCACACTCACAGGGACTCAGCTACCCAGTTTAGAATGGAAACACAAATCTTTTGAATTTCTATCTGCTGCCGGATCTTGGCCTAGTCATGCCTTACAGCCTTGAAAGGTCCTAGTGATATTTGTACTTTGCCTCTGGTTCTTAGCAGGAGGGTTGTTCTGAATTTTCTAATTCACTCTACTGGGGACAAATGTTCTACATTTTCTATAATTTTAAATAATTTTCCATTTCCTAAGAAGAATACATTTTTTTCTGAGAGCATTTGAATAAAGAGTAGGCCAGTCAAGATTACCCACATCAAATCAGCAAAGAAAACGGAATGACTAGTGATTACTTTACTCATTATACTTGCACAGCAAGCATTCGATAATAACAACAAAAATTAGGGCAATATTAAACTATGAAAAAATAACCACCATTCCAAATAGTTTCATAAGAAAAATATAACCATCAGGTGAAGATATTCATTCATTCATTCATTCATTCATTCACTGTTCGTTTGTTCAGCAAATTGTTATTGAGAGACGCACCTGTGTTGCATTAGGCACGGAACTGGGCACAGGGGGTTTAGCACCAAAAAAAGACCTATATGGATCCTTCCTTCCTTAGATGGCCTAACGTCCAGCACATTGTGAAATGTACATTTCATTTTCACGAGTAGCAAAGGCTTACGCATCTTCAATTTTTAAATTGAAATAGGCCTTAGATATAATTTCGTCAAATTTTCTCTGATTACTGAAAAGGAAAAAGTTGCAGAGTGAGTTCCATTCAATTTCCCAAGGTCTCCTGGGTTGTTCGTGGATGAACACAGAAGAAAACTCTTTCTTTCAACTCCCCAGGGGTTCTTTTTGTTATATCACAATGGCCCCTTAAATCAAAAGGGTACTTTGGACCATCCTTACAAACACATTTTAGACATTGGAAATAATGCTGTGTCTCTGAATTTGTAGATATAATGATTGAAATGCCATTTTTGTAGATGTAACTTCAAAAACTAACAAGTAAAAATAATATTTAGATTAAGTTGGCCCACTATTGTTGATCTAGTGTACTTACAGACTATTAGACTTGAAAATAGTTATATCAAACATGAATGAGCACTTCAAACGTATTCTATAGTAAATATTACTTATAAATCTAGCAGCTTTTCTCAAAAATCGTTTTCTGGACCACTCAGTTCTGCTAACACTTTCCCATTATTCTCATTATTTTAGTCATAAAAATAAAATGGTAGTTTTATATTTATTTCTATAATGAATTAGCAATTTATGATATTTAAGGAAAATAAAAGAATTACCATAAACATAGCTTGCAACTGAAATGTCCTCATATATGTGTGTAACATTAGTTATAAATCTATGACTTTATTTTCAATATTTGTTTGATAAATTATTAAGCTCTATTAGTACTTTACCTTGTTTTTGTTTTTCTAATAAAGTAAAAATGTTTTTAATTTTATTATAAATTATTGTTACTATATTTAAATGAAATAAAATAGAAGTAATATGTGCATAATATTAAGGGACATTTTTCTTCCAATAGTTGCAAAAGTTTGATATGTCAGACTGTACTTTGAGTCAGCTTGACAATCTTTGCAGTGAGAACATCCCAGTATTTTTATAGAAATTAACAATAACACATAATCAGAAAAGGAAAAAAATGATGTCTTACAATAACTAGAGGAGATATATTAAATTCTTGGAACAATTATAACTGTCACTACTCAACAGTGGAATTATTCCCCTGGTACATATTTAAGTAAAAAGTTGTAATGATGTGTGCATTCTATTTCATAAAAAAGGTTCACAATTTGTAAAAATACAGAGAAAATAATGGCCCATCCTTATTTCTAACAAGAGAATGTAGAAGTTGCAATGTTTTGCTTGCATTCATATTCCAAGTAGCATATTTAAAAAGGTAATAGTCTGGCATTAAGTGGAAGAATTGAAAAAAGTCTAAATTTAACTATCTTTTGTTCCATGGCAATAGCTGCTAAGGACATTGTAAATACTGAGAAGGGTAAGTTTTCTTTTTATTGCAATCCCTAGTGAAATCAGGGGAAGAACATGCAGTTCTTATTATAATAAATAAAATGAAAGCAAGGTCTATGCTTCTCAGAACTCGATTTTGACAGAGTAAATGAAATAAATAGAAACAAGGATTTCAGCTCAAAATGTGAAGTTTATGTAAGTAGCTATAACAAATTATTTATACTTTTACTTTGTATACATACATCAATAAGTCATCCATTCTTTGCTCATATCCTCATCACCTTCACTTATTTTGGGAAAAATGTGTCTTTTCTAATGATTTTATTATTGGAACAATAACATTATTACAGTGTCACTGTGCTTGATGAACAGAAATTTGAACTATGCATTATTGAGAATTCTCCTTTTGTAAATCTCTCACAGGCCACTTGAGAATCTGTTTCTGTTTGTTCTCTTTTGGCATACCCAGAAACCTGTGAGCAATTCCTAGAGATTTTTTTTTTTCTGTATTCACATCAAAGTGGCAACTTTTTAATGATCTCTGCGCTAGAGAAAGCCAGCGCTCCTTCTGCCTTTATGAAACTATGAAAAAGAGCGGGAGATATTTTCTTCCTTTTCTTAATTGCCCTCCCAGGTTCCCAAGGTACGCAAAAGAAATTATATCCCCAAAAATGAGAATTGTGAAAGGTTGTTTCTATGGAATAGAGATTTTTCACTTTCTAAAATACATCGATAAAAGTGTTATATCACATATAGCTTCAGGTAACAAGGAAGAGCTCAATGACAATTTTAAAAAATACATTAATTTGGGTGGATGGGAGTGTGGTAGAGTAGAGAAAGCATGAGGATTTTGCTGAAAGAGGGATTCTTACCATTGGTCTTCTTTTACATTGGAGAACTGTGAACTCAAGTAAGCTACTTTGTATATAGGGTCTGCTGGTTTCCTTTGGTGTTTTTCTGACAAAGTCACATCATTTTGACTGATTTTCTTCATTATTAAATTTTTGTCACTAAAAAGAGTGTGTGGATATGTGAGTTTTGGCTAAGCTAAACACAATCTGGAGAAGGGATAACATTTTTTCCATTACAAATGTATACAGGACTCTAAATTATTTTCTTTCTATGAGGAGATAGATGAGGGCAGAAGAAAAAGAATGGACATTGGAATTTTGAATTTGAATTTTAGACATAGCATTTAATATATAGGTAATCTAGGACTTTACTTAGATTCTCTAAAATTCATCACTGTCACTATAGTAAATATGATACATCATATGAAATACCTAGTGCGGTGCCTGGTGACCACATAAATGATTCTCAATAGGAGGTAGCAACTATTATAAATGGCAAAACATATTGTTAATAAGCATATCAGTTACCTCTTGCCCCAATAATGATGCATAATGAACCACAGAACATAAGGGTTTAAAACAGCAACCATTAGTGTAAGGTTCTGCCTATCTGGGTCTTGCTCATCTATAATAATAAAAGTGTAATATGCTAATTAGACCGGCCAGTCGAATGACCTCCTGGATGTCATTCCAGACATCCTTCCAGATGAAGCCGCGGTGGCAGGGGCTGAGGCAGAGGTGGTTAGGGGCGATCAGGCAGTCAGGCGAGCAGTTAGGTGAGATCAGGCAGGCAGGCAGAGTGGTGAGGGGTGATCAGGCAGGCAGGTAGAATGGTTAGGGGCGATCAAGCAGGCAGGCAGAGGCAGTTAGGGGCGATCAGGCAGGGAGATGAGTGGTTAGGGGCAATCAGGTAGGCATGCAGGTGAGTAGTTAAGAGCCAGCAGTCCCAGATTGCAAGAGGAATGTCCAACTGCCAGTTTAGGCCCGATCCCTGCAGTAGTCAGACATCCCCTGTGGGGTCCTGGATTGCGAGAGGGTGCAGGCTGGGCTGAGGGATCCTGGCCCGAATTTTGTGCACCAGGCCTCTAGTCCTATCCTATATAATAAAAGCTTAAAATGCTAAGTGCCCAGTCATCTGGTAGGCTGTCTAGCCAATCAAAGTATAATACTCTAATGCAGCGGTTCTCAACCTGTGGGTCGCGACCCCTTTGGGGGTCGAATGACCCTTTCACAGGGGTCGCCTAAGACCATCAGAAAACACATTTATAAGTACATATTGCTTTTGTGACTAATCACTATGCTTTAATTATGTTCAGTTTGTAACAATGAAAATACATCCTGCATATCAGATATTTACATTATAATTCATAACAGTAGGAAAATTACAGTTATGAAGTAGCAACAAAAATAATTTTATGGTTGGGGGTCACCACAACATGAGGAACTGTATTAAAGTGTCGCGGCATTAGGAAGGTTGAGAACCACTGCTCTAAAGGTATGCTAAGGCTGCTCAACCGCTCGTTACGACATGCACTGACCACCAGGGGGAAGACACTCCGACTGGTAGGTTAGCTTGCTGCTGGGGTCCAGCCCATCGGGACTGAGCAAGATGTGCTGGAAACACCCTTGAGCCCTTCCGTGGTCTCTCCCCATCTGGCCAACCTCCTGCATCCCTCCCTGGCCCTGATCGTGCACTGGTGGGGTCACTCGGCCTGGCCTGAACCCTCTCACAATCTGGGACCCTTCGGGGGATGTCGGAGAACTGGGTTTGGCCCGATCCCACAGACCAGGCCGAGGGACCCCACTGGTACACATATTCGTGCACCAGTCCTCTAGTTGTTTATGACTGGCTGGTGGGTCAGTTGGAAACAACCAATTAGAACAGCCTCATCTGGGAAAATGTAATGTTTGCTCCACATTATCTGAGAAGTGCAATAACATAATGTATTCCTGTACTGTCAAGTCTGTTTAGTTTGTAAACCCTCCTTGCCCCTGATGTTTCCACCCTGCTCATTGGCCATAAACCCAACTTGTCCGTATTCAGAATTGAGCCAGTTACATACTGAAGTGTTTTTCCCCTATTGTAATAGTTTATGAGTAAAATGTATTTTTAACCTCTTTTAATTTTCACAAGTAAAATATCTTTTTCTTTAATCATTTGTGAAACTATTCAGTGTGGTTCTGTAATGGTAGGCAGACAGCATTATTTATCCCACATAAAAGAGTGGAACTTGATGTAAAAGTTGGACTTTAGTTAAGAATTGTGTATCAATACTAACTCATCAGTTTTAATAAACATATCACATTATGTAACATGTTAATGACAATGAAATATGTGGGATGGGTAAGGACAAATTTTCCATCTCAAGATTGTTAATTTTCTTGGCAAAGACCCTTTTCCCAAATAAGGTAACATTTACAGGATTTTGGGGGCCATTATTGGCCTATAGATTAACTTAAAAAAAAGTTGCTTTAAATAATGACTATATGATGTACCCCAAAGTAGGTAATAAAGAAACAAAGAAGAAGGTTGAAACATGAATAAACTGTTAATAATATAATTGATGTATGGAGGGAGCTGAAAATCAGGCTCAAAATTATACAAATTAATTTATGTTGAAATTATATAAATATTAATGTGTATAGTTGCATCTAAAACACATCTCACAAATATGTTAGGTGTTGTTAGGGTGATTTTTATTTTATATTTAGTTTATATTTATCATAAACAACATTACATTTTTAAAAAGCTAGCATTATTTTATATCATATAAGGACTCTTTTTGACTCCACATAGAATCAAATCATATTGACTTAAAATATATGAGATAAAACATGGCATTGTGAATCAAGTCCCCATTTAACTGAGGTCTATGTCTTAAGTTAGAACAACACAAGCTTCTTAAAATAAGAGTTTGCCATTCTAGGATAAGACACCATGTAGTCCTGACTACCTGTGGATTGGAACATCAATAGTCATTAGAGGGAGCAAGTGTTTCCTCTGTCAAGAGCTTGGCAATTTATTTTTCCTCACTTAAATCCTCCCTGGATTGCTGGTAGGTGTCATTGTTAAGCTCTCTCTTGATCTCAGTGGGGGTCTCTGACTTGAGGCTTATGTGGTAGTTACAAAGCACTGAAAACTGCAGATGAAAAGGATATTAATGCAAAACACTAAGAAGCATCACAACTATAAATGGTCCCAGTATGGAGATGTTTGCTGGCATCAGAAGCTGGGAATAGGCACTTGGAATATAAAATTCTCAAAAACATTGTTTCAGAAGCATTTTAGGAAAGTTGGTAAAAAGGCGTTGCCTTGAAGTATTGTTAGTCTAATTTTTTTTTTTATCAAGAAAATAATTATTCAATGACCCAAAGCAAGCAACCAGATAAGAATGGTAATTTGGGGCCATATTAATTCAAGGGAATTGAATTGAATGACAAAAGTCTATGTCGGGTAAAAGACATAATTACACTGATTTCCATAGAGACACAGCAAGATGGATTTTAGTGAGGATCATTATTGACATGCTATGTTTGGAAAAAAAGACAATTGCATTAGTACATAACTTCGTCATCATTAATATATTGATGAATTTAATCTGTTTGTTTTTGAAAGATGGTATATATATGCTTACTGTCTGCCATTTAGTTTTCACATAACTACAAATCTATTTGCACTGCTGAGTTCTGTGAGCATTGTGTGGCCATGAGGTAAACAGTCACCATGAGGTTACTGTCAACACTCACATTATTTATCAGTGTATTATTGCCCTTAAAGGTTCTTACTTGTTGTATTATAAGATGTTAGCAGAATTTCAAAGTAACAGTTTTCCTATTATTTTTAAATAAAATGAAGAGCATGTTCTGATTATGTTCAAGGATCATGTTTCTGAATTTATCAACATTTTGAATCCAAATGTCAAATTTAATAGTGATGTAAGATAAGCTTTTTATAATGAACTAGAGGCCCGGTGCATGAATTCACGCACCAGTAGGGTCCCTTGGACTGGCCTGCGGGATTGAAACCAGCTCTCTGACATCCCCCAAGGGGTCCCAGATTACAACAGGGCGCAGGCCAGGCCGAGGGACCCCACCGGTGCACAATCAGGACCAGAGAGGGACATGGGAGGTTGGCCAGCTGAGGAGGGACAACGGGAGGGATCCAGGGCATGTCTGGCCCGTCTCGCTCAGTCCAGTCTTGATCAGCCGGACCCCAGCAGCAAGCTAACATACCAGTTAGAGCGTCTGCCCCCTGGTGGTCAATGCACATCATAGTGACTGGTAGACCGGTTGACTGTCTGCCCCCTGCTGGTCAGTACACATCATAGTGAGCGATTGAGTGGCCTTAGCATATCATTAGCATATTATGCTTTGATTGGTTGAATGGATGACTGGTTGACTGGACACTTAGCATATTAGGCTTTAATTATATAGGATAGAATACAGAAAATTTTGAAAGCAGATTATGGTCAGTAGTTTAATAAAATGCAGGAACTTGGGAATATAATTTTGTATAAAATTGTAAAAAAAATCTCTTTTTTTAAAATATTTTTTTTTTTATTGATATTTTAGAGAGGAAGGGAGAGAGATAGAGAGTTAGAAACATCGATGAGAGAGAAACATCGATCAGCTGCCTCCTGCACATCTCCCACTGGGGATGTGCCCGCAACCCAGGCACATGCCCTTGACCGGAATAGAACCTGGGACCCTTCAGTCCGCAAGCCGACGCTCTATCCACTGAGCCAAACCGGTTTCGGCAAAAAAAAAAAATCTCTTTTTAATAAAGTTAAGTAACTTATTCTCAAGTAATCCCACCCAGATATATTTTCCTAAAGTGATATGGCTGCAGGAGATCACTGTTACTTATTGCTAAGTGAGTTATAAAAATACTAACATATGAAATAGTTCAAGGACAAAAAGGGTTTTTTGTTTTTGTTTTGTTTTGTTTGTTTTTTGCCAAAGGCAGTACATCTTAAACTTTAATGTGTATAGGAATAGCTGGGAGATCATGATGCTGATTCAGTAAATCTGGGTGGAGCCTCAATAGTCCACAGTCCCAACAGGTTCCCAAGTATCACTGCTGCTGTAAATTCAGAGACCACTTTTTTTAGTAGCAAGCCCCAGGGTGGATCAAAGTCTTTGCTGAACAGAGTTATCATCAGACATAAAAACCATGGCAGGGAAAGCTTATGATTATAGAAAGCCAGTTAGAGAGTGGCTTGTAGTCAGTGTGTAGATCTTGTAGATGAAGCATGTCAAACTTGCGGCCTGCGGGCCCCATGCGGCCCACAAGGAATACTCACTAATGATTACTCCTTTATTTCAGCCCTTTGTATTCAGCATGTCTTTATTGAAATAAACTTATGTTTCTATGAAAACTGAAGCTTTTGTTTTTTTCACAGCCCACATAAACTTAAACCTTGTTTATTTGGCCTGTGTTAGCCTTTGAGTTTGACATGCTTGTTGTAGAAGAAGTTCACAAAAGTGATCCACTTAATGGTCAAATTGGATTTTTTTACTGTTGTTAGCTCTAATTTTTAAATATTTTTTCACCAAAATCCCTTTAAAACAGTGTCACCGGTAGAAATAAACACAGTACAACATTTTTAAGGGAATGAAAGCTTTCTGGTACTTATGAAGTGCATGTGTTTAGGTGAAGAAATACAAGATTTCCTTTGTATGCCTGCTAGGTGTAAGCTTAGTGACATAAATTTAACTTTTCTTTTTCCTTCTTGAAATTTGGAAAAAAAATGCCAGATTTTAAGTAAATTTTTAAAAAAGTCAAATTCATCTTTGTAAATTGTACTAGTACAAATAAATATAAGTATCTTCACCTTAAAAAATGTCATGGAAAACACATTCACTACAATCAATTTTAAAATGTCTCTGAAAGTACACATATAAATGATACTATAATGGTAACATTTAGGACCCTAGTAGGCTAATATTTTGATATATACATGTGTGAGATAGTGGGTTGTTTGAAATAAAAGAGAAAAAAAAGAAATTCAGAAAGAGACAGTATATTAGAGTTGTGAAAAGTGTTAACTAGCTTTGTGTCCTTGGGCAAATCATTTAACCTCTGTCCTCCATTTCCTCATCTACAGAACAGGGCTAATTATATCTACTCAAAGGGTTGCTCTGAATACTAACTAATACATGTAAAAAACTAAGAACAATGCCTGACAGAAATTCTCACTAAATGTTAGTTATCATCTGAAGTTTTGCTAAAGTTAAAACTTCCTTTGTGAAGGATTAATATTCCCAAATAATATATGAAAGCTGTCTTCAAGAGCAAAGGGTAGAATTTGGGTTTTATAACAATAGCACCCTGTTAACAATTTGTAGTGGTTTGAACTATGGGCTGTGATCAGTTCTATTTGGCTATGTTCATATCATCCTTGTCTGATTAATTCTGAACACTTATTTGAATACAGGGCAATATAGAACTTTATTAGCAGAATCTGTTTTGATATAAGGACAAAAAACCATTCTAGGTTTGGGTCATTGTATCTTTAAAACCATGAAAAGCTGTTTAATAATGCAGACATGCTAAAGTGAGGATGTGGAAAATACTGCTCCCAGCATAACTGCAGACTTGATGGCACTACACACACAGCAGAGAAGATGATTTTGGAAGTCAACTGAATATGAAATAACTACACGTGAATTATCATAGACATTTTATTGGGAACTATAATTCTAAAATTTGTTGCTTAGATATACAATTCTTAACCATGACATTTTTTGTTAATTTTTCCACTTATATTCATTAAAAGGAAAAAAATTCAGCATCTAGGATAGAAAATAGGTTGTACTTTTTACATTTAGGGATTTTAGCAATGGGATAAGGTGCAAATAGCTAATTGAAGTAGCAAAAATATAAAATACATTATTCATACTGACTTTCAATAAAACCACCTTAATTGTTTGAATTGTGGAGACAGGAAGTTTTATATTGATTATGGATGCAACTTTTCATGTTGGGAAAATAGGAACGTTGCAGTAGAGTTTTCTGAGCTGGTGTGAAAAATAAAATAGTGGTAAAGTGTCTTTAAATTGGTATAAAAAAGACACACAAACGATTTTATTGAATTTCAAGAAAGGCACATTGGAAGGCTATATATATTCTAATAGGTACAGTTTTTATCATTTTTTCAATTATGCATGCAATTATTTTTAGCATGGAAAATTCAGTACTTTTCATATTATATTCAACATTTTCAGAGAATTAAAATATTAGATCTCAATTTTAGAAAATTAAGAACATCCAGCAAAACAAAAAGAAAAATTCAAAACTGCCTGTTAAATGTGTTTTGATAGATGGAGATAATAGTTGTAAATATATTCATGTATTTTCCACCAATATATTTTGCTAACTGCTTTAATTAATATGTTACATATAAAATATATGTGTATTTATATGTATATTTGTGCTTATATACACATAATTGTATGTCATATATATAATTTGGATCATAGTACACATATAGCCTGCTTATATTAATATTGTACACATCTTTTTAAATGTCTAAATTATTTAATGTAAGATCATTCATAACTAGACATATAGGTTGGTTCTAATATTTTTCTATGTAAAATAGAAGTGTATATTCTTAAACATTTATATCTGCATATTTCTAATTTCATTAAAATATTTGCTATGAGGAAAATTTAGGAAGCAAGTAGCATGAAATTTTGCTCGTCTTCTAATATTATTTCTTTGAATAGGTTTTCTAATCCTTGTTCATCTTTCTGTTGTTCTGGCACCCCTATTATTCGTATGTTGTTTCGTTTCATGTTGTCCCAAATCTCCCTTAGGCTCTCCTCCTGTCTTTTAATTTTTTTCTCCAATTGCAGTCCAGTTTGGGTGTGTTTTGCTTCCTTGTCTTCTAATTCACTAATTCGGTCCTCTGCTTCTCCTAGTCTACAGTTGATACTTTCAATGGTGTTTTTTCTTGCAGCTATATCGCTCTTCATTTCTTCTTGGTTCTTACATAATTTATTGATTTTTTCATCTGTTTCTTCTTGCTTCTTGCATAAGTTATTGATTTTTTCATCTGTTTCTTGCTTCTTGCATAGGTAGTTGATTTTTTCATCTGTTTCTTCTTGCTTCTTGCATAAGTTGTTGATTTTTTTCTCCATCCAGTTTATGCACTCTAGGACCCTTATTCTGAATTCTTTTTCTGTCATGTTGCATGCCTCTGTATCACTTAGCTGCTTTACTGGCGAGTCCTCCTTTTCTTTCCTTTGTGGGTTTCTTCGTCTACCCATGTTTGATCTCACTGACATATCTAGACGTTGAGTCGTTCAGTGGCTGCTCCCTGGGTGGCAGTGGCTCCTTGGGCTGTGGTTGCTCCTTGGGCGGTTGTGGTAGCAGCTGCTCCTCAGTTGGCAGCAGCTCCTCTGGTGGGTGCTGTTCACAGGTGTGGTGGCTCTTCTGGTTGGTGGGGGGAGGCTTCACATACAGCTGCTGTTCCTCAGACAGAGGGTGTGGTGCTTTTGAGGCTGCTGTTGCTTGGATCTGCTGTGTTGATTTAAAGGCACAAAATACAACACAACAAGGCACCACGTACCAGGCACTGAACACAAATATATTCACGATATTAATAACCCCAAATAAAGGTGACCACCCAAATTAAGAGAATTAGGGGATAAGGAAGAAAGAAGAGAAAAAGAGAAAAGAGAAAAAAGAAAAGTAGGAAAAAAAAAGGAGTGCAAAAATGAAATTGGGAAAAAGGAGGGGGAAAAGAAAAGAAAAAGAGTGAAAAGAGAGAATGAAGTAGAAGAGGGGAAGAGACTATTTATGTGAGGAGAAAACTCAGATAGAACCGCCACTAATCCCAACAAATTCCAGCAACAGCTCCCTGGATGCCGGGAGCCGGTCCATCCTTGCTGTTTCAAGGGACCTGGCATATATGGCATACGGTTCTTAATATGTTTGCTCACCTTCTTGGTGCTGTGTTTTAACCAAGGTCACCTCTCCAAGAAAGGTTGAATCCCCAGGTAGGGATTTTCCCCTGAAGTTAGGGAGGGAATAAAACCCCTCAACTAAGTGCCAGGTGGGTAATTAATCACTTTAACTATGAACAATCATGCTTAAGCTACATAATCTTTACTCCCTGGAATGGAGATAAGAAACGCCCTAACCTTTGTAATAGAGATTGATAGGATTGAATCAACTGGTATAAATACAGATGTAACAAGAGAGCAAGAGACAGAAGTTAGAAGACAGAACTTAAGAAGAGAGCCAAGAAGACAGAACCTACACAGAACCTACAGACAGAAGAACTTCGCTGGAGAGAACATGGCAAAAGATCCTGGACTGAACCTGACTACAGAAATTGGCAAGAGAACCTGACTAGAACCTGGTGACTGAACCTGACTGGAGATCTGAAGCAGAACCTCTCTGGAGATCGAGACCAGAACTTGGCTAGAGATCCTGGCTAGGCTGCTGATCAACTGAACGCTGTCTCCGTGTCATTCCTTCTTCGCCGACTCCGTCTATGCCTTTGGGGACCCCTGGACCTGCTGGGGTTGGACCCCGGCACCTGGAGATGAATACAAACTAGAAACAACCAATAATATCAAGAGAGGCAAGGGAAAACAGAAACACAAAAATAACCCGGGGGAGGGGGGGCATGGAGGGAGGGGAAAAACCAGCAGTAAAAAATAAAAAAGGCAAAACAACCTCACAACCAGTCCTAAAACACACACACACACACACACACACACACACACAAAGAAAAAGAAAACAACAACAACAATATACTCAACAATCAAGCAAACAGCAACAAAACAATAGAAAGATAAGAGAAAAAAAATTTTGGATAGTGAAGAAAGATAAGGGATATGTGTATAAGGATTTATAGCAGTGGATTGGAAATAGGATATATAAGTAGGGTGAAATTTTGACAGGAGGTAAACACAAGGAATAGGGAAAATCTAAAGCAGGAATAGGGCAAGGGAAACAGGACAACAAAAGGGGAAAAGTGAGGGAGAGGTTTTAGCATAGAGGTAAAATTGAGGTAGGGAAAATTGATGCTAAAGGAATGATGAAAATAGAACAGAGAACACTAATCCCAAAATAAAATAAAGAGAAAATAAAATGGCACTTTAAAAAATGGTAAAATGGTAGCAGTAATAATACTGGTTAAAAATAAAAATGTAGTAATTAAAAGGGTAAAATCAGGTGATGGAAAAAGAAGAAAAAAAAATGGTTTCTTAGTTAAAAGGTGAAAAAAGAAAAAAAAAATTGCAGTAGTGAAGGTCCTTCGGTTCTTCTACTCGTCAGTCTGGCTCGCCTTAGTCCTGCCAGGTATTCAGGAGAGTGTTGAATTTCCCTGCGATACACTGTTCTTCCATGTTGTAAACCACAGTCATGATTTTAAAGCAGGCCGTATTTGTGTCCCAGACTGCCTTAATTTGTATTTAGCTAAGAGTCAATTTGTGGCTCAACCTCTGGGTGGCAGTGTTTTTGGGTTGGCCTCTGAGTCTATATGGCTTCTCTATCCAGTAGCGAGGGTTTATTTTCTCTATTGCACTTAAAACTGGTTTGGGGAAGTCAACTGTCCAGAGCTGGTTCTTTGATTGTTACCCTGCTCTGTGTTATTGCTGGGACTGAAAGTCCCTCTATAACCCAGACCCTGTTAACGCCCAGGGACTGATAAGGTTATTTTAATCCTTGATCTCCTACAGGGTGGAATCTGGGTGTGGCTGTGCTCCTTGCCTGGGGCCTGGGGGGAGGAGTCTCACTCTCTGGAGAGAATGGCTGCCCCGATCCTGGGCTCAGGGGTGTCTCAGCACTCAATTCGCTGCCACCTCTCCCGGCCCCCCCTCTCTCCTCAGCTTCTCCCCAGATTCCACTCGTCAGCACCTTCTCCCTCTCTTCAGCACAGGTGAGTGTCTGTATCCGGAATGTCTTATGAACAGGGTTCAGTGAAAACAAACAAACGCCGGCCGCAGAAATGGGGAAGGCTTAGTTTCTGTAAGCTCTTCTCTTACCGGCACTGCATGGTCTGGTCAGCTCTTCAGGCTGCCCCCTCTAGGCTCAGTCCTCCGTGATCACAGAACCCAGATCTCAAATCGGCTCTCATTTCCCCAGTCAGGGGCTGTGCCTGTCCCAAGGGACAAGGCTGTCTGCCGCGCGGTCTCCCTCTGACCCTCTGGGCTCAGAGGTCTGGCAAACTTTCCTGCCCAGATCCCTGGTTTTTTTTGTTTGTTTGTTTGTTTTTTTTTACCTTTCCAGGGGAGTTCTGCCCTTCCCGGCTGCAAACCGTCTCACCAGCTGAGTAATTTCGCCAATTCGGGGTGGGTGTTATTAGTTTCAGCTGCTTACTCCATTTGCTCTGGGACACGACCTGGGATGCGTCTGCCTATATCACCACCATCTTGTCTTCTCTCTGCTCATCTTCTAAAACAGTACCACGTTGCATTCTGAAGTTTGCAGCAAATTCTGCTGAGTGACAACCAAAGATCTGCTCTCAGCCATCTTTCATTATTAAACAAGTACATATAGATTAAAAAATGTGACAATGATCCAATGGCCATTCGGGAAACTCCAGGTGAATCACACCTTGGCCAGTCCAGACATGAGCAGCTGAAATGGCTCAGACTCTCTCTGTGAAAAAAATAATATCGCTTTTAGGCCATTTTTAGTGGAGTCCTCTTTTTCTTGCCTTTTGCCTTTTATTTTTCATGCAATTTGAATTACTTGTAACTCTTACAAAGGGGCCTAGTAGGGGCAGATGCTTTTCCTTATTTGATATAAAAACAAAAAACCTTGTTTAAAGTATAATGAATCACATCAGCTTTCCTGTTTGGGAAAAAAATAAAAACAAACAAACAAAAAACTTGGTTCAGAAAGTAAGCAGAACCTCTCAGTGGAAAAGTAAATGTTCTCTGATATCTTCCAAACCATTTAAAAGTATTTTTGATATAAGAAGTTTCAGAAGTGTTTTGGTTAGATTAGATAGGTAACTACTAAAGCTAGTTGCTTTTTAGATAACCTTTCTCATTTGGGATTTTAAATTCCGGCACCTATTGAGCGAGAGATGAGGAATGATGAACATAAAAATAGCAATAAAAGGAGGAAGCGAGGGGAGAGGACTGAACTGAAAGGACCATGTTATCAGTGTTCCTGAAAATGTTATTAAAAAATAGTGTCTAGCAGTTTTATCATTTCATATCACATGCTAATCTTTAACTACTCCTGTAAATTATTTTAGAGCCATTTCTCTTTTCATTTCAGGAAAATCCTCCCTTATCTTGCCCCATTAGCACGTGTAAGCAGAATAAATCCTGGAGTCCAACAATTTACAAATGTACCGAGACCCAAGGTTTACAAATTTAAAAGAAGAAAAATTTGCTGCTCTTATTGCTATTAAAATTTGCTATTAGAATTACATTATAAATAATTTCTTGTCCTATATTCTTGCTATCATAAGATACTGATATAATTCAATGGGGAAATTTGAAGAACCCAGTAAGTGAGAGACAAGGAAGATGAATTAAAATGAAAACAAACAATTTAGAATTGTGTGTGCATCAGCACTTTTCCATATTTGAGTAGAAAACATCGATTCTGTAAAATATTCCAGAATGTATAAATTCTTTCTCTGAGCAATAGTGCCTTCCATATATCTTAGTTTTATTAGTAACACTAATTCATAGGAATTTTCCTTATGCAAATTACTACATTTTCCTACTAAGATGTAGCCCAATTTCCATAAGGATTTAAAATATCACTACAGTCTCAAATTTTTCTGTGGTGTTATATGTGCATCTTTCACAAAATGCAAAAAAATATAACTGAGTTTTTATCTCTCTTAGTTTAGATCCTTCTGAAATTCCAAATTCTGCTATCCTAACTTCAAAATCCAATACAAGCCCTGAAATTACTGCTTTCCCCTGCTGTGTCCTTCAGTTTTCTATTTCTTTTTTAAAAAATATATATTTTATTGATTTTCTTACAGAGGGGAAGGGAGAAGGGTAGTAAGTTAGAAACATTGATGAGAGAGAAACATCTATTCAGCTGCCTCCTGCATACCCCCTACTGGGGATGTGCCTGCAACCCAGGTACATGCCTTAGACCGGAATCGAACCTGGGACCCTTGAGTCCGCAGGCCGATGCTCTATCCGCTGAACCAAACCAGCTAGGGCAAGTTTTCTATTTCTGAGTTTACTTGTCTTTGCCCCAAAATCTTAGCTTCATGAAAGCAACAGTTATGTCAATCAGATTCACACTGTGTTTCCTGTGTCACCTAAAAAGAAGTCATTCAATGAATATCTTGTGAATCTATTTATGTGTTAATTAATTTAGAAATTGACAATACTCAGTGAGACTTCCAAGAGTCATATAAATGTTTTGATAACAAGTGATAGTTCTCTCCTAAATCATACTCTAATTTCAATCCCTAGAGTTAAATGTCATAAAAATTATTTATTACACTTTTGGAGCTATTTCATGAAGATTCAGTTATTGATATATTAAAATGATACATATCTACTTATTTTGTGTAAGTGAAGAAACACAATACTCATCTAACAATATATAAAGCACTTCGGTTTTTGAAGGGCTTTATAAATATTCCATTATATAGATGAATTATAATATATTTAAATAAGATCTTAACAATATATATGTAAGTAGTTTTCAGCTGTTGCTTCTGTGTGATTTTGAAATGAACACTTATGTATGCATTTTTGTTTAATTTAAGAAAATTACTATAAAGGTAAAATAGAAAATGAATTTTAAATCTTGGTATTTAAATCTAAGTATTACTTAGTCTAGCCTCATTCTAGAAAGATTGTAACATTTTACTTTTTCATTATAGTGTCTGCAAGTGTTGGTTTCCCAATATTCTTTCTAACATGTTGTTTATTTTATTTGGTAACTAGAGGCCTGGTGCATGAAAATTCGTGCATTTAGGGGTAGCAGCGGTCCCTCAGCCTGGCCTGTGCCCTCTCACAGTCTGGGACCCCTCAGGGGATATTCACCTGCCAGCTTAGGCCCACTACCCTGGGGGATCAGGCCTAAGCTGGCAGTCAGATATCCTTCTGGCAGCTCGGGAACCCTTGGTGGATGTCCACCTGCCAGCTTAGGCCCACTCACGGGGAATCAGGCCTAAACTGGCAGTCAGACCTCTGGCAGCCTGGGAACCCTTGGGGGATGTCTGACTGATGGCTTAGGCCTGCCCCCCATGGGGAGTGGCCTAAGCTGCAGTCGCGCATCCTTAGCACTGCTGAAGAGGCCGGAGAGGCTCCACAGCCGTCAGCCCAGCTTGTGGTTAAGCAGAGCTCCCTCTGTGGGAGTGCACTGACCACAAGGGGGCAGCTTCTGTATTGAGCGTTTGCCCCCTGGTGGTCAGTTTGTGTCATAGAGACTGGTCGTTCCCAGTTGTTCTGCTGTTAGGGTCAATTTGCATATTATCCTTTTATTATATTTTACTAACCACATGTAAAAACAAAATCTGAGCCTTACTTCCAAAAACCTGCCCCTCCTACTCCTGTTAAAGGTGGCCCAGTGGTGTCAGGTTCTCCCCAGTTTTTATCAGGTAAGTAGCAAAAGTTGTAGGAAGGAACCAGATGAGTTCAATCCATGTCCATATTATCACTAGAGTTGATTTTATTAAGAAAAAATAAAACCTATCCCATGGTTATGATTAGGAACATATATCTATTTTTTAAAGTACTGGCTTAAATGATAAAATACAAAAATATATGTTCATATACTTCCTCTTTTTACAACAAACATAGGATAAAAAAAATCAAAATGTGGAGTTTTGTTGTTGGTAATGAATGTAGGAAGCACAAAACAGTGAATACGTACTTTCTGTATTTTCATGTGAAAATTACTTATTGACAGAATAAGTAATTTTCATGAGATGGGCTGGTTGGAAAATCTTTGGTTTTGTGTCAATATAAAGTTTTTTATTTTTGGATCTGTTATGTGTTTTTTTTTTATTTTTCTTCACAAGCACATATGTTTATAAATGATTGGTAATATTGATAAAAACAAACATTGGAAATGATTGATTAAAAAATATCAATGGGATGTTAAAACATTGTGGCAAGTCTGTCACCTACTACCAATTAGTAATAATTTTGCCTATCGGGAAATATTTGGCAGCTTATGGAAATATCAGATGTCAGTAAAATTTCATTGTCAAGCAAAAGCTTGACTACAGTGGAGAAAGATTTTTATTGCCAAAGGTTTAAAACACTTCTGAGTTCTGCATATATGTTGGGCTTTGCTTTCTTGATACAAACAATATTCACCGATTACATGACATGACTTTCTCTATAGGCAAGAATTGGCCTCTGCTATACTTTCTAAAATATCTGACCGCAGAGAGAGGAAAATGTCATTAATTTAAAAATCAGCATGCTGCTAACTTCTCCAGATTTGGGGGCAGAGAAGGGAAGCCAACTACTTTAAGCATTTGACAGAATTTTAAATAATACTTTTGTGTTTAATATTTCTTGTTTTGTTTCTGAGAGACAGAGACAAAAGAGAAAATACTATTAGAGCAATTTGACAAGAATGAATTTATTCATGACATAAATGAGGAAAATATTTCAAGACTCAGCAGGCACCATTAGGTATTTAACTGGGGAGAAAAAAACAGCCAACCAACCAAACAAACAAAACCCTAAATGGTACTTTGCTCAAACTGCCACTCTTTGAAAGGTTAAAGTCAGGAAATGATGTGAACTTTCCGATACTTGAAGATGAGCTGCTGCAGGCTGGAGTCAACAGTGATAAATCCCTGTAAATTTCTAGGCAGATGGAAGATTTCCTATATTGGGAATTTCTGCAAGGTGTGTTCTTAAGGTCATTTTTTGTTTAATGTTATGTTTTATGTTTTAGGGCTTCATTTCATTCTGCCTTTTGGTTATATGAACTATGTTTTATTCACTTACCTTCTGTGTGCATGTTTTAGTTCTGGTAAAAGAAAAAGCCAACTTCTGTTTGTAGTTATTATACTGTTTACCTTTATGCCTTGTGGAAATAAATGGAGGTCAACCAAATGAGAAAAGAGAAGACTATTTATTCTGAGTTTGCTACAGCAAGGGAGTCAGCAATTGCCATCCACGTTGGCAGTGACTCAAAGGCAGGTGGAGGAGTGGAGAGTTTTCTAGTGGAAAACAGGGGAGGTCATGGCTGTCCTGATTGGAGGCTGTTGGCCTGGGCAAGCTGGCGGAGGGCTCACTAGCAGTGGGGCATCTTTTGTGCTTGGTTAGGGGAGAACATTTGATTTTCTCTGGTTGGTCCTAAATTGGAAGCAGGGACCAAAAGTAGGGATGCTGTCAGTGATTAATTATATCCTGGCCATTTTTGGCTGATCAATATAGAAGTTATCACTTAGCTTCCTAGATTGTTACTAGGGATACCACTCTGTCTTTCTGCAAGTCTGACCAATAGCAGGCTGGCTTTCTTGGTTCTTTATTGTGGATGAGGGGCTGGTTTCCTTGGCAGGTTCCTGCAGATGTGGGTCAAAATTCCCTCTTTATATATGCTCTGGCCATTTTCCAGTTGTATATTCAGTCTCTCAACTCTCATGCTGTCTCCAAACCCACAAGATCCTTTGATATATGATCCTTGGTGCCACTGACTTCCTTACTCACCCTGCCTGAGGTGTGGTGCCTTCCTCACCTCAGGCCTTTGCAGTTTCTGTTTTTTTTTTTTTTTTTATGAAACACTAGAGGCCCAGTGCACGAATTCATGCACCAGTGGGATTCCTCGGCCTGGCCTGTGGGATTGGGTTGAAACCGGCTCTCTGATATCCACTAAGGGGTCCCGGATTGTGAGAGGGCACAGGCCAGGCCGAGAGACCCCACCGGTGTACCATCATGACCAGGGAGGGACACAGCAGGTTGGCCAGCCGGGGAGGGACTGCAGGAAGGCTATAGGGCATGTTCAGCCCATCTTGTTCAGTCCTGATCAGCTGGACCCCAGCAGTAAGCTAACCTGCTAGTCGGAGCATCTTCTCCTGTGATCAGTGCACGTCATAGCCAGTGGCCAAGGGGCCTTAGCATATTATTTGCATATTACGCTTTGATTGGTTGAATGGACAACCAGACCACCAGACACTTAGCATATTAGGCTTTTATTATATAGGATTATTATTTAGGATTCCTTGGCAAAAATGTACAGGATTCTTTCACACTCATTGTTCTGGTCACTGCTCAAATGTTACTTTTTCAGTAAGTCTTTATCTGATCAGCCTATACAAACTGTACCCAATGAATCAGTCTGTTCAATTTTCTTGTGTCTGTTTCTTAGAGATTGTCAGTACTGTGCTTCAACTGTTTATTTATTTTTTTATTTTTGTATAATGTCTGTCTCCCTCATTAGATTTTAAACTACGTGGCATCATGGATTTTGACTATTTTGTTCACTGCTACAGTTCTTATAAGAGTAAAATATACAAAGTAATTGGACATATATCAGTAGTTGAATGAATAAAACCTATATTCCTTGATTTAACAAATCTAGAAAATAATATTTTATCTATCATATGAACCATAAAGAAAACTTAGTGTATTTCTTACTTTCTCTTTTATGATTCTCAAAATTCTTATTTTATTGCTTTTCATTTTCTAAATGCATAGCATCTACCTCACAATTATAAGCATACCTCGCAGATACTGTGGTTCAGGTTTAGATTACTGCAATAATGTGAGTATCCCAATTTAGTGAGCCCTAATCTTTCTTCTGGTTGAAGGGTCTTGCTTTCAATTTGTAGAAAATACAACACCTGCAACTCAATAAAACAAGGCACAATAAAATGAGATATGCTTGTATGCTACATTTAATTATAACATAAGAGAAATTCAATAAAATACTGTCAATTTAAAACATTTCAGGGACTTACAAAAGTATTGCCGACACCCTTACTTAATTTACACTTCCCACCAAATCATACTTTGCTTCCAGTGTGATAACCATGGTTGTCTTCTGTTGTATATGATATTAATAATTGTATATTCATTTGTAATGGTATTACAGTGATCATAGTAAATGAATACTAGTTCTATAATGAGAAAACCAAAATGTCAGGAATTCAATATAGTAAAGATTTAGCTTTTATTAAGTCAGAGTCTGATTTAAATTGATTGGTTCTCCAGAAGCTCCTTTTAGATAATATAGCAGTAATTCAGTTTCCTTTGATTATAGGCAATGACAAAGTCAATATCGTGTGATGCCCTCAGAGTACCTAAACTAGGAGAAGAGAGACTGTGAAGAGCATGAAGTATGCCTAGGCCCATAAGGGGTGCACATTAGTATGTTTAGGTTTTATGTAAGAAGCAATTAAGTGAACACAAAACTAATATAAAGGGCAATTGGGAAATATATTTTACCATGTGATCAAACAAAAAATCATTTAAGTAAGAATTAGTTTTTGAGAAAAAATATTATTGAAAAAGTTTTTACCAACATTGATCAATAAAAAGATAGAAAACACAGAACAGAAAGGAGAAAAGTAGATAGCATGGCAGGTCTTATATTGAAGAAAAGTAAGGAGATATAATTAGCAAATGAATACCAATACATTCAACAACTTAGATAAAACTTGAAAAATGCTAGAAACTGACAAAAGAAGAAATAGAATATCTGAATTACTGTATATGTGAAATAGAAACTGAATTTTGCATTAAAATTCAGTTTTTTAAATTTTCTTATTGTCTTTCAGTTTATAGAAATGTTTATTAACCTGATATTCTATAGCCTTCTTAAAAGCCTGCATTCTTTCTTCCAGATTTTTGTATAAATTTCCTGAGATATTGTATGTACATATTCATGTTTTTTTTTTAAGAGAGTTTATTTCTTTTTCTACAGTACTGTGTGGCTTTTATTTCATTGTCATAGCAGATGACTTTGAACTCTTGGCATAGTATCTGATTGGTCATGATGCTTTATTTTATAGTTGCTGCTGAATTTTATTAGCTAATTTATTAAAGGATATTTTGCAAATATCAAGCTGTAGTATTATTTTCTTTTACTATATTTGTCTTCTTTGGGTATCAGGATAATTCCAGCCTCAGAGGAATAAAATGTGTTCCTCCTAAAATTTCTTAAGAAGTGACTTTACTATATTTTCTTTCCCTATGGTTAGTTCACTTAATTCATGCAGGTCACTCACAAAGCTCTAATTAGAAATAGCTTCACTAACCAACCAATATAAAAAGAGTTCCCCATAACAATGTCCGTTTTCATATTTGACATATCATATTTATATTTATTACTTTACCAATTGTCTAAAATTAATGAGAACAGGTGTGTGTGTGTGTGTGTGTGTGTGTGTGTGTGTGTGTGCGCGCGCTGTATTTGCCTAGAAAATTCTCTGGCACATACTAATTGTTTAATAAATATATGTCGAATGAATCAATGGAAAATTAATCACTTTCACATTTGTCAATCTATCCTAAAGAAATGATCTGAAATATAGCCAGTGTTTTTTTGAAAACTATTCATTGCATTATTATTTCCCATAGCAAATTATTGATAGGACCTAATGTTCTAGAACATGGATTATTTTGGCATACACACATAAACAGATACTATGCTTGAAGGTGTGTCTTAATATCATGAAATATGTGTCATATTTGTTACCTATGTTGTACCCAAGATATGATTCAAACCACAAAAGTACATAAGAAAGTACATTGGTATAAAGTACATAAAAATATTACTAAAATCATGGAAAAATAGTTGAAAATATTTTTCTTTAAACTTTTCTAAGATTATGTTTTTGTAATAATAATTAATTAAAAACATTAATTAAAATGGTGTGAGGGTAAATAAATGAGTTTCTTTGTTTTGTTTTTTAGAAAAATCAAATTGCTACATATATAATTCTCTCAATGTTTTATTTTCTAAGCCTTTTTGGAATTATTTTAGGAATAAAGTCTGTTTTTTTATGCTTAATTACACACCTTACACACTTATTCCTTTAGTTATGAAATTGAATTCTAAACCATGATGGAGCAACTTAATTCTATCATCCCAGTTATGTCAAAATTTGCTGTGGGGATTAAACAGAAATCTTAGGTTCTTTGACTCTCCACCTCTCAATGTTTTTTTCAGTAAAAATCTGTTTAACAAGAAATATATCTGAAGCATTATATACCAAACTAGAGGCCCAATGCATGAAAATTCGTGCAAGAGTAGATCTTCCTTCCCGCGGCTGTCAGTACCAGCTCCCCTCTGGCACCTGGGACCCAGACTTCCCTCCTCTGGCCACCCGCAAGTACCCGGGACCCGGGCTGGCTTCCCTCTGGCCCCAGCTTTGTCAGGAAGGTCGTCTGGAATGACGTCTGGAAGACTTCCGGTCTAATTAGCTTATTACCCTTTTATTATTATAGATGCTATTCACAGAGGGTCACAAATTGCATTCTGATAATCTTGTATACATCTGATGTTAGAAAATCAGTTTCCTCTATTTAAAATATCACTTCCCAAATTTACGTCATCATTGTATAACATATAAACTTATGCCTGTTACTCAAATGCTGTTTGAAAAGGATATTTCCCTGATGAGCCACACAGAAAAGTCAGTGTGCTGCAGTGGTTTGAAATGTGAGCTCTGGAGTTTGAAATTTAACCCTATACTGCTAGGCCCAGTTATGTCACCTCCTTGTGCACCAGAGGCTTCATTTTTAAAGTAGGGGATTAGAAGAGTAACCATCACAGTTTTATGACATTTAAAATGGCAAATTATGTGTGTTAATAGCTTAGAGACACATCTATCATAGTATTGTATTCACTTCGTTATTATTATTATTCATGTTTAACGCAGTCCATTTGCCTAATTGCTTAGAATTTCGTGTTGTACCTACTCTCTTCAGGAAAGCTAATAGATTAAAGATGACAGAACTTATTGGTTATTGGGGGGAGGGGTGTTTCAGGGACCATGCTGGTCCTTGGATATGCACTGCCTCCTGTCCTCCCAATTATGATCAGCTGGTTAGCTGCCTAGGCATTGTATTCCTGTATTAGGCTGATTTCTGCAATTGGTGGCAGCGTGTCACTGTATGTTTCTCTGACCCATAACCTGTTTGACAGTAGCCTAGGCCCATGGTTGACAAAGCACCGCTCGCGAGCCACATGCGGCTCTTTGGCCCCTTGAGTGTGGCTCTTCCACAAAGTACCACGCGTGGGTGCTCATGAACAGTGCGATTGAAACTTCGTGGCCCATGTGCAGAAGTCGGTATTTTGTGGAAGAGCCGGCATTTTGTGGAAGAGCCACACTGAAGGGGCCAAAGAGCCACATGTGGCTCGCGAGCCGTGGTTTGCCGAGCCGCAATTTGCCGACCACTGGCCTAGGCTGACCTCCCTGAAGCCTCTGTTACCATGTCACCACCCGGTTCCCATCACCTGTTATGGAATGAATGTTTGTGTCCAACCTCGCCCAGCTCAAATGTTAAAATCCTAACCCCCGTTGTGATATTATTAGGAGACAGGGCATTTGGGAAGTGATTAGGTCATGACAGGAGGATGGAGATTAATGTTCTTATAAAAGAGACCCCAGAGATACCTCAACCCTTGTGTCACATGAGGGCACAGGAAGAAGATGGTCATTTATGAACCAGAAGTGGGCCCTCACCAAACCCAAATCTGCAGGTGCATTGATCTAAGACTTTCCACCCTCCAGAATTGTGAGAAATATATATTTGTTGTTCAGGTCAACCTGTCTACAGTCGTTTGTTTTAGCAGCCTGAGCAGACTAAGACATTAGTTATACTCCAGTCTGGGAAGGGAATAACAGTTATTTTGGATTTTATATTTCCTTCTCACAATTCAGTAACCCCAAACCCAGAACCTTTGGCCCCAGAGCAGCCAGATTGGGCCACATACCTCCATGGGTGTCTCATTATATTCTGGTGCAGAGGTAAGATTCTCCCTTACCTTTCACTCTTTGATATCTCTACTGTTCTTCAAAGTTTAATGATGGACATATGAGAGGATGTGAGGAGAGAGATGCTGTCATAAATAATAAAAAGTATACATAAGAATGTTTATAAAGTCTGAATCCAGACAAAGACAAGTATCACATAATTTCACTCATATGTGGGATCTAATGAACAAAAGAAACTGATGAACAAAATAGATCAAGAGACATAGAAGCATGGAATGGACTGATGAATTTCAGAGGGAAGGGGGCAGGGAGAGATTAACCACAGACTATATATATATATATATATGTATATATATATCACACGGACAAAGGACGCAGGCCTGGGGGTGGGTGCAGGGTGGAGGGGGTCAATGGGAGGAAAATGGGAACATCTGTAACACTTTCAACAATAAAGATAAATTTAACAAATAACACAAAAAACACCGAAAACACCAAAACAAAAAACAAACCAGAAAAATGTAACCATAAGCATGTACTGGAGACATAGACTGCATGCACACATTCGAATCACAGGGAAAATCATGCCTGTCTTCTCCTGTATCTTCGCTAGCTAAAGCGGATATGTATCAAACCTTTCCACTCTTGTTGAGTGCACTCATCTGGTCTGGATCTATGCAGACTGTCCCTCTGCTAATTCCTCTATTTGATTGAAATATTGATTAAAATATCCATGTCTAAATTAGACTATGGTAAATAGAATTTCAATTTAAATGTTAGCTGTCAATGTTCCAATCAAGTGTTTCTGTTCTGAATGAAAGTCCCGTCTGTCCTTACTGGACAAAGAAGTCCCTGACATTCCGGCATACAGCCAAGCTGGCATGTGTTGCTGAGTATTAGAGCGCTTTTCTCATTAGGTGGTGATTTCTTTGACAGTAAGAGTTTTCATCTTAAGTCTTGTTTACAGTTTCTCACATAGGGCACTGACACATGGCACATATTCTAAAAAGCTTGCATGTTTGTTTAGTAAATTGATGATAGCCAATTCTTATTCTCGAATTTAATAGGAACCCTCTTCCCTGCCAAGTAATTTCTGGATGAGTGAACTGTGTTAATTCTTTCAATTGTCACTGTGTTAACAAAAACAAAACAAAAGCAGATAACAACTTGCAGGTGATGATGCTATTTGAAGTAGAATTCTGGCATCAATAATATCCCAGCGCTTGTCTGGAGATAAGCATGGAAACCTGCCCTTTCTGCTTTTTGAAGAGCCTCTGGAGATTTAGTCCCAGGAACATAAAATATCAAGCACTGTAGACCCTTTACCTCTTGCAAAAGCAGTTCTCACTGAAAATGACACTGACGTACAACTTCTGTTTGCTATGAGATTTATTTCTTCATGCTTGGCAATTATGAATAACCTTTGAAGGAAAAAAAATAAACAACACAGAGCTGCGTAAGTCATGTGAACCATTTCAGAAATTTCCCCTAAGTTCAAAGAACAAGTAAATATCACTGACACCCACGGATTTAAAATTCTCTGCTCCCCACCCCCCGCCAAAAAAAAAAAAAAAAAAAAAAAGATAAAAGTTGTCTCTTGTTTTTGCATCACAAATTGTTTTTATAAGGCATTTCTTCAGGGGAAGAGGAGAATTTATGGCCTTGAATTGCCTTAACTTTTTAGAGCCTTGAGAATTCACTGAGCCTCAAGCATCATTTTCATTTCCCGCAGCAGTAGTTCAAATTTTTTTAAAGAAATTGATCAAATCACTTTGAAAAAAAAGCAAACTATCCGCCTGGTGAGACTAAGGCTAATGGTGATGATACTTCAGGCCCCTGGGGAATTGAAAAGTGCAATGCAGAAAGAGAATACAATGCCAAAAAGATTGCTAGAGAGACTCTGGGTATTAGACAGAAGGACATTAAATATCCCATTGTTATTGAAATTACATCCATTATTTTCATAATTCAGAATAGGCGCATATAAAACAAATTCTTTTTTACAAGCTCGACATAAAGTGGAAAAGACACATTTACCAGATAAGGTAAAGAATAAAAATCGATATGTCAGAAACACAAATATTTTTAGAAAATTGACAGAGTACCCAAACAAAGGCTCCCAATAGAAGTGTTTCCATCAAATATAAAATAGAGCGAGAAATGCATTCCACTGACTCTCCCATTTTGTTCTTTATCGGGCTTATCCTCAGGCTTCCTCCAGTACAAAACAGTGTGTCTTCCTCAGGAGCTCCCGTATAGCCCATAGTTAAGAATACAAAGAGTAAATCAGAAGCTGTACTGATGCGAAGGAAGAGATCTCCATCATTTCAGCTCCAAACAGAGGATATAAGATGCTTAAATCCAGATGGAAGATATTTAGGTGACTGGAATTGTAAATTTCAAGCCATTAGACCTTAAGCCAGGTTACTTATAAACTTTGAGCTTGGTAGTAGGTTAGAACAACACTCACAAATATACTGTGATTTAGGAAATGCAATGAGAGAAAAATGATCTATCAACAATAGTCTATTTGCCATATATGCAAGCAAATTTGTATGAGAACCATGCATTTTGTATATTTATCTAAGCAACTTATTCTATATTTCTTAATTGCTATTTTTTTCCTTCAAACACCTAAAATATGGCACCAAAGATTGACCAAAAAATGCAAGTTCACAAGTAACTTAGTAAATAGTAAAGACCATTTACTGTATGTAGTTTGATCTGAGCATTTTACCCTACCCTCAATCATAATCCTATGTAATAAAAGCCCTGAGGGCATAACGACCAGACACTCAACCCAGGAGGAGGGGGAGGGGGGGCGCAGTGAGGCCTGGAGGCACATGCTATGGTCCAGGGATCCCAGGAACTGCAATCCCAGAGCTTGCTTTCCAATAAAAAGTAAAAAAAATTGAAAATTAGAATAAATAAATTGGAAAACAAAACAACAACAAAAAAACGGGCTGATGCTGCCACCCTGGGAAGAACGGCTCCAGGAAGGAAAGGCCTCCCCGGGCCCGCCTGGCCTGGCCTGGCTGACATGCTGCAGGTTTGCAGGGACTCACTGGTGAGCTGAAGCTACTTCCAGCTACTGGCTTCCTGCCTGCCCCTTCCTAGACTACCTGCGCTTGGGGGCGTGGCTTTGGTCTCCCTGGCCAATAGCACCACTTCATTAGCTCTGGCTTCCAGCTTCTGGCTTCCTGCCCGCCTCTTTGTGTACTACATGCGCTTGGGGGTGTGGTTCTGCCGCCCCCGCGCGCCCCCTTCTCCCCCCCCGCCCCCCCCCCCCCCCCCCCCCCCGAAAGTGGCAGGACACAGTCACCAGCACTGGTTGGGCTGGGCATTGATTTGGTGTTGCGACTGACATCTATGTGCAGTTACACCGCATGTTTACATTTGTAGGGAAGCAGGGCAGCCCACTTCTATCTCCTGCTTCACCTTCTGCTAAGAAAGGCCTGCTGATCTCCATGTTTCTCCTCCCATCTGGAATTAAAACCTCTTGGGGATGAATGATTCCAGCAATGGCCGCAACACACACTCGGTGTCATTGTCACAGCCATTCCCAGTCATTACAGCCCGTTCCTCAGTCCACAGCGCCCTGCTCCACCCACTGCCACTCCTCACCTGTCACCCCCTGAGGACCACCTCATGTTATCCTATTTGAAATGTGAGCAAGATCTCAAATGCCTCCCTGTCAATAGCTCCCTTGCCCTACCTTTCTTCCTCAAAAAAACCTTACATTTTAAAAATATATATTTGATTGATTTCAGAGAGGGAAATAGAGATGGAAACGTCAATGATGATAGAGAATCATTGATTGGCTGCCTCCTGCACATTCCAAACTGGGGATTGAAACCTTCCCTCGTCAGCAGGCCCTGGGTGGCCTGCACAGCACTGAGGGAAGGAGAGGGGGGAGGCAGGGAACCATGGGGTGGCAGAGCACGGAGGGCAGCATCGGCATCTGGCATCTGTTCCTTCTGCACCCGGCCTGGCTGTCACCTCCTCTCCCGACCTCGTGGGGGCCTTCGGGCCCTGAGCAGCCTGGCCCTGATGGGCCCTGACCGCCTACCAGGCTTAGAGACCCTACCCATGCATGAATTTTGTGCACCAGGCTTCTAGTACAATATAATACTGAATACATTATTTAAGGGTAAACTTGTAGTATATATTGGCAATATGAGTTTATGCATATATCTATAACATTGGCTGTATATGTACACATGTGTGCATGTGTGTGTACAAGTGCATATGTAACAGAGAGATGTGTATTAATATATCCATATCTTAATGGCTTGTAGTGTAACATGTTATAATTAGGGATTTGAAATAGATAAGCAAATTATTAAAAAATATCTACTACTATTTACTATAATATTTTTGAAATGATTTCTTTGATCAGTGAATTAGTTTTGTTTTTTAAAAAATTCTTTATTGTTTAAAGTATTACATTTATTTTCCCCCCATTACCTCTCCTCTGCCACTCCCCTCCCCACCCAGGAAATGCCCTCACTCCTCTAGTGTCTGTGTCAATTAGTTATGCTTATATGTATGCATTCAAGACTTTTGATTGATCTCTTACCCCTTTCTCTCCCCTCCTTCCCTCTGAGGTTTGACAGTCTGTTACTGATCCCTATGTATTTTCTATATTTTATATGTAAATAACATATCATTGAATATGAGAAAATTTAAAGTGTATCAGACAAGACTTATTCACCACTTCTTTTTATGTATATTCATTAACTAATGTGATACTAGTGTAATGATAAAGAACATGAGTTATGCTGCCAGACTCCTGAGTTTAAATATGGGCTTTGAAACATACCACCTGATTGGGGTGAATTACCAAATCTTTCTGTTCAGTGTCCTTATCTGTAAAATGGGATTTCTGACACTGTCTATCACATTGTGTTGTGACATTTAAAAAGTTGATATATAAGTACTAAAATGATTGACTCTGGAGCTCCAGTGGCGCAATCGGTTAGCACGCGGTACTTATAAAATGATTGACTCAGAGTTAAGTGTTTTATTAACAACAACGACAATAATAATTATAATTATATTTACTTTAAAGATTATTATTAATGATCCTGAGTTTAGGAATTACACAGATAATTTATTGTGTCATTTGAAGTATTTATATGATCAAGGTGGAAGAACTAACATTATTGAAAGTTTTCTAAGGTAAACACATATGGAATTGCATGGGGAAATATATTTCTTTTCCAAAAATGTTATATGAATTAATATACTATTTATTTGCTTTTCTCACTCAAAATTTTATCATGAAGTTATTTTCAAGTTACTAAACTCTAAACATGCAGCATTTATTTACCCAGTTCCTTTTCATTGCTTGAATAAGATTATTGACCACGCTGACCCTAATTACCATCTCTGATAACTTCCAAATAGATAGATAGATAGATAAAATGATTTGGAAGCACCTTAACGCCAAGGTGTTAAAAATTGAACTCATCCTCTTCTTCCACTTACAATTTGCTCCTCCAATTATTTTTTCAGACCTGGAACTCAGCCAATATTTTTGTGTTCTCTTCTCTCTCATGGTCCATGTCTCTCATTAGGTCCTCCTGATTCTATCCCCTAAAAAGCTCTCAATTCTCCCCTTCCCTCCATCTCTACTGATGTCCCTATGACTTAAAGGTGACTGTTTCTTAGCTAGTCAGCTAAAATTAACTGGTTATTTTCCTCATGTTTCTCAGCTTGAAAACTATTTAGAAATGTCTGTTTTCTTTAATATAATAAAAATATTACCATATTGAACAGTTATGGATCCACTGTGAACATTTTAATTGTTTTATATTCTTATTAATTCTCAGGGGGAAAATGAGAAAATAATATTGGTATACTAGTTTGTAATTGAGGAAACACAGATACAGAAAGTTAAATAGTCCTAGACTAGGTCATTAAAAGATGCTAAGCAAAATCAAAATTGCCCAGTAAAACTTAGAATATCCTTATTTATCTCAGTGACCATGATTCACTCCTATATGTTGCTCAGGAATCGGGCTAGTGCCCTTGCCTCCAGCAAGCCCCTTTTCACCCCCTAATATTCGGCTAGGTTTCAAAATAATGGATTTCTGAAATGACAGTAAATCATCCAGTGTTTCAGTTTTTATGACTATTCTTTGTGTATCTACTTCTCTCCCTAACATGACCTGCTCTGGGAGGGAGGGGACTGGCCAGGTCTGCTGCTCACTGCTGATTATAATGTCTGACACTTAGTGGGGGACCAATACTTTCTCTTAAGATAGTGAGTCACTGAAGGTAACTCACAACCTTTTTGTGATGATTTGCCAAATTTCTGCCATTCTTTTCTAGAACAATAACACCTAAATCATAGAAAACTAAGCTGTTACCAATATAGTAACTGCATGCAGACTTGGTGGGTCTGGATGGATGGAAAACTCAAATAGTAGTTTAACATAAAATGATTCCATATGCCTTTGTACAGAATTCAGGAGGGATCCATTCTTACTTCAGGTTGGAGATTAATTCATGGGCATAATCTGTTGCTTTTATTATTTTCAGGCCAGATTTATATATTTGAAACTAAACATCTTTCCTTTGCAATTTTTCCATTTACCTTTACCGATTATTTATTCGTTAAATAAACTTTAAAGATACTCTTTGCCACATGCTATTCCCAGTGAAATTGGAATACATGTTATTACTACATGTTTTTAGACATTTAGTTCAACAGCTTGATACAAGACATGAATTATTTTTATTATACATATTTGATATCTAATCTAATAAAAGACAAACATGCAAATTGACCATACCTTCACTATGCCTTAAGCCTAGCCCACCAGCCAATCAGAGTGACTATATGCAAATTAACCCAACCAAGATGGCGGCCGGCAGCCACGGAGCTGAAGCGAGCAGGAGGCTTGGTTGCTCCAGTGATGGAGGAAGCCAAGCTTCCCGGCCGGCTCTGAGCTCCACTGAAGGCAACAAAGTTTCAATTATAGAAATTAAATAAATCCCAGAATTAAAAAAAAAAAGGAAAAAAAGGAGAGACTGGGAGCTTCCGTCGCCAGGGGCTTGGCCAGCCTGAAAATGGCCCTCAGCCTCTCACCCAGACTGGCCTGGCACCCCAGTGGGGACCCCCCCCACCCTGAAGGGGGTGTGACCAGCCTGCAAACAGCCATCAGCCCCTCACCCAGGCTGTCCAGGCACCCTAGTGGGGACTCCCACCCTGATCCGGGACACCCTTCAGGGCAAACCAGCCGGCCCCCACCCATGCACCAGGCCTCTATCCTATATAATAAAAGGGTAATATGCAAACTGACCCTAACAGCAGAATGACTGGGAGTGACTGGTCACTATGACACACACTGACCACCAGGGGGAAGACGCTCAATGCAGGAGCTGCCTCCTGGTGGTCAGTGTGCTCCCACAGGGGGAGCTCTGCTCAGCCACAAGCCAGGCTGATGGCTGCCAGTACAGTGGTGGTAGTGAGAGCCTCTCCCGCCTCCTCAGCAGCGCTAAGGATGTCCGACTGCAGCTTAGGCCTGCTCCCTGCTGGCAGGTGGACATCCCCTGAGGGCTCCTGGGCTACCAGAGTGATGTCTGACTGCCAGCTTAGGCCCAATTCCCCAGGGAGCAGGCCTAAACCAGCAGGTGGTCATCCCCGAGGGGTCCCAGACTGCAAGAGGGCACAGGCCAGGCTGAGGAACCCCCCCCCCCCAAGTGCACAAATTTTTGTACACCGGGTCTTTAGTCCTATATAATAAAAGGCTAATATGCAAATCGACCAAACAGCAGAATAATTGGTCACTATGATGTGCACTGACCACCAGGGGGCAGACACTCAGTGTAGGAGCTGCCCCATGGTGGTCAGTGTGCCAGAAGCTAGGCTCATAGCTGGCAAGTGCAGAGGTGGTGGCAGGAGCCTCTCCTGCTATCGCTGCAGTGGTAAGGATGTCTGACTGCAGGGAGCAGGCCTAAGCCCTCAGTCGGATATCCCCCAAGGGTTCCTGGACTGTGAGAGGGCCCAGGCTGGGCTGAGGGACCCCCCCCTAGTACACTAATTTAGTGCACTGGGCCTCTAATCCTATCTAATAAAGACAGAATAGGCAAATTGACAGTCATACTGTCACAATAGATGGAGGCGCCCATAACCACAAGATGGCAGCGCCCAGTCCCCTCAGCCCCGCCAGAGCCCCACAGTCCTTTCAGCCCACCCGGAGGGAGGGGGGACAGGTTCACGGTGCAGCTGGACCCACCCTCAGCCCCCCAGCCACCCAGGGCTGGCCCGAGGCTCAGGCAAGCCTTGATGTCAGCTGCCCAGATGACATCCGAGGCATAGGCAAGCCTCAGATGTTGGCTTCCCAGCCACCCAGGGCCAGCCCTAGGTGCATGCAAGCCTCGGATGGTGGCTGCCCAGCTGCCCAGGGCCACCCGAGATGCAAGTAACCAGAGCCGGCCGAGGCTTGCCGGGCCGGTAGTGGCAGCAGCAGCAGAGGTGTGATGGGGAGCTTGGCCTTCCCCTGGTTGCCTCCCACCCCTGAGGGCTCCCGGACTGTGAGCAGGCCGGGCTGAGGGACCACCCCCCCTTCCAGTGCATGAATTTTTATGCACTGGGCCTCTAGCATCAAAATAATCTGTTATTCCAGCATAACCAAAAAACTACAACTCAAAAATTACCATGCTAATATTCACAAGGCATAAGCATTTGTTGTTTTATAACATTTGCACCAAGGCAATGCAGTCTATTTTTCCTTAATACTTCAGTCAAAAAGCAACAGTTTTAGAGAACATGTCCCAGGATACAATAGAATGGTTAACTTTTTACATTTGATGATGACCTTTAAGTCCCCAGGTTTAATAGTCTTATGACTGTCAAATGAACAGAAAATGTATTTGTCCAAAACAAGCCTCATTAATATCACCAGCCACATCTGACAAACAGGCTGTATTTGCTGGGAATTGGCTTTTCAGATATGGATGGCAGTGTTTCTATTTCATGTTTAATTACTTAACCTCCAAAATGCAACAAAATGAGTAAAATAAATCTTGGGGGAAAATATCCCCCAATGTATTTTTAAATAGCAGCTTGGCTCTTTAGCCCTGTGATTGGCATTGTGTGTGTGTGTGTGTGTGTGTGTGTGTGTGTGTGTGTGTGTGAGATACCCATATTTGAGATGTTTGCCTTTTTCAAGTGGATGGCTCGGCAATCAAAGATTAAGTCAGGCACCTGAATTACTAATAATGAAAGCCAACTATCAGGATGTACACTACACAAGCTATTTACAAAGTCCATATAGCCTGACTGGTGTGGTTCAGTGGTTGAACATTGACGTATGAACCAGGAGGTCACTGTTAAATTCCTGGTCAGGCATGCCTGGGTTGTGGGCTTGATGCCCAGTTGGAGGCATGCAAGGGACAGCCGATCAGTGATTTTCTCTCATTATTGATGTTTCTCTCCCTCTCTCTCTCTCTCCCTTCCTCTCTGAAATCAATTAAAAAATATATTTTAAAAAATGTCCATGTAAATAAATTACATATAAATAAATGATCTTATAAAGAAATGGATAAAATCAACAATTAGGAAAATTGTGACTATAAAATAAAACAATAAAATAAATTGTCTTCAAGTCAGAAAAACTTAACAATATCTCTGACGGTGCTTCTAAGGGAAGCTAATGAGAATCTGTTGATTCAAATTAAAACATACACCAAGGTGAAAGGACAAAAGTTTTTAGATGCTGTACTATAAAATTATGTGATTGTGATCTGAAAACTTGAGACTAAACTTTGGAATAATAATATTTTAGTGCTGCATATGTTAATCTAATTTAGGTGTTTTGTGCATGTGTGTGTGTATGTGTGTCTGTGTTTGTATGACCAATAGAATTATCTAAACATTTCAGTTTTCTTTGGTTTCCAAATATCAGATACTTTTTGATAAAAACATACCAGAATTATTTTTAATGCTCTCAAATGTTGCATAGTAATTTATGACGTACAAATGTGAGATATTTCTTATGCCAACTATAAGTTATCCAAATGTTATATTATGTTACTAACATTATTTTGTATAACAAATATTTACTGCTAATACACTTCTGCAAAGAAAGTAGGTAATTAAAATATTAAATGAAGTAAACTTAAAGTCAGATGCTACCTCATATTGACATTGTATAATTGTTCTTGTGAATTCATATTTTATTTAAACTTGCCAGTCAATTGATGTTATTGTTACACTAGGAGGCATTGGAAAAAACTGGTGTGCATATGTTTATTTGTGTTTATAAACTAGAGATTTCACATTTGATTATTATAATGGCAGACTAGTCTAATGAAAATTGTTAACCTGTTAATGTTCATTCAACCTTCAGTTCTCAATCTGTCACTAATTCTTATCATGGATATCCACACTGTAGCTGGATCATCTTGTCAGATTTTTCAGACAATTTGTCAGACAATTAGAAGGCATATTCGATATGTGGAATTTGTTTTTTTGGCTCACTGCCCATAAACATTTTTCCCACTCTATCTTAGCTATGCTCTCTATAGTCAGGCTCAAAACTTTTTCTTCATTCCAAAGTACTACATTCTAAAATATTTAAACATCTTAATTTATGGTTAAATTGAGCAACATTCCCAGTCTGCTTTTTCTGCTAACTGTATATTATTTAGTCATCCAACCAATTTCTCTATTTGCCCTCTCTATTCCCCACTTGCATTTCTATCCAACTTAGATTTTATGGTCCATTGTTTCAATATTTTTATTGCCATTTCCAGAATGAATCTTGGTCACTTCCTTTTGACAAAACTGTAATTCTGGAATAAGCCATTTTGTCTTAATCTCTATACCAACAGATAAGAATTGGAGATGAGAATCATATATAGGTTGACCGGTATCACAATTCATAGTCTCCAACATCAACAAAACCCTCATAATTGTACATGTTTTGCATTAGCCTTTTCTAATTTTACTGCATATCATGTTAGATCTAGTACAAAATGGAAGTGTAGTTTAAGACCTTTTTCATTAAAAACTCCAAAAAAAAGTTATTGAAGACATTAAATGTATAGTTTTTTTTCTTTAAAAATATCTTATGAATGTTGTAAAAGTGAAACATGAAGAAGGACAAAAAATTACAGATGTACAAAATACATAATTGTATAGCCCGACAGTAGCTCGATAGTTGAGCATAGACCTATGGACCAGGAGGTCATACTTCCATTCCCTGTGAGGGCATGTGCTTGGGTTGTGGGCTTGATCCCCAGTGGGAGGCATGTAGGAAGCAGCTGATCAATGATTCTCTCTCATCATTGATGTTTCTCGCTCTCCCTCTTTTTCTTTCTGAAGTCAATAAAAATATATTTAAAGAAATACATAATTTTATATACTACAATCAATAAAAACACATTAGTAATGCTATATCTTGATTGATTAAATATTTGTAGTGTTTCTAAACATATATATTAGATCATCAAAATTTATACATTTAATAACTTCATTTTTGATGTATAAATAAAAAAGTAATGCTAATCACTTTTTTGAAAATGCACGATACAAATATTGCTTGGTAATTTTCAATTTTGCAAAGGATTTTTCTGCTGATGCAACTGTTATTAGAGGTCATAGAATTTTGTTTATTGTGACAATATTTAGATAAATCAATATTTCATTTCTGCAAAGAGGTTCGCATATTAAGCACTCTTTCATTACCTCTTTTGAGGGCACTTCTGTTTAATGCCATAACCTTAAACACAAAATAGTCTTGGAATTTTTTTTAATTTATTTTGGTTGCAAGAATTAAATGGAATATTATATTTAAAGCTGTGGAATTACCTTTGAAAGTTGTCAAAACACTGGTAGCTATTGCAAATAATGTTTAGAGGAGTATATGTACTTGCAGAACTTTAAAACTAGATGTTTTCCTTTTAATAGCATAATGTGGGTAAAATTATATGTTCTTAATAATGAGGTGTTTCCAAACAACTTGCAATTCTGTTCAATAATGTGCCTCAATGAATCACAGAGCTAAGCAATCCAGTGCTCTAAAGTTGCTCAATATGTCTAAGTACAATCCAATCTTGATAATGACTGCTCTTTTTTATCTTTCATTTTAATATATTTTAATTGATTTCAGAGAGGAAGGGAGAGGGAGGGAGAGATAGAAACATCAATGGTGAGACAGAATCATTGATCAGCAGCTTCCTGCACACTCTCTACTGGGGATTGAGCCTGCAACCCGGGCATGTGCCCTGAGCAGGAATCGAACCGTGACCTCCTGGTTCACAGGTCAATGCTCAACCACTGAGCCACACAGGCAAGGCTGCTCTTTTTTTAAATAACAGCTTTACAAAGCTATGTATGGTTCATATACTATACAATTCACCCAAAGTATATAATTCAATGTTTTTTAGTATATTCACAGTTATGTACAACCATCACTACAGTTGATATTAGAACATTTTTATCACTTCATAAAGAAACCCTGTATTTTCAGTTATCACCTTAGATCCCTTAGCCTCCTAGCCCTAAGCAAAACACTTTCTATTGCCATAGATTTTTCTGTTGTGGACTTTTCCATAAACATGGAACATGTAATATGTGGTATTTGTGACTCTCTACTTTTATGAAGCATAAGGTTTTTAAGATTTAATTATGTTGTAGAGCATATCAGTAACCCATGCCTTTTTATGGCCAAGTAATATTAAATATCACATTCTGTTTTATCATCAAATGATAGATATAGAGTTATTTCTACCTTTTGACTATTATGAAAAAATATCCTATAACAAAAAACATATGGATACTGGGACAAGTTTTGTATGAATATAAGTTTTCATTTCCTTTGGAAATATACCTGAGTGGAATTGCTATGTCCTGTGATAACTTTATGTTTAAGTGCCGGGGTCCAACCCCAGCAGGTCCAGGGGTCCCCAAAGGTGTGGACGGAGTCGGCGACGAAGGAATGACACGGAGACAGCGTTCAGTTGATCAGCAGCCTAGCCAGGATCTCTAGCCCGGATCTCCAGAGAGGTTCTGCTTCGGATCTCCAGCGAGGTTCTGTAGCCATGTTCCCTCGCTAGGTTCTCCAGCCAGGTTCTGTCCAGGCTCTCCAGTCAGGTTCAGTGTCCAGGTTCCAGTCAGGTTCTCCTGCCATTCTCTGTAGTCAGGTTCAGTCCAGGATCCCTTGCCATGTTCTCCCGCTAGGCTCTGTCTCTAGGCTCCGAGGCCAGTCCCTCTCCAGGATCCTCCGGCATGCTCTCTCCAGCAAAGTTCTTCTGTCTCTAGGCTCCGTGTAGATTCTGTCTTCTTGATTCTGTTCTAAGTTCTGAGTTCTGAATTCTGTCTCATGAGTTCTGTGTTCTGAGTTCTGTGTGTTTCTGTCTTGTTACAACTGTATTTATACCAGTTGATTCAATCCTATCAATCTCTATTACAAAGGTTAGGGCGTTTCTTATCTCCATTCCAGGGAGAAAAGATTATGTAGTTTAAGCATGATTGTTCGTAGTTAAAGGGATTAATTACCCGCCTGGCACTTAGTTGAGGGGTTTTATTCCCTCCCTAACTTCAGGGGAAAATCCCTACCTGGGGATTTAACCTTTCTCGGAGAGGTGACCTTGGTTAAAACACAGCGCCAAGAAGGTGAGCAAACATATTAAGAACCGTATGCCATATATGCCAGGTCCCTTGAAACAGCAAGGATGGACCGGCTCCCGGCAAATTCCCCCTTTTTTATTTTTTAAAAGCAAGCATTAAAAAGAAAAACCTCAAATGCTCTCTTATATCCATTTTAAGAGTAGGATTGGCGCTTTCTGCTATTACCTGAGTCCTGATCTATCACCCCAGGGAGAGCTTGCCAATCCTGCACTTTCCCGGGGTGGAAAGGCTGCAGTGGGGTTAAGGATAAGGCTCCTTGGGCCTACCTTCTCCCATGCCTCTACATTTACCTTTCTGGCACCTTTCCTTCCTCAGAAAAGCATGGACGTATTTCTTGTATAAAATGTTCTGTCTGACTGGGAGTAACCTTAATTCCTCTGCTAACAAGCATATATGTTAAAAGATCAATACGGAGTCTTTTTTCTTTAGACTCAGTATGGCACATCTTCTTAATCTAAAGATCAATACAGAGTCTTCTTTCTTTGGACTCAGTATGGCACATCTTCTCAATCTAAGAATCAATACAGAGTCTTCTTTCTTTGGACTCAGTATGGCACATCTTCTCAATCTAAGTTCTGTACTATCCACCTTCTTACCCTACTTATCCTCTATAGGGGGGTCTGTAGCACCCTGGTGGAGTCCTATCCGTCCCGAGTGTGGGGTTCTCAATGGGGGGCGCTTACCTAAGGGAATCCTGTTCCAGGGGTTCCCAAAGGTGTGGACGGATTCGGCGAAGACTATCCACCCTCTTCCTACGGTGGAGTCTGATCCGTCCCGAGTGTGGGGGTTCTCAATGGGGGAGGGGGGCTTACCTAGGGGAATCCTGTTCCAGGGGTTCCCAAAGGTGTGGACGGAGTCGGCGAAAACTATCCACCTTCTTCCTACGGTGGAGTCCGATCCATCCCGAGTGCGAGGCGCTTACCTAGGGGTCCCTGTTCGGGCGCCAGATGCCGGGGTCCAACCCCAGCAGGTCCAGGGGTCCCCAAAGGTGTGGACGGAGTCGGCGACGAAGGAATGACACGGAGACAGCGTTCAGTTGATCAGCAGCCTAGCCAGGATCTCTAGCCCGGATCTCCAGAGAGGTTCTGCTTCGGATCTCCAGCGAGGTTCTGTAGCCATGTTCCCTCACTAGGTTCTCCAGCCAGGTTCTGTCCAGGCTCTCCAGTCAGGTTCAGTGTCCAGGTTCCAGTCAGGTTCTCCTGCCATTCTCTGTAGTCAGGTTCAGTCCAGGATCCCTTGCCATGTTCTCCCGCTAGGCTCTGTCTCTAGGCTCCGAGGCCAGTCCCTCTCCAGGATCCTCCGGCATGCTCTCTCCAGCAAAGTTCTTCTGTCTCTAGGCTCCGTGTAGATTCTGTCTTCTTGATTCTGTTCTAAGTTCTGAGTTCTGAATTCTGTCTCATGAGTTCTGTGTTCTGAGTTCTGTGTGTTTCTGTCTTGTTACAACTGTATTTATACCAGTTGATTCAATCCTATCAATCTCTATTACAAAGGTTAGGGCGTTTCTTATCTCCATTCCAGGGAGAAAAGATTATGTAGTTTAAGCATGATTGTTCGTAGTTAAAGGGATTAATTACCCGCCTGGCACTTAGTTGAGGGGTTTTATTCCCTCCCTAACTTCAGGGGAAAATCCCTACCTGGGGATTTAACCTTTCTCGGAGAGGTGACCTTGGTTAAAACACAGCGCCAAGAAGGTGAGCAAACATATTAAGAACCGTATGCCATATATGCCAGGTCCCTTGAAACAGCAAGGATGGACCGGCTCCCGGCATTTAAGCACCATTTTACATTTCCACCAGCATTGTATGAGGCTTTGATTTTTTCACATCCTAGCAAAACAATGCTTGTTGTTATCTCAGTTTTTATAATTATAATTACATAATATAATTTTATAATTATAACCATCATATAAAACCTCCCTACACATGTACACAAAGTGGACATGAAATGGTATGTTATCTGTGGCTTCTATCTGTATTACCCTGATAAATAATAATGTGGAAGATCTTGTTATTTCTATTTAATCAAATGCTTTGCTCATGTTTAAAATTGGTATGCTTGCATTTTTTTTTATTATTGAGTTGCAAAGATTATATATTTTAGATACAAATTCCTTATAAGATTATGATTTGTAAATATTTCATTTCATTCTGTGTGTTGCCTTTTCATATTCTTGATAGTTTTCTATATAGTTGCATATAAATTTTAGGGTCAGTTCTCTATTTCAACAAAGAAACAAGTTGAGACTATAGGAATTGTATTGAATTTGTAGATTAATTTGTGGCATATTGCCATTTAAAAAAATATATATATTTTTATTTATTTCAGAGAGGAAGAGAGAGGGAGAGAGAGAGAAAAAACTCAGTGATGTGAGAGAATCATTGATCGGCTGCCTCCTGTATGCCCCCTGCTGGGGATGGAGCCCACAACTTGGGCATGTGCCCAAGATGAGAATTGAACCGACACTCTTCAGTCCACAGGCAGATACTCTATCCACTGAGCCAAACCAGCAAGGGCTGTATTGCCATTTTTACATTAAGTCTTCTAATCCATGAATATGATATATTTTTCCTATTAATTTTTCCAACAGTGTTTTATAGTTTCCAGACTGTAAGTTGTATACTTTTTGTCAATTTATTTCCTAAATATTTTATTCATTTTATACTATTTTACATGAAATTGTAATTTCATTTTTGTGTTGATAATTGCAAGTGCATAAAGATATAATGGATTATTTTATATTACTCCTGCATCTTGCCAAACTTATTTGTTAGTACTAATAGCTTTTAGTGGATTCTGCAGAATTTTTTTTATATAGAGGACCATGTCATCTGTGAATAGAATAGCTATATTTCTTCCTTTCCAATACACACCTTTTATTTCCTTTTCTTGCCTAATTACCCTAGATAGAGCTCCTAATGCAATATTGAATATAAGTGGTGAGAATGAGTATCCTTGTTTTATTCCTGATCTTAGAGTGAAAGCATCCTGGCTTTCACTACTGAGTATGCTCCTCCCTCGGGTTTTTCATAGATGTCTTTATAATGAAGGTCCTCTAACAAAACGTTCTTCTGTAATTTTATATAACATTAGGGACATGACATTGCCCAGTTTCAAAGGTCAACTTTTTCTTCTCTATTTTTCTGAGCCTATTATTGAGTAAATAAGTCAGATAAAGACTGCTAAGCAAAACTGGTTATTTTGTCTGGACAGAGACAAAGACAAAAACAAATACAAAAAACTCAGTCCTATGCTACTTTCTCTATTGTGACACTTATCAGATTCTGCATAGCAGTGGAGGAGAGGAGTTCATGTAGTTTTCCAGCCATGAATTAAATAGCAAATTGATCTCTTCTGAATATTGTTTCTTTTAGGTGTTTTTTGTTTATTTGTTTTTAGTCGGGAACCTCAGGTGAAGAGAAAATACATAGTAGGACTTACCATAGTAGCCAAAAAACAAAACAAAACAAACACCCCCCCAAAACAGACAAACAAAAAAACAAGAACAACAAATTTAAAAAACTCCCACCAACCATCAAATAGCAAATATTTGCAATATTTTTGTGTGCTTAAGAAGCTATAGAATTTCTTTAACTGTGCTTCATAATTTGTTTGCTTTCAAACAGAGAGACTGTAGTGAATATATGCCAGTTTTTTACTAATTGGAATATTAATCTAACTACAATGCAGTTTGACTTTTATGGTCAGCTTTTCCAGAGATCAAAATGCATATGAAAATAAAATCATCATAAGAATGGGCAACTATTATATGGTTAATGGTCTGGCAAGTAAAAGTGCTGTTTAGAGGAAAGGAGAAAATATTTTGCACAATAATACTTCAGAGTCAATGACAAGTAAACCAACTAAAGAGATGCCAAAATACAAAAGTAATTCCTCTGGGCAATATATCACACATAGCAGACTATGACACAAAAATCAATAAGAGATAAATGGATGTAAATTCTCTATGGGATTCAGAATATTATGTCAAATTTTATATACAGATCATTACACACAAAGAGTCATCATCATTCTCATATGTCTTTCCAAATGTCATAATAAAATTATGATTGGATATATGTTATTCAGATGCTTAAAATATTTTGAAAGACATTGTTTACCTTTAATACATATACCAAAGGTAGTAATTTGTGACAAAGTGGATAATGAGGAGGTCATATATAAAATGAATATAATGGGTAGCTGATTTTCTGAAGAGCGGAATACTCAAATGCTTAGGAAACTATTCTCCATTTAACAATTTCAGATGATAAAATGAGGCTAGAATATAATTTTCTGGGAATTACTAGTAAGTAGAAAGTGAGGTGAGGTCTTATTACCAATAAACCATACAGGTTATGACAATTCAATAACTGAAAATTTCTGTTAAAATAACTTAGAGAATTTGAAAGGGGAAAAATTCAAGAGATAATATTTATAATCTAACGTGCCAGTGTCTTCTCTTGGAAATTGATCACAACGTCTAGAATGATGTATGCTCAGAATATCAACTATATTTATTTTAAGTAATGTCCAATTATAATATGTATCTTAAATAATATAGGAAACAGGACAAAAGTCTAATATATTAAAAGGAGCTATAAAACAGAGACAGTTACATAGGAGAATTAATCAGCATCATAAGTCTGAGTGAGAAAACATGACCATAAGATCCATAAATAAGTTGCTTTCCCTCAGGAAAACTAAACTTTAATTACTGAACTGGAGGTTGTTATCTTTATTTAAATTCATTGCCAACCTCAGAGATCTGTTTGGAGAATGCTTTTTTGTTTTATTTTGGTTTTTTGTATGCATGCATTTTTGTGGCATCTTTACTCTGTTTCTGAACTATAGACCAAGGCTGTGTGTGCGTGTGGTGTGTGTGTGTGTGTGTGTGTGTGTGTGTGTGTGTGTGTGTGTGTTGATCTACACTTCTTGAGGAAAAGAGTGGTACTGATTCAGAAGAAAAAGTGCTGTAAGGAGAGCAAAATTATTACAGTTAGGACACAGAAGAGTCATAACTAAAAATTTCAAAAGAGCTTTATTAGATAATATAAAGAGACTTGGAGTTAAAAGAATCATAGAATAATTATCAAAGCTCCATTACAGACATAGAACATGCATTCACTACACTAAGATCCAACTTATTCCAAATTAATTTCATTAACCAATAAAATTGGTTAGTAAAATATATAGGTTTCAAGTGTACCATTCTATGATACATCATCTGCATATTGCATTGTGTGCCCACCACCCAAAATCAAATCTCCTTATGTCACCATATATTTGACTTCCCTTACCCTCCAGCAACCCCCAACACCCCTTCCCTCTGGTACCCATCATTCTGTTGTATGTGTCTATGAGTTTTTGTTTGTTTTTGTTTGGTCATTTGTTGCTTTCAGTTTGATATTCCACATATGAGTGAAATCACATAGTTCTTTACTTTTTCTGTCTAACTTGTTTCTTTTAACATGATATTCTCAAGATTCAAGTTATTGCATTGATGACTCCCTTTTATTATCCAAATGAAAAAAAACAACACTATAGGGTGAAGATAAAATGAGTTTGCTTCTGTAAAGTTGGAGGATTCACAGGATGTAGTTAAATACACAATAAGTATTTGATTTTATAATTACTTTTTGTTATGATACTGAGATTTCAAAAATGTTTAGAGCATTGATTCCTTGAGTTGTCTATAATGTTCTCTAATTTAATAACTGTAATAATTGGAAAGTGAATCAAATACAAATTCCTAACTCCAAGTTCCTTTAGAAAGTATGCAACATTACTTTAATCCAGGCAAACTTTAATTTTTTTTTTTACATCTGAAAACCTGTTGATATAAAACACAAGCTACATTCCACATTCCATAAGTAGTGTACATTCTTAACTATATAAGTGCTAGTTATTTATATCTGCCATAATCTGTAATCTTCTTTTTTAATGTTAAGATCAGTATATGGGTTTGCCGAGCTTAAAAAGTATTATATTGACTAAAAATAAAATTATGTTGCATCATGATTTTCCTCTTGAGGAGTATGGGCACATCACACACAATATTGTCATATTGTCAGCAAAACTACTTATTTTTAAAAAAGAAATTCCTCGTCCTCATAAAAATTAAAGGCTTTCTAAAGCAATAGACAAATGTAGATTTTTAACATTTTTTTTAAAGAACAAAAGTGTGAGTCTTACATTTAAATTATTAAGGGATGTTTTGGCTTAGCAAATAAAATAATTAAAATTTATTCAGCAGCCCTAGCTGGTTTGGCTCAGTGGATAGAGCTTTGAACTGCTGACTGAAGGGTCCCGGGTTCCATTCTGGTCAAGGGCATATGCCTGGTTTCGGGCTCTATCCCCAGTAGGGGCGTGCAGGAGGCAGCCAATGGGAGATTCTCATCATTGATGTTTCTATCTCTCTTTTTCACTCCCTTCTTCCCTGAAATCAATAAAAAATATTTTAGAAAAATAATATTTATTGAACACCTCTGTGTGTTTCCATCTTATAACTACCCTCTGAGATAAAAAATATCAACTTCAGTGCATGTTTCATCAACTCTAAGAGTATTTTATGTACCTTAACTAAACAACTTAGTTTTGATGATGTATCGTTGTGAATAATGGCTTGGCAATGTATCAAAGGCTTTTTCCTTAATGTCCTTTTACAATGCTGCCCTGAGGAAATATCAGTTCTGGTTTAACACATTTGTTTAGGCCTTTGCCATGTTTGGAAATTGTTCTCAGTCTGGTTCATGGCCATGGACCAGGGCTGGATTCTGCATTCTGCCAAGTGATCTTGCTATTTCTCTTTTGCCAGAGTTCTATTCACCCACAATTTTCACTTTAAAACGTCACTAACTTTTCTCCAATCATAGAAAACAAAGCTCTTTCCGCTTGATATGTGGCCCTGCCACTCAGACCATGTATCACGCGCTGTTTCCTAGGCTCTGCTAGGCTGTCCTGTGGGTGCGCAGGGCTGTTCTAAATTTGAGGTTGGAATACAGGTCAGAGTGAAGTGTCATCTTCTGAACCCATGACTTTGGCCTCCAGTCTTTCTGTGTATTTTCTATATGTTTTGGATCAAATCCCTTCTTTTGCTTTTAATACTAAGTCTCCTTCAAACTCCAATTTTGTTTATCTTTATTGATAGCATTAAATATGCCACTGTTCCTTATCAATTGTATGGAATTAGTTTGATTGAATCTTAGTCATAGCGTATGCTTGAAAAAACAAGCAAACACAAAACAAAGAAGAAAAATGACTTTCCTAAATAGTGTTTTTGACCAGGTAAAATTCACTGATTCACTTTATTTGATACATGTTCAGTGAATCCATTTGCATTGTGTTTAAAAAATCAGTATTCTCATCTAGAGCTATTTATTCCTTTTGTGTTACTTCTCTATGTTTCATATATATATATATATATATATATATATATATATATATATATATATATATATATATATATATATATATATTGTGTCCTGCATTGCCAGTTCACTGTTAACAATTTTCTAGATGAGTGTGAACTTTAGATAGATTTGAAGTTGCATCACCCTTTTCACGCAGTTGCCTACCACGTGATGATTTCCATGGCCTTCTGCTGACACAAGGCATTTCTTGCTGGTAGTCTTTTTTCCCACTTAGCTACATACCAGACTTTGCATACATCATCTTTTTAAGTCTATCAAATAGAATGTAAAATGTAGCATCTCAATAACTTTTCCAGCCTTCATAAAGTGGCACCATCCATCATATGTAATAGCATCCTTTCAAGCACTCAAACACAGCCTACTTAAACAATAAACGCATGGATCAGAACAGGATAACGACCTGACAATATTCTCTACGAAGAGCACACACTGAAATGTTTAGCACCATGGTTTACTTATACCTTTTACTGAAGTAAATAATGAAAAGTACCAAATTAAATTTAGTTTTTTCACTTATACTCATTCTTGGATGTTAAACATTGTACCAGACTTTGGTCATATGTGTTGTCTTTAATGTTGAGCATGGCACAGTTCCAGGCATCATAAACTGTCCTTATTTCTCACCCCCCATGCCCTCCTTCACCTCTCCCAACACCCCTCCCCCCCGACTTTCCCCAGCAATTACCATACTATTGCCTGTGTCTATGAATTCATATTCTCTCTCTCTCTCTCTCTCTCTCTCTCTCTCTCTCTCCTTTTTTGCTTAATGCCTTTACATACCCACCCCACTGTCACATCTACCAGCTGTCAGCCTGCTTGTTGGTTCATTTTGTTAATTACATTCCACATATGAGTGAAATCATATGGTACTTGTCTTTGACTTATTTCTCTTAACATAACGCTCTCCAGGTCCATCATCTATGCTTTACCAAAGGGAAGATTTCCTTTTTTAAATCACAGAGTAGTATTCTATTGTGTAAATGTACCACAAAAACTAAACAAAACACAAACAAAAAACAAGGAAACGAAATAACAAAACAAAAACTGTCTTCAGCTACCCAAAGTCTTTCTAAGGTTTTTTTAACATATACCCATACTTACTTTATTTTTATTTATTTATTTATTTATTTTAGAGGGAGGGGGGGAGACAGACAGACAGAAAGAGAGAGACACAAAGAGACAGACATTGAATTGTTGTTCAGCTTTTCATGCATTCATCGGTTGATTCCCATATGTGAATCAGGGATCAAACCCACTGCAACCTTGTTGTAGTAGGACAATGCACTAACCAACTGAGCTGTTTACTTTATTAATTACTTAATTAGGGATTAGAGCTTGGCTGTCTGTTGACTTAGAGAAAAAATTTATTTTGTCCTTAATATAATTATAGTATTAGGGACTTGAATGACTCTCAAGAGCTAGAAAGTTACATATAAAGTTAACTGGTAAGTAACTTTTCAATACAAAAAGAAGTTATGAAAATCAAATAGCAAATTAATGTTTCAAATATGTTCAAAAGAAAATGAAGAGAAATGTTATTACATGAAACAATAAGGGAATGAATAAAAATTCACATAAGTAAAAATTTTAAAAAAGTAAATAGATATGAAAAGGATAAAGTAAATCATATAGATGAAAACATATTTGTTAAAATATTAATAGGTGAAATAAATTCTGGTCTGGAAAATATCTAAGAAAATGTTAAAATTGTTCTGAGAGTATGTAAAGAACACTGCTCAGGTATAGAAAAAATTAAAATAAGTAAATGTATTAAGGTAAATGGACGATACATTGAACAGCTTGATAAACCTCTAATAGGATTCTTAGAACGGGACATGAAGAAAACAGTGAAGCAGCAACGTTTGAAGAGATAATTACTGAGATTTATTCAGGTGTGAAGAAAAATCTCTACTGAGATTTATTCAGGTGTGAGGAAAAAAATGAGTTCTGAATACAAAGAAGCAAATTTTAAATCCACATTTAGGCACATAAGACTACACAACATAGTATAAAGATACCAGTCTCTGTGAAGGAGCTAGTTAGGTAGGATAGATGTATGGTAGAGCAGAGAGTTAACTGACCTTGAAGACATCATCAGATAGAATCTTCTGCCCGCCATAAGGGAGATTACTGGTTGGATGCTTTAAATAGCAACACAAACACACTGTATTATATTGAGCAAATCAGATAACCATATACAGGTGGGGCAAATGTAGGTTTACGCAAAAGTGAATATGCGAAACTTTATTCTTATATTGTTATTTATTAATTATTGTATTATTTTCCATACAAACAACTGTAAACCTACTTTTGCCCCACTCTGTGCATTAATTATAACTAATATTGTTTCATGCATTGAGTCCCTGATTAATAATGTCCTTTAAAATAATAAAAGCAATTATAAAGTTCTCCTATTTGAATTTCACATAAATATCATGAGGGGAAACATCATAGTGTCTTTGTAATGTTTAGAGATAACACAAGTATTTTCAAAAATCAAGAGTTAATATTAATGATAATAATTTTCAGATTTGACTGTAATAGCATTCAAAATGTGCAGGGATATATAAAAAAAACATTTTTAGACACTCTTACTACAAACTTTACTTCTCTAAGAAATCAAAAAAGTTGTGTGGATCGTCTGACATGAAGCTCTGGGGAACTAAATGTTATTTATATGAAACTTGGCTGGTTTTTCTGTCTGTATTGTGCCTGAACAAAAGCCAAGTGCTTTAGAATTTTATATCATAAAATAAAACTTTCACAAGACTCGGTAGTCATAGGTGTGTACTCTTCTCTCTTTTTGCCCAAGTTCCCTATGTTGATATATTTTTAACTGCACTGTTCTCTTGTTCCATTTCAGCAAATAAGATATTTTTTGAGAAGGAAATTCCCAAATTAATTTCCCTATATTTATGATTTGTGTTTTCTTTTTCATATGTGTGTATATCAATAAAATGTTTATATCAAATTATTATCCAATTAAATACTTCACAAAATTGAAGAACCATAAAGGACTGAGGAACCAAGATACTGTAGTGGTGAGAATCACAGGAAGCTTGAATGATTTGAAGTATTTTTTTTATTTCTCGGGTTTTGCAAATTCTGGGACAGCGTGGATTGGGGCAAGGTCAATGCAGAGCTACAGATATGAGCCAAGTGTTTGGCTTTATGTCTTCCAAAAATTCACTAATATTTCTTCTTGAAGGTGGATTCATTTAATATTTAAGTTTTCTAGTGAATTTGTGATTTTGACTTATTCTTGATATTTCATGCTATTTCCAGATAATCACTATTGTTGGATATAAAAAAATAAGTTTTATTTTCCTCTCAATTCAACTGTATTTTATTCCTGGAAATTTTGTTTTGGGGATTTATATTTTACTCCTTAAAATGTTTTCTTATATTGTTTTCGATTGTTAAAAATATTTTTATTTTATACACTTACCAATTCCTATGCTTACTTTCTTTGCGGGTTATTATGCTATTTTAACAAAATTCAACACCACGTTTTAGACACTAATATTGTTTTTCTTAACAACCTGGATACTTTCCAGCAAGAAAAAAAAGGCTTTCTCTTATGATTCAAAGCCTGTCTAATAAATGCCATAATGGAAAGACAAACAATCTCCTAAATCTTTTTTGGGTATTTCAATTTCAAAAATAATTCTTCTGTATAACTGTCATATCACTATTGAAAATATAATATCTGATTCCTTCAAAATTCTCAAAATCTATTTTGTATATCTTCTTTTATCATATTTGTAATAGATTTTACATGATTTATTGATATTTTTACCATGAGAAGGGGCATGGAAATTACCAAATATTTTATATAGTAATAAGTCATCATCTAAGATTAAATATTCTTTGTGTGTGTATATGTGTGTGTGTAGGCACCATTTATTTCTGTATTTCATTATAGACAGCTTTTTTTTTTTGAAATTGACAGGTTGAAAATTTTTCTTCTGCATGCAATACACAATTTTTTCCTCTTATATGGTAATTTGCAGCATTATTATTTCTGTCTAAGGGGAGAATGTAGAATAAACACAGGTTTATTTTTGAGTTCTACAAGATTGTACTAGTATATTTCATAAAAAATGATAAGCAGACATATTTTGCTTCTGTCTCTGGGTGTGTAAAGGATTCAGAATTATATTCTTCTAAGAAACATTCTAAAATTGTATAAAACATTGAAAACTTGGTTTTCGACATTAGACTAGAGGCAGCACAGGGCCATGGTCCTTAAGACAAGGGAAGCTAACACAGTGAGCGCCACAATATCACAGAGGCTTTGGCCATGGGGACATCTACACAATGCCTGGGAGGAGGATCCCAAATAAAAAAAATTAAAAAACAAACAAACAGTCTTGAGTGGAGCCGACAGCTCAAAGTTAAGGGAGGAGGAGATACTGAGAAGTGTTCCAAAACCTTGCATAGCTTTTGCCTTGAGGCTTTGGCATGCATCAGGTGAAATTCCTCAAGGGAAAATTCTGAAAAAGAATTATGAAGTGAAAGTCTTTGTGGATTTCTATTTCCTAACAAAATATTATGATCTTGTTCCAATTCAATGAGTTGTTATATACAAAGTACATTAGACATCTGCACATAGTAGGGGTTCAAATGAAACATGAAAATTGAACTGGAACGCCCTGAATTCCTGGGTTCTTGTCTCAATGGTTTCAAAGAATGAAGCCAGAAAGGTGATAGGTGAAGAGTACAGAAATTTTATTGCAAGCAGACACTACCTCCAAAATCTAATTCTAAATTCTAAGCCTAAGACTTCATCCCTCCTGCACTGACAGAGGGGACCCTAAGAAGGGTGACCACTGCTTTCTTTGTCTTGAGGCATTAAATAGGCTGCAGTTCTTTGTCTGAACCTGGCCCCTTCTTATTGGTCATTGTGCTACATAGAGTTTGTTTTCAAAGCTCAAAGCCCACGTGGTTCCCCCATCTTCTCTCCCCCTTATCTTGTTGGTTAGAGTCAATGTTGATTTATCTTATAGCTCTCCCAGTTGTGTTGGCAGAGAAAGCCTTATCTTATGTCCTTCCCCGCTGCTCAGGTCAGGGCTACTTTTGGCCTAACTTATGGTCACTTGAATGGCTCAGGCTGGAGATGCCTTTTGGTTTATGGCTGTCTTTAATTGCATGGACCAGACATATTTCTATTTGTCTATGCAATTTCTTTATTCTCTGTACAAGTAAGATAAACATCCTGGTGCCTTCAAGTCTCCATTATGTATTCCTTTCCTATAGACCCCTTTCATTCCTAAGACTTTCTAAACCTACCTAATTGAACTAGCTAGCTAACCCTTTCAAAAACATGTTAGTCTCTCGAGTAACTTTATTCCCTGACATGTCACCTCCTATGTCACTCATTCAGACCACAGTTAACCCCTCACGATTACCTGAATATAATTCCAAGGACATACCTTCTTACCACCCCATGCCTTTGCATCTGTGATTCCCTCTGATTCAAGGACATTGATTCCCCCTTGAGGTTTTAATAGCTTCATAGGTTTTAATAGCTTCATAGGTTTTAATAGCTTTCAGATCTACTGCCTGATTTGGAGTAGTCACTACCTCCCCTGGCAGCCTACGTCCTTTATTTGAACAATGCTAAAACAGCAGTTTTATGGGTCTTATTATCTGTATATTTTCAACGCCATAAAAGCATTGCCTGTATTTAGGACTGAGTAATTTCTGAAATCATGGAATGGCAATAACACAGAAATTTATTTATGGAACTGTGTAAATCCTTGTTGGCCTTTGAAAGTATTTCCAGTGGGCTGATCTATTTTACCCTTTAAATATTGACATCCCTACATCTGGCATTGTAAACAATTCAACTGGAGAGAGAAACACAATGCTGGAGAAGGAAATAAATGATTTTAAGATGTAATTTTGAGCGTCTCTGGTAGACTAAGGTGACAAGTGGCAGGCATTTAAAAATCCTTTGCAACAACATTTTGCTAAAAATTTAAATACCTTATAAATGACTTCAAATTCTGTTCTTCCAAAGACATTTCCCAGACTGTGCCTTAGAAATTGTGAGTGGATAATACTCAACCCAGGGGACACATAAGGAACTGGGTAGCCTCCAGAGTGACAGGAGGATTGGAGATGAAGAAGTGGCTCAGGTGTGTTGAACGGTAAACACTCCAGTAGTCGTTCAGAGCACTTTAATCCCCCTCCTAGAGAACTGCTAACACACTTCAGGCTAACCCTGCATCCTATTTTTAGCTTATTGAGAATGTACCTTCCAGATGTGTTCTTGGTTTGGCCAACATTTTGCAGGGAACATATTTATTGGCAGTTCAAAGTGGAGAAATGTGATTAACAATGTAAGTCTCAAATTTACATTTCTATCATAATATGCACCTTGTATTAAAAAAAGAAATCATATATCACTAAAAGTGTTACCTCAAAAATATCAGTCCTTTGTTTTAACCCACATTCCCAGGGCCCAGTGTATTTCCCATAATTAATCACTTTCACTTCTTTATTTTGACCCCTACATTTTGAGCCATGTGCTTATAATTTTTTCTTATGGAAAACATTTTCAATCCCATTATCAAGCTATTGATAAAAATGCCAAAGGCTGTTGAAACTGTTGTTTCGACCTTAGATTGACATTGTGCTATGTAAATTCTCTGTCATTTAGATATACACAAAGGTGCATCACAGCCTAAAAGATTTTTAATTTGACCGATGAGTAGATATTTTAGACAAAAATCAAGCCTTTTGTACAGTTAAATTTCACTGCCATTGATTGATTGTTCAGTGATTGATGATCTACTTATTCTAGGCAGATAAAAATAATGTTCCTATTGACTACACATTTTTTCTACTTCGTTCTATGGAAGCAATAATTGTCAATCTGTCAATCACTTGGCATTTAACAATACAACTATTTCATATATTTTCTGTATCATATATACTTATATGTTTTCAGGTATTGTTCTATCTCTTAGGCCTATGCTATCCCTATTTTGTTCTTTTTGAAATTACATTTGCTATTGTTGATATTTCTATTTTCATAATCCATAAAAATCCACATGAGAATTTCATTATCTATTAACAAATTGTATTACTCAATTTATTTTGCTCTGTCTTTTCTTTGTTAAAAAAGGGGGGAGTTGTTTCCATGTTAAGAACTTGAAAACTCCCTTTTTAGCTTGTAAGACAGAATGAATATATTATCTTTAGAAAACTCTTTTTTTTTTTTTCTGAAGCAGAATCTAATATTGGTTTAGAACTTGGATGAGAAGAGAAAATATCCCTAAATTCTGGTCTTAATTCTGCCCCTCCTTGGCTGTTTATTAGTATTTCAAAGCCTCAGTAACTGCATTATGAAATAAAGACAAAAATAATATATGAACCAAAGTAATTTTTGAACATAATAGGTCATAATGCATTCAGAATAATAAGGGCATGTAAATGTCACTACTTTTAATCACCATTTCTGAGAAGTTAGTTCTTTTTATTCAAAGTTAAATTCAGTAGAGAAATATCTATATTAGATCATCACTTGAACTTTTAAGTAAAAATATAAAACTTTCTATTTTGTTTTCTACTGTATTTTCAAAATATTTCAGGATCATGATAGAAAATAAAAAAAAAATAACATCTCAGATTAAAAGTACATTAAACTAGCCCAAAGTCTTTATTTCATTTACCCATCAAGATAAATTAAGAGATACAGGGATGGATTTTGCCACTGTTGAAAGGATATTTTATATATAGACAAAGAAAAATACATTAAATAGGCAATATCAAATAATGAAAACAATACTGTGTATGACTAGCTTGTTAAATAATGTAAAGTGAAAATGTATATGAATACAATTTGTGAAAATAATTTTAAGACAGCAGATTCAGGATTCATAAAGCATCCTGACCTAAGTGACCATTATGACCAAACAACCAGTCGACCAGTTGCTATCATGCGTACTGACCACCAGGGGGAAGACCCTCAATGCAGGAGCTGCCCCCTGGTGGTCAGTGGGCTCCCACAGCCAACCTCCCATCCCTCCTCCCCTCCTGGTTGGCCCCTCCCCCCAGACTTCTCCCCCCGGCGGGCCAACCTCTCATAGTCCTCCACTACCTCTCCCCCGCTGCCAGCTGGCCCTGATTGGGCTGGTCAACCAACCTCCCCTGCCCCTCTCCCCCCCCCCAACCCCCCCTGCCGGCAGTCCCTCTCCCCAGCCAATCAGCCCTGATCGGTCCCTCCTCCCTGACCAGCCAACCTCCCGTGGTCCCTACCCCCATCCCAGCCATTGGCCTGATCACCCTGATAGGGACTGGGCAAGATGGCCCTGATCAGCCCCAATCTCCGGCCAGTCCGAGGGACCCCACCCGTGCATGAATTCATGCACAGGGCCTCTAGTTTAAAATAATTAAACCACAATAGGATTAGATAGTCTATAGCAGCGGTTCTCAATCTGTGGGTCGCGACCCCTTTGGGGGTCGAACGATCCTTTCACAAGGGTCGCCTAAGACCGTCGGAAAACACATATATAATTACATATTGTTTTTGTGATTAATCACTATGCTTTAATTATGTTCAATTTGTAACAATGAAAATACATCCTGCATATCAGATATTTACATTATGATTCATAACAGTAGCAAAATTACAGTTATGAAATAGCAATAAAAATAATCTTATGGTTGTGGGTCACCACAACATGAGGAACTGTATTAAAGGGTCGCGGCATTAGGAAGGTTGAGAACCACTGGTCTATAAACTATGTGTAAAAAAATCCCCAAAGCCCAGCTGTCATTGCTCAGTGGTTAAGCATCGACCTATGAACCAGGAGGTCACCATTAGATTCCCAGTCAGGGCACAAGCTCAGGTTGTAGGCTTAATCCCCAGGCATGCAGAGATAGCCAATCAATGATGCTCTCTCATCACTGATGTTTCCATCTCTCTCTCCCTCTCCCTTTCTCTCTGAAATCAATAAAAATATATAACGAAATAAAACATAAAAACATTCCCCAAATGAAAACACTCAAAGAACTTACCAAGTCCTTTGTTATTTGTATTAGATGTGGAAAAATATAACTATATGTGATCTATGGTCATCATTGTGATTCATGAGATGGCATACTAAAATAGGTATACAAATTTCAGTCTTATTAGAAAAATTTTATATTATAAAACATTGACTTTTATTTGAGAGATACAGCTCCTCTGTGTAAGAATGAGGTGGAATATCTGAATTTCTTATATTTGGAGACGGGTGTAATGTACAAAAAGTCTGGGACTGTTCCATATTGTAACTGGTTAAAAATGGGCCTCTTGAGAATGGAAGATATACCTTATAAACCAGCAAGCTCATAATCCCTGTAAGTATTCATGCAGAGCTTAATTTTCTATTTACTTTTGATATTGTGGAAATAAGTCTTGAACATTTCTAAACTCTCATTTAGTGATATAATTTTGTGATTTTATGCATGTTCCAATGACTTTTCACTAGAGAGTATAGGCTTAATTTGGATTTAAAACTCAATAAAGCATGGTATTACAAACAGTTAAACAGTTAATATAAGCAGGGATCAGTTAATATGATTTTGGAATTAAGTAACAAAAAAGCCAACACAAAGTATTATAAAAAGCTAGGATAATTCTGTTTTAGATAAATTAAATTTTATATAAAATAGATGGCAGGAAGATTGAAAAGTGGCCCAGGAGCCTTTTAACTCAACTTTTCTATGCACAGTATTGGTTTCTTGTTATGGTTGGTTTCCTTGTGGCAGTGGGATTAATGCAGCAATTTTAAGGGCAACATGTTTCCTCATTAAAGTTCTGCCAGATTTTAATTATGTTCCCTGAAGTTCTCCCAGAAAAAAAATAAACTTTTATCCAGAAGATGTAAACTTGCCTCTCTTCACATACAACGGGCCCAAGTGGACACCTGTCTTTTTTATTAATATTGTAACAAGGGTTATGGAACTATCTGGATGCATTTTCTCACACATTAATCCTGGAAATTGATATGGGATCATATTACCTTAAGACATGCGGCCCATGATAAAAGAATGGAGGTCTGAATAAGCTAAACTTATGTTTGGAGCAACGAAGCGGGAGGGAAAGAGTTGATTTTTGGAAAGCAACAAAAAATTTGTATAGTATACAACAAAAAAGCTAGTTCTTTGAAATAATACATCTGACATAAACAAAACATGTGCTCTTCTCCTGAGATGATATTGCTGTTATATTTCATTGCTAAATTAAGTGGCAACTTACTGGTGACGGAATCTATAAATTGCTACAAAATCTTTCGACACATTGTATACATCACATTAAACCACACACAGTGTCATGCTTCAGCGATAAAGAAATGGAGGAGTTTGAATCTTATAAACTTTATATACTGGTAAGTTGAAAAATTAAAATATTTCTAGCAGAGAAAACACTTGAAGTCAGGCTGTTAGGCCTTTCTGGAAAGCTAGGGAATGAAAGCAAAACAAAATAAAAACAAATTAAAAAAACTAAAGGTGGGAAAAGGACACCTTTTAGACAAAACACTCCTTTTTAACATTGAAAAATGGACACAGGGCCCTAACCGGTTTGGCTCAGTGGATAGAGCACTGGCCTGCGGACTGAAAGGTCCAAGGTTTGATTCCGGTCAAGGGCATGTACCTTGGTTGCGGGCACATCCCCAGTGGGAGGTGTGCAGGAGGCAGCTGATCGATGTTTCTCTCTCATCGATGTTTCTAACTCTCTATCCCTCTCCCTTCCTCTCTGTAAAAAATAAATAAATAAATAAATAAATAAATAAATAAATAAATAAATAAATAAATATATAAATGGACACAGGGATATAAAGGAAGCTGGAGGTAAGCTCAGAAACCAGATGATAAAAGAACAAAGAAAAGAGAAGGAAATTGAAGATCCTGAAGGACAAGGTTTGAGCAAAGGGTGTAGTGTGAGCAGTAAGTGTTCTTCATTTCAAACCCAAGACTCAAATATAGGGGAAATGAAGGTGGAAAATAATATGTAAGTGTTTTGCATACTGTTACCACTAGAAATCAGCAACGAAAACAATGGTACGGAGACAAAGTGGGATATAGAAGAAAAGAATGAACATGCTAATTGTAGTCAAAAATTTTACCACTGACACAATGGTATTAAAGATTAAATGATAAAATAGGGGGAAAGGCTACCAAGCAGGTATAAGCTCAAAGCTAACCATTAGAACAAAACTATGAACATCTTTAAATTCCAAAACAGTTTGTAAAGAGCAAGGAACACACATCACCTAGTGAAAGAGCCACAACAAGCATAATAAAAATAGAACAAAAAGACAGAGCAAACATCAAACTGATTGATTTGATCAACAAATGCAAATAATATTAACCCAGGGTTTAAAATACAGGGGTGGGCAAAAGTAGGTTTACCATCATGAGTATGCACAACATGGAGTTTGATCTTTTTTTATTATTTGTTAATTATTATATCACTCATTTGTATTACCACTGTAATACTTATTACCCCTGTATTTTTACAATTTCACTTACAAAGAAAGACCTAACTATCTGCTTCAAATGAGGTATACACATTTAACAAATGATCATTCAAATGTGTAAAAATAAAGCATAGTCAACATCATGTCAGAAAAATCAAAACAAGAGTCGGACTTACCCTCTTAACGTTAGACAGAGTAAAACACAAGCCACAAAGCATTGAAAGAGCCAAGGAAATATATGTTTACAATTGTCAATGAGGCCAAAAATGGGAATATACAAACCCCAGGTTACACAGATACTTTAAAAATCAGTAACTGCAGTAGATTCAAGGAGCCACACATCTACAATACACTAATAAAAATATTTTCAAAACACAAGATATGAAGTCAGCACAAAACACATAAGATTAATAAAATATAACTATTAAAGCTCTAACTACATTTTCATAAGGTAGGTAGAAGACGCCTATGCCAAATGATACACCCCAGTAATGCCGAATGTGCCCTCTTCTGATGTATGCTGTGAACATTCACAAAGTTGCTCATGGCAGAGATTATTAAAAGACCATCAGTAAATTCCATACAAGCAAAATATTTTTAAAGTCTCCAATAACAATGCAATAAATTAGACATCTAATAAAATTCACAAAATGAAAAGGTCATTTTAACGGGAAATTAAAAGTTTTCTATTAAACAGCTCATGCTTGAAATAGGATATACAAAGTAAAATTACAAAAATAGTTTTAAAATGTTAATGAAAAACATATTGCTATTTATGGAGTATATTTGAAGCAGTGAAGACATATTTTAAACCTGAAACAAATTTAAAAATTAAGACAATAAATAATTAAAAATGAAATCATATCCAGTCTCAACAATAATGACAAAAATAGCAAATTAAAAGTCATAATTATGGAACCAGAAATTAATGAATTAGAAATGGACTTCATTTATTTTCAATATTTTAAATAGAGAATACAGGGAAGTAGAGAAAACGTTTGTTTTTTCTAATTTAATATATTATAATATCTTGCTAGCTGTTTTTTTACTTTTTAATTCATATAGTATTTTTGATAAATCACATTTTTTATAAAAGGATACATACTAAAATATTATATTAGAATGTTGGATTTGAAAATGCATATTATTTTATTAAGTAAAACTAGAGGCCCAGTGCACAAAAATTTGTGTACTCGGGTGGGGAGAGGGGGTCCCTCAGCCCGGCCTGTGCCCTCTCGCAGTCTGAGACCCCTTGGGAGATAACGACCTGCTGGTTTAGGCCTGCTCCTGGGTGGCAGAGGGCAGGCCCAATCCCTAGGTGCAGGCCTGGTCAGGCTCAGAGCAGGGCCGATTGGGGAGTTGGGACACTGCCCCCTGTCATGCACAGAGCAGAGCGGATTGGGAGGTTGCGATGCCACCCCTAGTCACGCTCAGGGTAGGGCCGATTGGGGGGTTGGGGCACCGCCCCCTGTCATACTCAAGGCATGGTCGATAGGGAGGTTGCGGCGCCACCCCGTCACGCACAGAGCAGGGCCAATAGGGGAGTTGGGGCACCGCCCCCGTCACACACAGAGCAGGGCGGATCAGGGGTTTGGGGTGCCACCACTGTCACACTCAGGGCCGGGCCGATGGGGGGGGTGGGTTGGGGCGCCGCACCCTGTCACACACAGAGCCGCAGGGTGCTCAGGGGGTTGAGGAGCTCCCCTCTGTCAGGAACAGAGCAGGGCAGATAGGGAGGTTGTGGCCCCGCCCCCTGTCACACACAGAGCCGCAGGGCGATCAGGGGGTTTGGTTGCTGCCCCCTGTCATGCTGATCCCGGTGCTGGGAGGCATATTACCCTTTTACTATATAGGATAGAAGCCTGGTGCATGTGTGGGGGCCAGCTGGTTTGCCCTGAAGGGTGTCCTGGATCAGGGTGAGGGTCCTGCTTGGGTGCCTGGCCCGCCTGGGTGAGGGGATGATGGCTGTTTGCATCTGGTCACACCCCCTTCAGGGTGGGGGTCCCGCTTGGGTGCCTGGCCAGCCTGGGTGAGGGGATGATGGCTGTTTGCATCTGGTCACACACCCTTTAGGGTGGGGGTCCCCACTGGGGTGCCTGGCCATCCTGGGTGAGGGGCTGAGGGCCGTTTGCAAGCTGGTGGGTGACTGAAGCTCCCAACCTGTCCTTTTTTCCTGTTTTATTTTATTCTGGGCCAGCTTTAGCTCTGAGGCTCGGCTCCAGCTATGAGACCTCCGCTGCTGAAAGCAGGTTTCTGGCCTTTGTTTACCTTCTGTATTTGAAACAATGTTGTGGTCCTGCTGGCTGAAGCCCGGGGTTTTGTTTAGCTTCTATATTTGTAACAATGTTGCTTAGAGTGCAGCTGAGAGGCCAGCAAGGCAGGCGGGGAAGCTTGGCTTCTTCCATCACTGAAGCAAGCAAGCCTCCCTGTTCGCTTTCAGCTGCCTGGATGCCGGCTGCCATCTTGGCTGGCAGTTAATTTGCATATCACCCTGATTAGCCAATGGGAAGGGTAGCAGTCGTACGCTAATTACCATGTTTCTCTTTTATTAGATAGGATGCTCTAATAACCTGTTCTAGCTGTAATATAAGGAGCCTTCCCAAAAGTATCAATTATAGCAAATCAATTTCTAAACTCTTTAAAACTTTTTATTTGTGTTAAATAAATGCATATATGCTCATTAACCACTTTTATTTTAAGAAATTAAAAATACATGCATAGCAGCCAACTCTGATCATTTTGAGATGCACAAAGCTACTCAATTCACTAGCCATTTAGTGAACTGGAAATATTTCTTAGTAACTTGAAAAAAATGATAATAAAACATTTCTATTCTTCAAATGTAAACATAAGACTCACTGTTCTTTAACTATCATCCCGGTCCATGAACAAGAAGTTACAAAACCAGTGCTAGACCTATCTGGGTTAGTTAGTGCCAGCTTCATCTCAATGTATAAGCCTCTGGAGTCAGCTAATGACAGCCTCACACTGCAATGTCACTCCAATGACTACGAATGTCAGCCAATCAGCGAGATTTACACTCAGTCACATGCTTCCCCAGCTGAAAGTCAGCTGGTTTACAAGCACCCTAACTTCCTGAAGTCCACCAACTATTGAACTAAGTGCTTCCCCAAATCCTATAAACATAGTTCTTGCTTTTATCCAAAAGACTGTATTTTGCAAACATACTGCTCTCCTATATTTAACAGGCAATAAATTCAGTTATTTAATTTTTTTATTGACATTATTAGGTAACTGTTGAATAACTTCTAATTAATCAATAATTTTTATCAAAAAAAATGAATTGGGCTGACTCTGGTTTCCAAATTGGTGGCATTCACTGGGAGTGTTCTGCCTTCTGTACAGTCTGCCCTTTGTGGACACAGGAGATTACTGAGTGTACCTTACCCAGATTGGCTGAACAGCATTTTAAGAAAGAAGAATGAAATCTGTCATTAAAGGCATTGTAAAGCATTGACAAAAATGATAAACTACTGCCTTCAGATATGATTGTTTTGGGTGATGGTTTTGACATGCCATAGATTGGCATATCTCTTATATTGAATATTATCTCTCTTCCCAGGAAAGTCCTGGAAGAAAATGACAGACTCCTGCCAAACTGCTATAAGACATAGATGCTAAGTTGTTTTTGACAGGAAAATGCAAGTTCCTCACATACTGACAAGGATTTTAAAAGTCCATATTGAAATGTTTTTATAAGCTGAAAGAGAATGGATGGAAAAAGATATTCCATGCAAATGGTAGCCAAAAGAGGGCAGGGGTATCTGCACATATATTAGTCAAAATAGACTTTAAGTCAAAAACTATCACAAGAGACAAAAAATCATTATATGATTATAAAAGTGTCAGGACACTGGTTATATGTATATCTACCCAAAATCAGAGTATCCAAGTATGTAAAGCAAGCATTGACAAGTTTGAAAGAATACATAGACAGCAATACAATAATAGTAGGAGACTTCAATCTTTAATACCTTATTTGAATGGATAATACATCCAGACAGAAGGTCAATAAAGAAACAGCAGGCTAGAACAACAGTACAGATCATATAGACCTACTAGACTAATAGAGCATCCCATTCAATAGCAGTAGAATATATACATTCTTCTCAAGTGCACTCAGGACAATTCTCCAGGATTGATTATATGTTAGGGCACAAAACAAATCTTAACAAATTTAAAAAGCTTGGTATATTTTCTGATCACAATGAAATAAAAATAGAAATCAATAAAAGAAGAACTGGAAAACATATAAATATGTGGAAATTAACATACCCTTAAACAGCCAATGGGTCAAAGAAAAAAAATCAAAGGGAAATTAGAAAATAATGATATGTTTATTTCCCAAGCCCTTTCTTCCCTTTAACCAAAATCTGGATTACCAGATGCAATAAAATTATTTTCTAATGTAAAGGTTATCAGCATTCATAGATAATCTCAATGAGTTATTAAAGGTAAATTGAAAGATAACCATATAAATATCAAAGACCTTCATTAGACCAACCTGGTGGAAAGTGCTGTTCTCACCTTGAGTGTTTTAATTCTTATATCTTCTATGACATGTGCATTGCTATTTTATCATTTTACTGCTAAGCAAACTCACAGAGGTTAAGTGATTTTCCCAACATATATAGCTACAGGGGCAAAGCTCTCATCTGTGCCACAGTATCCTAGCCCATCAGCCTGAGAAGCTTAGGATATATATATAGAGAGAGAGGAAGATTTTCTGGTGCCCCAGAACATCCCTTAGCCTCCCATGAAATGGTAATGACTAAACAGTAGCCATTGCTTTGGAGCATGTTGTTAAATATACTCTTGTTTTTTCCCACAGAAATAAAATGAAGAGGTTAGAAATGAAAAAGTAATCTGTTTGCTTGTTAAAATATAGAACTGTTTAACAACTATATTTTACAAGGTAACTACTGAATATGTGTATCCCTAAGTCTTTGAAAAATCTGTTCCATTTATATGAAAGGGTTTTCAACTATGATAATATTCAATTGTAACCATGTAAAAATAGTGCCATCTTATTTATTAGTTCCATTGCTGATTAAATTTCCACATAAACAACTTTTAGAAAATAGCTCCCACATAATGAAAAATAGGAATTGTTACAGAAATTTACCAATATGATTAAAGACTTACTTGAGGGTAGAAGAGATGCAGGATAGGAAAATAAATATTCACTATTGATAAAGTGAAATATAAAATAATGACATAAAAAGTTATTTTTATCTGCTTTTAATAACTTTTGATTTAATTCTTATTTGTTTTTTATAATTTACTAGAGGCCTGGTGCACGAAATCTGTGCACTTGTGTGTGTGTGGGAGGGAGTCCCTCAGCCCAGTCTGTGCCCTTTTGCAGTCTGGGAGCCCTCGGGGGATGCCCTTAAGCTGCTGTGCTCACCAGCCTTGAGCCTGGCTTCTGGCTGAGCAGCGTTCCCCCTGTGGGAGCAACTGACCACCAGGGGGCAGTCCTGCTCCTGCATTGAGCGTCTGCCCCCTGGTGGTCAGTGTGCATCTTAGCAACCGGTTGTTCCACTGTTTGGTCGATTTGCATATTACCCTTTTGTTATATAGGATATTTAAATTAAATTCTTTTTAATTTCATTAACAATTTATTACACTAGGTAAGACAATAATACAGATGTTTCATGCTGTAATCAATAGAAGTGTGTTAAGATTTTGTGTTATATAAGCTATAAAAGAACAATAAATAAGTACAGGTATTTGAGTGATGCATACAATTAGAAAACAGAGATTGAACTGAAAAGTTTGTGACATAGTGGATGATAAAAACACTCACTGAAACAGGTGTCAGCGAATGTGGAGAAGAGTGAGGGTCATTCCAATTCAGCATGTAGGTTATTCTGATAAATAAGAACCATCCTAGGTTGCTAATATTTTCTTACAATGTATTGACACATCACTTAAAACTCCAGGGTCTAAAACCAACCATGATTAAAATTCATTTGGGTGTGGTTTTTATTTTGGCTTTTCTCAGTGAAGAAAAACTCAATTCATATTTTTTAAATGTGAAATTATCTAACAAGTAGATGTAAACCTATATATTTAACTACACTTTTGTTTGACCATCTGATAAATCATTTTATACCTAAAAATTTCAGTATTATTCAGCCAGTTCTTTCACTTCATTCCCTGTAAGCCCTCTGGACCCGTTTCCCATTTCAACAAAAATACTCATTTTTAGTATTTGATGCACATGTCCCTGGATTCACATGTCTACTTTAATATTAAAGGTTGTATATTGGATATATACAATTCTACTAAAATGGTATTGTTATAAAGATCTCATTCCAAGTCTTACATTTTTTTCATTAAATGGCATGTTTTTAAAATATGTTCACGATTATGTACTTATAGACTTTAACTTCTTCCGGTGCATAGTATACCATAATGATGATCCAAAGGGTTTTACTTATTTATTTCCCTAGTGTTAGTCACTGTGTTAAATCCAACTGACTGCTAGCACAGCCCCACTGTGACTCTGATTGAGCATTCCTCTAAAATGATACAGATTCAGAAATGAAATGACTGTGTCATAATATCTAAATATAATATGGAAATATTTGGTCCATGCCAAAAGGTCCTTGATATTTGGTCCTGTCAAAAAATATCTATGCTTAAGAAAATGTCCCTGGGTTCAGACAGCCCATAATATAATTAATACTTTCCCACTTTTATTATATATTTTGTTCTTTACTTAGTGTCTATCTCTCTGTTTGCCTTTTTCTAAAATATATATTTTTAATTGATTTCAGAGAGGAAGGGAGAAAGAGAACGAGAGAGATAGAAACATCAATGATGAGAGAATGAATGGTTGGAGTGTGACTCAGGGGTGTAGCTATGAAATAAGGATTTGTAATTAGTTTACATAGAACCAAATGGTCTTACTCTTATCCTTTTTTTTGAGTGCTTTATAACGCAACTAATATATAGCCATGTAGCATATTGCTTGCTATAGATTCATGAAGTTATAAAGAAATGTTCATGTGGGAAATAGATGGTGTTTAATTTGTTGAGTGTAGCTGGGTTTTTGGTTGATGCTGCTCTTTAAAATTTAAAAATTATGGTGGTATAATCAACACTGACCTTTAAATCAGTTTGGAGATTGATGTAACAGTAGGCCCCCTTGTGATTGATATAATTAAGCATAACTTTTTCACACATATTTTCAAAAATTATATTCAACTCACCTAATTTGTTATTTCATTTTGTCCATATATTGGGTTTCATCCTTGTCTGCTAAACATTGTGAAGGACATAGAAGACAATATTACTTTCCAGTCTTCTATAGATTTCCTGCTGGCTCATTCTTTCCTCTGAGGCGATTTCCTGCATTCAGATTTAGTGTATTATAATTTTATGTTCCTTTGTTTTAGCAATTTGCTGCTCCTCCTGCTGTTTGAGGATCGTTATATGCATGTGTACAGAGTCCGTCACTCCTCTGCTTAGGTTTATAAAAATTTCCTCCTCAAGTGCATTTGTTACTCAAATACCACTTTGCCCCGGTGGCTATCTCCCGCTCTTTTCTGACAGCTGGAGCGGTGCCGTTAGGTTCTATGCTCCGGACCTCGGTTGGATTTCTCCTGGGCTCTGCTGCCTCTCTGATTTCCCTTATGGGCTACATCCTGCTTGGCTGCTGTAGAGTTCTGCCGTCTGCTTGTTTGTTTTCAGGCGCATTGGAATTTATTCACAAATGCGGCTTGTTGTTCTTTTCAATGGGAACCCATACCTTTTTTTTCCTTTTGTATTTCTACTGTCCCTGTATCTGCAAACAATCATTTCATAATTTCTTGTCCCCCCCCCATAATATTGTATGTTTATTCATTCAGATGTTTAAAAAAACCCCATAGAAATGGCTTTTCATCTGTTTATCAAATAATTCTTCCCCCTCTCAACCAGAAGGACTCACAGATCAGCTTTCTAGCCCAGGCTAATGCCTATCCTCAAAGCTGTTGCTATTGCCTGGCCAGTGTGGCTCAGTGGTTGAGCGTCGTCCTGTGAATCAGGAGGTCACAGTTCATAGCACTGTTCATAGCCGGTCAGGGCACATGCCTAGGTCATTGGCTCAATCCCCAGTGTGGGGCGTGTAGGAGGTAGCTGATCAATGATTCTCTCGCTCCCTCTCCCTACCTCTCTGAAATCAATAAAAAAATATATTTTAAAAAAAGTTGTGGCCATTTCTTCCATCATTAAGTATACAGTGAGCACTTTCTCTATTGCCTCAATAACTCCTCTGTTCTGGAAAACTCATTTCATAACTAAGAACTTTTCAGACCATTCTTTATTGTACCTTCTCTGTTATTTGTTGAAAGTTAGTGCAAAAAATCAGATTTGTGTAAAATATCTTTTCCATGTGCTTTTTCCATATTCTAACTTTTTGAGTTTTTTAAATTTAACTTTAATATATATTTGAATACATATTTAACTTAGTCTTATGGGATTTTTTTAATAGAAAATTTCAAATACTTTTATACGACTGAATCAGAGCCTTCAGATCTTTCAAATTCTGGTTTTATATTATTGTCTATTTTATGTCTCCTTTAGAACCAATTTTATTACATAGACAATATTATATTATACTGAAAATCACTGTGGGAATAAAGGATAAAAGCAAATATGAGGAAAAATATTATCATACAAATGATAATTTTTTAAAATATATTTTATTGATTTTTTACAGAGAGGAAGGGAGAGGGATAGAGAGTTAAAAACATTAATGAGAGAGAAACATTGATCAGCTGCTTCTTGCACACCTCCCACTGGGGATGTGCCCACAACCAAGGTACATGCCCTTGACCGGGATCAAACCTGGGACCTTTCAGTCCGCAGGTTGACGCTATATCCATTGAGCCAAACCGGTTAGGCCACATGATAATTATTAAAAAGACACCTGGCCAGTGTTGCTCTGTGGTTGAGCATTGACCTATGAACCAGAACGTCACAATTCAATTCTCAGTGAGGACATATGTTTGGGTTGCAGGCTTGAACCTCCAGCATGGGATGTACAGGAGGCAGCTGATCAATAATTCTCTCTTACCATTGATATTTCTATCTCTCTCCCCCTCTCCCTAACTCTCAGAAATCAATAAAAATATATTTAAAGAAAAAAGAAAAAGAATATTTTTTTCTGTAAATGACTAGCATTTTACTTTTTTCATAAAATATATTTTAAAATATACTTTTTTATAATGTTCTATTTAGTATTATTTTTATCAGTAACATTTTGTATATAGTTATAAATCAAGTAAGGCTTTAAGTTTATTAAAAAGGTTTCTTATGCCTGATTTCCCCAAATACTAGAGGGTGTGGTTTTATATATATAGGTATATTTATAATATATATGTGACTATTAATAGATTTCATTATATGTATATGTGCATATAATTATCTTTCCTAATTAGTATGTTTATACCAATATTTATATGTTTTCAAATTTACATAATTGTTGACTAAAGAACATTAATATTTAGAACTTATTCATACATCTCCATTACATATGCATTTCAAAATTCTAGCTAATTCATATGTCTCCTTAACACATTGTAAAATAACTAATTAAAATGCAAGACAATAAGGAATTACACAGATATCCAAATTTATGATTTGAATTATTATTCTTTACCTTCTATATTAGTTTGTATATATAATCATTTTTTATTACTGTGGATTAAGAGTAAGACACTCATCCATATTGTTCTACCATAAACTATATGACTTATTATTTGTTGTGGTTAATTTTCATATTATTATTTTATATTATGAAAACCCTTATATGTTAAATGAAAGTGAGCATGCGTGTGTGTGTGTGTATCTATGCGAAATGTTTTCTGGGAAGAATATTTCTAGTTTTTAGGAAAACAATTCAGAGGTCCATGTGTAACATTTTTTAAAGAAACCTTATGTATATACATAAGATACAAAAGATAAATCTTTGAATCAGAATTGCATGAATAAATATAATATTTAGTAATTGGATTAAATCTAGAACATAAAGTATTCTCAGATATACAGATATAGGGAATATACACATTTACAGTTATACCATTACTAAAAGAATTATTAAAGAATGTATTTTATCAAGAAGAATATGGAAACATGTGGAATAAATAAAAATAAGCCAAAAATTAATTGGTACATGAAAAAATAGTAAATAATTGGCTTTGAAAACATATTTTTTGGTAATTTTAAAAGAAAATAGGCACTGTAGATTCTATAAACAGACAAATATTTAGGGATGTGGACCTTTGGTTTGTAGTGCTAGTTAAACTAAACTAAAATATATAAACATGAAAAACAGAGATTCTGAAACATTTTAAACTTCTAGAAAGTATACTAAAGTGTAAATTTTATATAGACTCTATAGGGATAAAACATGTTTTATAGCTCCTAAAACAGCAAAGATGATGCTTCAGGGAAGAATAGTATAAGAAGAAAGAAGTACCTTTGGGAACCTATATAGTGAAAAGAAAAAGACGGAGCATGGGGAATTTGGGTTGTTGCAAGAAACTGGGTTATAAAAAAGGAAGGATATACAATTATTCTCTCAGCCCACCTTCCACACAAACAGAAGCAAAATTCCCCATACTTCACCACTCTGACAGCTTACTTTAAAGAAAAATCCTGCAAAGCAGCTTAAAGTACCTCCCTCGAAGCACCTTATTAATGACAAAGGGAAAGGCAGTAATTTACAATGGACAAGATTGTCAGACCCTTCTTTAACCAAGTGATTAAAGTTAGTCACCACTAATGGGGAGCATCAATGCAATGTGTCCCCTGGTCTGAGGCACTGGGAAGGATGCAGAATCTATTCTGTGATGGTCCTGCAAAAAAAAAAAAATACATTACCTGAATTGAATTATGAAGATAGATCCAAAAAACCTAATTGAAAAGATAGTCTATATAAGATAATGGTATCCTGTCTGCAACTTGCTGCCAAATGATTAAAAATATAGAGAGTGTGAGAGGAGAGATTTATGTTTAAAAGCCGTAGCAAATATAGTACAACACTGGCATTGGGGGAAGCAAGTAAAATGTACATACAGAAAAATTTGAAATTTGGTACTATTGTTGTATCTTTCCTATAACATCAACATAAACATTTTTAATTATAAAAGAAAATTGTAAAATAATGAAAATAGGCCAATAATTATAATTTTAAGAACTCATATAGTAAAATACTTAACCAAGTAACTTTAGGTAGACATTAAAATGACAAGAAATTAAATAACTAAAGAATTAAAATTAAAAAAACAGAAAGAGTGAATAATTCTATAAGAATACAAGGTAACATGAACTTATAAATTTTAACATGTACTCAAAAATTAAATTGGCAATAGTACAAGATTGATTTTATGAAACATAATGTTATGTGTAGAATTTAACATATATATGTATGTATATCTTCCTATACCAGACAATTAAAAAGTAAACCTGTTTTATTTGTGAATGAAGGGAACATTAAAAAATGTTCATTAATAATTCACAAAAAGCATCAATATAATTTAAAAATCTAAATATACAACTGATTACATTTCTGACCAACATTGTATTAATTTATAAATTGACAAAAAAATCTAGGCAAGTCCAAGTATGTGTAGAAATTTAAGCATGCAATCTTAACCATATTATTTTATGAATTTGCTCTATTAGCACTAAGAAGTTATAAAAAATAGTGTTGTAGATCTCTGTAATTTATCACCATAAGTGTACATATTTTGAGTTGATCATAAATTTACTGACTTAATAAACAACAGATATAATTAGTACTTAAATATCTATCAGTAACATCTGATTTCTGGCCCAACATGACAAGTCATCACTCCTATCCACACAACAGGAAAAAGCTAAAAGACTGAAAACCAACAACTCTTACATCATCAGGGAATTGAGGTCACAGGGCACACCCCCACCGTGAAAACTGAAGAAACACGCAGATGTGGAGAGCCATAACTTACTGGGAACTGAAGCCATCACTGGAGGCAGTATTGGGAATGAATACTTAAAGGCTACTTGTCTAATTGCTGTAGAATGAACATGGTCAAGCTGGAGAGATTAGGAACTTCTGGAGGAAGTGTCTTATGGAGATTCCTACACTTTCATGAGTCTAACCCCCAAATTCCTGTCAGTTGCTAACTCTAAAGATTGGAGAGCCCGGCTAGTGTGGCTCAGTGGTTGGGAGTGGACCCATGAAACAGGAGTTCCATTCCAGGTCAGGGAACATGCCTGGGTTTTAGACTCCATCCCCAGTAGATGGCATGCAAGAAGCAGCCAATTAATGATTTTCTCTCATAATTGATGTTTCTGTCTCTCTCCCCTTCTCCCTTACTCTCTCTGAAATCAATAAAATTGTATTAAAAAATAAAGATTGGAGAATGCCCCATCATGCTTCCAGCAGGGGAGAAAAAAGTAATCATTTAAAAACTAGAGACCCGGTGCACGAAATTTGTGCACTGGAGGGGGGTTGTCCCTCAGCGCAGCCTGCACCCTCTCCAATCTGGGACCCCTTGGGGGATGTCCCACAGGGATCGGGCCTAAACCGGCAGTCGGACATCCCTCTCACAATCCGGAAGGAAGGTGGATGTCCAGAAGATGGCCGGTCAACTTGGTCTAATTAGCATATTACCCTTTTATTAGTATAGATAGATTATATAGGATAGGATTGCTTAAATGGGGGGAGAGAGAGCCTTTTTTGGCAGGAGGAGATGCTCTTGGCAGACAAAAACACCTAATCCCTATAACTGGACTCATAGCCAGCCATATGCACTATACTGCCAAACTGGTCATTAAAAAATTGAGCCACTTTCTTACACCTTACACCAAACAGCTATTGCCCTTAAAACCCCTTCTCAGCCCCCACCTTAGGTTCTGCCTTTCCAGTTCACCCAGATTAGGTTCTGATTGCTCAGTTTCTATGCCAGTCAGTGTCTCTGGGCCTATCTCTGGGCCTGATCAAAGAGGTGGGGCTGATTAGCAGCCCCCACAGAGGCCTGGCTGCTAGTGAAGCCCGGAGAGAAAGAGAGAGGCAACAGCTGATTAACAGCTGCCACAGAGGCTGCGGATCAGACCCTGCCTCTCTCTCTGCAGGCCTCTCTCCGGGCCTGATCTGCAGCCCCCTCGGCAGTCAGTGCTGGGTCACTGCGCCAGCACTGGCTGCAGTCAGTGCTGGGTCGCCATGGCAACCCAGCACTGGCTTCCGGTGTTTGGTCAAGCCTTCAGCCCTTATGGACTCTGGCTCTTTATACTCTTTATATATATAGATATGCACTGTTCTGCTGTCCTTATCAAGGGCATGACCTCAATGGAAACTATTATACTGATACTAAACATGGGTTTTACAGATCCTAACTGATGTGGGGGAAGTCAAACACAGAGTTTCAGCACCCTGGAGCCTTCTTGCTGAGTTAAAACAAAGAAACAAATAAATGAAAAACCTGTTACATCTCCCAAAGTTTAGTGTGGTCTCTAATAGAGAACTAGTAGAGTTTAACATTAAAGGAATTTTATCTTTTTTAAGGAGAGTAGCCTTATTATCTGTCTCCTAGTTTATTCAACTCAGACAAGCTTTTGCGATGGTCACCGTGACTTCAATATTTTAGGCTTTTGGATAAAAATGCAATCAAATAGGAGTTCAATTGTTCCTCACCTAGAAATGACATTGTGCCTGGACCTTTTTGATAAAAACTCAAAAGGATGTTTCAAGATTATATGACTTCATTTTATATTTCCTGGGGAAAATAAGAATATGTCTACTTTAGCCCATTGTTCATGAATTTCTCTACATCTGTTTGCCAAAATTTTATACAAAATAAAGTAGAATTTACTTATTTCTCTCTATTTTCTTTTACTACTCCTTGCCTCCCAAAGAAACAACAGTAAGAAATACACGCGAAAATGTGTCAAATCATCAGCTTTCCATTGTCTTATTACTAAACTGAAATCTAAATAGAAAGAGAGTACATTATGCCCTAACCAGTTTGGCTCAGTGGATAGAGCATCCGCCTGCAGACTCAAGGGTCCCAGGTTCAATTCTGGTCAAGGGCATGTACCTTGGTTGTGGGCACATCCCCAGTGGGGAGTGTGTGTGCAGGAGGCAGCTGATCGATGTTTCTCTCTCATCGATGTTTCTAACTCTCTATCCCTCGCCCTTCCTCTCTGTAAAAAAAAAAAAAAAGAGAGAGTACATTATATTTCTAGGTAATTTCACATGACAAAGGAAGAGATCTGATACTGGTAATGGTACATTGATTGACCTTTAAATATAGTTCTCAGGCTATGTTTCTATTTGTAAGATTGGTACTGACAATACATCCCCAAACACTCTAGCCCAGGGGTGGGCAAACTTTTTGACTCGAGGGCCACAATGGGTTCTTAAACTGGACCGGAAGGCCGGAACAAAAGCATGGATGGAGTGTTTGTGTGAACTAATATAAATTCAAAGTAAACATCATTACATAAAAGGGTACGGTCTTTTTTTTTTAGTTTTATTCATTTCAAACAGGCTGAATCCGGCCCACGGGCCGTAGTTTGCCCACGGCTGCTCTAGCCACTAAAGAGTCTGCAGTCAGTATGTAATAAATATAATTTTAAGAAATGGTAAATATATCATTCAACTTCGTGAAAGATGCAATTCATGAGTTACAGTTAAATTATTTATATCTTTAATCTTCAGTGAATGGGCAGCTTACCTCTAGTCCCCAGAGGCAAAGATAAAAGCATCACATCAAAATACTACTCTGACATCAGAGCACATTATTAAGACTTATTTTGGATAAACTTTATCTCTTATCTACATTGATTAAAATACTATCAGATCATTACACTTGTGATTGAGTGAAATATAGCAAGAACTCTATATTTTTAAACTCAGTATGGTATTTATTTTTGAAGGGGACTATTTAGAATAAGGCTATTAGATACAGGTTGTCATTCTTTATTAACCTGGATAACAATGCATTCATTCAGAAGGAAATTCATTTTTTAAGGCTATGCCTCATAAAACTGTAAAAGATATCTAAGTATGATGAAAGATTAGGCTATTTTCTCATGAGAGTCTATCAAAATGTAGTTTCAGATTAAATTGAAGATAATCAAAGCTGTAGATTGTGTGTTAACCGTCAATCAGTGAAGCACTGAAGGAACTCTGGTATATTTCAAAAAGAACTATGAACCCAACAAGCTACAAAGTACCCTAGTTAGCTATATGCTCTCTGAACACTCCCAAGGCATGTAATGCCTAGGAGTTATAAATGTATAAAGGAGGGCCTGTTATATGTTTAATTAAAATAAGTCTTTCTGATTTTACTGAAACTCATCAAATGGCAGTATCATTCACTTTTCATTTTTAATTTTTTTAAACTTTTTATTGAATTTATTGGGGTGATATCTATACTAATAAAAGAGGAATATGCTAATTAGATCAGATAGACTGGGCGTATTCTGGACATCATTCTGGACATCCTTCCTGACAAAGCCGGGGCCATGGCAAAGCAGCCCGGGGTCCCGGGTGCCTGTGCCTGGCCCAAGCAGTGCCACCCCAGGTCCTGAGTGCCTGCCCGGGTGAAGCTGGCCCAGGTCCCAAGTGCCTGCAGCTGGCCAGAGGGTGGGAAGCCTGGGTCCCGGGTGCGGGGGCCGAGGCAGTTAAGGATGATCAAGCAGGCAGAGGCGGTTTGGGGCAATCAGGCAGGCATGCAGAGTGGTTAGGGACAATCAGGCAGGTGAGTGGTTTGGACCCAACAGTCCCAAATTGTGAGAGGGATATCCGACTGCCGGTTTAGGCCCGATCCTGTGGACATCCCCCGACAGTTGGACATCCTCTAAGGGGTCCTGGATTGTGAGAGGGTGCAGGCTGGGCTGAGGCATCTATAATAATAAAAGCGTAATATGCTAATTAGACCAGACAGCCAAATGATTTTCTGGATGTCATTCCAGATGTCCTTCCAGATAACCTTCTGGACAAAGCTGTGGCTTCGGGGGCTGAGGCAGAGGCGGCTGCCGCAACAGGCAGGGGCTGAGTCAGAGGCGGTTAGGGGTGATCAGGCAGGCAGGCAAGCAGTTAGGGGCAATCAGGCAGGCAGGCAGAGTGGTTAGGGGAATCAGGCAGTTAGGGGTGATCAGGCAGGCAGACGAGTGGTTAGGGGCAATCATGCAGGCAGGCAGAATGGTTAGGGGTGATCAGGCAGGCAGGTGAGTAGTTAGGGGCAATGAAGCAGGCAAGCAGAGTGGTTAGAGGTGATCAGGCAGGCAGGCAGGTGAGTGCTTAGGAGCCACTGGTGCTGGATTGTGAGAGGGATGTCCTGGTTTGCGAGAGGGTGCAGGCTGGGCTGAGGTTGTTCCCACCCTGCCCTCCTGCCACCCGTGCACTGGGCCTCTAGTCTATATAATAAAAGCCTAAGCAATGATTACGGTGGAACGACCAGAACAAGTGGTCACTATGATGCGCACTGACCATCAGGGAGCAGACACTCAACACAGGAGCTGCCCTCTGGTGGTCAGTGCACTCCCACAGGGGGAGCGCTGCTCTGCCAGAAGCCAGGCTCATGGCTGGCGAGTGCAGTGGCGGTGGCAGGAGCTTCTCCCGCCTCCACAGCAGTGCTAAGGAGCAGAGAGCAGGTAGGCAGTAAGGAACGAGGGTTCCTGGACTGCGAGAGGGCTCAGGCCAGGCTGAGGGAACCCCCCTCCCCCTGCACAAATTTCATGCACTAGGCCTCTAGTATTAATATAATTACAAATATTACTAGAGGCCTGATGCTTGAAATTCGTGATAGAGTAGGCCTTTGCAGCCCCGGCTGCCTCGGCCACCCTCGCAGCCCTGGCTTCATCTGGAAGGTCGTTTTGCTGTTTGGCTGTTTGGTCGATTTACATATCCTATCTAATAAAAGAGAAAAATGGTAATTGGCGTACGACGATACCCTTTTCATTGGCTAATCAGGGCTATATGCAAATTAACTGCCAACTAAGATTGCAATTAATTTGCATATGTAGGCACAATGCAGGGAGGCGAAAGGGAAAGCAGGAAGAAGCCCCCTGCCACTGACAGTGATCCGAAACCCAGGGGGGAGCTAAGAGCTGGGGGGCAGGGCAAAGGCAGCCCTGGGGCTGCCTTTGCCCTGCCCCCCAGCCATGATCAGAGAATCAGGTGCCTTTGCCGCCCTGGCCAGTGATAGCAGGAAGTAGGGGTGGAGCCAGCGATGGGGGCTGGGCACGGTCAAAGCTGGCAGTCCCGGGAGCTAGGGGTCCCTTGCCTGGGCTTAAAGCGAAGCCCACGATCACGGGGCCGCTGCAGCTGTGGGTCCCCGCTGCCCGGGCCGGACGCCTAGGCCAGAGGTGTTAGGCCTGGGCAGGGGCAGAGCTTGCAACCACGGGGAGCTGGGGGTCCCCTGCCCAGGCCTGACACCTCTGCCAGAGGCCTCAGGCCTGGTCAAGGGGCCGATCCGGTGATTGGTGATTGGAGGGTGATGAGGGTCAACTCCTCTGGCCGAGGCATCAGACCTGGGTGGGGGGCGGAGCCGGGGATTGGGGGGATATGATGGTCCCCTTGCCCAGGCCTTAAGCCTGGGTCAGAGGCATCAGGCTTGGGTGGGGGGTGGAGCAAGCGATCAGAGGGAGATGGGGGTCCCCTGCCCAGGCATGATTCCTGGGCCAGAGGCCTCAGGCCTGGGCGGGGGCCAGAGCCAGTGATCAGGGGGAGATGGGGGTCCCCTGTCCAAGCCTGACACCTCTGTCAGAGGCGTCAGGCCTGGGCAAGAGGCCGATCCTGCGATTGGAGGGTGATGGGGGTCAACGCCTGAGGGCTCCCAGTATGTGAGAGCGGGCAGGCTGGGCTGAGGGACACTCCCCCCCCCCCACACACACACCCAGTGCACAAATTTCGTGCACTGGGCCCCTAGTTATTATAGATAATTAGAATAAAATTTACTGCATTTTAAATATTATTTCTTAGACCTCAGTTTTGATAATAAAATAGTGATAGTGCAAACAACATGATATTTCTAAAAAGATATACCCAATTTAAGTAAAGAATATAATTATTTTATCCTTCCATTCTAGTTTCCTTCCTTTCTACCTTCTTTTTTTTCTCTTTTCTTATTTCTTTCACAGCACATTTCACATTGAATGTTTACTGTATGCCAGATACTACTACTACTATTAATATAAAGATCTCTGCTCTTGGGGGCTTATATTCTGTTTGGCATGGAAAGAAAAACATATACTACATATTTAAATAACATGGTATATTCGAAGATGATATGTGCTAATGAAAAAGGAAAACCAAAGTAGTTTATGTGTGATTGTTAGTATGGAGACAGGCATGGGATCTATTTGTAGTAGTCAGTTAGGTGGGCAAGATGAGCTTCACAGAAGAAGTGAGATTTATGAAAATACAGAAATGAGATCAGTGAGTCATCCAGGCAAATATCTAAGGGATATACATGCCTGGAGTATTCATTTCACTACAAATGTTTCTGCCTTCCCATGGTAATCATGACATCAGTGGATGGCAACATGCTACAATGACAGGGAGGTAGACTTTTGAGTCAGAGAGTCTTGGATTTGCACATCTTTGTCCCTAGTTACAAGTTGATAAATGTAGACAATCAATCAATTCCTGTGCCTCGGTGGAGGTTGTAATCCAATGAATAGATGAACACATGCAAAAATAATAGATTACAAAAATAATAGATTGGAATTATATTTATAATATTGACATGTAGCAAGACACAGTGACACATGGATTTATCTCACCTCTCCAAAAATGGCCTGGGAAGTTTACTTCAGATAGAACATCTCATCCTTTAGAAATGGGCAAATCACAGTGATACATTAGAGCTATTGGACCCTCAATATGTGTGATTTTCATTCTGTTAATTGCCATTTTATCAACACATTCTTTATTTCCTCAACAAACTTGATTAAATGTCTCGATATGATGGTTTACTTTTGCCTCTCTATAATAGAAGTTTTAGTTGAATTTGTATATTGAGTGGTAGCTATAATTCTAAGTATATTTTCCTTTCTTTATGAGAATATCAGAAATAAATTGATCATTATGGATTTTGTTACCTGCTTAAAGTTTATCATGCTAATATAATTACAAGAAGTTCATGTTTCAGTAAAATACAAGTGAGAAAAAACTAATCAGGCAGTACTATTATCGTACCATTATCTTCTCTAGAGAATAATAAAAAACAGTTATACAATTTTTTTCCATTGCCATGATTTTTGGAAATATCAGCTTAGGTAGAAGAAAGAATCTGTTGAAATATAACTTAACAGAGTTTGAAAATCACTCACCCTTAATAAGCAACAAAAGCCTTGCAGTGTCTTCTTTAATTCCTTTAATAATTTATCATTTGAATCTCTCCTGCTGGGAAGTTACAGAGGGTAAATTACAACATTGTTTTCTTTTCCTCTCATACGCTTTCACTGAAAACTACATCAAAGACAGATCTGAGCTGCTCAGAATAAATGCCACTTTATTTTTAAAGAAGTTATTTAAAAAGATGGATTATTTGACAAGACCACAGGATATATTTTAAGAGGTGAAAGTACCATATTTAACATTGGCTTGGAGTTTTATTTCTGCATTTAACATGGCTTTGGTAGAATAAGCATATTAATTTTGGTCTACTTTAAAAATTCACAAGTAATTGCTTTTCTATGCAAAGCTATGGATTAATAAAAAAACCTGAATCTACCAGAAATATGGATGAAAACGTCTGTAACAGACAAATCTCATTCTCACATTCATTCGTAAACATTATTGATGATGCTCTCCAATTGGCAATATTTAAGACTAGAATCTCCAGTGAATGAGAAAAATTCTCTTTTTTGTCTTAGTCTGCACTTAGCATTGACTAAAAATAAGGAAATGTTCAATAAGCCAGTACAATTCATAAATGGGAGTATAAATCAACTATTACTTTAAGTTTATATGGTCTAAAACCTCAGCCATGATAATTTATTTTATAGGTTCTGAAGTTTACTCTTCTGGGCATTTGGATCAGTACCATTCCTGGCCCAAGAATTTGATATAAAAATCTCAATATTAATTAACATTTTATATATAAAGTGCATATCTATAGAAATGTCCTCTAAATAGTGCATGATAAAATACTTAATTTTATGTCAATACTATTTTTCTTAGAATAGGATAAAAATATAGAAAAACACCAAGAATTACTGTTTCCTCCATTCAGTTGTTAAAGTTCGCTAGAACATTTGAAAATATCCCTTGGCTAGACTTATAGACTCATGCACTCTGCTCTAATTATTCCCTATCCAAGACGAATTAGAGAATTTCATTGAATTTTATGTAGAGTCCTGCAGCTACTGAATTAGAATTTTTGGCATGCATTCCTTAGACAGGAGAGAGAATATAAACAGCTCACAGTCAACTTCTTGCAAGCAAAATCTCTGTAAAGACAAAAAATATCTTTACAGCTATCAGGAGACAAATGCCTTTTTTGATATGATATAAGCTTCTGTTTTGCAGTTCATCATTTTGCTCTTCTTATGAACATAATGCTTATTTTATTGTCGGCCAACCATAATGTGCACTTGAAGTCACCAGCTTAAAAATGAGGCAACCCTCATTGACATTTCTACTTCACAATGACAACCTGTTACAATTATTTGCACAGGCAACTTGGGTCACTCTAGCATGCAACATGATAAGGAGGTTAATAGATTGTGTGACAAGAGTCAACCAAGTTTATACGGACTTTCATCAAATTAGTTGAATAAAGGAGAGGGTGATGTCAGAGCCATCATCCTCCCACAAAGATCAGCAGTCAGACAGTATCCACAACAAAAACATCTCTGGGAGAGCTGTAGAGTCTGCTTATGAAATGTCACACCCAGCCGGCATGGCTCAGTGGTTGAGTTTCAACCTATGAACCAGGAGGTCATGGTTCTATTCCATGGTTCTAGCCCCGGTTGCTGCTCCATCCCCAGTGTGGGGCATGCAGGAGGCAGCCAATTCTCTGTTATCATTGATGTTTTTGTCTCTCCCTCTCTGTTCCTCTCTGAAATCAATAAAATATATATTTAAAAAGTTTTCAGCAACATGGTGAAGCAAAAAAACAAACAAAACAAAACCCCTGAGAATAATGACATGAAATGGGAGAGAGGAGCAGATGCATTTTTTTCTGTATCATCCCATTCTCCAAACCGGCTTATCTCAGTGACAAGAGGGAATTCTTCAGCTAGAAATAGTTCCCTTTACCAGGAAAAGGAGAGAAGAGCGAGCTACCAGGTTCTCCAGCCTGCTGGGACACAACAGCATGAAGGACCCACTTTGGATTCACTCCATCCAGAGACAAGCAAAGTTGAGACACACAGAGATGGCTAAGAACACGGAAGGACATTAGGAGATACCATATCAGCCAATGCATCAGAGCAACACTTATAAGCATCATATTGAATGGTCAGAATTCCAAATCAGATAACATATGCAAAGACCATCCAGAGGGAGTGCAAATAGAAGATTAATTTCTTCAACCTGACTCTCAGCCTTTTCAGTACTTTAATAAGTCAGCATCATTTGTACACTTACAGCAGACCATATTATTTGGTGATCTAGAAGCCATTTCTCTCCTTTCCTGTGAAAAACTAAAACAAAACAAAACATTTTTTTTTTCTGAATGACAAGGATAAACCCATGACACCTTCCCAGATACTTGCTTTCTCAGCATGGTTTGCCAACTAGACATGCCACAGCTCATACGTGTTCACATTTCCTATAAAGCCGAGGGACCCCACCAATGTATGAATCCATGCACTGGGCCTCTAGTTAAAATAATAATGAAGCAACACACCACCACCACCACCACCACCACCACCACCAATTATAATGTAATAACTCTGCCAGAAGACTTGCAAACTAATTCATAGAAACTGATACATATCAGCTTAGCTGTGTAGAATATGTTGTATTTAGAATAAGAACAGGAACAAGAACAAGAACAAGAAAAAAACGAAGAAAAAACAACAAGAAAGGGACCAAAAGGGAGTAAGGGCAGAGGAGTGGAGGAATAGGAGAAGGAAGATGGGGAGGGAGAAGGAGAAAAAGAAAAAAAGCAGGACGAGTAGGAAGAGAATAATGACAAAGAGGAAAAGAAGAAAGAAAAGGAGAGCATTGTAGGAAATGTGAGGAGCGTGGAGACTTAAACAGATTTGGAAGTTTGAGAATTAAAAGACGTACTTTTATGTGTTACTAGTTTAGACAGCAGTATACTAGTAATATTAGTTTAGAGAGATTTTTGTCAGTACCATCATGAGTAACATCATGAAGGGGATATGTTCTGAGAAATGTATCTTTAGGTGATTTCATCATGCAAACTTCATGCAGTGCATGTACACAAACCTAGATGGTATAGCCTGCTGCACACCAAGGCTATATGGAATAGCCCGTTGCTCTAGGCTACCAATCTGTCCAGCACAGGCAATTGTAACACCGGGGTAAGTCTTTCTGTATCTAAGCATATCTAAGTGTAGAAAAAGTACAGTAAAATACTCGATAAAAGATAAAATTGGTACTCATATAGGGTACTCATGAATAGAGCTTGCAGGACTGAAGTTGCTCTGCGTGAGTGAGTGGTAAGTGAATGTGAAGGCCCAAGACATTACTGTACACTACTGTAGATTTCAAAAACTGTCCCACAATCCCCTCCCCCACCTCCTGACAGGTTCAAAATAGAACATCAAAGCTGTCAATGCTGCTTCATGAACAGATATGAGATTGGATTGATCAAAATATCAAGGCGAGAGATTTTTTGAAGAGATATTTATAATCCCATGTCTATTGCAGCATTATTCAAAATAGTCAATATTTGGAAACAGTGTAAATGTGCAAACATAGGTGAATAGGTAAAGAAAATGTGAATATATATATATATATGATGAAATATTTAAAATATAGTGAAATATATAATGATATATGTAATAAAATATTCAGTCTTAAAAAGAAGGAGATAATGCCTTCATTTATGGATAAAACATTGAGTATAAACCATTTATTTTATATGGAAAACTCTTAAGAAAATTATGCTAAGAGAAATAAACCAGTTACAGGACAAGTACTGCATGATTCCACTAACATGAAGTATCTACAGGCGTCTAACTCAAAGCAGAGTAGAATGGTGGTTGTTAGGGGCAGGTGCTGAGAGGGAAATGGGAAGTTGACATTCAACAGGCATTAAGTTGCAACTTTGATGAGTAAATCCTAGAGGTTTTTTGTGCACTCTTGTGCCTATTGTTAACAATACTGAATTTTGCACTTCAAAATGTGTTAGGAGGGTAGATATCATGTTTAGTGTACTTACCACAATAAAAAAGCTTCTTAATGCCATAGTTCTCTTGATAACCTTAAAATTAGCCGATCATAGTTGATTCAGCTTTTAGCGTAGACTCCTAAATTCCATTATAGAATCATTCTTTCTGAGTGTCTACACTTATTTTGAAAAAGTACTACATGAAGTCCCTAATGAGAGAAGACTTACGGATGAGATATTTTTATGTAAACTGCATATGTCATGGAAGTGCTTAAATTTCCATTTGTGTAATCAGCCTTTGAACAAGCCTGCTTTGCGTTGAAACGGCTTCTGGGAATCAATCTCAAGTCTGCTTTAATACAAACCACAAAACAAACAATTAAGAAAAAAGTATTCTAGGCTTTACAGAAATAGCTACAAGACAAAGGGGCAATGAAACATTTTCAAAAGAATACTTAATAAAGTACTTTCTCACACTGTGATATGACTCAGAGTGATAACAGTATTGTAATGGTAATCAAATGACTCAGAGATGTATGATGCTAGAGCAAGCAGGAGACCCACAGAGGTTTCATTGCCTATAATAGTTTTAAGAGTGACTGTGCAGTTTGAGATTGCTTGAATTTCTGAGGTGAAATGCAACTCTTTTATTACATGATTTTCATCTCCATTTGTGAAGTTTTATACCAAATAAAATTGGATATATTAAACTGATAATAATATTTATTATAATATAAACTAGCGGCCCAGTGCATGGGTAGGGACCCTAGCGGCTGCCAGCCGGCTGCCGGCCAGGACCTCCCTTGCCTCGGCTGCTGGCCGCCACTGCTGGCCAGAGCCTCCCTTCCTGCAGTTGGCCAGCCGACCCCCTCCGCTGGTGGAACTCCCAGTCGAACTCGCAGTCGAGGGGACAATTTGCATATTAGGCTTGTATTATATAGGATTCCCAGCTGAAGTTTGTTGGCTCTCCCTCAAGCTGAACAAAATGTGCTTGTGTTATCCCATGCTTTTACTTGGAAAGAGGTGATGATAGATAGATGATAAATCAGCGGTTCTCAACCTGTGGGTCGCGACCCCTGAAAATACATCCTGCATATCAGATACTTACATTACGATTCATAACAGTAGCAAAATTACAGTTATGAAGTAGCAACGGAAATAATTTTATGGTTGGGGGTCACCACAACATGAGGAACTGTATTTAAGGGTCACGGCATTAGGAAGGTTGAGAACTACTAGATAGATAGATAGATAGATAGATAGATAGATAGATAGATAGATAGAAATAGAAATAGAGATGTGTAATTTCAGTAGCTTAAAATAGCCTTATGTTTAAGAGACAGAACAGTTAAAAATTAATAATTTAAATAGAGAATTAACATTATTTCTTATAAATTTAAAAGGAGGGAGAGTGGGACTGGATGAAAGAGAGTGAAGAGATTAGCCAAAGAATATATATGCCTAACTCATGGACACAGACAACAGTGTAGAGGGAAGTGGGTATTGGGGCCAGAAAGGTTGTTGGGGGAGAATGGAGAATGGGGACATCTGTAATAGTATCAACAATACAAATAAAGAAAAAAATTAAAAAAATATAAACCTTTTTCATTACCCCCCCCCAAAAAAAATCAAGTTTTAGTTTGTTATATATATCAACAAATACAATGTTGTATATCATTGTATTTCCCTGGTTACTATTAATTTAAGTGAAATATACTCTGAGAAATAGCAGGTTTTTTGAGCTGAAAAGCTGCATGCAGAGAGTTAATTTTCTATTGACTAATATTGGTTTACTTTTCTATTTTGTTTTGAGATATTCTTTTTCTGCTCTTTGTAATCTTACTGAAAACTCCAAAATAAAGGTTATCAAAGTAAAGCTGATTTGTATAGTGAATGAGGTAGAAGAGAGAAACTCTAACATTTTTATAAGAAATTGAAGAGCTCTGTCAAACACAGGTGGAAAAACTGACCAGTGACCAGTGGTTGGCAAACTGTGGCTCGGCAACCGCGGCTCGCGAAGCACATGCGGCTCTTTGGCCCCTTGAATGTGGCTCTTTCACAAAATACCGGCTCTTCCACAAAATACCGACTTCTGTGCATGGGCCACGAAGTTTCAATCGCACTGTACGTGCACGCCCGCACGTGGTATTTTGTGGAAGAGCCACACTCAAGGGGCCAAAGAGCCACATGTGGCTCGCGAGCCGTGGTTTGCCAACCACGGGTCTAACCTGTCCATTTTAGATGAGGAAAGAAAAGACACGGTGAATTAGCTGAGGTTGCAGGGCTGATTAGAGTGCCATCTTGTATATCAGAAAACTTTCTGCGATGGCAGAGAATAACATTGATTCTCAACGTTATAAGTTTTTTCTACAGTGAGCACTGGTCATTTATATTTTCATAGACTATAACCCATTTACCATTATGAACAGTTGAGTTTATCTGATTGATGATTTTTGACATGATAAAAAAATAATGAGACACAATAGTAATGGGCTTTTTCCCATTCTCTCTAACAAGGACTCCTGGGAGAACAGGGTCATGACCTATGGTAATACTTCTGTCCAGGTCAACACGCTATTGGTTCTCAGCAGCAGAAAGATAATTGAAGTTGTCATGCAAGAAGCTTCTCATATGCCTACACTTCTCTTTGAAAACAAAACTGAAATGTATAACAGACTAGAGAGGGGCACTATTCTAGTAAATGATGTAACAAAATTTATTTTTTTGTGAGTGACCAATTTCTTCCACGTATATTACTCAGAAGGGGCTTTGTGTGTTAAGTCAAACAGAAGTCATCTTAATGTGGAAGCAAATTGACAATTTCAGAGATCTGCCTCTGATGGTCGCAATATATTTTTCTTCAACTAGGTTTTTGCATATTATCTTTTAAATTTTAGTACAATTTGGAATTAAGAATTCTGATTGATCTGGGTCTGATTTATAGTTCAACACTTTTTATGACTATCATCAGAGTTAATTCTAGGTTTTCCATTTTAATAGCTTTTTGAAACTTACTGTATCATGAGTTACTATATGTAAACCCATTTTATCAATTGAAGTCGTGATTTCTGTTTGTAATTTTTTGAAGTTTACTTCTATGATGATCATGTTAATGGCATACTAATGTAAGACAGCATTTGTTGGCACACTATTATGTGTCACGATGAAACTGGTGCATTAATTTAGACTTGCTTCCAGATAAGTGCAATTTCCCATAATAGCTGGTAGGAGCCCTCCCAAATATCTCCCCAGTCACTTGCTTCCAACTGAACTACAAACATTAAATAAAGTAAAAATAAAAAGCATGGTGATCACAGTGAGAATCTCCCATGATTGTACCTTTCCTAAATTATTTTTTTAAAAAAGTGCTATCTTCTTATTTTGCCTAATAATTTCTTAATTAAGCTTCTGGGCGGTGTATCATAGGATAATTTTATACTCTGATAAATAACACTTTTTTTTAAAAAAATAAAGTGAACCCTTTGCATTCTCTCCACATTTTATTCTTTTAAATGTATTAGTCTTTTTCTAATTTTAGTTAAAAATATACAATTCTATGATACATCATCTACATATTCTATTGTGTGTACTCCACCAAAGTCAAACCATCTGTCACCAGATATTGATCCCCCTTTATCCTTTTCTATCCCCACCTCCTTCCCTCTGTTACCCACTATATTGTTGTCTGTGTCTATGAGTTCCAGTATTATATGAAACCAAAGGGCCGGTGTATGAAATTTGTGCACTCCGGGTGGGGGGAGGGGGCGGTGTCCCTCAGCCTGGCCTGCACCCTCTTGCACTCCGGAGCCCTTGGGAGATATCCAACTGATGGCTTAGCTGTCAGTCAGACGTCCTTAGCGCTGCCGTGGAGGTGGGAGAGGCGTCCGCCACCACTGCTGTGCTCGCCAGCCATGAGCCCGGCTCAGGGCTTCAGGCTGAGTGGCGCTGCCCCTGTGGGAGCACACTGACCACCAGGGGGCAGCTCCTGCATTGAGTGTCTGCCCCGTGGTGGTCAGCATGCATTATAGCGACCGTTCGTTCAGCCATTTGGTTGATTTGCATATTAGCCTTTTATTATATAGGATTATGAAACTGCTATTTTTTAAGCTTTGGAGTGTGGTGGTATTTTCCTGCAGTGGAATTTTTAAAGCTTTGGAATGTAGCCAAAGTTTGTAATTATATTTTGAAAACCAGAGGTCAAAAATTAAAAGACTTACCTAGTTACAAACATGAAAGATACCTTGGATGGCTTATAGGAGCTTTCCTTTCAAAACAAATGGAGCTATCCCTCTGCATCTCAAGTTCATTATCTCTTTTCTCATGCTTTGGCCTGGAATACAGATGCTGGATATGAGAGTCTCAACTAAGAATATTAAATGGGTTCCTGGAAGGCATTGTTGGGGAGCAGTGTCATGAAAGCTTCATATTTTCAGCAAAAGAGAAATAAGCTCCCATCACATTTAAGTTTCAATCTTATTTACTTCTTAACTCATAAACTTTATCAAAAATTCTTGCAAAGTAATAGAAAAAAATAACATACTTGCTAAAAATATGAGGAAATATTCACAACAAATTCACAGAATACAAAAGTAGTGTAAACTAGTTTTCAAATTTTCTAACAAGCAATTAAATATACATAATAGTGATAAGGTATTTTCTTAAATCAATATTAACATTTTTCTATTTTTCAGAATACGAAAAACAAACTTTTAATAGCAGACATTCAGATTTTATAGTAAAAATGTACACTTCTTTTAATAAGCATATTTCTAGAAAAATACCATATATTTAAATTGATTTAAATATTTGTAAATGTGAATTGTCCTTAGAGATTGACTTATTTAGTAATCATACAGTAACAAGCCTGTGACTGTGGATAGGTTCATGGCACATAGGCCTTACCTATCCTTTAAAATTTCAAAAAAAAATGACACCATATATGCATACTTATTTTTTGGCATTTTTCTCTGTTAGTGACATTACATACAACATTTTAATTATTTGGATAGTAGTGCCTTGCAGTTTGTACATGAAGTACCGGCATATTTTATACAGTTTTATGACAGAGACAAGTCAATTAGTCAAATGAAGTTCTTATAATAGTGTCAATTTTTCACGCTGGCAGAATTAAGTTTGAGCCTAAATTTCCATTCAGGTCCTTCCTTTCTGGAATTTCAAATCAATACATTAAATATGACTTAGTCTAGCACTTGACAAACAATCTCTCAGGCAAGGAGGAATTTACTTAGTATGACTTTACAAAGAAATTGAGGAGGTGGAGTTGGAGGCTTGAAAAATGGGATGTGAAATGAAAGAAAGAGAGGTGCTAAACTCACTTTACACTATCCTATATAATAAAAGAGAAAAATGGTGATTGGCGTACGACGATACCCTTTTCATTGGCTAATCAGGGCTATATGCAAATTAACTGCCAACTATGATTGGCAGTTAACTGCCAACTAAGATTGGCAGTTAACTGCCAACTAAGATTGGCAGTTAACTGCCAACAAGATGGCGGTTAATTTGCATATGTAGGCACAATGCAGGGAGGCGAAAGGGAAAGCAGGAAGAAGCCCCCTGCCACTGACAGTGATCCGAAACCCAGGGGGGAGCTAAGAGCTGGGGGGGCAGGGCAAAGGCGGCCCTGGGGCCGCCTTTGCCCTGCCCCCCAGCCATGATCAGAGAATCAGGTGCCTTTTCCGCCCTGGCCAGTGATAGCAGGAAGTAGGGGTGGAGCCAGCGATGGGAGCTGGACACAGTCGAAGCTGGCAGTCCCGGGAGCTAGGGGTCCCTTGCCTGGGCCTAAAGCGGAGCCTACGATCGCGGGGCCGCTGCAGCTGCGGGTCCCCGCTGCCCGGGCCGGACGCCTAGGCCAGAGGTGTTAGGCCTGGGCAGGGGCGGAGCCTGCAACTGCGGGGAGCTGGGGGTCCCCTGCCCAGGCCTGACACCTCTGCCGGAGGCCTCAGGCCTGGTCAAGGGGCCGATCCGGTGATTGGTGATCGGAGGGTGATGTGGGTCAACTCCTCTGGCCGAGGCATCAGGCCTGGGTGGGGGGCTGAGCCGGGGATTGGGGGGATATGATGGTCCCCTTGCCCAGGCCTGAAGCCTGGGTCAGAGGCGTCAAGCTTGGGCGGGGGGTGGAGCAAACGAGTAGAGGGAGATGGGGGTCCCCTGCCCAGGCATGATTCCTGGGCCAGAGGCCTCAGGCCTGGGCGGGGGCCAGAGCCAGTGATCGGGGGAGATGGGGATCCCCTGTCCAAGTCTGACACCTCTGGCGGAGGCGTCAGGCCTGGGCAAGGGGCCGATCAGGTGATCAGAGGGTGATGGGGGTCTACGCCTTTGTCAGAGGCGTCAGGCTGGGCAAGGGGCCTATCCTGCGATTGGAGGGTGATGGGGGTCAACGCCTGAGGGCTCCCAGTATGTGAGAGGGGGCAGGCTGGGCTGAGGGACACTCCCGCCCCCCCCCCCACCCAGTGCACGAATTTCGTGCACCGGGCCCCTAGTGTTCATATAATTGAGAACTAAAGTAATGTGTGCTCAACAGAACCATTGTGTACCATGTGGTATATGTCCGAAAGCTATTCAAAAGCATAATATGACAGAAATAGTGACCTTTCATGTATAAAGTCCTAGAAAATTAAAGTACCTTTCTTTACTATGCAAAAACTAATGTTGATTTTTAAAACTCTAGAACAAGTAATGCTTTTAGTTTTATTGTTATCCATAACTTTATGTAATTCTTTCCCCTGACAATCCAGTGACCACTTAGATATATGTATACAGAGTAAAATATAAAATTATATAGAGTAAAAGTATTAAATCTTTTGAAAACATTGAGGGGAAAACACTGTAAAGACAGAAAATAACTGTACATTCTGGAGGATAAAAGAGCCATCTGAAGTAACTGTGGTGTGACTAAAAGCAGGGAGCTTCTACAAAGAAGCAGAAATTGACAAGAACAGTATGGCGGGAGGTGAATATCCTGTCTTTAGCAGCTTTAAGCCTGAAGGCACACTGCAGTGAGCTCTACAGGCAGCAGCCTAAATTCAGATAGAATATCCACAGTCATGCTGGCTGAAAACAGGGGAGAGCAGTGGAGAAAAAACCACAGGTGCTACAAAGAGGAGGGGCTGTGCCCCAGAAAAGAGAGCGTTGGAGCCAGGAAGTCATGATTCTGTGTATGAAATCTGTAAAAATCCAACATTCTCAGGGTAAGCCCTAAACCACTTGTGTATGGGATGTAGTCAGAGCAGCTCAGCTATGGATACAATGAATGACCGTAATTTGAGTTGTTGACTAAGAGACAGCATTTCCAGATTAAGCCCTATCAATTGATTTGCCTGCTGAAACGAGCAAACAAATGAGAGTATTAACAGTATTTAAATGAACTATACAATGCTTTAATGGTCTTTTAAAAGAAATATTATGCCTATCCTTAAATGAAAAAATAAATGGCATGTATGTGATAAGACTGTTAAAAATTTACTTGAAATTTAGTCTTGTGAAGGATGAACAAGTATCTGCTTAGGTCACCAGATTATCAAAAGTTATTTTTCTATGAATGACTTCATATCTTTAGTAAAAAAAAGTATTATAGAATACTTTCAGTACAGGTATTTTATACTATTTGCTATTCCTTATAACACATGAAATTTGAATCCTTGAATGGTGAACTGTACACATAGAGCCTCAATTGGTAGATTAGTTTAATAAAGTAATTTTTTCTTCAGAGAAGGTATTTCATTGCTCACTGACCCACCTCCTGTTCATAGAACTGACAGAGAAACTTTCCAAGCTAAAATATCAAAGTGTTAACTTGTCTAGATCTTTGTTAATTAAGAAAATAAGGACATTAATTCTGTGCATGAATCTGCCTTCAGGCTTTGCTCAATTCTCCCTCTACTGGAACAATATTTGATAATCCATTGTGTTGCCTTGACTCACAAATAGTACTCTGTGTTGTAGCCCTGGCATCTAGAAAATCATGACCCCTGTCTTGCATGATTTGAAAATAAGAGCAGAGCAAGGTAGTTAGGAGTGTGAGTGTATAGGAAAATCCATCAAAGTTCTGTGTTTTTCCATAGTGATTGCTTTAATACAATCATTATTTTAAAATAATATGAGATTATTTATACAAATCAAGGCTTGTTTTCATACCTTAAACACATGCTTGAGTTGTAAATGCGTCAGCCTGTGTGACAGTATGTGACTGGTCTGGGGATGATAACTTCCCTGACAGAAGGAGATTTGCAGAAAGGATTAGCCTCAAACTAGATGTCTTTTCAGACCTGGTTTAAGATTATTGATACTATGTTACATTCAGAGAGTCTAATGAGAGCAATTTAATGTAGTTTTAGTCATTCAGTGTAGTTGAGTAGTCGAATATTTTCTCGTGATTTTATGTTTCTGATCATATTGCTTGTCAGGTTTGAAAGAAAACAAACATGGCTTGGAATTTTCCCGATAGGTTATATGATTATATTACTGCAAATAATTTTTAACATTACATATTTACATTTGTATATTTACTGAACATATTTTGTTGCATAATACATTGTTATGGCACATGCAAATGTGGATTTATTGCTGATATTTGTCAACTTCAAAGGAACTGCTTTTGAAAACTTTATAGAAATAAAGGATATTTTTGCCTCCATATTCTCTTTCAGTTACTGATAACATAGGTATGAGCTGCCTCTGGCAAGATTTAGTGTGTCTGATTGAGCAGAATCTTTGGGACTTCTTGTCATGGCATTTTCATTGCAATGTCTAGACAAGAAGTCTCAAAGATAAAGCTTGTCAAGTTAGAGTCTGAGTGTCCCCAGGTAAGTATGCCAGGCAAAAATGTATACAGAATACCTTCCTTATAATCACTGACTTTAAAAAATTATATATGTTATAATCCAAACACGGATATGATGTGAGTGAATATTCATAATCCAAACACGGATATGATGTGAGTGAATATTCTATTTGGATTAATTTAAACTCTACATATCAGAGGAAATTCACACGTAAGCCACACATATAGCTGTATTCTGCACTCTCCCCTTCCGCATGAGCAAGGCCATCTACACAGTCTCCTCACAGAGGGGCAGTAAATATGCTTTTGTGGAAATATTTGATAAAATTTCTCTAAGGTGTCAAAATACTGTAAAAGTATCATTTTTATTTTTGAGGTATTAGTTACAAAGGGTAAAAATGCATAAATTTTAAGGGCACGATTCAATTTTTACATCTATATAACAATCACCAGGAAAAAGTTGTAGACTAATAATCCATCGTTTTTATTTATTCTCACAAATAAGTAGAAACACAAATTCACCTGTTCTTGCATAATTCATTTTATGCTTCTGTGATGTATCAGAACAATGCTGTTTTATTGTTGTGTAATGTTCCAGTGTATGAAGATACCACTTTTGTTGTCCATTTTCCTTTTCATATATTTCTAGATTGCTTCCAATTTTTACTATTATGAATAAAGCGGTTGTGAACATTTTTTGGACACATGCACTCATGTCTCTGAAGTATATACTAAAACCGAGATTTCTGAGTGAGAGGGTAGGCTTAAGTATAGTGTTTAATTAAAAGGGGAAAACATTTTCCCCAAATTGCTTTTGCAATCTTACACTTGCACAAGCAATGTGTAAGATTTACATTTTCTCCACATCCTCTGCAAATTTGTTTTGCCATTCTACTTTTAAATCAAATATTTGCAATTTATATAAAATAAAATTGCCGAAACCGGTTTGGCTCAGTGGATAGAGTGTCGGCCTGCGGACTGAAGGGTCCCGGGTTTGATTCCAGTCAAGGGCATGTACCTGGGTTGCGGGCACATCCCCGGTGGGGGATGTGCAGGAGGCGGCTGATCGATGTTTCTCTCTCATCGATGTTTCTGGCTCTCTGTCTCTCTCCCTTCCTCTCTGTAAAGAATCAATAAAATATATTTAAAAAATAAAATAAAATATACTTATTTTAACAGACAGTGTTATTAAATTATGCTGAACATATGCAACTCTGCGCCAACAAAAACAATCAAATGAATAAATAGCTTTATCATCTCAAAGTGATACATTTATTCCAATATGATCCAGCAGTTTCACTTCTGGGTACATACCCAAGGAATTGGCAGCAGGGACTTAAAGAGATATTTAACAGGAGCATCATTTACAATAGCTAAAAGGTAAAAGCAACCCAAGTGACCACTGATGAATAAATGGATTAAAGAAATGTATATACTCACAATAAAATAGTATTCAACCTCATGAAGAAATAGAATTCTGATAAATGCTACAAAGTAGATAACCTGGTGGGCATTATGCTAAGTGAAATAAGCTAGACCCGACAGCTCAAGTACTGTATGACTCCATTTGGGAATATCTAGAATTCTCAGGTTGATAGGCACAGAATGTTAGTTGTCAGTGGCTGGGGAAGAAGGAATGGGAATGTGTAGTCTAATGGGCATATAGTTTCAGTTTTGCTTGATGGGAAATGTTCTAGAGATGGATGGCAGTGAATATTGCACAATGAGAATGCACTTAATGTCACTAAGCTGTACACGTAAAATGGTGAAGATGGTAAATTTAATGTTTTGTGTATTCCACCATAGTTAAAAAAAATAGAAAAAAGATAGCTCTGCTCAATGTCACTACTCAGAGAAATGCAAATTAAAACCACAGTGAGATATCACCTCACCTGTCTGAATGGCTCTCATCAATAAATAAACAAGTGCTGACGAGGATGTGGAGAAAAGGGTCTGTTGGTGTGAATGCAGACTGGTGCAGCCACTGTGGAAAATACTATGGAGTTTCCTAAAAAAATTAAAAATGGCACTGCATTATGACTAAGCAATTCCACTTCTGGGAATATACCCTAAGAAACTCAAAAACATTGAAACATACGCGTTTCTATATTCATTGCAGCATTGTTTACAATAGCCAAGATCTGAAGAAAACAAAAAAGATTTGGAAGTAGCCCAAGTCTCCATCAGAGTGGATAAAAAAGCTGTGGTACATTTACACAATGGAATACTGGGCCATAAAAAAGTGGGAAGTCTTGCCTTTTATAACAGCATGGAAATTAGCCAGTCAGAGAAATACAATTACCGTATGATTTCACTTATATATGGAATCTAATGAACAAAACAAATAAACAAACAAAATAGAAACAGATTCATAGATACAGAAAACGGACTGAAAGTTGTTAGATGGGAGATGGATTGGGGGATTGAGTGAAAAGGTGAAGGCGTTAAGCAAAAAGAAAAAAAAAAAACAACAAAACACCGTATAAACACAGACAGCAGGATGGTGATTGCCAGAGGGAAGGGGTAGAGGTAAGGGGAGGTAGAAGAAGGTAAAGGGGGAAAAATGGTGATGGAAGGAGAGGACTGTGGGTGGTGAACACACAATACAATATACAGATGATGTGTTGTAGAATTGTACACCTGAAACCCATATAATTTTATTAACCAGTGTCACCCCAATAAATATTAAAATTAAAAAATATTTTCAGTAATACTATTTGTAATATCAAAATTTATACTGTTGCTGTAATTAAGGAGCATGTCTAATGTGCAAACCTTGGTGATGCTCAAACCTGGCACAACCCTGAGCGGAGTTCTGAATTCTACTTTGCCAGTAGAGAGACAGCAGCTTAGTCATCTGTCACAAATCCCCTTGGAGGTGGCTATTAGTAGAAACCTCTGACTCAACCCAACTCTAAGTCAAGATGTAATTAGCTACATGATGTGCTGTGATGGGTTGTGAGAGAATCAATTTTCATTTTGGAGAAAATGGAATAGATCTGCACCTGCAGGTGACACGGAGGTCACAACTTCCTGCTGGAAATGCAGAGCAAGCCGCAGATGTTCCTAGCTTCATAATTTCGAGATTTGATTACTATAATTCACTGAGTCTACACACCTGAAACTTCTCACCCAGTGACTTTAGCTGGTGTAGAATGGAGTGGCTGGAGTATATAAAACTGGCTATTAATGACAATACTTCAATAGCATTTCATAGACACTGCATCTACTTAATGATACTCCACCGTCATTGTAAGTGACTAAGAGATGAACTTGCCATAAAACACTTGAAATAGTCTATGCACCTGCAAATGAAATAGAACGAAGGCACAGGAACTTTCCTTTATTGCATACTTACTGTGTATCAGACAGTGATTCAGTAGGTAAATAGAAGAGCAACACTGTCTATTTCATGACTACAACAATCCCATTATTTAGCCTTTATTATTTTTATTTCTATAATAGGATTTTGAAATTTAAAGGAAAATAGGACGAGCAACACTAGTTAAAATGTCATGGCTGGACTGAGGCTGATTGAGTTTAAAAATCAAACTCAAGAATTTTCTCATAGCATAAACACATTTTTTTATTATACTGATGATAATTGCAGTTCTCTAAAACTATTTATTTTTTCTATTAAACATTATAGCAACTTTTCTTTACCCATATATGTTTTTAAGTTATAGCATGTGTAATATAATAAAGCATTTATCACATTAAATATGTTTTAAGCAAAGAAAGAATGGCATTTAAATATGAATGAGAACTGGAAAATAGCCTATTCAAAGACATACATAAAAATGAGATGAAAAGTGTATTCAAATAATAATTTTATGGAAACCATGAGCCAGCTATCATTGTTATTATAATAATTAAAACACTTTTCTTTTTGTGAGAAATTTCTAAAATATTAGAGAAAGTATAAGGAAGGGAAGAAAATGGCTGGAGGACTCATCATCTTCCGTGTCTCTTCACTTTTATTCACATTGCACTATATATCTAGTCTGAAATGACAGAGATTATTTGGCGATTACTTCAGTGGACCTGTAATGAGAGTTTCAAGGATAGGGAATAATTCAGAATGATCCAGATGTGGGTCAGAGGGAGTGGGCTGGGACATACACGCTTCCAGCAGTTGACTATACTTTTTTCCCAAATGTAGTAGTGAATTTGGCCTTCAGTGAGTGAGTTTACAGAAGTAGATATATTACTGTTCAGGCTGAATAGCTTTTCTTTTTTCATCCTCCAAGATTTTAGATTTTATTGGCAGAGGGAGCCAGGCCATGGTCAGGTTTATGGGGCAGAGGCAACTCCTGGGTGACAGTTGAGGCAAAGCAAGGCAGGTTGATTAGTGCTATAGGGCAGGGGGTGAGAGCTAAAGCAGAAACCAAGTTGTTTCCACTGAGACAATGTTCTAGTCACTAATAGAATCCCTAGCGTGATGGAGGACCACGGTGACTAACTCCCAACTTTTCTGACTTGGAGGCTGAGACTCCTCTGCCTACCTTAAGTAAAATTGGCAGTTATATGGGGAACCTCGTCCTATAGGTTACATTATTCTGCAGACTATTGATGAGTGGAGTTGGGGAAGACTGGATTAAAAACTTAGTATGAATTGTTAAAAGAGAATTCTAATAAAATTATAGTCTATGTCTAAACTTGCCTTTTGAAATCTATCTAGAAATGAAGAGTGAAAAAAGAGGGAAGGATTAAACCATGTGATTTGTAATATACTGGGCATGCTAGAGATTAAGCTCAGGCAGTTCAATGGATCTTTTCTCAGGACAATAGATACATAAGGTGAGGTCAACAATTCCCATCTTGCTCTGATAAAACTTATGCTCAGTAAGATTAGGCAAGGGCTATGTCACATTTATAGAAAGTGTCATATTAACTGTATGAGCCACAGTTTGGCAAACTCTGAGGAGAAAATTCATGCGCTTTCAGACAGATGAACACTTCCCATGTGCCATTTCTCTTTCCTACACTATGAATCCATCCTGGGTTGACTTTTAAGAATACGTGTGAAGTGCATTGAACACATGAAAATGCATCCAATTTTCTGAAAAACATGAGCAGTAGAATTAGGTATAGATAAAAAAGCATTTTGAGAGCCAACAGAACTAAGGTATACTAATAATAAATGCTGGGATTTTGTTTTTGTGTTTGTTTGTTTTTTGCTAGATAAACAACTTGCAGATGCATCATTGAATTATTCCTTCAAAACCATGGAAGTGATCATTTACAATGCATATCAACTAATTTTCAAATGCCTTAATAATAAATCTTTAATCTTTGCAACTATCATAAATAGATATATGCTCCAAGTATTACTACTTAGTTTTAATATTATTACTGATATTTTATTACAAAGCCAATGTACGATTATGATAGTCAATTTGGATATTTAGAAATGCATAACAAATAAATAATAAAAAACTTCAGAATGATTAAGTATACTCTGATTTTCTCTGAAAATAAGTTTTATTACCATTTAAAATGCTATGGAGACTATAAGTGATGGAAGAATTTGCTCATGGAATAAATTATATTCAGACACTTAAAAGTCTCATAGCTTTAAGCTAGCAATTAAGTTTTGTAAAACTTATCTAAGAAAATGTAGAAACATTGAAATATATTAAAATGCCCCAAATTATGCAACTGATAAAAATAATTACTATCAAACTATTAGAGAATAGAAGTATAAAAATGCAAATTCTATACACAAAGATATGTGCAATAGTTGTTATGAAAAATTATAAATAGCTAATTGGGTTAAATTTTAAAAATATGTAAAAGTACATGCAATGTACATTTAAAAATAATTTTATGGAAAACCAACATGAAATCTTTGTGAACAATTTGAAAACTGGAAAAAATGATGATTTCCTAGTTGAATGTAAATTGCCAGACATTCCCCATGTATTTTTATTATTATTGCTATTGTTGTCATATTGTAAATTTTACTCCACTTTTTATACTTACCATCTTACATTTTTCTACAGCATAGTTTTGCAATTTCTTTTAAAAGTAATAATTTATGTCATTATTTTTAAATGTGAAAAAAAAAGAAATAATGTGTGGTCTATATGTTCTTTGGTATTAAAATAAAAAGTTGTTTATTTCTTTTATAGAAACTCATAAAAGAGTGGAGGTAATTATATTAAGTGACTAAGTAAATTCCAGTAGTAAAAGTAAATCGGTTCTCCTAATGAATTTCAATAAGTTTCTAAATTCTTGTGAGACAAGATATTCATTTCTTTGTGTTTAAGGTTTATTACTCAATTGGCCTAATGAAATATCAATTTGCATTCCATTAGAAAACTTTTTATTCTTTTGTTTGCTTCATAAATAAGCAGATTGAAAAATATGAATCCAAAAATGAACATAGATTTAATACACAAAAGTTAATAAAAACACATTTTAAAGTACTAACTTTACTATTAAATTTTATATATTCTCTTTTAAATATAAAAATTAAATATGTATAATATTTTAAATAAATCATTCTGTACATTTAAACAAGAACCTATACATTATTTTATGTATGGCAACTACTATTAAATCTTATTCATGTACATGATTCAGCAATAAATAAGATCCCAAGTTTTATAGCAAATACAAATTGCCCATATTATATCATAAATTGTTCATCACCAAGAACTAGAAAGATCTCAATTTGCATTGACAATAAGCATTGTCAATATTAAGATGACAGAGAGGTTAGAATTATCTGACAAAGTTTTAAAGGAAACATCATGAATACATGATGTTTTATGTCTTTGTCAGTTGTTGCCATGCATGCATTTTAATATTTGTTATATATTCATTGAGAATTATATAGCCTTTTTGCATTATAAAATATTCATCTTTGTTTCTTCATTTCCAAAAGAATTTAAATTTATTGGGGTGACATTTAAGTACAATGCTATAATATTTTTATACAATTGTGTAGATTACAAGTATAGATAAGTTAAATAAATATATATACAAAATATTTCTGAAAAGAATCTATTTTAATTTTCATCTTATTTCAAAACACTGTAGAAAAGGAAATGTAATAACATTATAACAATTGACAAAAATAAATTTTAAAATTATGTATTTAAAGGATTACTAAAGTATTACTAAATAAGTATTACTAAAATATATCCTTTATGAATCAGAAAGGGAAATACAGATGTTCCCTTTCCCAATACTTTTAGATAGCCTATCCTCTAAAATCTTCAAATATATCCATTGATCAAATTTAACTCTGTAAGATTGAAAATGTAACATTACATTATACAAAACAGGTGTAACATTGCTACTTTTTAAAAATTAAGCATATCTTCTGTTTGCTGTTCAATGTTTTCTAATGTCATTCTTAATCCATTCCCATCATTAATTCATAAAACTTCACCTTTGCCACAAGACACTTTGCAATTATTGCAGTTCCTTGAATTAATCAGCATCATTAATGATCTAGAAAAGTCACCTTTTAAAAAATGTCTTCAATGACTACTTATATTTCTCATCTGGCTTAATATAGTTCTCAGTGCTCACTTACTCAATTTATTGGAAGGCTTAGGGGGCAGTGTTTAATACCTACCACCAATCACATAAGAAGAGGTACACATTTTAATTATTTGAAAATGATTTAAAACTAAGATTTTTTTCCCTGGAACTCTCTGTGGTTGATCCTATCCCGCATAGTTGTCTATGCTTAAGAATGAATAGACTACATGGTTTCCCACTGTTAAGAGGAACAACAGAGGAAATACACTCTTAAATAATGAGTGTTTTAAGAACATAGGTAATAACAGCTTTATAATGCACCTCACTCAATACATCCCATTTTTAGTGACTTTACTGCAATAAGTATCATTCTTTTTTTAAAAAAATATATTTTATTGATTTTTTTTACAGAGAAGAAGGGAGAGAGATAGAGAGTTAGAAACATCGATGAGAGAGAAACATCGATCAGCTGCCTCCTGCACATCCCCCACTGGGGATATGCCCGCAACCCAGGTACATGCCCTTGACCGGAATTGAACCTGAGACCCCTCAGTCCGCAGGCCGACGCTCTATCCACTGAGCCAAACCGGTTTCGGCAATAAGTATCATTCTTAATCCATTCATATCATGGGTGGTTTGAGACTATAGAGTGTGTAATTGTGTGTGTGTGTGTGTGTGTGTGTGTGTGGTGTGTGTAAAATTGTGAACAAGAAATGCTTGGCTTCATCAATTTAGTGAATATCAGTTTTCTAAAAACCAATTATAAAACTTTTTTTGATTCACTGTCTTTGCATGCATTAATTACTTATAAAAGTTACAAATTATTTTTTAATTTGACTCAAATAATTTTCAAAATTGTTTTAATTTCCCAGTAGCTCTTATATCTGAGCAACTGTGTCACAGTTGCTTAGTCAAAATTTTCTCTGTCTTGTTGAATGAACTGATAATTATATGTTGGTACCAGTTTCTATATGCAAAACCATGCTAAATAGTGTTTTCATCAAACAAGCTAACAAATTGGCAAATAAATAAAAAATAAAACTAAATAGATTAAAATGTATTCGAAGAAAAGTAGCTTGCCCTATATATCATAGTCAATTTTCAAAATGTATAAAAAATTCTTACTTTGCAGTGTCTTATACCCTAAATTTAACTTATCTTTGGCCTGGGGACAAAATGATTTTAGCTATGCTAATATTAATATTATTGATAATTTTAAAGAATATCTCCAGTAGTTAAAAAATATACCATGTCACAGTGAATGCTTAAGTTGGTGTGAATATAATCTTTTAAAAATATTTATTGGTGATAGTATTAAAGTTTTACCCCCTCTATTTTCCCTCTTGCCCCTATCACCTGGTTCCAGTCACTTCCAAGGCCTTCACCACTGGATTGTCTGTGTTCATTGGCACTGCATATATGCATATGAATTCTTTGGTTAGCCTCTTCCCGCCCTCCCCCCTTCCCGCTGAGATTCGCCATTCTGTTCCCTGTTTCCATGCCTCTGGTTCTATTTTATTCATCAGTTTATTGTGAACATTAGATTCCATGTATAAGTGAGATCATGTGATACTGTGAATATAATTTTGGTGAATAAATCATTTCCAATGGTCATTTTGCAAGTGAAAAATAACACACATTGTAACTCACATTTTATTCCCACATTTTTCTTATGAGGAAATGTAACCAGACAACCAAGAGGTCTGGGCTGCCTGTCACTATTTGAGCCAGTTAAGCAGAGACAGGGTTGAACCATATATGAGCATCTATTCCAATACTGCTGGCAGTATGGGAGAGCAGCAGGTCATCCACAAAAATCTGCTCTGCGCCCCACCATAAGCCAGCTGCTTTTATTGGGTAGAAAAACAAAGATTATGTGGGAAAGTAGGTATTATAGATATGGGAAAGTAGGCATGGGATAATCATTACAGGTTACAGGTCATAAGGACAGGAGGGTGGAGGGTCACAGATGGTGGGTGCCTCCAGGCACCTCAGGACAAGATTACAGGTAATACGGGCTGGTGTTGTAAAGAGCTGGGACTAAATTGTTTCAGCCATGAGGTTGCAAATCTTTTCATAATGATAGGCAGTTCTCAGGACAGGAGAATAGACTGACTGCATTGTGATATGAGCTCCCATGTCCCAGGGTGTATAGCTCCCAGCCAGGTTAGAATGTGCTTTCTCTAATCAGAACAGAACCATCATGGTTAACAGAGCATGATTAATATTTCTTATAATTATAGCTGGTCCCCAATATTCTCTTTCTGCCCCTAACAGAAAAAGTATTAAGCCACCTGTAGACTTAAATAAAGTGAGGCAGACAAAGTTTAAGTGATTTATCCAGATGTATTCTTATAATAATTTGAATTTAAACAATTACACCTGCAGTATATTGCTGGTAGATTTTTACTGAATTGACTTTGTAAGACTTTCTTTCCACAATTGGTTAGTTCACTAACTTTTTACAATTTTATTTCAATAAACATATTCCCCACAATTAGCTCATTGTTCATATTTTTGGACACCTTAAGGAAAATAATGCACTGTAACATGTTTAATACAAGTAGGAAACAGTATATTGTTTTCAATCTTCTACATGTTTTATCTATCTATGTATGCATCATCATTGTCATCATCATTAACATGGAATGTACTAAAGTGAAGTAAAGCTGAGATTGAAACTCCCAATATCTCAATGGTTGGACCTGGATAGATGGGTAGATGACTCTCTGAATATATCTAGTGAGGCAAGTAGGGGAATTAGAGTCACTGTAATTCAAGGTTGATTAAATTCTTGGTTATTATTATAGACTAGAGGCCCAGTGCATGAATTCATGTACAGGCGGAGTCCCATGGCTGGCCAGTGATAGGGGCTGACCGGGGCCATCTTTCCCAGTCCCAATTGTGGCCAATTGGGGCTGGCTGGCAGGGGAGAGACTGTGGGAGGTTGAGTGGCTGACCCCGATGAGAGCCGATAGGGTCTGGCCAGCCAGGGGGAAAGACTGCAGGAGGTTGGCCAGCCAGGGGGAGGGACCGTGGGAGGTTGGCTGGCTGAAGGAGGTTGGCTGTGGGGATGTACTGACCACCAGGAGGCAGCTCCTGCATCAAGCATCTGCCCCCTGGTGGTCAGTGCTTGTCATAGCAACTGGGCAACTGGTGGTTTGGTCATTCGGTCACTTAGGCTTTTATATCCTATATAATAAAAGTGTAATATGCAAATTGACCAAATAGCGGAACGACCAGTCACTGTGATGCGCACTGACCACCAGGGGGCAGATGCTCAACTCGGGAGCTGCCCTCTGATGGTCAGTGTGCTCCCACAGGGGAAGCGCCGCTCAGCCAGAAGCTGGGCTGATGGCTGGCAAGCGCAGCGGTGGTGGCAGGAGCCTCTCCCTCCTCCGTGGCAGTGCTAAGCGTGTCTCGCGAAGAGCGGTCAGACATCCCCCGAGAGCTCCCAGACTACGAAAGGGCACAGGCCCGGCTGAGGGGCCCCCCCCAATCCCTAAGTGCACGAATGTCATGCACCAGGCCTCTAGTATATAGATAATATGCATATATAAGTTATCAGGCCATCATTTGCTCTATATGACAAATTTTAATTTATTAATTGTCAATGAATAATACTTTCCCAACGACCCACAAATGTATCTACAAATGTGGGAACAATTTTATTTTTTAAGTCATAACATTTCTTTAATTAGGGGAGGGAGAACAGAATGTGTTTCATTTAAGCATTCACCTCTAGATATCAGAGCCTATTACGAATCTGGCCCAGATATAACATGTGTTAGAGTTTGCAGTTAATGATGAGTAGATCCTAATAGCCAGTCCATCCCTCAACCTTATATTTTAGTGGTCAACCCAGAAACATTGAAATACTCTTGATAATTTCCAGACAGTAATGAATACATATGGCAAAAGTCTTACATGTTGTAACATCCCCTGCATCAAAAGTAGAGATCTCAATCTGTTATATGTAATCACTAGAGGCCCGGTGCACAATAATTTGTGCACTCGGGGGCGGGGAGGGGGCGGTCCCTCAGCCCGGCCTGTGCCCTCTCGCAGTCTGGGACCCATTGGGGGATGACCACCTGCTGGCTTAGGCCTGCTTCCCGGGGGATTGTGCCTAAGATGGCAATCAGACACCCCTTTGGCAGCCTGGCAGCCTTTGGGGGATGTCCAATTGCCAGCGGGGAGCAGACCTAAGCTGCATTCGGACATCCTTAGCGCTGCTGAGGAGGCAGGAGAGGCTCCCGCCACCACCGCTGTACTGGCAGCCATCAGCCTGGCTTGTGGCTGAGCAGAGCTCCCTCATGTGGGAACACACTGACCACCAGGGGGCAGCTCCTGCATTGAGCATCTGCCACCTGGTGGTCAGTGTGTGTCATAGTGACCAGTCATTCCCAGTATTTCTGCTGTCAGGGTCAGTTTGCATATTACCCTTTTACTATATATGATAGAGGCCTGGTGCACGGGTTGGGGCTGGCTGGTTTGCCCTGAAGGGTGTCCCAGATCAGGGTGGGGGTCCCGCTGGGGTGCCTGGCCAGCCTGGATGAGGGGCTGATGGCTGTTTTCAGGCTTGCCACACCCCCTTTAGGGTGGGGGTCTCCACTGGGATGCTTGGCCAGTCTGGGTGAGGGACTGAGGGCTGTTTTCAGGCTGGCTGGCGACTGAAGCTCCCAGCCTCTCCTTTTTTTCTTTTTTTTTTTTATTCTGGGATTTATTTACCTTTTATAATTGAAACTTTGTTGCCATCACTGGAGCTGAGAGCTGGGCTCCTGCTCTGAAGCCACAACCTGTTGAAAGCAGGTATCTGGGGTTTGTTTAGCTTCTATAACTGAAACTTTGTTGCTTTCGGGGCTCAGAGCCGGGCCACGGCAGGCGGGGAACCTTGGCTTCCTCCATCATGGAGCAAGAAAGCCTCCTACTCGCTTTAGCTGCATGGCTGCCTGCCGCCATCTTTGTTGGGTCAATTTGCATATCTTGCTGATTAGCCAATGGGTGGCTTAGCGAAGGTATGGTCAATTACCATGTTTGTCTATTATTAGCTAGGATGTCTGCATGAGATAATGGTTGGCCCCTTTGTCTAATATTTAATGTTTATTCTTCCTTCTCTTTTTCTACAGTGCCTGTACCTCTTTATTTTCTCTATTTTTAACTTATGTTATTTCTCTTATATGTGTTGTTCCTTGTTGCAGCATAAATGAATATTTTGCCGGTTATCACAGTATCACATTTTCATGGTAATCTGTCTTAATGGGAGTGTTAAGAACATTAAAATATAGAGTGTTAACTTTTATGCTTTGATTTCTGCATGCTTATTTATAACATTTATTTATTTTATGTAAGTGGTTTCTCTTTTTTTTTCTTTGATTGGATCATGTTGCTCTTCATTTCAAAATTTTCCATAGTAATTTGCAAATTGTGTTTCATTCCATTTGTAGTTACCTTTCCTGTAACAGTGTTTGAATTCTCTGTTAAATCTGATTATTTACTTCAAATAGGAAAATATTTTTCTTATATTGGTCTTCTCTTTCCATCAATTTTATTTTCTTGCCATGTTTCTTTTATATCTCACTTTTTACCTTCTGTCTCATGAATTCCAATCATTCAAGATTTTTATTTATGCTTGACTCATGGCCTCAGAAGTAACGAGGAAGCATTGTCTCAACTATTTAATTTATGGGTGGCAGTCATAGCCTAGAACAGGGGTGGGCAAACTTTTTGACTCGAGGGCCACAATGGCTTCTTAAACTGGACCAGAGGGCCGGAACAAAAGCATAGATGGAGTGTTTGTGTGAACTAATATAAATTCAAAGTAAACATCATTACATAAAAGGGTAAGGTCTTTTTTTTTTTTTTAGTTTTATTCATTTCAAACGGGCCGGATCTGGCCCGCGGGCCATAGTTTGCCCACGGCTGGCCTAGAATGATACAATGAGTCATACAATAACTCCCCACCCCTTTAGTGGAGATGGACACTGACACTGGCTCTTAGTGAACAGAATACAGCATGTGGAATAGTCACTCCCAGGATTATTTACATTATGTAAAATTCTTGAGGGATGAGATTTCTTCCTGAACGTTAAAAAGTGAGCTGCTATGTTGTGAGGTGGCTTGTGAGAAGGCCACATGGCAGGGAATTACAGGCAGCCTCATGGAGCTGAGAAAATCCCTAGCTGACAGCCAGTAGGAAAATGGGGATCTCAGTCCTACACCATGAGACACCGAATTATGACAATAGCCACTCAATTTTGGAAAAGGACTTTGTGCTCCAGAAAGAAAGCTCAGCAGACACCTTGAATAGGATCCCATTATATCAGTAGCCACTCATTTGGTGGAAATGTAAATTACTGTAGCCACTATGGAAAACAGTTTGAAAGTTCCCCGAAAAACTAAAAAACAGAATTTCCACTTGATCCAGTAACCCCATTTTTGTGTATATACCCAAATGAAATGAAATCAGGATCTTGAAAAGATACCTGCGCACCCTTGTTTGTTGCTGTATCATACACAAAAGCCAAGATGTGCTCTAACTTATTAATTAACAATTTTATAAATTTCCTCTGGCGGTTCTGTTTCTCTGGGTCTGAATTTTAACCTCTCCAACTGATAATTTTCTCTGTGTCCTGGATTTCTTTAGATGGAATTTCAATTTCTTGTTCAGCTTATTTTTTACTAAAGTCTGGTTATAGGAGAGTGCTAAAGAACAATATTTTCACCAATGCTTAGAGAAATGTTATCTTTAATTATAAGGTGTGAGCTATACAGAGTGGTAGGCTGGGAAGGCTGAGTGAGGGCCTGATGATTGTCTTCCAGCTCCGAAGTCAAAAACACTCAGTCTATCATATTTGTAGTCTTTCCTGGATCAGAAATCCCTAAGACACAAGAGTAATTAAAAACTTTTATGGAAATTAGATTGTTGTCTATAAAATACCACTCTCTGTCCCTGTTGTCCAGGATTTCCTCAGCCCTGAGGTAGAAATTTTGTATACATCTCCACCTTGCTAGTATACAGAGAAAAGCCATGGCTATTATACTCATTTTATATTCACTTAATACAGGTGTCTGAAGTTGCAAGTTAACTTTAAGATCTAAAACCAATTTTTGTTTTCATCATATGTATAGTTCTCAAAAACAAATGATATTTAAAATTTGGGTTGAATGTGTTAATAAATTATAGACTTTAATCATCAATTTAAACCTTCGCCACCCCGCCGAACCTCTAGACTTTTAGCACCTATACACACTCTCATCTCTCTATTATTCTAAAAAATGAGGTGTTAAATTAGAAAACACTGTTGTTTATACATCTGAGTTTCTTTTTGTATAAAAATATATTTATAAATACTATTCTATAGTAAAAAGAAATAATAGTATGAGCATGATTATTTAGAAAAGGTAAGCACATTTTTTACTTATTTATAATTTTTTTGTGTTCTTGTAGTTTTAAGGGTTTGGAAAAATATTTATTATCTCACTAATAAAATTTAAATAAAAGTTAATATTGCTTGATCTTAGATTGGTAAGCAAACATGCAGACAGGTTTTTATTATGACATAGGAGAGCAAAAAGAGAAAGGATTCATTATTCCTTTTGGATTAAAACATAGCTTAGCTAAATTTTGCAGTATCTAATGTTAAATTTATACTTGTAGAAGATAGTCTAATGACAGATCAAACAGTGACCACCCAATCTATGTTCCTGCCAGTATGAAATTAATGGGACCTCATTTGCAAGCACAGGTGAATAGAGAGAGTATTTCCTGGATGTGATTATGGAAAGTATATAAGTAAATACTAAATGCATAAGTATATAAGATTTGTAATCAAATATTATACTGTGTGAGATTATAATAAGTTCCTATATTGAAATTTTTATGACAATTAAATGTGTTTTATATTCAGGAATGTTGTATATTTTTCTTTAAAATCTGGTTTCATTCATTATTTTGAATGTCTGTTAATCCATTTAATGGCATTGTTATTACTGATGGATTTTTTTTAAAGATTGGGAAATTTACTCTTCATTTATGTAATACCACCTACTTGTTAAAAATGAAATGCTAGATGCAATTAAGGACATGAAATTTTAAAAATGCAATTGAAAGGCAGAAAGTGATATTCTAGTGAAAGGCCCCAGTGGTACCATAACAGCTGAAACTATCGACAATTTTGGCTCTAGTTAAGCTGGATGTATCATCCCATAAGAAAAATTACTTTGTGAAAGTCTACACTCGAAAAGCCCAAAGATAAGCCTCGCTAACTATATTTTTCAATGTATAGCTATTACTATTAGGATGACCTTTCTGAAAATAAATTTGACTAGTCTACTCTATGGAAGTCCTATTGCTCCATTACTTTTTAATGTGCAACAACCTTCAATCACCCTATTCAAAAACTTTTAATGAAAGTGTCATAGCGTATCAAGTAAATATTAATTTCCCAAATTATCCGAGACTATGTGCTGCCGGGTTCTTCATAACATTGCTAGATTTCATCTTAAAATACAATCTCTTTTTAACCTCTGTCGAATAACATGTCACTTTGAGCTACATTGCTAGACTTCATAAATGAGGCTAAAGCAGTATTGGGAAATGTTTCCTAATAAGAAAGACTTCTATAAGGACAGTTTTCAGTTTGCAACAGGAGACTCCTGCTCAGGAGTCCATACATCAAATTAGCATGGTCCTGCTTTTAGCCTGTTTCACAGAACATTCCTCAGGAAGTGAGATAGAAAAGAGAGGCCTTTCTGTGGCTGTCAGCATAGCCTCTAATAGACCTGTCTGCTCCAACTTGCACTGAACTGATAGAAGGTAAACTTAGAAGAGACATTTTTCCATCTACAGCATATTACCTGTTTTACTGAACAACTTCTTTCTTTTCTGTTTACCTCCCTCCTTTGTAAATGAAGACACATTTCCATTTAATAGAAAGTCTGAAGACAGAGAGAATTATATTTTCCCATAAATATTACCCGTAAAGAAGCAAATATGTCCTTAAACAGAAGTTTGAAAGAATTACAATGCTTTGGGGCATGATCTAGTTTATTTTCTGATATGTGTATGCTAAGATTTTGTTGCATGCTACAAAATAAATTTAAACAATAGTAAGTGTGTTTTTATAGGGAGCTCTTGTTCTGGGCCAAGGATTCTTATCCAACCATTGATGTTTTTGCTTAACCAGGTAGCTTCCTTTGGCCAATGGAATGGCATTGCACGAAATGGGAACCATGGCTTTAAATGAACTCATCTAGTTTGGCTTGCTTCTTACTCTCTGATAAATCTTCAAAATGACTGAATTTCCAGGTAGCCTGGTCTTCTGCTCTATGAAGGCATAATAATGGTCCCTCCTAAAGTGCAGGAGTCTCTCCTTATACATGGATTTGCTTATCCATGGTCAACCGCAGTTCAAATATATTAAATAGACACCACACAGTCACACAAAGTGAAGACAGCCTGTTACTTGTATTGAATTCTCAGGAGTAACATTTCCTGACCCCACACCTAATAATAGAGGCTTATGATAGTCATTTTCCAGGGAAGGAAATTTTGAATGAATTTGATAGAGTTTTTCTCCTCATACTTCCAAATAAAAATTTAAATATATTTATATTTTAAATTTCTCTAGAATGAAGTGTAGACTCTAGTTTAATAGTGCCTAAATTATCTTGTAATTTGGTATTTAGTTTTAGTGCTTAAATTTAAAAGTGTTTTAAAATCCTGAGTGAAATTTCTATTATTTTAATTTATTTTATCAAAGTCCACTCTTCAGATAACCTGTTTGTGGATGTGTTAAATTGAAAAGAACATAAATTATAGATTAGACTTTTTAATTTGTATAATACTCTAACTTAAAAACAGCATTGCCCAGCCTGTGTCGCTCAGCAGTTGAGTGTTGAACCAGGAACCAAGAGGTCATGGGTTCGGTTCCAGGTCTGGGCACATGCCAGGGTTACAGGCTCTATCCCCAGTAGGGGGGATGCAGAACGCAGCCAAAATATGATGCTTCTCTCTCATCTCATCGATGTTTCTGTCTCTCTTATCACTCTTCCTTCCTTTCTCTCTAAAAATCAATAAAAACGTATTAAAAAAAAAACCACACAAAACACAGCATTGATTTGATGTCAAGGAACTTCATCTCTATGGTCTTCCTCCACCCAAAACATTAACCCCAGTCTAACCATAAGATAAAGTCAGGCAAACCCAAATTGAAGGACATTCTATAAAATGCCAGACCAGTATCCCTCAAAATTGTCAAGATCATCAAGAATAAGAAAGAGTGAGAAAAAGTAATCAAAGACCAGATGAGGCCAAGGAAACATGATTCCTCAATGTAGGGTGTTATCCTGTATCAGATCCTGAAACAGAAAAAGTACAGAAGGTGGAATGACATCCAATTAAACTGTGGAGGTTAGCTAACAAGAGTGTACCAGTTGTCTTCTCAGTTCTGACAAATGTACCATAGTGATGTAAAAAGTTAACAGGGGAAACTAGGTGTGGTGTATATGGGATCTCTCTCTCTCTCTTTGTATGCAACTTCTCTGTTCATCTAAAATTATTTTAAAATAATGTTTATTTGCTTAAAATGTGTCATACAGAAAAAGGTAAACAGATTATACAATTGAAATCATAAACAAAATAGCCGTTTCACATAATGGTTTTAAAAATTTTCTTAATCATTTGGAAGGATAGAAATTTAGAGCATAGTGACATTCATGAGAAAGGCCAAGGAAAATAGTGACTTTTTTTTCCCCTAGGTAGACTCAAGAGAGGGCTATTGGAATACACATAATTCACAATCAAAATTTAGAAGTTTTAAAAGTACAGCTGTATCTGTAATGGTAAAAGAGCCTTCCATCTCTCCTTTTAGAGATGGATGCTACAAATTAAGTGAAACTAATGACCAGAAGACCATATGAATATCTATTCTAAATGTCATTTCAAGGAATTCACTTTTGTCCAACGAAAGCAAACTAGTTTATGGTTTTAAAAGACAATGTAAAACAAAGGTATATATATATATATATACACGCACACACACACACACACACATATACATATATATGTCTATATACATATAGACATATATATATATACACATATATATAGACATATATATACATACATACTAACTTCATCTGAAAAAATAGGATCGCACTTGGAACATTCTGACCTAATAGTATAATTGAATTGTCAGCGGAAGAAAATATATTTCTACCCAGGAGAAATCATTATCTAACCTCTAAAACGATGGAGGAAGAATAGAAGTATCTTTCTCACACTTGGAAAGAAGCAACAAATACATGAAAATAACTGGGTTTGCACTCAATTTGTCATAACTGGGCAGCCATGACAACCACTATTGATGACAAAATACAGGGAGGAGGGAAGGAGGATAAAGGTCTTTGACTAGTGGTCCAAATTTATTTTAGTCCAACCCTTTAGTTCCAGAGAAGGTAGAAATACACTGACTTTTCTTTCCCTCCCATCAATTTGTGAAAATGAACTCTAATTTTACATAGATACGTCACTCACTCCCTGCAGGGATTATTCAGGTCTCACAGGAAAGAATTGTGGTGTAAATTAGTTCCAAATGACTCCGCCCCTGTGTAGTAGGAACACATTAAAGCAAGTAAACGATTTTTTCACTCGGTTGGAAGTCCCTTGTAAAAAGTTATGGATTAAACCTAATGGGAAAGGAAAATTCACAGCTGTGATAAATGGTGCTCCTGGAAGAACTACAGTAACCCAGGAACAGTTGGCAGGAACCGAGAGAGGACCCTCCTTTGACCTAGGCAGTGGGTTACCTGTGATGCCAGTATATTCTGTAATGTGCCAAGGAATTGATGAATCCAGGAATGTTACTTCAATAAGAGAAATGACTCTCCATACAGCATCACACCGTGATGACATAAGGAAAGTGGTTATAGCAGTTCAGAAATAATGAATGATTTCGTATGATTTATAATGCTTCACACAGCTCCAGTTTTCTGAAAAGTCACCCACAGAAGCAATCATTTTTTAGATGGGAATTTTCTTCTTGAAATGTGCTAAATTCAGTGATCTGCCCCATTTGAAAGTCACAGGGAACATCATTAACACCGCCTTATACACACCCTTCAAAGCTCAAGTGGTCAGGTATGGAAAATGACATTAATTCATACTCTCCATCCCATATGTGGTTGGCATATATATGACAAAGGTAGCGAATTTATCTGCATAGTACTGAATGGTAGCATTTCCATTTTAAAATTTTCATGCTTGGATTTCAGTCTTAAAAAAAAACCATGGAACAGATGGCTATTAAAAACCTGGAAAAAACAAAATCACTTGGAAATTTAAATTCAATCAAATAAGAAACACAGACTCACAAGGCTACAACCCTCAGAGTAGTGAAATATCTAACATGCTATGAAAAAAAAAAAGAAGTATGAATTTTTTAAAATTTGGATGTAGCAAATATATACCATGACTCTAAGTAAAAAAATAAAATAAAAGAGAAAACTAAATGCAAAGAAGCATGACATTTCTGGGTTCTCTTTTCAAAGCATCATCTTTTAAAAGTCCCAAACCCTGCTGTATGGGCTTATCAATATAACAAAAATGATAATTTACTCTTAATAAACCAAAGTACTTAATTGATTATAAAACATTTTGGCTGAATGGTGCGCCCCCTGTGGGAGTGCATTGACCACCAGGGGGCAGCTTCTGCTTTGAGCGTCTGCCCCCTGGAGGTCAGTGCATGTCATTAGCAACTGGTCATTCTGCTGTTTGGTCAATTTGCATATTAGGCTTTTATTATATAGTATAGGAACCCCAAGATAATCAACTCATGACTTTAGAAAAATAATCTATAATAATAAAAGCATAATATGCTAATTAGACCAGACAGCGGAACGACCTTCCAGACGTCATTCTGGATGAAGCTGTGGTGGTGGGGGCCCAGGCAGAGGCAGTTAGGGGCGATCAGGCAGGCAGGCGAGCAGTTAGGAGCCAGAGGTCATGGATTGTGAGAGGGATGTCCAACAGCGGGTTTAGGACTGGCAGTCAGACATCCCCTGAGGTGTCCCGGATTGCAAGAGGGTGCAGGCCAGGCTCAGAGCCTCCCTGCCCCTGTGCATAAATTTCATGCACCGGGCAGGCATCCAGTAGGAAATTAACAATAATAGCTTCAGAAAACTCTCTGACCTTGTTATATTTAAATTTTCTTCCTTTTTTATTCCATATATAAACAAAATACTTAACACAAAATAGCATTCTAAAAGCAAAGCTACAGAGCAGTATGTAAGAACTATATGTGACTTAGGTATTAAAAATGTCATAAAAATCTACTTATCAGTGTAAAGAGACTGGATCAGGCTGATATATACAAAAAGTTTTGTTCTAAATGAAGCTGATATTTAAAGTTGGGAGTAATCTCTAAATTAATGTGTAAAGTCAATGTAATGATAATTATGGGGCTCCCAGATATAAGGAAAGATATCAGAGGGGTAGCAGTACGTTCAACCAGATACAGTTATCAAATAGTTTCAATGTAAATACCAAGGAGCATGTTTTATGTACTTTTCTCTAGGCAGACATTTGAAAAGGGAGCATCTAGCCTAATTTTAGAGAAGAAGCAAGTCTACTGAAAAATGTCACTTTATAGAACATTCTTTTTTAAAGTGTCTAATTTAGTACCCTCCAAAATTATTTTATATTAAGATAAACTTTAGGCTGCATTATATAATATCCTACATCAGGGGTCCTCAAACTACGGCCTGTGGGCCACATGCAAATACAAATATTGTATTTGTTCCTGTTTTGTTTTTTTTACTTCAAAATAAGATATGTGCAGTGTGCATAGGAATTTGTTCATAGTTATTTTTTAAACTATAGTCTGGCCCTCCAACGGTCTGAGGGACAGTGAACTGGCGACCTGTTTAAAAAGTTTGAGGACCCCTGTCCTATATAATAAAAGAGAAACATGCAAATTAGCATCTCTCTGCTATGCTCAAGCCACGCCCAAGCCATACCTAAGCCATGCCCACCAGCCACTGAGGAGTGGGTATGCAAATTAACCCAACAAAGATGACAGGTAATTTGCATACACAGAGCAGAGTGGGAGAGCTGGCAGCTTGGAGGGATGTGGCTCTCTTGGTAGCTCCATTGGGGGGATGTGGCTCTCTCAGTCACCAGACAGAGAGCAGAACAGGAGAGCTAGAGGCTTGGCGGGACGTGGCTCCCTCAGTCAGGAAAAAAACCAGAGCGAGGGGAGCACCAGGAATTCTGGGAATAGTAGTTTTGGTGGCAGTCCCAGCCCCAGGACCAGAAGCAGAAGCCCAGAGCATGGGAGCACCAAGAATGCTAGGAATAGTAGTTCTGATGGCAGCCCCAGGACCAGAAGTGGAATCCCAGAGTGCAGGGAGCACCAGGAATGCTGGGAATCATAGTTTTGGTGGCAGACAGCTCTCCTAGACACTAGAGCAGCAGTTCTCAACCTATGGGTCGCAACCCCTTTGGGGGTCGAATGACCCTTTCACAGGGGTCACCTAAGACCATCAGAAAACACATATAATTACATATTGTTTTTGTGATTAATCACTGTGCTTTAATTATGTTAAATTTGTAACAATGAAAATACATCCTGCATATCAGATATTTACATTACGATTCACAACAGTAGCAAAATTACAGTTATGAAGTAGCAACAAAAATAATTTTATGGTTGGGGGTCACCACAACATGAGGAACTGTATTAAAGGGTCGCGGCATTAGGAAGGTTGAGAACCACTGCACTAGAGCAAAGTGAGCCTAGAGCAATGTTGCGGGTGGGGGATGGAGGGAAAGCAAAGGTGAGAGACATAAGTAAAGTCAGAGTGTCTAGGAAAAATTAAAGGGAAGATATTCTAAAACTTCCAGGAAATCTCCACCAATGGAGCAAAGAAAAAAAAATATGCCTCTATTATTCTGTGATCAACAAACCAAACTGTGTTGGGGTCTCAGACAATTCGCTCATATGATTGCAAAGACAGACAGAAACTCCCGGATTGGAGAGGGCTTCCCTGAAGGCTCCCAGATTGGAGTGAGTGCAGGTCAGGCTGAGGTACGCCCCCCTCCTCCCCCGCCACCCCAGTGCACAAATCTTCGTGCACTGGGCCCCTAGTCTATATATATAAAAGCCTAAGCAACTGGATAACTAGCTGGTCATTAAGACACACACTGACCACCAGGGAGCAGATACTCAATGTTCCCACAGCCAACCTCCCGCGTTCCCTCCCCATGGCCAGCTGGTCCTGATCGGCTGGACCCTATTGGCCCTGATTGCTGGCCAGGCTGAGGGACCCCAGCCATGCATGAATTCGTGCACTGGGTCTCTAGTGTGAGTTATAAAAGTTTTCACAAATGTCATTCTTGGTAAATCACTAATGTACTTTCAGTGAGGGCTGGCAAATTGTGTGAGCAAATGACAGATGCTAAAGCTAATTTTAGCCACATTCTGGATTGTTCTCATTGGGGTTTCAAGATCATTTCACACTTATGCTCACCTTTTCCAATTGATAGGTATATCTTATTGCATGTGAACTGAGGGAACTGCCCATATTCACTTTCCATTTACAAATGCTGAATTTCTAAACTATCTGTACATGACTCATTTTTGGCTCCAGTTTTGCTATCTCACTACTTGTATTATATTACTTTTCAATCAACTGTATTGTTTTGCTTTTACATATTCATGAATTGCATTGCGCAGCAGTGATTTGTTCGTTAGAGTGAGGAAAGCTCACCCCTCTCCCTTCACAGATACTTCATATTGTGCTGGGGCCTCTGCAGTAAAATAAATCTCTGATTATCCATCAATATTTAAGTAATTGAAAATATAGATCAACCCAGGTCCCCAGCATCATGACTTCCATAGTCACAGGTTCAATAAGTTCTTACATTCAGCAACAAATCTCTTCAATGAGCCCTTCTAGTAGATTTTTGTACAACTCTGGAAATTTGAGGAAGAAGTAATAGTTTTCAGCTAAAAGGGAAGAAAAATACATATTGTTCTGTAGTCATTTGCTGCCTATATTTTCAAATCCTTTTTTCTTTTCGCAGAATAGCAAAAGAAAAAAGAAAGCCTTTATATTATATATATAAGTTACTGTCAAATTTCAGACCATTGTTACAATACAAAAAAACCTTTCAGTAATATAAATCATTAAATTTTAGACCCATTATATTTGCTCATGCATTAACATATATACATGGAAGTATAGAAAGTTTCTACTTAGGAAAAATCAGTGCTGAACATTTAAACTTGCGGTTAAGTGAAAAATTACTTTTCTTTTATAATGAAGCCACAGGAGAGACAGGATTTAAATTAATTAAAATGATTAAATAAATCCATGCCTGTGAGAAATGTTAGACTACCAATTGTCTAGAGGCTAAAGAGGAAATTATTCTTAATTTATTGTCACATAATTAAGCTCATAAATATATTTACTGCTGCTGTTTCTCTGGATCCATCTATAATAATATGATTTCTCTGTTGTCATGGGGAGTTTTAATATTGCACATCTTGATTTTTCAGTGGGAAAGGACTCAGATATGAGAGGAGTAAGCCTCAGGGGTGAGTGGCAGATTCCATGACTCTGTCCTGATGAAATTGTGTCCCATGGCTCGTATTTACTGAGCTTTTTCCGAAGGGCCTATACTTGGATTATAACACAATTATTAGGCTTTCTTGGATGGAAGGTTTAGTCGTTAAACAAAGGAAGCTTGAGTTGTTAGACAGAAAAATACCCAAAATTGGTTGTGAGGAAAGCAGAAAAACAGACTGATTTTCACTTTAGAATTTCCCAGACTCAAATTTAGTGGCACCAGGTACCTCAGGAAGGAGGTGTGAAGGGAGTGGCTAAACAAGGATGATTTTTAAAAATTTATTTTTAAATTAAATTTATTGGAGTGACATTGGCTAATAAAATTATATCGGTTTCAAGTGTACATTTTTGTGTCACATCATCTGTATATTGCTTTGTGTTTACAACCTAAAGTCAAATCTTCTCTTCTCCATATATTTGACCCCTTTACCTTTTACTATGTCCCCACCCCCCTTCCCTCTCATGACCACCATACTGTTTTCTGTCAATAGCACATATTTTAAAGCTCTTTGACTAGAGATTTTTTTCACTCTCCCATCGCTACATCCTCCTATTGACTGACATATTGATATATATGGTACCTGTCTGTTTCTTGTGACCATTTTTTAATAGAGTCCACCCTTAGGATTTTTTGTTTGTTTTTTGCTTGCTTGCTTGTTTAATTTTGTATACAAGATGAAGAATTTGGAATGTTAATTATTATATCTAATGTTTGCACTCCAAAATTCAACAGTGGTGAATATTTATTTAGCATTTCATAGGTGTCCTCACTATATTCACTTAGGGATAACATTTTATTTTTTAAAAAGACTATTCTCTCTCAAAACTTTATCATTGCAATTAGCAGTTTATATTCACTGAAAATGACTATATTAAAATTATTTATTTACAGTTTTTAGGTCTTAAGCTTTAATTAAGATATTTATGTTGGTTTAAGTTTAATGAATGGAACTGAAAGACATAGAGACATATAGTGGATTTTGTGTGATCAAGATCTTTTTGATCAAAAAGATTAAATTAATTTCTATGATTAAGACCAGTTAATATCTTGGGTTAATGATTATGATTTCAATTGTTTAGATGATAAAAAGCCATTTAAATAAATATGTTGCTTTAAACAACGGCCAACAGTAAATTACTTTTTCTTCTTTTGAGTTATTTATTTTGAATGTTGAATTATTTTTATTTATGTTGGTGGTTTTATTTTTATCACTGGCCAGTGGGCATGTAATAATTTCTAGATATCTAATAAAAAACTTAATAGAAGTCTTTCTGAATAATGAAAAGAAAATTTATATCTCTGGCCTTCATCAATAAAGAAAATAATTTTTTTACTTTATTTATTTTATAATTTTTTGATTGGTAGCTTTTCTATGACCACTATTTCCAATCCCTTATTTTCTCAGTTACCAAATTTTAAGCTAAAATATTTTGTTTGTTTTTTCTGACTTCTAAGAGTGAACTGCCTAATGGGTAGCCAGTAGTTTACTATAGCTATATACACTTAAATTTAAAATTAATTATAATAACAAAATTTAAAAGTTAATTTTTTAGTTTCCCTAGTGATAGCTCAATTATTTAGTGGCCACAGGTGTCTACTATCGAAAAGTACTGATTTATAAACATTTCCATAAATGCAGAAAGTCTTATAGGACAACATTGTTCTAGAAAATGTTTTTATTATACATATGGACAATTTTTTTTGTGATTGAAAGTATGGAGTGTTAGACATGGCAGCATACTATAGCATATATAATGTTTCTGGCATTATTTTAATCTATACTGATAGATATATCATTAAAAGCAATGAGCAGGTTAAAATATTTTGATACAATTGTTTAGGGAAAATCTGACTCAGATTGAAAATTATTTGGAATTTATTTATATAAAAAATGAAAAATGTTTGTGTATACATATTTGCCCTAATTAAAAGCTGATTTCTATATCAACTTATTTGTAATCCAATTTGGCAACACATATTAATTCATGCCAAAGTGCCAGGTACAGGGAACACATAGATAAATAAAGCAAGGGGCTTTTTTGTGGGGAGGGGACTCTAATATAATGTTGAGACAATATGAATTTGTGGTGGTCTGGGGTGGGTTGCTAGGGGAGGGAAGGGCCATGTCTGAATTCATTCCATTGTCTAGATATGGAGGTCTAGCTCCATATAGTGAGGCAGAGGGAACCTGACAGGAAGCTCTATGAATAGCTTTTATATATTTATTTTAAAATGTCTTTCAATTATGTGTCTGAATGACTAGTCTAAGGACAGAAACAGATCCCCGAATAACAAATTCAGAGCAATGATAACTTCACATGATCTTGAAAAATGTGACCTAAGATAAATATTATGACTTTTGTTCAACATGATGGATGGAAAGTGGGCAATTTACACAGTTCTTATTGCAACAGATCTCGATGTCATAGTCTGCATTGCCAGAAGCTCTCAGCTCTTACGTTCCATTTTAAGGTTGGATGAGCAGTGCTATGCTTGTGTAGTCAGCTTTATGGGCTGTGAATAACCCTTGTGATTGACTAGTGATGACTCTTTAAAGAAGGGGTGCCGTTAACAGTAAAGCAGTTTTCAGAATATGAACTACAGTAGCAAATATACTCAGAAGAGATGATAGTGTCAGCTGGGAAGTTTAGGATAAAACAGAAGAAATGTGTACATTTTGGGTGTATTATTTTGAATCTAATGACAGCGCTTATGAATGTCCTGTGCTACTTTTATCTTATGTGTCTGGTATAGATCCATAGAAAAATTAATTTCTTCCAGTTAAGGAGAAATTATTCTTTCAGGTATATTTGTTGATGTCTATCACAATGACAGAAATAAATGTGTCATCCAGAAAATTATCACATAATGAATCAACTGTGTTTGACAGCCTTCCATTCAGATGTCTTTAGGTTCAGTTGTGTTGAGTTTATACTCTCTAGGTAGAAGCTGAGACTAATAATTTATTTCCCTAAAGAAAATATAGAAATTAAATAGGAAAATGTTAGCAAAATATTGGATCATAGCATGGCCTCATAATTACATAGTATCATGAACTACTTATATAATAAAAGTGATAGTTTAGATATTAAAATACCCATGTTCTAAAACCCAAATGATACTTACAAATATAAACAATAAACCCTTTTGATGAAAATAATAAAAAAGTTTCTTATTGAAATAAATCTAGACCACTATATACTTACTAAGTTATGTTTTTTACTTAAGCACAGAATTTCTAACTTGATTACTAATGATACATATTTTATTTTTAGACTATTTTGGTTAGCTATTTACAATTCCATACAATATAGAAAGTCTGTAAATATTTGTTAAAGTGATGATTTTAATACATTAGTTAACATATTAAATACATATTTATATGTCCATTCATTATTTTACTAATCTTTAATATATGAAATAAATTAGCTGACAACTAATTGTATATTTAAAAGAAAAAGGAATACTATTTTGACAGTTTACCTGATGTTTAAAAAATTCAATTTTAGAAGTACCTTTCATATTTATGAATGCAAAGACTGGTAAATCTTTTCAACTCCTTCTTGGTGTGACTCTCAACAGGGTACTGAGTCCAAAATTCCCTATATTTTTTGAGTAATGCTTTACCCTACAATACCCTTAAATTTTATCACTTCATACTTCAATATTCACCAATGGATTGAAATAAGATTCTTTCTAAAATAAGGTTGTGCTCATGATTCTGAAATTTAACTGCATAGACCCTGAAAAAGCCATGAATATAGATGAGAAAGAAGTGCTGAGTTAAGCAAGACATCTACAAACAGCCTTCTCGTTTTGAAGAAGCTGTTTGATACAAAAGTGTGGCTGAAAATAATGCATACTTTTCGCATGATGGAAATATTTAATTAATATTAGTCATTTTCATAGCTATTTCTTAGTTGGCAAATCACTCTGAAAATATGGTATAATACATTATAGTACTAAGTGACACATTGGCATAGTAATGTTTATGTCATTGTTTAAAAGAACTGGACTAAATACATAAAAAGTTAAGAATATATATAAAAACATGTATAACATACCAATAGCTCACATGTGAGAAAATGTTCCTTACAGGTTGCTTACATATGTTACTAAATTAGTTGCTACATGAATTAATTAAACAAAGACAAAATGAGAACACAACTAAAATAAAAACAAGATTGTGAATCAAAGGAAACCAAGTGTCTGATAGGAAACAAATGCTGTATTTGATAATGGTACACTTGGCATTTTATGAAAGATAACTAAAATGAACTCTGAACCTCCAGGTGTTTCAAAAGCTGTGTGTGTGTTGTTGTTGTTTGCTTTGAAACAGTTTGAGCTATATTTCATTTGCTACCTAAAGAACCATAACCAGTGCAATCAAACTTTTGTTCCACTTTTTTGTGTCCTAGTTTATGTATGGGCTAGATGACAACTTGGTTGAGTCTGGAAAATACATCTCCCTGTAACCTCTTCCTTGTGTGGTTTCAGTGAGAGTTGGCTAAAAAGAAATGTGCATGATATTTGGAATGAGAGAAGGAGAGCCAATGACTCTCACTAGGTCATTGCTGTCAGTTTTGTTGATGGACAGGTATAATGTGTTTGATGGGCTCCAAGCTCACTCTTTTGTACTTTATGTCCATCTCAACTCTCTTCCTACTGATGCTGAAGACAACAGCTTAAAGTTGACCATGAGGAGCTGTACTGAGGCCTACATGGGGAGAACTTACACCCTGACAACAGTTTCCTCAGAGGAGACAGTTCCCACAGACCTCTCTGTGGTCCCTCATGGGTGGCCAGAAGCACTTGCTCAAGGGTATGTGATAGAGAGTGACCCAAGGAAGGGAAAGGCATCATGAAATTTCTACATATATCATTTACAATAGAAAACTAAAAGTGCTTCATTTCTGGTGGCCCATAAGTTCATAATGGTCTGCTTGCCTCTGCCTAAGTATGACAGTGTACCAATGAGAAGGCAAAAAACAATTGTGCATATTTAAGAGTAGAGAAACTTTTCACATAAGGGTGATTCCATTCAGCAGAGGGGGATGACCCAAGCTTAATTGGAGCATAGGAGATATGCTGTTTATCATGAATTATTTTGGGGGATTTCAGAATTTATAGAAGATTTCTAGGAGTCTTCTACTTCAGACCCTTAATAATATTATTTTCTAATTTGTGAGTTTAAGAAATACAGAATTAGAATCTGACTGTGAGGCAAAGAAGACTTAGAGGCTGTGCACATCTTCCCTCTCAGTGAAAATTAAATATTGATGTTAGTAACTTTGAACCAAAAACATTTATGCATATCCCAGTCATCCAAGGTCTGTAGAAGATTTTTCTGAACTCTACCTGAACTTCTGTCCCTGGGTATTAGAGGAAGCTCAGGAGTAATTGAAGATATGGTGCAGAGCACCAGGTTTCCTGATGGGAGCATAATGAAGGATAACTAAAATGAACACTAAACCTCTAGGTGTTTCAAAAAGCTGTGTGAAAATCTCAATGTATCCAGGCGATAAGGCACAGGCAGAAAGCAATATTTACAAGTGGGACTTTTGGAGAACTGCTTTCACCTTCCTCCGAGAGAAATGAAGGTGTGGTTGAAGGAAAGAAGAAAGTATAACCAACAGCATGAAATAATGTGGCATTAAACATCCCTTAATTTAACTATGGTTCTTTTCAGTCACAACACCCAGCGCAGAATATGAAGAACTGGACACCAAACTCCTAGAAAGAATAAGGATTAGTGATGAGAAAGGTACTATCTCTAAAAGATTAAGTCATTCATTGCATACTGGGTTTATTTATATTTCATTTAAGAGGCAAAATTAGAAATCTGCCAACATCATGAAATACTATTCAGCATGTGGTATTCTTACCCTCAGAGGACAGCCTGGAGAAAGTTCTTGGTGTTTCAAATACATCTTTAATGTTGTGTTTTCCTTTATAAGGCACATAGAGGAAGGGTTTGGAGGACAGATGCTGCTCTCAGAAATTGCAAATACTTCCCTAGAGAGAAAGTGAAATGGTGGGAAAATAATTCTAACAACATCTGGCCCATAAGACTTGTTAAGGAGTGGAGAGTCTCTGTTTAGTAAACTCTTCTGGAATTCTCTTAGTAAGTGGTTGACAATTTTCTGTAAAGGGCCCAGAGTATATATTTTAGTTTTGCCATTCATACTACCTCTGTTGCAATGACTTAACTCTATGTTTTTAAAACAAATGTAGTTGTACACAAATGAATGGATATGACTATTTTCCAATAAACTTTATTTAAAAGCAGACAAACAAACAAATGGATGCTGGTTGTAGTTTACCCACCATTGTTTTTAAATGAAGTCATAAGAGCAAGTGTTATAAGAAGACTGTGAGACAGAAGTAAAGGGTAAATTACTACATATGCAACAAAAAAACTTGGTGGGTATGGTAGGGAGAAGGGGAGACAGAAATAATAATATTAGATAATGAGACAAGAGGCTTAGACTGTGGCAAAAGGTGGTGGGAAAAAAATCCTGCTAGTACATTGACCATATAATTTCCTATTATTCGATTTTAGGCTGTTTGAACAACTGCACTGTAAGCCCTTCCACCTCCTGAACCTTCAGTAAAGTTTGCTTTATAGACTAGCACTCTGAAAATAACAATGTCTAACCAATGTTTATGTGCTTTCGTTGAGCCAATTAAGAAATAGTCTTAATATGTGTGCTTGGTATGTACCAATGAGATAAGAACTATAATTGACACATGGTAAGAATGATATTCTGACTCTTATGGACACAGTAACTGAGAGACAGTGACCTTGACATTATAAGGAGAAATCCTGGGGAAGATAGCAGATTGTTGGTTTGAGGTAAAATCTGGTTACAAGAGAATATAAAGCATCACTAGGTGCCGGGAGCCGGTCCATCCTTGCTGTTTCAAGGGACCTGGCATATATGGCATACGGTTCTTAATATGTTTGCTCACCTTCTTGGCGCTGTGTTTTAACCAAGGTCACCTCTCCGAGAAAGGTTGAATCCCCAGGTAGGGATTTTCCCCTGAAGTTAGGGAGGGAATAAAACCCCTTAACTAAGTGCCAGGCGGGTAATTAATCCCTTTAACTATGAACAATCATGCTTAAACTACATAATCTTTTCTCCCTGGAATGGAGATAAGAAACGCCCTAACCTTTGTAATAGAGATTGATAGGATTGAATCAACTGGTATAAATACAGTTGTAACAAGACAGAAACACTCAGAACTCAGAACAAGACAGCAAGAGACAGAACTTCAGACACAGAACTTAGAACACAGGGCTTGGAAGACAGGACCAAGAGAGACAGAGCCTAGGCACAGAACCTACACAGAACATTCTCTAGAGACAGAAGATGGACCCCAACATCTGAACCTGACTACAGAAATTGGCAAGAGAACCTGACTAGAACCTGGTGACTGAACCTGACTGGAGTACCTGGACAGAACCTCTCTGGAGAGCCTAAGCAGAACCTCTCTGGAGATCGAGACCAGAACTTGGCTGGAGATCCGGGCTAGAGATCCTGGCTAGGCTGCTGATCAACTGAACGCTGTCTCCGTGTCATTCCTTCTTCGCCGACTCCGTCCACACCTTTGGGGACCCCTGGACCTGCTGGGGTTGGACCCCGGCATATGGCGCCCGAACAGGGACCCCTAGGTAAGCCCCACTCTCGGGATGGATAGGACTCCACCATAGGAAAAGGGTGGATAGTCTTCGCCGACTCCGTCCACACCTTTGGGGACCCCTGGACCCGCTGGGGTTGGACCCCGGCATATGGCGCCCGAACAGGGACCCCTAGGTCAGCGCCCTGCACTCGGGACGGATCGGACTCCACCGTAGGAAGAGGGTGGATAGTCTTCGCCGACTCCGTCCACACCTTTGGGAACCCCTGGAACAGGATTCCCTTAGGTAAGCCCCCCCATTGAGAACCCCACACTCGGGACGGATAGGACTCCACCGTAGGAAGAGGGTGGATAGTCTTCGTCGACTCCGTCCACACCTTTGGGAATCCCTGGAACAGGATTCCCTTAGGTAAGCCCCCCCCCCCCTTGAAAACCCCCACACTCGGGACGGATAGGACTCCACCAGGGTGCTACAGACCCCCCTATAGAGGATAAATAGGGTAAGAAGGTGGATAGTACAGAACTTAGATTGAGAAGATGTGCCATACTGAGTCCAAAGAAAGAAGACTCTGTATTGATCTTTAGATTAAGAAGATGTGCCATACTGAGTCTAAAGAAAAAAGACTCCGTATTGATCTTTTAACATATATGCTTGTTAGCAGAGGAATTAAGGTTACTCCCAGTCAGACAGAACATTTTATACAAGAAATACGTCCATGCTTTTCTGAGGAAGGAAAGGTGCCGGAAAGGTAAATGTAGAGGCATGGGAGAAGGTAGGCCCAAGGAGCCTTATCCTTAACCCCACTGCAGCCTTTCCACCCCGGGAAAGTGCAGGATTGGCAAGCTCTCCCTGGGGTGATAGATCAGGACTCAGGTAATAGCAGAAAGCGCCAATCCTACTCTTAAAATGGATACAAGAGCGCGTTTCAGGTTTTTCTTTTTAATGCTTGCTTTTAAAAAATAAAAAAGGGGGAATTTGCCGGGAGCCGGTCCATCCTTGCTGTTTCAAGGGACCTGGCATATATGGCATACGGTTCTTAATATGTTTGCTCACCTTCTTGGCGCTGTGTTTTAACCAAGGTCACCTCTCCGAGAAAGGTTGTTTCCCCAGGTAGGGATTTTCCCCTGAAGTTAGGGAGGGAATAAAACCCCTTAACTAAGTGCCAGGCGGGTAATTAATCCCTTTAACTATGAACAATCATGCTTAAACTACATAATCTTTTCTCCCTGGAATGGAGATAAGAAACGCCCTAACCTTTGTAACAGAGATTGATAGGATTGAATCAACTGGTATAAATACAGTTGTAACAAGACAGAAACACTCAGAACTCAGAAGAAGACAGCAAGAGACAGAACTTCAGACACAGAACTTAGAACACAGGGCTTGGAAGACAGGACCAAGAGAGACAGAGCCTAGGCACAGAACCTACACAGAACATTCTCTAGAGACAGAAGATGGACCCCAACATCTGAACCTGACTACAGAAATTGGCAAGAGAACCTGACTAGAACCTGGTGACTGAACCTGACTGGAGTACCTGGACAGAACCTCTCTGGAGAGCCTAAGCAGAACCTCTCTAGAGATCCAGACCAGAACTTGGCTGGAGATCCGGGCTAGAGATCCTGGCTGGGCTGCTGATCAACTGAACACTGCCTCCATGTTATTCCTTCTTCGCCGACTCCGTCCACACCTTTGGGGAACCCCTGGACCCGCTGGGGTTGGACCCCGGCAACTAGGCTATTGCAATAACTATGCATATATTAAATCATTTTAGAAAATGGTCACATGTGTGCCACTATTTCTCAAGAAAATTTGTATTTTATTTCACGCTTTGATGAGAATTATTATAGTATAGTGCATGGCAAACAGAAATCCAATTTTGCTGAGTATGGTGCCAAAATTTTTGGAACAGTTTACTGATGGTGTGTGTGTGTGTGTGTGTGTGTGTGTATTATAATATTACTAGGCACCACTATTGAGAATTTGATTTAGTAGGTCTAGGTGTGTCTTTGAAGTGTTATTTATAAAAATCAACTCAGAGGTTTCTCATATGCCACCAATTTTGGAAGTCACTAGATGAGTTTGAACATAATTTGAATAAAAAAGAAATGACCCCTACTTCTAAGAGAAATATTTTTTATCTTTAAGGATCTTATTCACAGAAAATTGACAAATCTGTTTTCTGGTTGAACTCCCAGGAGAAAGTGAGTTATTTCACGTCAAGGGGGTTTTGAATATCTTTCATTTCACCATATCATACAACACTGAATGGGACAGAGAGAATGCAGTTCTTGAGGAGAATACCAACCCACATTAGAAAGACAGAGAACTGCAGAGTCGCTCATTAGGTCTGTATTTTTTATACTGGAATATTTTTAGAATAATTTGTATACTCTGTTAGACATGCATACAAAGATTATATCAAAAGACCATTGGGGGAGACTTGAATGAGCTACTATAGTCCTAAACAGATGAGTTAAAGCAAGGTTGACTATTTTTATTGTTGGGGAAATTACCTATGAAAAGGCCCAATTATCATGCCTGATAATTGCAAAGCTTTGTAGAGTAAAAAAAAAATTTTAGAGTAAACGCTATGTGATCCTGTGGGTATAATTTGTTTAGAATTAAAGGGAGAAGATGTTTTACTAAAATAGTGTGTACAATGAGTATCCACCTAGCATCTTAATTACTGTAATAGTGCCATCGGTATTGGAATATCATAAATGATTAGACATGTATTTATTGAACACTCAGTATGTTTGAAAACTTACCTACAGCACTGAGGATTTTTCAGAGACCAAAATAGACTAAATCCCTTATCTCAGAGTTTAAATTTTGGAGGGGAATGCTGACAGTACGCTTCTTGAATAAATACATTGTACAATGTCAGATGTTGAAAAGTCCTTTAGAAAAAAGTTAGCAGATGATAAGATATAAGGTGGTAGAGTAGGAAAATGTTCCTTTTACATTGAAAGAGAATAGAAGAAAGACAGAGATGTTCTCCGTGATGAGGTTATATAGTTGAGCAGAAATCTGAATGTAGTGAGGGGAAAGCAGAGAAGCCTCAGAAATGCCTCCTTTCTGATTCTCCCTCTGAAGGGGTATTTTGTCTTTAAAGTACTGGTCCATAATCACCTATTCTTGATTAATTATCCCATATTTAAATTAAAAAATCAAAATATGATATTTTAAGTTTAAAAACCATTAAAATTTTCAGAACACTTCAATTTATTTTTATGATAAATGTTGATAGATAACTTTGAATGTTTTTGTTAGGATTTTAAATTAAAGGTTTTTCATTATTTTATATGGTATAATTAGAGTCAATTGCTAAATGTATACTATAAAATTGTCAAAATTATTTAAATTGTCTTTTTCCCCTATAAGTATCCTCCCTCTCTTTTACATTGTTATTAGAATGATAATTATGCAGAATAAAATCAATTACCAACAGTCATGGTATGGTCACGATAGTCCAAGCTTATTTTTCTGTTTATTTTAACAAGTATCAGCACAAAACACTGGAAAATATCTATAAATCAAAACAAGAATCTAAAATAAAAATAGGCTTAAAATTTTCACAAAATAACTGCAATCACCTCTTTCCTGATTTTTCTCTATTCTAGCTTCACTAATATTTAACACACTACAGAGGACCTCTCTAAAACATACAATTAATCATTGTATTACTCTATGTAAAGGTTGTAAGTGAATGTTAGTTGCTCTAATGGTAATAAGCCAAGAACCTCATGAGGACACATCCCATCACATAGAATTTGAACCATACCCCCTTACAAACACATCTATCATACTAAACTCTTTTATATTTGTGTCCACCTTCCACTGCTACCCATACATTTCCTATCTGACTATCACAGTAACCTTGTGTTAAGTATCATAATTGTCTTCTTAATGAAGACAAAGCATTTTTAGTTCAAAGTTGGAGTGACATGCCCAATAGGTCACACCCCTGAGGAATTACAACTGGATTCTAACACTCTCTTCCTGACTTCTTGATCTTTGAAGAAGCAGTTCTTTTATTTTCTACTTATCAAGGGAATTCATCTCTGACAAGGTAGAATAACAAGTATCCTGGGCCCCTTAGGTTCATAAGTCATTTTGATATTTTCTTCCCAGCGTATACAACTCATAGTTTCTTGAGTTGAGCCACTGCATACAAATCAGTATATCTAGGTTCTCTTAGAGAGCTCTGTCCCAGCTATTCTGGGATTCTATCTCACTGAGCTCAGATGGGGAAATTAATTCTCATTTGATGTTTCAGGTGCAGAAGAGATTTATAGCATTATTTTTCCTCTTTAAAAAGTATTTCCATTTATTTCTTCTGTAACTCACATGCCCATTAGTTATCTCTCTCTTTTTCATTCTCTTTTTCTCTATTTACTTTCTTTTCTTCCTTCTTTTTCTTCCTTTTTATCTTTTTACAATATTTTCATATATCTTTATAACATATATACACATTTCTGACTTTTAAATGCATTTTTATTACAACCTTATAAATGAAATATCCAAGTATGCCATTATCTAAAAGATGATAACAGGGATCTCACCAAAATTTCCTATAAGCTGAGTACTAACATTTTGGGTAATTCAACTTCTTCAGGTAGGTCTCTTTTCATATTTTAAATGAAGGTCAATAAAATATGTTGGTTTTGATGTTATACAATTTTAATTAGTTTTTAAAAAAATAGCTTTTATGCCTTTAAGTGATTGGGTTCTTTGGTATTGTTAAAAGACTTAAATTAAAAGAATTATTCACATCCTTGGACCATGTACTTACAATGCAGAGAAGTAATGCTCTTGTTTTTTTCTCAGTGTCTATTTTCTTGTTCTTTCCCTAATTTTGGACTTATTTTATTAAAGTTATATAAAAGTAACAAATAAAAACAATAATATTTTCTTTCCAATTACTGCTTGCTGCTTTATTTCTACAATTTTTGACATTGTCTTTGGTTTGGGTTTTCTGATTTACCTTCGTATAGTAGTATAGATTTATTTTTTGAGAATGAATCCTTTCTTCCAATCCTATTCTATTGTCAAAAAGTTTATTTATTTATTTATTTATTTATTTATTTATTTATTTATTTATTTATTGTTCGTTTGTTTTGCTGGAGGAAATGGTTCTCCTTTGTCCCAGACGAGGTCATAGGGTGCTCTTCCCTGGATCTACCTTCCTTCGACCTGCCCAGCTTCTCTTCTCTTCCTTCAGCTAAGATCTCTAAGGCAGAACTGCTGAAGCCATGCTCAATTCAAATGGAAATGAATAGAAAGTTCACTTTAATTTCTTGTACAAACAATATTGTCTAGTCAGCTGTGCTGGTAATAAAGGTACTATTTTGTCCAATATCTTATTATGTGCTCTACATCTCAATTGGCTCAAAGTCTAGATGGAAAAAAAAGTACAATGCTGTCTCTTCATCAAGTCCCAACAAATCTAACACAAAAACCTAATCTTTTTGTGACTCAAGAGCTTTTTTCAAAGTATTTACTGGTTAAGAAGTTCTCCTTAAATTACTTAAGAATGCAAGGTCCCTAAATAAGCCAGCAATTATTAAAATATCTTTCTAAGCCCAGAGAGATTCTTTCAATGCCTCATTCATAGTAAATGTTCAAAGATTATTGAAGTGATTAAGTTAAGAGATATAACAAAAAAGCTTCATAAATTACAAATACAATGTATTCTGTAATTAACCTGGCAAAAGAAAGCTAACAGATGGTGTTTCTGTTTTTGAAATGACCTATAATATTACTGAGATTGTTATATACAGGGGTGGGCAAAGTGGGGTTACAGTTGTTTGTATGGAAAAATATATAATACAAGAATAAATCCTATATAATAAAAGGCTAATATGCAAATAGAGCAAACAGCAGAACAACCGAACAACTGGTCGCTATGATGTGTGCTGACCATCAGGGGACATGTGCGGAATATGGCGGGTGTCGGCTGTGGTGGGATGGTGGAGCTGGTGAGTGGTGGGAGACACCAGACCAAGGTGAGACGTCGGTCGCTGTCAGCTGTCATCGGGGTGAGCCTAGATGGTTTCTGAAAATTCTTTGCTCCTGTGCTCGCACCTGGTGCTCGCACCCGCTGCCGGCACCCGGTACTGGCCCCGATCTCTTGGCGCCACCAGTAGGTGCAAGCGGTGGCAGTGGGAGCAGGACTGCTGGCAGACAGGGGACCAGGGGCCGCGGCGAGAGGGGTCGGGTGGGAGTGCAGAGAATGGACTGAGACCCTCCCCTGTGCCCACCACAGCCTTGTGGTCCACAAATTCATGCACTGGGCCCCTGGTCATAACATAAGAATAAACACTTTTGTGTGTTCACAACAGTAAACCTACTTTTGCCCACCCCTGTATGTAATTTAACTGAGAATTTTCCAGGTTAACATGATATTATGGTTTCAGTTTAGAGCACACGTTGTGTTGTAATCGTCTTTGCATTATCCTACCACATAGCACAGTGCATTAAACACAACAGGAAGTTAGCAAATGATTGCTGAACTACAGATACCTTTATTTAAAAGGGGACAGTTCAAAGTAAACTCTCCATTGTATATACCTTAATTTTCTTCTGTAGTTCATTAAAAATCTGTAGGTAAGATATAGACTCACGTAACCTTTAAGGATACTGGCTAGAAGCAAAGCTTATCTCCGTTAACAAAACTCCACAAAGGAACAAGGTAATTCTATATTTAGATGCTTTCTTGTGTTTGGGTTACATAGACAAAGGGCCAACAGCTGTTCATAAATTTCTTTAGCATTACATTCTGGCTGAGGAAAATCAAATTTATAACATAGAGAATGTACTCGCCCTTAGGAAATTACTTAATCCAATAGAAATTTGGCAGCAACAACTGGCTTCAGGACTTAGGTCCCAATATGTGCTCATTGATCCTGGAAAAAGTTATAAGCACATGGGTTAGGATACATGCACTAAACCAGAATATATATGGTGAGCAATCATAACAATATTTATTAGACTTGTGATATGACTCCTCTTCTGTAACTATTACCAGATGTAGAATTATTTTATAATTTTTATTATTTTTTAAATATATTTTTATTGATTTCAGAGAGGAAGGGAGAGGGAGAGAGAGATAGAAACATCAATGATGAGAGAGAATCATTGATTGGCTGCCTCCTGCACACCCTCTACTGGGGATCAAGCCCGCAACCCAGACCGGAATTGAACATTGACCAGAATTGAACCAGGGACCTTTCAGTCTTCAGGCCAATGCTCTATCCACTGAGCCAAACTGGCTAGGGCTGCTTTCAGTAATTTTAATAACTAAATAAATTTATTTCATCCACATTTATTTTTAAAGAAAACATTTATAATAAGCCTATGCCAGAAAATAATATAAAAATAAATCTGTTTTTATGATAAATTGAATACACTTATTTACTGTGGGTTTTTTTTCTTATGTAGAGAAAGAAAAAAATGTGTTAAGACACAAAACGAATAATGTAACATGTTTCTATGACTACAAGAACAGACATATCAAACAGGTCCTGTTGTTAAGACATTTGACAAAGAAATAGGCAAAGAAAGAAAATTCACATCTCAGGCATAAAAATGTTTGTGTAAACTATATAAACAACATAGTGCACATTCTGAATACTTGCCATTCCATTTTGAATAAGGTAATATTCTAATGTAAGTCCTGGTAGTAGCTACATACATATAAAGAATTTTCTGTTTGATTTCACTTTATGTTTAGACTGAATATTACAGAAAAATACCCTTTTCCTGGAACTTATGTTGCATGATACTAGTATGACTACTCAGAGTATTGTTGTTATGACATATTTCCTTGGAAAAAAATAAAATACATTTTTCCTTTGTCATGATTAATGTAAGAAAGTAAAATACTTCCTGAAATGTTACTTAATTTCTTCTTGAGATAATCAGAGGTGTGAGAACAGGATTATGGATGAGAGAAAAAAAAAAGAGCAGTGTGTTTGGAATGAAAAGATCTGGGTTTGAGTTATGGATCTCATCTTTCATCTGGATCCATTCACTTATCTGTGAAATGAATGAGTTGGTCTGAAAGGAACCTTTCTCTTCAAACACTGAGTATGTTCCAGAGCAATCTAAGTGTCTGTCATTGAAGATGCTGGGACTCCATGGAAATGATTCAACAAGCCAGTCTTGTGTCTCTAACTCTCAAGAAGGACTAGGCAAGCCCACACTATTCAGCCCTGATTTTATCACCCTCTGGATGCACTATTAGGATAGAGCAAAAGGGTGTTAGTCATTGTGTTCAGAGAGCCTTTTAAGTCCTGGGAATCTACACATCACAAAGCCTTTTTAATATGCTAAGATACCCTTTGCATGATTATTCCTAACACAGTATTATACTGTTTGATGATTGTTCATTTCCTATTCTATCTTTCCTTACTAGACGGCAAACATCATGAAATTGTCATGAAAAAGATAAAGGGAATCTTTTCTCCACTGAATCCCTAGTGTTCTGTGCAAGGAGTGGTGTTTAAAGTCTCTGTAAATGAAGCATTGAGTAGAACAGGGCTCAAAGTGAAAGAAAATAATAAGGATTAATCAGTCTAATGAATAATGAGTCAATTTTATCTGGATTCTTCATTATTCTACTAAGAATATTATTCAGTTTAAGTTTTATGTTTCTTAGTATTGCCTCTACTAAAATTTTTATAAATTTGTACAAAATATAAATTTCCTTGAAGTCAAATGTTTTTATCATTAAGATAATCTCTCTATAATGCCTGAAACTATGAGGATTGCTTAGCCAAGAGTAAAAATTCAAATAACCTTTCATCCCTTAGAATGTCACAATGGCCAGACAACATGTATCCTATTTCAGACCTTCTTTAGAAAAAAAAAAAAGATTAACATTAGATTATTTTAAATATAATTCCAAAACATAATTTTGCTGCACAGTTCTTTATTTCAAGTTGAGCACAAAAGAAAATTTAAATAGAAGCAGTGCAAATTTAACACAATGCACATTTGTTAGATACTAATTAGAAAAATATATTCATATTTTATTGAACAGTTGTTATTCACTAAGTTGGCGTCACAATATTTTCATAGGCAAATTAAAATATATTGCACATGATGTTATTTATATTTGTATTGATTCCAGAGAGGAAGGGAGAGGGAGAGAGAGATAGAAACATCAATGATGAGAGAGAATCATTGATCTGGCTGACTTCTGTACACTCCACACCAAGCATCAAGCCAGGCATGTGCCCTGACTGGGAATCGAACCGTGACCTCCTGGTTCACAGGTCAATGCTTAACCATGGAGCCACACTGACTGGGCTGCATATGATGTTATTTATAAAATTAAATAAAGTGTCATTTGATTAGAAAATAACAGTTATTAAATTGACATGCTTATCCTGATGTGATTTAATATCCTTCCTAAGTTACACATCTCTTACTTTGCTTATTGATTTCTCAATAAATTGCACAGGATTTGATGATTTTATTCTTAAATTATATAATCTATCTGCACCTGAGCCAAACAAATCCTAGTGCCTCTAGGGTAATCAGACAGAATTAGCAAACACCTGTATCTGTAACACCTGGTGGTATTAAAACGTAAGTGCAGATTGCTCTCTTAATAATTAGTCTTTAGGATCCTGAGGATTTTGGCAACAATAAAAGTAACTAAAAAGTAGCACAAAGAAATCAAATTTTACAAATAGCTAATTTCGCTTTAAACAAACCACTGAAAATACTAGTATACATAGAAAAATAAATGTAGTTTAGATTTACTTCTTTTCGGTCTGTCACCTTGCTCAATTTTGCTTAGATGAGCAAAAGCAGGGTGAACAAATTTTCCTAATCAAATGTATGAAATATATATCTTTATGTTAATTGTAAGATAAGCAAAGGCATCTTGATATATCAGATTTTGGAGGTAGAGGGGTATACAGAGAATATCATCAAAATTCCCATAGCACAACTCCAGAGGAATCTCAAAGCAAAAAGAAACCAATTTAGTTCTAACTTAATTGGATGAAATCTGAGAGTAATCTATTGCAGACTGTGTCGAAATTACCCTAGTGTTTAGTGTTTACAACATAGGTATTCGAGTTTCTCAGAAAGCTGATTGTTTCAAGTATTTTGCATGCAAATTCCCCATAAGTAGGGAAGTGTATGCAGCATCAGATGCAGAGTGTTAAAGCTGATTCTCAGTGAAGGATGGGTCTTTGAACAATTACTCAACCAGATACTTCTTCTTTTAATATATTTTTATTGATTTCAGAGAGGAAGAGAGAGGGAGAGAGAGAGAAATATCAATGAAGAGAAAGAATAATTGATAGGCTGCCTCCTGAATGCTTCACACTGGGAATCAAGCCTACAACACCAGCATGTGCCCTGACCAGGAGTTGAACCATGATCCCCTGGTTCTTAGTTTGATGCTCAACCACTGAGCCATGCCGGCCGGGCAGATATTTCTTCTTTTAAAATATAGAGAGCGCCGTAACCGGTTTGGCTCAGTGGATAGAGCATCGGCCTGCAGACTGAAAGGTCCCAGGTTCGATTTCGGTCAAGGGCATGTACCTTGGTTGTGGGCACATCCCCAGTAGGGGGTGTGCAGGAGGCAGCTGATTGATGTTTCTCTCTCATCAATGTTTCTAACTCTCTATCCCTCTCCCTTCCTCTCTGTAAAAAAATCAATAAAATATATAAAATAAAATAAAATAAAATAAAATATAGAGAGCACCTAATATTTTCAAGAATTATTCTATTTCTTTGGAGATTATCTCTGTCCTATTTTCTGCTTTAACAGTGTTAGTCCTTGATTGTAGATTTTACTCTTTCTCCTTTCTTATTCCCAAATCCTGACTTCTGCCCCTTAGTTCCTCAGAGCTTTTTCTAACAGTTTCAGCAAGAAACACCATATTGCCACCTTTCGAAAGGAGTGTCTCCATTTTGGAGTTCTTCACTCACGTGACTTCACTCATTTCTTGGCTTACCTCCCTCGGTTTCCCTCAAGGCTCCCCTTCTATTATAACTCTTTTTTTTTTAAATATATTTTATTGATTTTTTACAGAGAGGAAAGGAGAGAGATTGCCGGGAGCCGGTCCATCCTTGCTGTTTCAAGGGACCTGGCATATATGGCATACGGTTCTTAATATGTTTGCTCACCTTCTTGGCGCTGTGTTTTAACCAAGGTCACCTCTCCGAGAAAGGTTGAATCCCCAGGTAGGGATTTTCCCCTGAAGTTAGGGAGGGAATAAAACCCCTCAACTAAGTGCCAGGCGGGTAATTAATCCCTTTAACTACGAACAATCATGCTTAAACTACATAATCTTTTCTCCCTGGAATGGAGATAAGAAACGCCCTAACCTTTGTAATAGAGATTGATAGGATTGAATCAACTGGTATAAATACAGTTGTAACAAGACAGAAACACTCAGAACTTAGAACAGAATCAAGAAGACAGAGCCTACACGGAGCCTAGAGACAGAAGAACTTCGCTGGAGAGAGCATGCCGGAGGATCCTGGAGAGGGACTGGCCTCGGAGCCTAGAGACAGAGCCTAGCGGGAGAACATGGCAAGGGATCCTGGACTGAACCTGACTACAGAGATTGGCAGGAGAACCTGACTGGAACCTGGACACTGAACTTGACTGGAGAGCCTGGACAGAACCTGGCTGGAGAACCTAGCGAGGGAACATGGCTACAGAACCTCGCTGGAGATCCGAAGCAGAGCCTCTCTGGAGATCTGGGCTAGAGATCCTGGCTAGGTTGCTGATCAACTGAACACTGCCTCCATGTCCTTCCTTCTTCGCCGACTCCGTCTACACCTTTGGGAACCCCTGGACCCGCTGGGGCTGGACCCCGGCATATGGTGCCCGAACAGGGACCCCTACATAAGCCCCACTCTCGGGATGGATAGGACTCCACCATAGGAAGAGGGTGGATAGTCTTCGCCGACTCCGTCCACACCTTTGGGAACCCCTGGAACAGGATTCCCCTAGGTAAGCCTCCCTCCCCCATTGAGAACCCCCACACTCGGGATGGATCAGACTCCACCATAGGAAGAGGGTGGATAGTCTTCGCCGACTCCGTCCACACCTTTGGGAACCCCTGGAACAGGATTCCCATAGGTAAGCCCCCCCCCATTGAGAACCCCACACTCGGGACGGATAGGACTCCACCAGGGTGCTACAGACCCCCCTATAGAGGATAAGTAGAGTAAGAAGGTGGATAGTACAGAACTTAGATTGAGAAGATGTGCCATACTGAGTCCAAAGAAAGAAGACTCTGTATTGATCCTTAGATTGAGAAGATGTGCCATACTGAGTCCAAAGAAAGAAGACTCTGTATTGATCTTTAGATTAAGAAGATGTGCCATACTGAGTCTAAAGAAAAAAGACTCTGTATTGATCTTTTAACATATGTGCTTGCTAGCAGAGGAATTAAGGTTACTCCCAGTCAGACAGAACGTTTTATACAAGAAGTATGTCCATGCTTTTCTGAGGAAGGAAAGGTAAATGTAATGGCATGGGAGAAGGTAGGCCCAAGGAGCCTTATCCTTAACCCCACTGCAGCCTTTCTACCCTGGGAAAGTGCAGGATTGGCAAGCTCTCCCTGGGATGATAGATCAGGACTCAGGTAATAGCAGAAAGCGCCAATCCTACTCTTAAAATGGATATAAGAGAGCATTTCAGGTTTTTCTTTTTAATGCCTGCTTTTAAAAAATAAAAAAGGGGGAATTTGCCGGGAGCCGGTCCATCCTTGCTGTTTCAAGGGACCTGGCATATATGGCATACGGTTCTTAATATGTTTGCTCACCTTCTTGGCGCTGTGTTTTAACCAAGGTCACCTCTCCGAGAAAGGTTGAATCCCCAGGTAGGGATTTTCCCCTGAAGTTAGGGAGGGAATAAAACCCCTCAACTAAGTGCCAGGCGGGTAATTAATCCCTTTAACTACGAACAATCATGCTTAAACTACATAATCTTTTCTCCCTGGAATGGAGATAAGAAACGCCCTAACCTTTGTAATAGAGATTGATAGGATTGAATCAACTGGTATAAATACAGTTGTAATAAGACAGAAACACTCAGAACTCAGAACAGAATCAAGAAGACAGAGCCTACAGGGAGCCTAGAGACAGAAGAACTTCGCTGGAGAGAGCATGCCGGAGGATCCTGGAGAGGGACTGGCCTCGGAGCCTAGAGACAGAGCCTAGCGGGAGAACATGGCAAGGGATCCTGGACTGAACCTGACTACAGAGATTGGCAGGAGAACCTGACTGGAACCTGGACACTGAACTTGACTGGAGAGCCTGGACAGAACCTGGCTGGAGAACCTAGCGAGGGAACATGGCTACAGAACCTCGCTGGAGATCCGAAGCAGAGCCTCTCTGGAGATCTGGGCTAGAGATCCTGGCTAGGTTGCTGATCAACTGAACACTGCCTCCATGTCCTTCCTTCTTCGCCGACTCCGTCTACACCTTTGGGAACCCCTGGACCCGCTGGGGCTGGACCCCGGCAAGAGATAGAGAGGCAGAAACATCGATGAGAGAGAAACATCGATCAGCTGCCTCCTGCGCATCTCCCACTGGGGATATGCCCGCAACCCAGGTACATGCCCTTGACCGGAATCGAACCTGGGACCTTTCAGTCCGCAGGCCGACGCTCTATCCACTGAGCCAAACCAGTTTCGGCTATTATAACTCTTTAAACATCTTTCTCCCCTCTGCTTTTTTGGTAATTATTAATTACCATCTTTACTGATCATTCTCAAATATAAAATTCCCTCCCATAATGCCCTTGAACTTCTGAACTTTAAATTTTTATATCTAACTGACTAAGGAAAAATTGTACCTTCCTGCATAATCACCATTACATTGATTAATTAGTTAGTTAAAATATAAAGCAAGATGAAGAGAAGGAGTAGGTCTATGATCAATACAGTTCTCTGGTCACCCTAGTTGGCAGTATGATTAGTTAAAGTTAGAATGAGGTCCCTAAAATTCAGAAGAAAGTAACTGACAGAGGGAGTTGTGATACAGGATAAGGGGGGAATACTATCTGATCCGGACTATCAAGGGGATTTGGTGTTTTTCTCTCTCTAATATACCCCAAAGAAAACTGATAGTGTTTAGTTTCCTTACACTATTCCATTCTTCCAAATAAGTGGAATGCAAAAGAAAAATGTTACTAACATTTGATTTTCCCTGTTTTATAATAAATCCATAAGATATTTATGCTCTTATTACTAAAAAAAGTCACAAAGCAAGCATGAGAAATGCATTCTGTGGAAGCAGGTATGAATATTTTCTGATAAAAAAATTATACAGAACTATATTTGATCCTGGATCATGTTTTGTGTTTGAACTAGTATATTGCATAGTTCTAGTATTAGCAAGGAGGTAATCTATTTTGACAAAAATGCCACTATTTCTGATGCATAGTGTATTCTAGAATCACACTTCTTAAATTGGTTTGTTATTAAGGAATGATATAAGCAAGAAAACATGGAAGAAAGAGAAAAGCAAATTTTCCTCAGTTTTTCTTAATAGGAAGCAATTAAAGATTTTTAAATCAGTATGTGTAAGAGTCACAAAGTAAAACCTCTTTAATTGTGCAAAGATGGGGCAGTAATCATTATGGGGGGAAAAAGAGGAGAAGAAAAAAACATTCTTCTCTAGAAAAAACACATTCTGGCTCCACTGAACATTTAAATTTCAATGATCTGAAACCGAGTTTGGTTCTTTAATATACTATAGTTGCAGTATGGAAGGGAAAAGCTACGTTATTAAATACTGGTTTTGGTAGGTTTTAAAAGGTAAAAAGTTCTATCAGATACACTTAAGAGCTTGATATGATAATAGAAAAAGAGAATACAACTGAAGTAAATAACATTTATCTTTTACTTCATAACTTTCATTGGAAAAGTTGCTTCAAAAACCATTATGATTGCAGCTATTGATTAACAATACTGTAAGTTGACAGACTGAATGCCTGTGAAAGGTGTAAAGTGAAGATAAACTTTAACACCATAAAAAACAGGGCCTAAAATGATTAACATCCAATAAATGTGGCAGAAACTCTAGCAGGTCATTTACATATTGAGCTTTTGTGTGCATGTTTGCGCATTTGAATGGAAGGACATTTGCCTCTCAAATATTTATGGACACAAAAATGAGTGTCCCAGTCATCTTAAATTATGTATTTCTGCATTTCTACTTTAAATAAACAGACATCAGCTAGCACTCCCTTCCTTGGGAATAAAAACATTTCATACCCAGAATTAGCTATGGAACACCAGAGTATATATTTGCTAAGTCTCCCTCAGATAAGCAGGGGTGTTTCTTACAAGAGAAATAACACGGACCTGCATATACTGAAGTATTTGGTGCATGAAACACACTTGCTCCAGGGAATTGCCCAGTCAGCATAAGGTTAGAATTTAATCTGTGCTGTTTCTCCGTTTCCCACTATCTGGCTCCGAAGGAGTGATTTGACTTGGCAGAGCTCTACCATACGGAAGTTGAGACATACCCAGTGATCTGTATCATGCTGTCCATATTTTCAAATATTTTAAACTCACGATTTTTAAGACAAAATGCACAAATTAAGAAACTTTAAAGACACTACATATAAGGCTCTCATGAATTAAAATATTTTTATTCAAAAAATGAGAATTTGGACGAATAATGATGAGAATAATTACAAGTCTTAAAATTCATATAGATCCATGAGCATAGTGCAAAGCTTTTCTTATTAATAAAATTTGGCATATCTTTTATTATTATGCACGTTGTCATACTAAATAAACCAAAATACATTTTTTATAAATTATGTGTATGCATATATGTATATTTGTATGTATGTGCATCCATGTGCTTATATTTAAATACTCCTATGTGTTTATTATTTGAAATTATTTGTTTTGAGGTGATTGTTATAGGTTTTTTTTTTTACATTTCACTACTTGCCCTACAGTCTTTTTCTTACTTTATTGTAGAAATTTCAAAAGTATATTCAGTATATTCAGTATAGTAAGAAGTTATACATGAGTTCTTAGGACACCAGTAATAAGAAAGGAATTTAGTATGTAGAAATGACCATATGAGGCTAAGGTAGGAGGGACATGGAGGGCTCCCTGATGGGAGAAGGTGTATATGATTGAGTGTAGTAATGATTTCATTAAAATGCTGATGGTATTGCCTGTCCTCTAATTATCAAGTTGCCCTACATTGAATGTGCACAGCATTTATGCAAAGTGTTTTCTAAACCTTATCACTGTCCTTCACTTGCCAACATATCTAATGGTTGTGTTAGGCATTGAATTATGTCTCCACAAAAGATATGTTCAAATCCTTACCCCGGTACCCATGGGTGTGAACTAATTTGGAAATAGGGTTGTGGCAGGTGTAATTAAGATACCAAATAAGAGAAGGTCATACTGGATTGAGGTGGGCCCTTAACAATATAACTAGTGTTTTTATAAGATGAGAAGAGGCATAAAGAGAGTGATACAGAGGAAGAAGACAATGTGGACACATATCATTGTGCAAGGGAGGCAGAGATTGGATGATGTGCCTACAGGTCAAAGATTGCCAAGGACGTCAGAAGCTGAGAGAAAGGCATGAAGCAGATTCTCTTTTGGAGACTGCAGCAAGGGAACAAGGCCCCGCCATCTTGACTTTAACTTCCAGCATAAGAAATGGGAGAGAAATTTCTCTTTTTTCTAAAGCAGCTGTTCTCAACTTATGGGTCGCAACCCCTGAAAATACATCCTGCATATCAGATATTTACATTATGATTCATAACAGTAGCTAAATTACAGTTATGAAGTAGCAACAAAAATAATTTTGTGGTTGGGGGGTCACCACAACATGAGGAACTGTATTAAAGGATCGTGGCATTAGGAAGGTTGAGAACCACTGATCCAAATTGTGGTAATTTATTGTAACTGTCATAGGAAATGATTATGATAAGAACAAATTGTGATATGTTAATTTAACTCCAATATCTTTTAAAATACCTTAAAATCCTTATCTACTTAAAGCACGCATCTATTTAAACCTCATATATTATTAATAACTAATGACCCAGTGCATGGATTCCTGCACAGTGAAAGGAAATTAATTAGAAGATATATTTTAATATCGCTATTTGCCTTTTCTCTATAATAGAAGTGTCAACCAAATTCATGATCAACAATGACAGATTGAAACACATGCATGCGATTGGCACCAATGAGAGCTTTATATGTATTGTGCATGTGCGAGTCAATGTTCATTTTCAAATTGCCAGTGCATGTCATATGTACCGGCTAGTCAGTCGATCGGATGGTCGGATGAACGGACAGACGGACAGTCGGTTGGATGGATGGTCGGTCACTTAGCCTTTTATATATATATATAGATGCCACTTTTTAAATAGGTCAGTGAGGGGAAAGGTCAGTGAGATTTTGTCTGATAACCAAATACACTTTTGGGATAGTGACAATCAAAACAAGGCTGCTTTGACCACAGAAGTTGTGGAAGCAGCCTACTGGGACAAGTACAGAGGAAGAGGTTATGTCAGAATGAGAAATGAAGAAAGCTGATCTCTTTTTGGAATAGCAAATCTACAGGACATCCATATCCTTTTAGAGACTTGACATTGTGTGGAGAGCTGTGCAAGAGACACCTGCAGAGTTAAAGGAACTACAGGGTGTAAGTTCCTGGGTTAAGGAACTTAGTGCCTTCTCTGTCAGAAACTCACAGAAGATATTTTCAAGATTTTCTATGGCAAATGCATAAATAACTACATAGACAAAGTATGTGACATGCATTTTTCTCCTAACTTTGATATATTTCCCTGAACCAGTCTGAATCTTATAACAATACTCCAAGTTGTCCCCTTCCCCATAGTATTGTAGACTGGTGAATGACCTGTATTCTACCTTTCTCAATAGAAGAAAGGACAAACAGAATTGCTATATTACAAATCAGCCCCAATTCAGTGCTTTTATTTAATACCTTTAACAGATTAGAAAAAAATAGCAGCCTAAAACATCTAGTTTACCGTTCTCATAATTTTGTGAGCCAGTGTATTTATTTATTTTTTTATTACAGTGCAATTACCAGAAACTAAGGGACACAAAACAACAGCATTTATTATCACAAAGTTCTTTTGGGTCAGGAGGCTGGGCACAAAATTGCTGGGCTCTCTGCTCAGGGTCAGAGAAGGCGGCAGCTTCTGTCTTGCAAACCATCAGAAGAGCTCTCTCTCCATTATGCTATCAGATAATCTTATGAAATGTACTATAATCACAGGAGGGACTATCCTGTTATCTTTGTCTGATCGAACATGGCATAATCAAGGGAGTAAATATCTTATCATATTCACAATGCTTATCATATTCACAATGCTTGCCCACACTCAAGCAAGGTGAGGGGAATATATAGGTGTGTATTCTAGAGCAATCTTAGAATTCTGCCTCAAAGCGTCAGGAATTAGGAAAGAGCTTGTCTGGGTGGTTCTCACTTGTCTGTCTCTCTTGTAGTGCAGTCAGGTGTCAGCTATGTCAGCTGTCTGCAGGCATCTGCAGGTTAGGATGGGCTGGGTACCTGAGGCGACTTACTTACATGATGGTATTGATGCTGGCTGTCATCTGGGAGATGTGATCAGAAATGTCACACATGCGCTCTCCAACATGGAATATCAGGTTTCTCACATGGCAATTGACTATTTTTTTCCTGGGCCAGATATCTAAATAACACAGGTTGCAACAGCCAGGTGTCTTCCAACCTGGCCAGGAAATCTCATGGTCATTTTCCCTATGCTCCATTGGTTACACAAGTTTCAAATCCATCCAGATTTCAGGCTCAGATATTCTCAGTAGGAGGAGTGTCAAAACTCTGTAGAACACAGAATATTAGTACGGTCAGTAAAGTTACCAATCTCTACCCCCAAGCCTTCACCAGCCTATTATCTGTGTCTGTGGGTTATGCATATACGCACATGAGTTCAAAGGGACATAAGTAATATTTTCAACAATAAAGATTTATAAAAAAATATATGGCACACATAGATGTAACTAGGACACAACCACACTGATTTTGTTTTGTTCTAACATTTCCAACATTTTTCTTTTACACTGCACCTGTTATTTCACTAAGAGTCTTAGGCTGGTTTTATATCAAAAGAGTGCAAACTTGATGCTTTCTTTGAGATATTGTTTGTGTGATGTGATAGTGAGTGCTCATTGATTAAAGTCTAGGTTTTTGAATAGTTCACATCCTTTTAGGTACACAGGCATTGTAGCTTCATCAAAATAGGTCAGTCTACATGCAAAAAACATCCAGGAATCCTCAGCAATCATTATGGGTAAATTTTCCCCCTTTTATCTGGAAGCAGGATAAGACTCCATCTCCATCCCCTTCTTCACAGTATTAAACTTTTCCCTTTCACTATGCCCTCATATGATACAACAACTCTCAACACTTCTTAAATATTCATAATAAAGTCACAAATTACAATTTCTTTCCTTCTATATTTGGCACATATGTTTTATTGAATACCTATTGGAATTGCAAGTTTGAATATTACCTCTGTTGTTATACCATTTTTTAAAAATGTGTTTTTATTTATTTCAGAGAGGAAGGGAGAGGGAGAGAGAGAGAAATATCAATGATGAGAGAGAATCACTGATCAGCTGCCTTCTGCATGCCCTGAACTGGGGATTGAGCCCCCAACCAGGTCATGTGCTCTTGACCGGAATCAAACCTGGGGCCCTTCAGTCCGCAGGCTGACGCTCTATCCACTGAGCCAAACCGGCTAGGGTGATGCCATTTTTTAACTTAAATGTATACTCACTAATGTTTCCTTTCTAATTTTTTTAATTATAATTATTTGACCACCATTTATATAATTTAAGTGTCTTAATGAATATAAGTGACTATTAGCCAATTAGTTCAGTGACCTCATAACTTCTTTGATTTAAAGTCATCTCTTTATTCTAACAAATGAGGACTTTTTTTGGTTAGTTTCATGCTGGCCCCTATCCTTGGAGAAGGGCAATAGCAAGTGAAGTTAAGAATTACTAGTAATGCATATGCAACAAAATATTTGAAAGTTATAGTTCTGGAAATTTATGGCTAAAAATACGTCAAAATCATTCATATATATTTAGATACAAAGTTGGAATTTATTATCTATTGGTAGTATAGGAGAGGTTGATATTTAATTATGAAGTGTACATAGAATAGAAATATTAACCTGAAAAGAATTTTTGCCTGTTTTCACTTGGTAAGTGAGCAAACATACAAAATCAATACCTTTCATACATCATGACACTTCTTAAAAAATGTATAATTTGATGCTTCCTGCACAAGCAATTTTGATACTGTGAGTAGCTTGGACTTCATGTTGGGATTAAAAGTGCCGTTTTCTTTATTTCTTTACAGCTCTGTGATTTCCTCTTGATGCCCTGTAGGCTCTTCAAAGCTGGGGCTGATATACTCCTGGGGATGGGTCACCAGAAGAGATTCATTTAACCTTCCCATAGTTCTTGGGATGCTTATTTTAAATGTTTTTCCCATAAGCATTTTATGTGTTAGAACAGATCCCTGGGCTCTCATAACTCAGAAAAGCTTACATTTGACTTTCAGCCAAACCTCTTTACAAGCATATGTTTTCCCAAAATGACAAGTTTAGAATTGTCACTACACAAATTCATTGTGAAACTTCAATTTGTTATTAGGAATGGAAAACAGGAGTAGACCTATTAATCTATCAAAATGGCAAAGAAAGGTTTACTTATAATGTTTTCCTGGTACGAGCCCAGCTTATTACTTATTGTAAATCTCCCCCTCCTCCCCAACATTATTTAAAGTCTTTATTCTGAGTACTGATAACAAGAACAAAACAAAATGCAACACTTCCATTTATTTTAAGATAACTGCTGGGAAGATGAGAAACACTTAGAAATAACATTCAAAAGCAATTTTAAAAATGGCTTAATGGAAACCTGCCATAGCAAATTGAAAATATTAAATTGTCATACTTTTTACATATAACCATGCATATTTATCCTAACATCCAAGAACCACAGATATGGTTTTATAAGGTCACTTAGAACAACTGCACCCACTGCATGTTGGAAATTGACAAAATAGAACCATTATTTTGGGGGCTAATTGCACAAACCACTAATTGCAATGATGAGATGCTGCATTTAAATTGCAGGAAAAAAATCCCTACCATGCACCTTAAAAATATTTTTATTAGTAGTAATCACAGATAAAAGTCCTAATTCATTCATGTTGCGCCAACTTTCTAATCCTGCTCCATATCTCTCAAAACTACCACACAACTTGTTTTCTTATCTCATTGAACATCTTGTCCCCTTATCCAAAAGCATGTCAAAACCTCTTAAAATGTTTGCCCTTGCATATGGATGGTCTCTAAGTTTGAGCTGATGGATGGCATCTGCCTACTCAACCTACAAGCACCACGATCATTGAGGAGATGGCTTCTCTAGGTTGAATTCCTTTATTTCCAATTTTTCTATCATAATTTAAATTTCTTCGGGCTAAAGACTGACATTTCCCTTCTGGCCATGACAAATAACCGGCTCAGGAAAATTAGCTAGGTATCTTCCCAGCTAGACTGTTAGGGGTTCAAGTTTAGGATCCACTGTTACTGTATATTACGGGTGGACTATTAAACAATCTGCAAGCTATTTGGTATTTCTGTTCCTATGTAGTTCACAAATTTGAAATAAAAGATTAATTGACATTTTCATAGAGAAATCTCATAATATTCACATTAATCTTACCTTGTTCAATTTTGCAAAGGCTCTAGAAGTACTGTGCTTTTTTCAGTTAATCTTCATACATTTATTTAATGAGGCTTTCCTTCTTAGATATTCCAAATTACTCTAGACCCTCGAGCAACACAGGGACTAGGCATGCAGACTCTTACACCATAGAAAATCCAAATATAACTATAGTCTCTCCCAAAACTTAACTTCTAATAGCTTCCTTTTGACTGAAAGCCTTACTGATAATATAAGCAGTTGATTAACACATATTTTGTATGCTTCATGTAGTATACACTGCATTATTACACTACAGTAAGTCAGAGAAAAAATGTTATTAGGAAAATCACAAGGAAGAGAAAATACATTCATAGTGCTGTACTGTATTTATTGATACTATTAATTTACATCATCTGTTTATAAGATGAATCCTGTCAGTAACTACATCAATATTGTCTTTTCTAATACAAAACACTGTAGATTTTATATGTATTACTAACACTAAACATCACAAATGAAAAGAAAATGTGCAAAAGACATACATATATTTTTTACAGATATAACAATTCACTCATTGATAATGAAGAAGCAATGATATGATTGCTTTCTGATAGCCTAGTGTAATTGATATGATTGCTTCATGGTAACCTAACCTATCATTGATTAATGAATCATTATAAAATTTATATGGGATACGTATTTATAATATAGTATTGGAAACGTTATATATATATATATATATATATATATATATATACATATATATATATATATATATATCTACACTAATAAAAGAGAAAAATGGTAATTAGTGTACGATGCTACCCTTTTCATGGGCTAATCAGGGCTATATGCAAATTAACTGCCAACTAAGATTGGCAGTTAACTGCCAACTAAGATTGGTAGTTAACTGACAACTAAGATTGGCAGTTAACTGCCAACTAAGATTGGTAGTTAACTGACAACTAAGATTGGCAGTTAACTGCCAACAAGATGGCAGCTAATTTGCATATGTAGGCACAATGCAGGGAGGCGAAAGGGAAAGCAGGAAGAAGCCCCCTGCCACTGACAGTGATCGGAAACCCAGGGGGGAGCTAAGAGCTGGGGGGCAGGGCAAAGGCGGCCCTGGGGCCGCCTTTGCCCTGCCCCCCAGCCATGATCGGACAATCAGGCGCCTTTTCCGCCCTGGCCAGTGATAGCAGGAAGTAGGGGTGGAGCCAGTGATGGGAGCTGGGCACGGTCGAAGCTGGCAGTCCCGGGAGCTAGGGGTCCCTTGCCTGGGCCTAAAGCGGAGCCCACGATCGTGGGGCTGCTGCAGCTGCGGGTCCCCGCTGCCCGGGCCGGACGCCTCAGCCAGAGGCATCCTGCAGGGGCAGGGGCTGAGCCCGCGCGATTGCGGCGCCCCCCGCTGCCACTGCGGGTCCCCACTGCCTGGGCTGGACGCCTAGGCCAGGGGCGTTAGGCCTGGGCAGGGGCGGAGCCTGCAACCGCGGGGAGCTGGGGGTCCCCTGCCCAGGCCTGACACCTCTGCCGGAGGCCTCAGGCCTGGGCAAGGGGCCAATCAGGTGATCAGAGGGTGATGGGGGTCTACGCCTCTGGCCGAGGCATCAGGCCTGGGCTGGGGGCAGAACCAGTGATGGGGGGAAATGAGGGTCCCCTGCCCAGGCCTGACGCCTCTATCAGAGGCGTCAGGCCTGGGCAAGGGGCTGATCCTGCGATTGGAGGGTGATGGGGGTCAACGCCTGAGGGCTCCCAGTATGTGAGAGGAGGCAAGCTGGGCTGAGGGACACTCCCCCCTTTCACACACACACACACACACACACACACACACACACACACCCAGTGCACGAATTTCGTGCACCGGCCCCTAGTTAATACACACACACACACACACACACACACACTAGTGACCTGGTGCACGAAATTCATGCACGGGAGGGGGGATTCCCTCTGCCCATCCTGCACCCTCTCCAATCGGGGACCCCTTAGGGAATGTCAAACTGCCTGTTTAGAAGGATGTCCTAAACAGGCAGTCGACATCCCTCTCGCTATCTGGGACCACTGGCTCCTAACTGCTCACCTGCCTGCCTGCCTGATTGCCCCTAACCTCTTTTCCTGCCTGCCTGATCGCCCCTAACTGCTTCTGCCTGCCTGCCTGATCGCCCCTAACTTCTTCTGCCTGCCTGTCTGGTCGCCCCTAATTGCCCTCCCCTGCAGGCCTAGTCCCCCCCCAGTTGCCCTCCCCTGCCAGCCTGGTCGCCCCTAACTGCCCTTTCCTGCAGGCCTGGTCCCCCCACAACTGCCCTCTTCTGCTGGCCTGGTATCCCACAATGGCCCTCCCCTGCCAGTCGTCTTGTTGCAGCCAACTTTTGACCACATGGGGGTGGCCATCTTGTGCAAGGGCATGATGGTCAATTTGCATATCACCTCTTTATTATATAGGATATCACTCACCTTATGCCTATGCCAGGATAGGCAACATACACTTCCATACAAGTCTTGCACACAAAACTCTATTTAGGTGATGATGATGATGATGACACAAAAACCTTTCATACAGTTCTTGCTGCATAGTTATTAGATTTTCACATGAAGACACACACAAATACACAATAGATAAGTTTATTAACTTTCGTGGCCTGATGATTTACTATATGTTAAGTGGAAGTGAATCATCATAAAAGTAAGCCTTCATCTCTATCATCTCCATGTTGAGTAGGCTGAGAGGTTGACCTTACTGTATCAGGGTTGGAAGAAGAAGAGGAGGTAGAAGGGGAGGCAGGAGAGCCTGGCCCTCTCAGTGTAACTTTAGGGAGATACATTGTAATTTCTGTCTGACTTCTTAGCTATTTTTTTCTCTAAAAGCATACCTATATGGTACCAATCTCCTTTTCCCACTGCTGGCGTTAGTTTCAGTGCCTTTATAGAAGTGTCTATGCCATAAAACACATGAAAAGGTCTTGAATAATTAAATCCCTTTTGATAGATTGTCTAATGTCAATTTGTTTCCTGGCACTGCTTCTTCTATGTCCTTTTCCTTGTCCAACTTAGGTTCAGAAGTTGTTCTGTTAAATCCTCTGGTGCGGTTTCTATTAGCTTTTGAATTTCTTCAAGATACGTTTCTTGAGAACTTTCAGCCCCCAACTTTTTTGCTATATCCACAACCTTTTTCTTGATTTCCTTGATTGGCTCTGCCATTAATCCTATGAAGTCATGCACAACATCTGGACACAGTTTTCCTCAGCAGGAAATTATTATTTCCGGCTTGATGACATTCCTGGCTTTTTCTGTAGCAATGATGGCATCTTCAATGGGGTAATCCTCCCAGACTTTCATGATGTTCTCTCTATCAGGGTGTTTTTTTTTGTTGTTTTTTTCCCTAATGTTGACAGTCCTTTCTGTAGAGTAACCTATGTAATGAGCCTTAAAGGTTCTTATGATCACCATTCTAGAGCATCATTGTATTTGGATGCAAGTCAACCACTTCAATGCCTTTGATGTTGAACTCATGGGTTTCTGAGGGGCATTGTCCAACATCAAAAGAACTTTAGAAGGCAGTCCCTTACAAGCAAGGTACCATGACCTCTGGGACAAAGTGTTGATGAAATCAAATCAACCTAGAAAAATGGTTCTGTTTTCCAGGTCTTTTTGTGTACAACAAAAGGTGGCAGCTGGTGTCATCTCTTCCCTTCAAAGCTTGGGGACTAGCAGCTTTATAGATTAGGGCAGTCCTCATCATAAACCCTATCACATTGGCACAAAACAGTAGAGTTAGCCTAATTTAAGAGTTGCATGTCTCATATTTCATGTTAACTTTTCTGGCATAAGTTTAATTGGAAACCTTTTTTTTTTTTCAGGCAGTGATGAATTTTACATTATATAGCATCTTATCAATAAAATAACACTGTTTATAACTAACTTTTACTTAAAAATAGTGTGCTATAAAAATAAACAGAATAAAAAATGGCAAATGCATATTCATAAATATTGGACAACTGAACCTGCTAGAAAAAAAGATATTAAAGAAGCAGGAAAAATATGCAAGTACTATGAATGTATGAAAAAATGAATTTTATTGGAAAAGTGACCCCAGAACTTGAAATAAGTCTGAAATGAAAGTATATGTTATAAAAGCAACCTTAGATTTTTATGTAACATTCAAACAAAGCTTTCCTCTCACTAGTTTATTGAATTTTCTTAAGACATCTGTTAAATTATGATTTTCATTATAAGCAGTCAGTTTAATAGCTAAAGAGGAATAGAAGAAAATTATGGAGCTATCATTCAAAGTTGTTCTTTCCTTTGTGGAAACTGCAAAAGTCACACTTACCCTGGGGCTCATAAAATGTGATGAAACGCTATGATAAATATTCTCAGACAAAAAGCAAAACCAAGTTTTTGGAAAAATTATTTTGTCTAATGACGATTCTTCTGTGATATTAATGCCATGTCATATGGTAGAAAAAAAATACCCTGTGTTTATTTAAAAAGTTAGAATTTCATGGAACCCTCAACATTCAGTGCTTGGTACAGTCCTGGTAAATATTTGAATAACTTTTGTCTTCTTTTCTTTTATGAGCAGTGATGTAGAGAGCACTAATTTTTATTCATATACCAGAAATAAGTATAACAATACAAGCCTGTTAGAAGAATACATGCAATTGAGCCTATGTGTTATACCACATCCTATTTTATATAAATTCAGTAGTCAATTATCAATAATTGGCTCCCTGGTCCGATTCATTTTTGAAAATATAAATCATGAGACTTGATTTTGTATGATTTCAACTTGCTATAAAAAAATAAAGAAACAAAGACAGAGCCGGGGACAATCAATATACAACTCTTGTTTTCCTCTTTCTGAAGTCCACTAGCCATCAAACAGAATGTTCATATATGATTTTTGAAATAAAAGTTGAAATATAACTGGTATTGTAATGATTTCCTTAGTGTCAGTAACTACCATTTATATGATTACAAGTATGTTTCAAGGTTTTCAAATCTGGTATACATCAGAGTAGTAAGCATCTTGAGAGATCGAAATATATTATTTTTAGTATAAATACATAACAATTTAAAATTCTCAGAGAATATTTCAAGACTATTTAAGAATAAAATTATGTTCCACGTGGTTTGATGTAGATAATATTGGCATAATTAAAATTTCCTAATTTATACTTAGTTAAATATTAATAATTACATTGTATAATTAAATGCAATCAAATTGCATTAGAAAATCTAGTTTCTGATTCCCTGTTTTCTCTCAATTTGAAGCAGTCTTCCAGATTTTGAAAGTTATTTGATTAACCTTAGGGTATCTAATTATTCATTTCAAGTGGACTCTCGTAAGAAAAATCTCTGTGGTTTCGAGTCTATGTTACATTTATCTATTTATTCAAGTGCTCTATGGTTTTCAGGCCTCTATACTCTTTTTTGGTTGATGAAATTCTTCTTGGTAACTATACTGCTCTTAGGCTTCAAACCTATGGCAATCATCATTTTAGTTTTACAAAAGCAATTAGTAACTCTTAAGAAGGGAAAGTGAGTTGATTAGAAACATTTGAATTGAGGCTAAACAGACAATTTATGGTGAAGCACAAAGGGCACGGATATTTTAAGAGGTTCTATAGGGTACCTTGGCATAAGGAAGGGGTTGTGGATGTTTGAAGGGAGTGATCATGTGTTTGTGGGGATGGAAGGGAGTCATTGTCTAGAGCAGTGACTCTCAAAATGTCATTTATGAACTAGTATGATTGTGTTACATAGGGACTTTTAGAAAAGCTCTGAAGTCCCTGCCTAAAACTACCAAATCAGATCTCTAGAGGCAAGGTCCAGGAATCTCTGTTGAAACACACCCTCGGAATAATCCTGATGCATGCTGAAGTTTGTCTGGATGAATTTACTTGTAAAGATGGTGGACAATGTTAAGAGAATGGATTCGGACACACATCAGACCTAAGTTATTTTTTGCTGAGTAAATAAATAAACATATTAATGACCCTGGTGTCACTGCTGTCCTCATTTAATCCTTTGATTAGATAGCATGGCATATCTATTTTTAAATTAGAAATCATTGGTGCTGGCAATTATGACAATTTTTGGCCACTGCAATATTTTAAAACAGCCTCTTGGGGAAAAAGTGTTGCCACTTGCATTAGATCTTCAAAGAGATCTATGAGGGAAAACAAGATAAAAATGTAAATAAACTCTATATTTGTATTAATGCTACTAACTTGATACATGACTTGGAAAAATTCATTTTCCTCATTAGTAAATCAGAGTTGATAACTTAGATAAGTATTATTGTGAGGCTATTGTAAAGACACTGGAAAGTTAAAAGATTCAGTGATTTTTTTTTTTTTACTCCTTTTCCCACTGTACCTTTATTTTTCTAGTATAAAGAAAAATACAACCAATTCTATGTAAAACAATCTGTTTTTCTAGTACAAAATAACAATTGGAGCATAATTCAAGGATTTTGACATAAAAGCATTGGGAATAGATTTATCAGTCTTGAGAAAATTAGAGCTAAGTTAAGCAAGTCACCTCCTAGGTGAGTGGTTATTATACTCATTTTGAGAATTAGCCTTCATAGTTTGACCATTGCTACTAGCTGTAGAGTGTCATATTTTACTCTGGATCTATGACTATCTCTGTCCATGCTATAGTTGGAACCATCAGCCACATTGCCAGGTTCATTCTAAGACAAATTCACCTGGTGCTTGTACGATGGTTGCCAGTGGTAGTCAAGGCATACAACTTCAGCCATTTCATCTAGCAAGAAATGAATGTGTGGCTTCCCAAATGCCTTTCCTGGAAATAATAAAGACTTTTCCAAAAACGCTGTGCAAACATTACCTATCTATGGCCTGATTTATGGTATATGCCAATTCATAACCAAATTCAAAGCAGAGAAAATAGTTTTTTCATTAGAATAATCAGAACACTTCCTAATCAATTTAAAACTACTTTAAATAACTTTTGTCTGTTTTTAAATTCATTTTTCTCATTGTCTCTAACTCCTTAAAAGTCCTCCAAATACATACCACATAGATAGTTGGCTCAGTGTTTTAGTTCCGTGAACTGACAGAATTTAACGTCTGAGAAAGAAGATCTCATCTGCTATTTTTAAAAATGTGGTTTAAGCAAAGCAACACTCTGACAAAATCCAGAGTACAGATCTGAAAAAGAAAACTGTTGTTTCTGCATACATTTAAAAGGCACGGTCACGGGAAATGTGAATAATGCTTTTAATGTCTCCACTCACCATTTACAATTTTCATATAGCCGAGGAATATGCTTTTATTAAACTCTTCTCTCTACATAACATTAGGAAACTAAACTAAAATACATCAAATTGTAAGGAAAATTATAGCGGGTAAGAATTACATAGGAGATATCACTGGAGTGCAACAGATACTTCCTTTATTCTTAAGAAATACCTGTAGAGTTCAGCAGGGCATGGTGGGAAGGGAGTGGTGACTGCCCTGACATGACCCAGCTTTTCTTCCAAGGACCTGACACCATGCCGGGCAGTTTCAACAGGTAAAGAGTGCTGGTCTGACTCTAATGCCCAGGCTTTACTGTTATAAACCCAACCAGTGACCACCTGAGGTGTAGCAAGGGGAGTTATTCTTCTATGTTGGAACTTTCTGAAGATTGTGCGTTTCTAGATGCAATGCAAACTTGTTGGAAAATTAAAGGAAAGGATAACGGTATTGTTTTAGTGAACTGGGAAGTGCCCCACAGTTTGCCAATGTCTCATCTTGGAGTAACACGTGTACACATAGTGCAATTACTTGCCATAAATAAAACTAAATTCAGTTAGAAATCCTCAAAATGTAATACGTGGAGGTAGTGAAACAGGATTCAGCCACATACAGAATAAAGTTTCAGTCAGAAATGCAGAGCCCAGAAGCAATAGAATCATTCTTAAATGTAAGGAACTTTACAGTATAGTTCAAACGTTGTAGACATAGAGAAATAGAGAATTATTTATCATCCTTCTCTTATTTTGCATATTTTCTTTACACTCTACAGAAATTTTGCCACCCTCACATAAAATATGCTTGAAAATATTTTCTGTACTTCATTTCTATACAAACTTGTACCAATTGTTAATTGTTGCTTTTGCCTCTCTCTCTCTCTCTCTCTCTCTCTCTCTCTCTCTCTCTCTCTCTCTCTCTCTCTTGTAATCACACACACACACACCTCTAAAACTGCTCTGACTTCTGTAGATATGACTTTGTGGAATGTACAAGAAAAAGAAATGAGTGGCCCAAAACATATATAATTTGTGAGGAAAGGGGACAGCAACTGTGTAAAACTTGTTAAATTAATATTTTTATGAAAATATATGAAAAAAGGCTTAAATATTTAAAATGTACTAGCCTAACCTTGGCTGGTTTTTCTCAGTGGTTAGAGCATCAGCCCAAGGACCAAAGGGTCATGGGTTTGATTCCTGGTCAAGGGTATGTACCTGGCTTGCGGGTTCTCCAGCTCCAGTAGGGGTGGATATAGGAAGCAACCAATGACTGTATATCCCTCTCACATCAATGTTTCTCTCTCTCTCCTCCTCCTCCTCCCTCCCTTCCACCCTCTCTAGAAACCAATGGAAACAATATACTCAGGGGAAGATTAAAAGAAAATGGCCCTAGCCAGTTTTGCTCAGTGGATAGAGCATCAGCCTGTGGACCAGAGGTCCCGGGTTTGATTCCAGTCAAGGGCACGTATCTCGGTTGCAGGCTCCTTCCCAGCCTGGGCCCTGGTCAGAGCACATGCAGGAGGCAACCATATTGATATTTCTCTCTGTCTTTCCATCTCTCTTCCACTCTCTCTAAAAATCAATGGAAAAATATCTTCAGGTGAGGATTAAAAATAAATAAATAAAATATAAAGGTAACTTTAAAAATAAATAAATAAAGAAAGAAAGAAAGAAAGAAAGAAAGAAAGAAGAGAAAAGACAATGTATTAGCCTAATAAATTTATTACAGTTATTTGAAGTTTAATATGAGCAATAATAGTCAAGTAACAACATAATGTCTCCAAAGAGGTAACAGTGCAACTGTGCTTCTTTCGACTACCACCTTTCACATAAGCTAGTAAATGTAGTTTCTGTGAATCATGGGAAGGAAAGAATATAGTTAAGAAATGTGTAAAACATACCTCCTGGCATTCTGTACAAAAATGCCTGTATTGCACACTTATTAGATATTAGAGCAGAAACATTGCTAATTTTTATTCCTAAAGTTCAGTAAGGCTAATTAAAATTCATAAGAATATACATAAAATGTTTGCACGAATATCATATGACGTCATCAGTCCATTGATCCAAATGAAAGCAGTTGATTTACAAACTTAAAATAGAGCTTTTACAAGCATATTGGAGCCGAGCAATGAGCCAAATAAACAAGCTAATGAATTCAATCATCTTAAGAGGGATTAATTAGGTTGGTAATTATTCATTATGAATTAAGAAATTAAAAAGTGATAAATTATTTTGGTAGCAGATAATAGCAGTTGACAATTGGTTACAGTTTTCATAGTATTTATTACAATAACGTTGATCATGCACAGCTGTTCTATTCCTAAGGTAGCTACAAGACTAATTCCATAAAATTTTATTAAAAAACCCTACCTTCTGTTCACAGGGGAGGAGCTGAATGTATAAGGGTACATTATATAAGAGATAAGATTAGCTTTACAGGTGATTATTTGTTTTAAAAGGAGGAGACATCTTTCTAGGTGGTGCCTCAGATAAATCTCTGAAATACTGAAAAGCTAATTTGAGTAATATAAAATACACTTTACCCTAATATTTAACAATACATGGAAATTCAAATGTATTCACAGTTCAACTCTAAGAAAAGACGGTAAAATTCACTCTAATTGTAACCACAAATTAACATTCAATTGTTAGACTTATTTTTGTACTCTGACAGTTATATGGTTTTCTGGGGGGAAAATCTCACAAATTTTGATTTTGCTTCAATGGTCAGCAGTGTTACTGTGATATTCCTGGGTTATGTTTTCTGTCTGTGTATTCTGCTTGGCATCTATAGTTTTTCATAAATAAATGAGCTGTCTTCCAACATATTTGGGAAATCTTTGACAGTCTGTTTGAAGAGTTGGTTCTGTTCTATTTTATCTCTTCTGACTTCCTGGAAAAGAAAAGAAAAGCAATAGCAGAAACAATAGTATCGGGCTTTCCAAAGCATAGATGCTCCTTGACTTATGATGGAGTTATATCCCAACAAAGCCATTACATCGTAAGTCAAAAATGCATTTAACACCCCTAACCCACTGAACATCAGAGCTTAGCCCGGCCTACCTTAAATGTGCTCAGAACATAACATCCATAAAAATGATGGTAATGCAGTACATTATGGAATATCAATTGTTTAACCCTTGTGATCCTGTGGCTGACTGGAGCTATGGCTCATTATTGTGGCCCAACATCATGAGAGAGTATCTACCACATACTCTAAGAAGGGAAAAGATCAAAACTTAAAATTTGAAGTATCAACTATACAGAATCATATGGCTTTTGCACCATCACAAATTTAAAAAAAAAATCATAAGTCAAACAATCATAAGTTTATGGCTGTCTGTATTGTATTTCTAAATAAAATTGTATTAACTAGACTTGTTTCATTTTTTAACTTTGATTAGATGCATTACCCTTTAACACCGTCATTGAGATAGAATTCTATACACCCATTTTAAGTGTAGAATTCAGTGTTTCAAAGTATATTCACAGAGTTTGCAACCATCTCCATAATCTAATTTTAGAAAAGATTCATTAGTCCAAAAGGAAACTTCACACCCATTAACAACACTCATTATCCATTCCCCTCCAACCAGTACAGACCTAAGGAATTACTAATCTCCTTTTTTAAGGTTGTATTTATTTTAAGACAGGTTTATTTTTGCAGCTAAATTGAATGGAAGGTTCAGAGATTTCTCATATGACCCTTGTCCCCACATATGCACAGCATCCCTCATTATCAACACCTGCATTATCCCTTCCAAAGTAGTATATTTGTTTACAATTAATAAACCTACGTCAACACATGATAATTACCAAAAGTCCATGGTTTAGATTATGATGCCGCATAGAGGATAGTTGCACTGCCCTAAAAATCTTGTTATGCCCTTTTATCTCTTTCTCTTGCAATCACTGACACCAACCAAGACTTTCACCATCTGCGTAGTTTTGCTTTTTTCAGAATGTCAAACTTTTGTAATTTTACAGTATATAGTCTTGTCAGAGTGGCTTGTTTTACTTAGAAATAATCACTTACCGGTAAGTTTACTCTCTGTCTTTCATGGCTTGACAGCTTTCTATTTCTTAAGCACTGAATAATATTTCACTGTCTGGATGTTTCACAGTGTACTAGTATTTATCCATCCATCTACTGAAGGACATCTTGGTTGCTTGCAAGTCTTCATAATTATAAATAAAGCCACTATAAACATTTGTGTGCAGGTTTTTGTGTAACATAAGTTTTCAGCCCCTTTTTGTAAAGACTAAGACTTGAGATTGGTGGATCATATGAGAATAGTGTGTTTAGTATTGTAGGGAACTGCCAGACTGTCTTCCACAGTGACTATACATTTTGCATTCCTACTAGCAATGAGCGAACGTTCCTGTTGTTCCATATACTCACCAGCCATCTGGTGTTGTCAATTGTTCTGGATTTTGACCATTCTAGTAGGTGTGTTATGACATCCCATTGTTATTTATTTTATATTTTCTTGATGGAATATGATGAGTTACATTGTTTCTTATTTGCCATCTGTGTAGCTTTTTTTGGTGTGAGATATTTTTTAAAGTCTTTGAATTATTTTTTAATCAGGTTGTCTATTTTCTCATTGTTTGGTTTTAAGATTTCTTTGTACGTTTAAAATAATAGTCCTTATCACATGTCTCTTTTGCAAATATTTTCCCCACTCTCTAGTTTGTCTTATCATTGGCCTGGCTAAGGGTCACTCCTAGATCAATATATGCCATTTTAAAATGTGATTAAGCCTTCTTGTTCAATTAAGATTTCTATCCTTTATAATTGAATGTGTGCATGCCTGGGAGGCCACCATCAAAGTTCAAACTCTGTGCAGACTTTCACACTATTGTATTGGTTTGCTAGGAATGCCATACTGAAGTGACAGAGGCTGGGTGGTCTGAACAGCAGAAGTTCATTTACAATTTACGGAAGCTGGAAGCCCAAACTCAAAGTATTGGCAGGGTAAGCTCCTTTTGAGGACTATGAGGGAAGGTTCTTTTACAGTTTTTTTCTCCTTGGCTTGCGGATGGCTGTCTTTTTGTTATGTCTCATTTTCCATTTACTTATTTGTATGCCCAACTGCCCTTTCTCATAATGTCACCAGTCAAATTGGATTAAGTTCCATCCTAATGACCTCACTTTAACTTGATTAACTCTGGAAAGTCCCTAACACCAAACATGGTCACCTTCTAAAGTGCCAGGGTTTAGGATTTCAATATAGATTAAGAACAAAACTCATAACGCTTATATCCAGCCAGAGACTAGTAGCTTGGATGTTGTTCTCCAGTTAGTCCTGAAAAGGTGCGCAACCTTGGTCTTGCACACAGTATTTCAGACTGCCTCGGATGAGTGTGATTTTAAACCTGTATTCCTAGAAATTCACCCTGGCTGGATCATTGTACCTTATTTTCAATGTTTGGTCAGAGGTTTTCTCTGACCCTTTGTGTTGCGTTATGTTGATGGATTTGTGTAGAGGTTGGGGAATGTGTGAGTGTGAGTGCAGCCTCCCACATGTGCACAGTCTCCTTGATCCACAGATCTCAGATTCCCGGAGGGCTTTTCAAGATTTTCTCTTTCCAGGTTCTCTCTATCAAAGTTCTGACTGCCCTACTGTTTCATTTGTTTCTGTGTAAATGACAGGTACTTAAGATATTTCAAATGTGTCTCAACCCAGAAGTTAATTTTAGCAGTTAAACAAATATCTAAAGTCTTCAGGACAGTCCTGCAGAAACATAGCACCTCAATTTCAGTGTCTGTCTTGTCCAGACCCCTCAAAGCATTTTTAAAGTTAAATCAACTCACATAGATCAGCAGTAAAATAGCAGAGGCAATGTCTTTCAGTGAAGGACTTCCCTTGATTTCACAGAGCTTAAGCTCTGGCTTCTTTTATCTCAAAGTCTGAGCATTTGCTACCAGTTTTCTACACAATGTTTGCATCTTTTATAGATTTATTCTTTTCTTTTTTATTCCTCACCAGAGGATATTTTTCCCCATTGATTTTTAAAGAGAGTGGAAGGGAGGGACAGAGGAGGGAGGTGTGAGAGAGAGAGAAACATTGATGTGAGAGAGACACATCAATTGATTGCCTCCTGCACATGCCCTCACCAGGGCCAAGGATGGAACTTGCAACTGAGGTATGTGCCCTTGACCAAGAATTGAAGCCATGATCCTTGGGTCTGCGGGCTGATGCTCTAACCACTTAGCCAAACTGGAGAGGGCTGGGTTCTATATCATTGAATATCATGCATCGCATTTCAGCTTCTGAGAGAAACAAAAGTTCAATTATCTGAGAAATTGTGATGTTCAGAGCATTTGATTTCTTATTCTAGTGATGCAACTGTATAGAGACAGAGCCATATAGTCAGGCCTCCAGAATGCAAAGCAGGAAAATTCTCACAGAGGCATTTCTGTGGGGAAGTGTTCTTGGGTGACTATAATTTATAACTACAATGATGAATGAAACTCTTCTTATTTCGTGCATATAAATTTTAATGTGATCTCTGGTCATGGAACAATGAATTTGCCAGTAACTGAGGCTCCTCATCACTGACCCATTAGTGCCCTCAACTGTGATTATAAAATATAAAACTTCCCAAAAGTATATTATAGCTATGATATTATATGAGCCAAATCTGTTGCTCAGAGAGGCTTGCCAGATTAGTTATACAATTAATATAAAATTTTTGCTGATTTTAAGTGTGAGAGTCACCCAATAATTTCATGCTCTCACTCCTTTAATTTACAGGCAACCCAATTTAATGCAACCCTTATGTGGAAGTCAAATTCTGTTAAACAATGCTAGATTACTTCCCTTTTCTTATTAGGCAGTGTGATCAGTAATTGTGGAGAACTCGTTTTATCTTATCTATTTTACATTCCAATACCACAGGAGTATCCTGAACATGAAATTAAATTTTTTAGCAGCTAGCCATATTTGTTTTTGGCCAGCTTGATTCTTCTAATAAAATTCAGATTTCTGTAAGTATTAAAAGGACAAACAACTTTCAGCATTTCTTAAATGCGTTTATACACAGGCCCTACATGAGTTTCAATATTTTCTTGATTTGAGAAAATGAAGGTTTACATACCCCCATTATTTTGATTGCAAATGCACAGTGATCAATTATCTACCCTTTAGGAAATTGACATGTATGCATTTGAACTCTAAGAACATCACTTTCATGAGGAATACTACATGTTAATTAAAAGTAGGTATCTTAGCCAATACATCTCTTGTTCAGGAATTGGAAGAGTCAACATAGGTAAAGTGTCCATATTACCCAAAGCAATATGCAGATTTAATGTAATCCCCATCAAAATCCCAATGACATTTTAAAAAAAACAACACACATGCACACACAAAAACTCATCAGATTTGTTTGGAACAACAAAAGACTTCGACTAGCCAAAGTAATCCTGAGAAGAAAGAATGAAGCCAAATATATCACACTACTGGACTTCAAATTATACTACAGAGCTACAATAATCAAAACAGCATGATATTGGCAGAAAAACAGACACACAGATCAATGGAACAGAAATGAGAGCCCAGAAATAAATCTACATGTATATGACAAAAATTTTAATTCTTTGATAAAGGATTAAAAAACATACAATGGAGAAAAGAAAGCCTCTTTAATAAATGTTCTGGGGAAAATTGCAAAGTCACAGACAAAAGAATGAAACTAGACTACAGTTTTTCTCCATGTAAAAAAATTAATTCAAAATGGATCAAAGGCCTAAATATAAGCTCTGAAATAATAAAATACATAAAAGAAAACATAGGTACTAAGGCAAATGAAGTGAAGGCAAATATAAGTGAATGAGACTATAGCAAACTAAAAAGCTTCTGCACTGCAAAAGAAACCATCAACAAAACAAAAAACAAACAACCTAACTGGAGAAGATATTTGCTAACAACAGCTCCAGCAGGGCGTTAAGATCCAAAATATATAAGGACCTCATACAACCCAACACCAAATAAACACTCCAATTAAAAAATAGGCAGAGGTCCTAAACAGACACTGCTCCCAAGAAGACATACAAATGGCCAACTGTATGTCTGTCAAGATGTTCAACTTCACTAGGTTTTTGGGAAGTGCAAATCAAAATTACAATTAGATACCACCTCACACCTGTTAAAATGGCTATTTTCAAAAAGACAAGTACTAACAAGTGTGAGGGAAGTTGTGGAATAAAATGAATCCCTGCTGGTGGAATGTAAACTGGTACAACTACTATTAAAACAGTATGGAAATTCCTCAAAAAAATTAAGAATAGAGTTACGGTATGACCCAGTGATTCCTCTTCTGAAAGAGGAATTGCTGGGTCTACCTAAAAAAATTGAAAACATTTATTCGCAAAGATATATGCACCCCTATGTTCTTTGCAGCATTATTCATGTTGGCCAAGACATGGAAACAACCCAAGTGTCCTTCAAAACATGATTGGATAAATAGGTGGTACATATATACAATGGAATACTACTCAGCCATAAGAAAAGATGAGATACTGTCATTTACGACAAGATGGATGGACCTTAAAAATTTCATGCTAAGTGAAATGCCAGTCAGATAAAGCAAAGAACCATATGACTTCACTCATACGTGAGATGTAAAACTGAAACTGATGGACACATACAACAGTGTGGTGGTTACCAGAAGAAAGGGGTTTTGGGAGATAGTAAAGGTAGAGCAGACCAAATACCTGTATGTGGTGACAGAAGATGATTTGATTTGTGTGATGGACACACAATGCAATATGCAGATCATGTATCATAGAAATGTACACTTGAAACCTATACGCTCTTATTAAACAGATAGAGGCCTGGTGCACGGATTTGTGCACCAGGGGTGGGGGGGGGGGTGGGCCCTTGGCCTGGCCTGCGGGAATCAGGCCAAAACCGGCTCTCCGACATCCCCCAAGAAGTCCTGGATTGCAAGAAGGCAATTAACACACCCCAGAATCAGGCTCCCTCCTCTCTGGTTTCTGGTGTGTCACCTGAGAACCGCAGCTGCCAAGTCACCTCAGCTTGGCAGCTCCTGTGTTGAGCATCTACCCCCTGGTGGTCAGTGCACGTCATAGCTACCAGTTGGAGTGTTTACCCCCAGGTTGTCATTGCGCATCGTAGCTACCATTTGGATGGTCAAATGGTTGGACGGTTGCTTAGGCTTTTATATATATGTAGATGTCAGCTCAATACATTTAATAATAATAAAAAACTTCAGCTGATTTTAATATGGTCTTCAACATGTCTAATGCAAAACCAATAAATAACTTATCCCATTCAAAGACTGATATAATGGTATAAAAACATTAAATTTTATTTAATAATAAACATATTTAGATGTTTTATTGAGAATCCCATATACCATCTTATCCATAGAACACATTCAGCTGTCAGAAGGGTTGTGAAAAAATAAGCTTTGCTAATTATAGAAACTGAGAACAGAAGGAAAAGGGGGCAAGGTACACCAAAGAGTGAAGAAAAAATAATAAAACATTAAAAGGGACTGTGAAGCCTTTAAAAAACCCAACATGGTGTTATTTCTACAATTGAATTTCACATATTGACCTCCCCTCCCCCCCCCCGCCCTGCAAACAGCACTCAGTTAAGTTAATTACAACCTTATGTAATCAAACATGAACTTTAAAACCACTACTGTGTCCTTATTTTTGCCTTGGTCTGTTTACAAATGTATGCTTAAGACTCTGGTCAAAATTCAAATCAGAACATAATACACAAAGCAAATTATCCAGTTTTTGGCATTTTAAAGCACAACTTTCATCAGAGAACTAGAAAATTTTATTATTCCTACAGAAGCAACTCTTTTAGAATATACATGCATTTTCTTTAAATATAGCTAAAATTTATATGGGAGTATTTATCATAATTTGTTATGATTCAATTCGCTTCTATGTTATATCCAAAGATTGAGATTAAAATTAAAGTTATAACTGAATTTACACTATTTTGATGAAATGGTATCTTTAATCATTTATTTTAAAGTGTCTCCAAGTTCTAAAACTATAAAGGTGTATACTGAAATTTTTATTTCAAAACTCTGTGTATAAACACATGGATGAAACATTCAGAAAAAAATACCTTAAAAGTGTACACCTGACATCACTATGTACTCATACACAAAATGTGAAGTGTTAAAGGAGACCAGCAGTATAATTTAAAATGATATATAAATCAAATTTATAACTTCTGCCTTTTATCCATGAAAAACAAATTAAACTTATTGTTATTAGATTTACTTAGATTTTCTGAGATCAGGTTATATAAGCAGAAATTATTTTAATAATGCATTTTCTAACTTTTTAGTTATTTTCTTTATCTCTGAATGCACCCCATTTTCTTCATCAGTTAGTAAAAGCAGGTAGCAGCAGGTAATTAAAGAGAGAGATGTTTAGCATTATTATTCTTCAACCATTTCAGTGACCTGTTATCTGCAGGGCTATGTTTGGTCATAGTTTTTTACCTGGTTGCATTTTGTGATAGAGGGGGAAAAAATAAACATTAAATGTGTACTAATGGATATATGGACAATAAACTGAAGCAATTTTACAGGCTTATTCGACCAATGTGAAACAATTTGAACAATTTAAGCTTAAAATAGGAAAGAGTAACAAATTAGAAATGCATTTCAGTGACTTGTTATGTAAGTCTTTCTTAGTCTATACAACATTCATGTAGGAAAACACAAATCATAAATATAAAACTGGACAGATTTTCCCAAAATGACCTCATCTGTGTAATAGATCAAGGGATAGACATCTTCAGCCCCTGGGAGATCCCCACTGACTAACCTCCATCTTCCCCAAAGATAACTACTATCCTACATTCCAGTGGCATAGTTTTATTTTAATTTTATTTTAAAATACAAGTTTGCTGTTTATTCTCAGCATTATGTTAGAGAGACTTATATGTGTGTGATTTTTGTAGTAATAGTTGTTCATTTTAATTCTTGTATAGTACTTCATTGCAGTAATTTACCTTAGATTATTTACTCATTTTAATGATTATTTCCAGGAAGAGATTGTCCTTTAAGATAAAGGTATAAAACTGTCTTTTGTACAAATGTATAATTATTTCTTTTGCATATATGTCAAGGATGAGAATTTCTGGATCATAGAGTATGAATATATCTAACATCAGTGCATGCCAAATCATTTTCCAATGTGTACCAATTTAAGCTCCCAGATGCATGAGGTATCTAATTGCTCCACCTCTTTGCCAACACTTGGTTTTGTCAATGTTTCTCTAAATCAACTGATTGAGGTATAATTTACTTAAATAAAATGTACACACGTAAGTGTACAATTCAAATATTTTTGACAAATATACGCACTGAAGTAATTACCATCCCAGTCAACATTAACAACATTTCTACCACCCATCAAGTTCTTCATGAGGTTTGTAGTCAGTCATTCTGACCACATCCCAAGTAACCAGTATTTGTTAGTATATTTTTATTGATTTCAATGAGGAAGAGACAGAGAGAGAGAAACATCAGCGATGTGAGAAAATCATTGATCAGCTACTGCCAGCACACCCCACTTTGGGGACCCAGCCCACAACCAGGGCATGTGCCCTGATCAGGAATCAAACCATGACCTCCTGGTTCATAGGTCAATGCTCAACCACTGAATCATGACAGCTGGGCCCAAGTAACCTATATATATATATATATAATTTTTATTGTTTAAAGTATTACATATGTCTCCTTTTATCCCCCATTGACCCCTCCCTGGCCACTCTGACCCCCCCCAGGACAAGCCCCCACCATCTCAGTGTCCATGTCCATTGGGTATGCTAATATCCTATATAATAAAGAGATAATATGCAAATTGACTGTCATACCCTTACACAAGATGGCTGCCCCCATGTGGTCAAGGATGGCCACCCCATGTGGTCACAATATGGCCACCACAAGATGGCCAGCAAGGGAGGGCAGCTGCGGGTGATCAGGCCAGCAGGGGAGGGCAGTTGTGGGCGACCAGGCCCACAGAGGATGGCAGTTGGGGGCGAGATCAGGACGGCAGGGGAGGGCAGTTGGGGGCAACCAGTCTGGCAGGGAAGAAAGTAAGGAGCCATCAGGCCAGCAGGGGAGGGCTGTTGGTAGACATCTGGCTGGCAGGGGAGGGCAGTTAGGGGTGACCAGGCTGGCAGGGGAGGGCAGTTAGGGGTGACCAGGCTGGCAGGGGAGGGCAGTTAGGGGTGACTGGGTCGGCAGAGGAGGGCAGTTGGGGGCAATCAGGCTGGCAGGGGAGTGGTTAGGGTGTGATCAGGCTGGCAGGGGAGTGGTTAGGGGGTGATTAGGCTGGCAGGCAGAAGTGGTTAAGGGCAATCAGGCAGGAAGGAAGGCGAGTGGTTGGAAGCCAGCAGTCCTGGATTGTGAGAGGGATGTCCAACTGCTGGTTTTGGCCCGGACCATGTGGGATTGGGCCTAAACCGGCAGTTGGACATCCCCCGAGGGATCTCAGATTGGAGAGGGTGTAGGCTGGGCTGAGGGAACCCCACCAGTTCACAAATTTCATTAACTGGGCCTCTAGTGCATATATACAAGTCCTTTGGTTGATCTCTTAAACCCCCTCTCCCCTGCCCTCCCTTGCCTTCCCTTTGAGGTTTGACAGTCCGTTCGGTGTTTCTCTGTTTCTGGACCTATTTTTGTTCATCAATTTATGTTGTTCATTATATTCCACAAATGAATGAGATCATGTGGTATTTATCTTTCTCTGACTGGCTTATTTCGCTTAGCATAATGCTCTCCAGGTCCATCCATGCTGTTGCAAATGATAAAAGATCCTTCTTTTTTATAGCAACAATAGAGGCCCGATGCACGAAATTTGTGCAAGGGGCTCAGCCCTCACAGCCACAATAGCTTGCCTTGGCCCTCGCAGTCTCGGCTTTATCCAGAATGTTCATTCGGCTGATTGGTCTAATTAGCATATTATGCTTTTATTATTATAGACTAGAGGCCCAGTTTACTAATTCGTGCACAGGTGGTGTCCAGCCAGCCCGGCCCTAATCGGGGCAGATTTGGGCTGGCTTGTTGGAAGGAGGAGATGCTGGGAGGTTGGTCGACCAGCCCGCCCTGGTCAGGGCCCAATCAGGGCTGGGCAAGCTGGGGGCAGGGGCCACAGGCTATTGGCTGGTTGGCCCTGCCCATGATTGGGGTGAGGGGGCCGACTGGGGGCAGGGCTGACTGTAAGAGGGGATGTGGGCAGTGGGCCAGCCAGCCCCACCCCCAAATGGGGTGTGGGGGGGCAGATCGGGGGCCAGTGGCCTGGGGGAAGGGCCATGGGTGGTTGGTCTGCCAGCCCTGCCCCTGATTGGAGTGGAGGACCAATCAGGGGTGAAGCTGGCTGGGGGGAAGGGAATGAGCCAATTCATGGTGGTCAGGGCCCATCAGGGGCGGGGCTGGCTGCAGAAAGGGGCTGCAGGTTATTGGCTGGCCGGCCCTGCCCCTGATAAGGGTGGTGGTTCTATCTGGGTGTGGGGCTGGGCAGGGGCAGGGACTTCAGGAGGTTGGCCGGCTGGGCCCATCCCCTATTGAGGTAGGGGGCGATCAGGGGTGGGGTGGCTGGGGGAAGGGGCTACAGGAGATTGGCCAGCTATCCCCGCCATTGATGGGGTTGGGAGAATCCATTCAGGGGCAGGGCTCGATGGGGAAAGGAGCAGAAGGAGGTTGGCTGCCGGTCCCACCCCCTGATCGGGCTGGTTTGCTGGCCGCAGTGAGGATCATAGCAACTGGTCATTCTGGTCGTTATGGTGTTCTGGTTGCTGGCTTTTTATATATTTAGATAGTTTTCTATTGTGTAGATGTATCACTGTTTTTTAATCCAATCAACTGCTGATGGGAACTTAGGCTATTTCCAAATCTTAGCTATTGTAAATTGTGCTGTTATGAACATAAGGGTGCATATGTCCTTTCTGATTGGTGTTTCTGATTTCTTGGGATATATTCCTAGAAGTGGGACCACTGGGTCAAATGGGAGTTCCATTTTTAGTTTTTTCAGGAAACTTCATACTGTGTTCCACAATGGCTGCACCAGTCTGCACTCCCACCAGCAGTGCACAAGGGTTCCTTTGTCTCCGAATCCTCACCAGCACTTGTCATTTGTTGATTTGTTGATGATAGCCATTCTGACAGGTTTGAGATAGAACCGCATTGTGGTTTTGATTTGTATCTCTGGAATGATTAGTGACTTTGAGCATGTTTTCATGTGTCTCTTGGCCTTCTGTATGTCCTCTTTTGAAAAGTGTCTATTTAGGTCCTTTGCCCATTTTTTGATTGGATTGTTTATCTTCCTTTTGTTAAGTTGTATGAGTTCCCTATAAATTTTGGAGATTAAATCCTTATCAGAGATAACATTGGCAAATATGTTCTCCCATGCAGTGGTCTTTCTTGTTGTTTTGTTGATGGTTTCTTTTGCTATGCAGATGCTTTTTATTTTGATGTAGTCCTATTTGTTTATTTTCTCCTTAGATTCCATTGCATTCCCTAGGAGCTCTATCAGTAAAGATATTGCTATGACATATCTCTGATATTCTGCTGCCTATGGAGTCTTTTAAGATTTTTATGGTTTCCCATCTTACATTCAAATCCTTTATCCATTTTGAATTTATTTTTGTGAATGGTGTAAGTTAGTGGTCTAGTTTCATTTTTTTCTCTTTTTTTGCACGTATCTGTCCAATTTCCCGACACCACTTATTGAAGAGACTGTCTTGACTCCATTGTATGCTTTTGTCTCCTTTGTTAAATATTACTTGAGCATAATGGCTTGGGTCAATCTCTCGGTTCTCTGTTCTGTTCCATTGGTCTATATGTCTGATCTTGTGCCAGTACCAGGTAGTTTTGAGAACAGTGACTTTGTAATATAGCTTTATATCTGGTATTGTGATCCCTCCAACTTTATTCTTCTTTCTCATACTTGCTGTGGCAATTCAGAGTTTTGTTTTATTCCAGATGAATTTTTGGAGAGTTTGTTCTAGGTCTGTGAAATATGTCCTTGGTATTTTAATGGGGATTGCATTGAATCTATTAATTTCTTTGGGTAGTATGGACATTTTAATGATGTTGATTATACCAATCCATGAACACGGTATATTCTTCCATTTGTTTATGTCTTCCTCTATCTCTTTTTTCAATGTCCTGTAATTTTCTGAGTACAGGTCTTTTACCTCCTTAGTTAAGTTTATTCCTAGGTATCTTAATTTTTTTGGTGCAGTGGTAAATGGATTTTGTTTTAGTTTATCTTTCTGTGAGTTCATTATTGGTGTATAAAAAAGTCATAGATTTTGGGGTGTTAATTTTGTACACTGCTACATTGCCAAATTCATTTATTAAGTCTAGTAGTTTTTTGATGGAGTCTTTGGGGTTTTCTATGTACAATATCATGTCATCTGCTAATAATGACAGTTTTACTTCTTCTTTTCCAATTTGGATACCTTTTATCTATTCTTCTTGTCTGATCACTGTGGCTAGCACTTCCAGTACTATGTGGAACAGGAGTGGTGAAAGTGGGCATCCCTGTCTTGTTCCTGTTCTCAGTGTAAATGGTCTTAGTTTTTGCCCATTGAGTATGATGTTGGCTGTAGGTTTGTCATATAAGGCTTTTATTATGTTGATGTATGATCCCTCTATTCCCACTTTACTGAGAGTGTTTATTAAGAAAGAGTGTTGGATTTTGTCAAATGCTTTTTCTGCATCAATTGATATGATTATTTAATTTTTCTCTCAATTTGTTTATAGTAACCAATATTTTTATTGCTATAACCATTGATTATTTTTGTCTTGTATCAAATTTTATATAAATGGAATTATATTGTATGTTCTCCTTTGTTACTGCCTTATTTTCCTCAGCACAATGTTTTTAAGATTAAGCCTTGCTCTTATGTGTATGTAATTCATTCATTTTTTACCCATAAGTAAAATGTTATTGTAAGGCTACCCCACAATTTAATTTATCCATTCACATGTAAACATACACTTCAGCTGTTTTCAGTTATGAGCCATTATAAAAAAACTTTATATATATATATATTTCAAAATAACAGTTATTGTAATTTAATATATACTTACTGAAAGAATAAAGTATGTAAAATATGATTTGATTCTTATAAAAATATTTGGAAATAAGTAATAATATTTTCCTTTTTCCTGAAGAAATACAAAGAGATTTTATGAGTTGCCTATAATGAAACACATAGTAATGGTGAAGCTGATCCAGGCTTTACATATTCAGATCGTTCATGTGGCATCAATTCATTTAAAACATGTCACTTTTAGTTTTTCTAGCTTCCTTTCATGGTTTTATTAATTACATTTTTGCAAATCATAATACAGAAAGTCTGATATTTCTTTAGAAATTAGGACTCCTCTCAATATGCTTTTGACATTGTAAAGTGCCCAATTTTAATTGTCTTGTCTTCCTAGCCTTTTTCCCCTACAACATAATTAATACAAGCTTAAACTACAATTAATAGCAAGGTAATGCAATTTAAAATACAACTCGAATCACTCTTCCTGGTTATATATAGAGATTGCCATATAAAGGAATTCAACATAGTGTATTATTTTTAATTTCATTTTTATTTTTATAATAAAGGACTAGGGGCCCGGTGCACGAAATTCGTGCACTGGGTGTGGTGGAGGGGGAGTGTCCCTCAGCCCAGCCTGCCCCCTCTCACATACTGGGAGCCCTCAGGCGTTCACCCCTATCACCCTCCAATCGCAGGATCGGCCCCTTGCCCAGGTCTGATGCCTCGGCCAGAGGCGTAGACCCCCATCACCCTCCGATTGCCTGATCGGCCACTTGCCCAGGCCTGACGCCTCCGCCAGAGGTGTCAGGCTTGGACAGGGGAACCCCATCTCCCCCCGATCACTGGCTCTGGCCCCCGCCCAGGCCTGAGGCCTCTGGCCCCCGCCCAGGCCTGAGGCCTCTGGCCCAGGAATCATGCCTGGGCAGGGGACCCCTATCTCCCTCTAATCGCTTGCTCCGCCCCCCCGCCCAAGCCTGACGCCTCTGACCCAGGCTTCAGGCCTGGGCAAGGGGACCATCATATCCCCCCAATCCCCGGCTCAGCCCCCCGCCCAGGCCTGATGCCTCGGCCAGAGGAGTTGACCCTCATCACCCTCCGAATACCAATCACCGGATCGGCCCCTTGACCAGGCCTGAGGCCTCCGGCAGAGGTGTTAGGCCTGGGCAGGGGACCCCCAGCTTCCCGCGGTTGCAGGCTCCACCCCTGCCCAGGCCTAACGCCTCTGGCTGAGGCGTCCGTCCTGGGTAGCGGGGACCCGCAGCTGCAGTGGCCCGCGATCGTGGGCTCCACTTTAGACCCAGGCAAGGGACCCCTAGCTCCCGGGACTGCCAGCTTCGACCGTGTCCAGCTCCCATCGCCGGCTCCACCCCTACTTTCTGCTATCACTGGCCAGGGCAGAAAAGGCGCCTGATTCTCCGATCATGGCTGGGGGGCAGGACAAAGGTGGCCCCAGGGCCGCCTTTGCCCTGCCCCCCAGCTCTTAGCTCCCCCCTGGGTTTCCGATCACTGTCAGTGGCAGGGGGCTTCTTCCTGCTTTCCCTTTCGCCTCCCTGCATTGTGCCTACATATGCAAATTAACTGCCATCTTGTTGGCAGTTAACTGCCAATCATAGTTGGCAGTTAATTTGCATATAGCCCTGATTAGCCAATGAAAAGGGTATCCTTGTACGCCAATTACCATTTTTCTCTTTTATTAGTGTAGATGATGTTGACAATATTGGAAGTGGTCTTACCTTGATTTTCACATTTCTACTTGTACCAGTTTCAGTTTCAGGTCTAAGAAGTCTACAAAACTGACACCACTAAAATAATTATTGGTCTAGTACTCTCTTTGAGATTCAATAGAAATGAATTTATTACCTAGGTATAATCTATATATATAAAAGGCTAAGTGACTGACCGATGGACTGGCTGGTATACTCAACACATATAAAACTCTTGCTGGCACCAATCGCATGTGTGTGTGTTTTGATCTGTCATTCAGGAATACCATGTCATAAATTTAAATTGAAAGTTGTGCAATCATTATGCTTCTGAGAAATCTTAATAGTAAATGGGTTTTTGTAATGGTACTAGATTTATTATCAAGAGATAGCGACCTAACATAATCGAAACAGGATCTGCGGAAGGAGAGGTTGTTCTGATTTCAAGAATTGATTTGTCCCTGTCTGACAATGACCTTCCTTTTAAATTAATTCGAAGACAGTTTCCCATGATGGTAGCATTTGCGATGACTATTAATAAATCACAAAGACAAACTGAGACAAAATAGGAATATTCCTACCTGGACCTGTTTTCGGACATGGTCAGTTATATGTTGCTTTCTCTCGAGTTCAAAGAGCATGTGACGTTAAAGTTAAAGTTGGAAATACTTCATCGGAAGGGAAATTAGTCAAGCACTCTCAAAGTGGTTTTACTCTTAATGTGGTATACAGGGAGATATTAGAATAAGTTTGATCAATTTATCAGTCATTGTTTTTATCAATGTTGTCTTCATATCATGTTTTTATATCATGTCTTTGTTGTTATATCATGTTGTTATAGTTTATTAATCAATTTGTATATTTTTTCATATATATTTTACTAATTTTCTTTCATCTCTGAGACTTCTATTATAGAGAAAGGATGAATAGCGATATTAAAATATTTCTTCTAATTAATGTCCTTTCAATGTGCACAAATCCATGCACCGGGCCACTAGATTATAATAATATAGAAGGCTGAATTAATAAATTTTGTTTTGTTAAAGACAGTATTCTGGTTATAAGCAGAGTCTTCATTTTTTATTAATTTGATATTATCTCTGAGGAATTCCCCACCTTATATAATTGGACTAAGAGAGCAGCTATCGCAACATTTTCTGAGAGCTAAAATTGGGGCTGTGGCCAGGGTCCAATACTTCAGGCTGTGTGGGGTATGTATGATGTGACCTATGGACCTGGCTTCTCTCTTTTTTTAAAAAAAAAATAATTTATTCGTTTTAAATCGAGGAAAAAGAGAGAGAGAGAGAGAGAGAGAGAGAGAGAGAGAGAGAGAGAGAGAGAAGAGAGAAGAGAGGAGAGAGAAACACTGATGTGAGAGTAAAACATCGATCGGTTTCCTCCTGCAGACACCAAGATTGGGATTGAACCCACAACCTAGGTATGTGCCCACTGGCCAGGGATCAGCCTCTCTTAATAAATGACTCTATACCTTTCCATCTCTGTAGTCACATTGCCTCCTCCTCGTCATGTGTCTGGTCTTTCCTCTTTTCTTTGTCTCTATGTCTGTCTCAATCTCTCTCCCTCTCTTCCTTTTAAAGGAAAAAAATTTCACTCATATGTGGGATATAAAACTGAAAGCAATGAATGAATAAACAAGAAAACAAACCAGCAAAAACTCATAGACACAGGTGACAGTATGATGGTTACCAGAGGGAAGAGGGGTAGGAGGGAATAAAGGGTAAATGCGGTCAAATATATGGTGACAGAAGATTTGACATTGGGTGGTGGACACAAAATGCAATATGCAGATCATGTATCATAGAAATGTACACTTGAAACCTATACAATCTTATTAACCCAGTAAATTTAATAAAACATAAGAAAAAAAACTTTTACTTGTGGTAAAAGTATGTACCATTGTAACCAGTTTTCAATTGTAATTATGCTATTATTGTTTTGTAACTCATTTCATTTACTATCTTTTATCATAGCCCCAAATTGGCCTTTTAAATTTATTTATTATGTACATATTATTTTTACCAGATTTTGTCATATTAGTTACATAACACATAACACCAAATAAAAATAAATTATATTTACAGAAATTTATTTTTAAACATATGCAAAATTCACAAACTATTGTTTGTGGCCAATATTTATTAATGTTGCATTGACCTGTGAAAGGGATTATCTGAGATACAAATGAAATCTGAACCTTGTACTTCATTAGTAGCTCTTTATCTGAGATTTTGAAATGCTTTAAAATGCACAAGTATAATTCTCATAATGTGAATTGTGATCTTTGTATGTGAAATATTAAATTTAAATGACTGAATATTATATTAATATTTTACTTTCTATATAGATATATACAGATATATCATATGTATACATAGATATATGCATATACTATATGTATATGTATATATATATATATATATATATATATATATATATATATATATATATATCAAACACCTGTTCTGAAATCAGCTGCCTTCCTTGGCCCATCATCCATCAACCTACTTTAGCTTTACCTTGTAGGCATGAGAGGGCTCATGCCACACCGTGGTCTTATAAATACATGAACCACCTTGCACTGGAAATAGGCTCATCTGCTGTCACCTTCATGACAGGTCAGACAGGTGCACGTATTTCCTTTGAATTATGATCTTGTAAAAATGAGCCTTAATAATTAAAAAGCTGGTCACTGTGACATACAATTCTAGAAGTCTAACACTTTTTTAGACAGCGTAATTTGTAAATAAGGCATTTATTATTGCAGACAGCTTCAGGGTACACATTTTCCCTTGACAAGTAAAATATGGGAGAAATGGCTTAATTCATTAGCATTGTTCCCAAAATGTTATGTTTAAAAGTAAGTAAGATAAATGTAAACACATCATAAAGATAGGATGGTTTAGTTACTTCAGTTAGTTCCTTATTTAGAAAGTGATTTCAGATAGAAAAAGTCTGCAGATTTATAATTTGCTTTCTATAACCAAATAATTTAAATGGTTTGTATGAATTAAAAAGGAAGGTATGTTGATTTGCTATTATTTGGATTAAAGTACATGTATACATCTGTGGGCTTTGTTGCAATTAATCACTTATTCTAACAGAAAAAAACAAATCTAAATATTGTAATAAAGTAAATATTTTCTAGAAAAGTAGTGCTATTTCCACTTTGCTTGACATTACAAAAAACCCTGGATGACTTGTGTAGTTTAAAGACACATTGAAATATTTAATTTTCAATTTAGTTTTCAAACATTCAATATTTATTTTCTAACTGATTTAGAAAACCAAATTTTGAGAATAAATTTTAAATTATTTACAAATATTGAAATACACTATATAGTTATAATTATATCTTTACATAGAAGCTTATTTGATCAACAATTCAAGAGAGGAGATAAAATCAAAATTATAAAATATATACTATGTTAGAAGTCAATCAGTGATATTGTGAAATGGAGAGGGAAAATAAGAAGGTCTCTAGGTGGGGAGTAGGATTTCAAATTTAGTTATTCTGAACTGCATTCTTCTCTCTCTCTCTCTCTCTCTCTCTCTCTCTCTCTCTCTCTCATTTCCTCTCTTAAAATCAATAAATATATCCTTGGGTAAGAATTTTAAAAAGAAGAATTCTAAAAGGATTCATACATTTCAAGGGCAATAACTTATCTGAATCCTCCACTCCCCAGTAATGAGTGATTTGTTTATATTGAGAATCTGTTATATTTAAATTGTAGTAGTCATCTATTTTTCTCTTTTGATAGCTATAGTATGGATTATGGAAAATAATTTTAATGACTCTTTTAGATATTTTAATTCTTTTGTTCCCTATTTTGGAAACACATTTGAATACTTCAAATTTATTATCCATAATTAACCAATGTCAAGCTTGTATTTGATTAATATTCTTTTCTAAAAGAAATATTTCCTGCTGTTTATCATCATCTTCTGATTTTTAGTAGCAAAGTAGCATCACTATCATTACAAAAACCAGTAATAATGACAAACTTTTAGTCCAGCATACACACATCAATGTTATCTATATGTATGTATGTGCATGTTGTGTCTATATATCTGCATAAACACATATGTATATAAGTATTGTTTGCATACATAACTATATACATGTATGCAGGTCTGTATATCTATATATTGACATATATAAATATATGGATATATATGTTTCATATTTATAAATATATCATTTATTTATATTGGGTCACCTTGTTTGCCCCTTAAGAGGCATTTGACAAAAATCCAGAGATATTTTTTATTATCAAGACTGAGAGGGTCCATCTAGCATCTAGTGAGTAGAGTCGGGAATGTTGTTAAACATCCCCAGTGCACGGGAAGTCCTCCCATGGCAAGGAAGCATGAGGGAGTTAGAGGAGAGATGAGAATAGGAGGAATGTCAAAAGAGCCAAGGTTGAAAACTCTTCTCTAGGATGATCTTGAGCAGCCTCAAATCCTGGGGAAGCAAGATTGTTAATGTACATAAAAATGATAATGAAAGGTAGATGCTAGACAAAAACTGCTGTCCATGTGTTTATTTGAAATTACTATTTTCCTCAATTTAAACATGGTTTCTTGAATCTATTTCCCCCCCCCCATATACATTCTATATTTTATGACATTGTCATGCTTTGTTTTCTTACAATCCTTTTTAGGATTAAAATCCAATTTCCGCCATGCTCCCAGGCATGCACATGTTACTCTGTGTGGCAGTAAACCACTTCTCCTGTCAAAACTTAAAAATTTCAAATTAATGCACATAATTATGGTGGTATATTGAATTACTACTTGTCATTCTCTATGCCTTCCATGCATTGGAATTAAATATGCACACCCTTTTCTTGTGAATTATACTTCTTTCCACTATGGTGTATTGTGTAGCTCTGTTCCACTGATCAAGACATTGTTCATGAGGCTTGCTTGGTCGATAGACTGTGGGAAAAAAGTGACAATGTGATAGCTCCCCAGGCAAACTTTCAAGAGGCATCATGGGTTCTCACTTGCCTAACTGTGCGCATGACATTCTCTGCTGGAATAACATAATATTATAATTAATTGCTAGCCCAATGAGAGTGAAAGATATGTAGGGCAGACCTGAACTCAGAGCCTAGAACCAAAAGCTAGACTAGCCAAGCTAAGGATCCACAGCACATGCCTGAAGATTAAATAATACTTATTTTTAGACACTGAACATTAAAGTAGTTTGTTTCACAATATGGTTGAAAAATATACAGTTATTAGAAGTGGAATATTTCTTTCTTATGAAAACTTAAGATATGCAATATTAGCTTTGGAAATATGTGGCATGTTTCAAAGAAAACTCATATAGGAGAGTGTAAAACACTAGCTTGTGTTCATTAGCAGTAACTGAGTAGGAGAACGTCACTTCCAGAAACTTGGAAGACCAAGAAAAATCCCTAAAAATTATTTCAACAAGCCAACCACATCCTTGTAGAAACCGGGAATTCCTCATCTTCTTTTTACTACAAAGCTGCCTCCCATAACTCCTTCTTGTTCTCTGTATTCCTGAGGGAAACAGCATGTGGACCTAGGCTGTGGGTGTATGTGACTGATCAACTGCTGCCATGCTCATGCCATCCACTGTAGAATGTCAGGTGTTAGGAAATCTTACACAACTTAGGGTGA